>NC_066581.1:5471141-6079770 GCF_024323335.1 Lathyrus oleraceus | reverse complement strand
AGTTGTGCCTTGTGCCCAACGTGAAGATCCCTATTAAATTCAAAGTGCCTGACTTTGAGAAGTATAAGGGAAACACATGCCCTCTCAGCCATCTTGTGATGTATGCTCGCAAGATGTCGATGCAAACTAATAATGATCAATTGCTCATCCACTATTTCCAGGACAGTCTGTCCGGTGCCGCTCTCAGGTGGTACATGGGTCTGGAAAGTTCGAACATCCGCTCTTTCAACGATCTTGGAGAGGCCTTCATCAAGCAATATAAATATAATATGGATATGGCTCCTGATAGGGACCTGTAAGACCCCAATTTTGACCCTAAGATCCCTCATGGCATCATAACATTGCATTTGCATTGCCTCAAGGATCTTTAGCATCTTGGTTCCCTTTGCCTTTGGGTTGGACTCCTTGTGATTGGTTTGAGATCACCAAGCATGCTTGAATTATACATCATTGTTTCTCTTACTTTTGTTTACAAACCAAAAGCACAAAAATGTGTCACTAACATCTTTTGTTTGAAGCTTGAGTATCATCCAAGACACTTTGTGGGTTCTATTTAGATGATCAGTCAACACAAGGGAATGTCTTGAGATACTTCTAACATGTTCAAATGGGGTCTATTCGTCAGTTAAAACGTTAATCTTGAAGGAGCAAAAGTTTGATCATGAACTGTCATGCTCGCTAGGCGAAGCCCACGTGTTAAAAAAAAAAAGAACGAAAAAAAAACGAAAAACGAAAAATAAAATAAAATAAAAAATAAAAAAATAAATAAAAAATAAAAAAATAAATAAATAAAAAAAAAAAAATATATATATATATATATATATATATATATATATATATATATATATATATATATATATATATATATATATATATATATATATATATATATAAAACCGAATTTTTTTGGACTTGGGCCTCTTTCATTTGAGCCCACAGGTCCACAAAAATCAGGTTATAAATTCTGAGTTTCAGTGAAATAAAAGGCAATTCTATTCCTATTACTCTGACAGGGAAAGAGATAGTGAGAGAAGAGCTAACAGAGTTCAGAGCAACCTCAAGAGACTGAAGGGAACTCATCGACGAAGAACCAATTCCCTCTCATATAAACCCTTAGATTGCTTTGCAAACCCAATCGGGCAATTCAATTTCATTCGATCTCTCCAGTCAGGTTTGCCTTATTCCCATTACTTTATGCTTTTAATTTGAATGCTCTGAATGTATGAGGTATTATGGGTGAATTTGATACCCTTTTGATGCATGTGTTTGACAAGAGGTTTAGGCCTCCTACCCTTGGTTGCTTTTTGTGAGCTTTTTGTGAATTTTAATGGCATGATTCATGTGGTTACATTTTGATTTGGGGGCAACTCTTGATTACCCTATCTTGTTTCTCTAACCTGTTTGTTGAGTTTTTGTGAGGGCTCACATACTCTTGCAGGGGTAGCTTGCATGGTGTTCCACTTTATCTGTGGGATCCCACCTGGAGGTTTATTCCGATTACCTGTACTAACCCACTTTGTTTGATGGTGTTTAGCTTGGGAATCTCTGGGTTTCTTATTTATCTAATTGCTGTTACGTCGGATCTTTATCCGTACGGTAGATCTCTCGATCCCTTTACTTTTCCCGCATGTTACCGATTTCTTAGGTTTCGTATAGCCTCTCGTGGCATGTCATTTAAGGTAACGTGGTTCCTTCATCTAGGACTGCCTTTTTGCATGAGCATCCCTAAACCCCCCAAACTCATTGATTTTTCTTCTCCTAAGAACGTGTTATCTCCTTCTACTATAGGCGAGTAAGTCTCTAAAGGTCTAGCATCCGGTAGATTGCGTAGTAACGTCGTTCACCCCAAAACACAACCCTTACCCCATAGGTGGTCGAACTACATTTTGCTCTGATTTTTATCCCAGATGAGATACGTAGGCATAAGACGCGATGTCTTAGCGAGCACACTCCTCTTTAACCCATAGGTAGCCGAGCTACGAAGACTCTGATTCTCAGATTCAGATGAGATACGTATGCAGTGGATGCGACATCCGTGCTAGTCATTTTCTTTTGACCCTTCTTTTAGTAAGTAGTACATTAGATAAACATACACGCTTTTCTCATCCCTTCAATCATGTTTGCGCAAATAAATTTTCAAAAAAAAAAAACAACAACAACCTTTGCAACAAATGTGAAAAGGGCTCCCTAGGAGTACCTAGGATGCTTTGGGTGTCTAATACCTTCCCATTGCATAACCAACCCCCTTACCCAGATCTCTGACATTTTTACTAGTTTTTGATTCGATAAAACTTTTAGGTTTTTGTTCGCTTTCTAACCATTCCTTTGGATAAATAGAAGTGCGGTGGCGACTCGACTTGTATGATTTACCTTGGATTTAGTCAATATCTCTAATGGTAACTAATACCCCGCTACAGAAAAGTGGCGACTCTGCTGGGGAATTCCTATTATAAATAAATAAATAAATAAATAAAATATAACAGAACATTTTTGGACTTGGGCCTCTCTCATTTGAGCCCACAGGTCCACCAAAATCAGGTTATAAATTCAGAGTTTCAGTGAAACAAAAGGCGATTCTATTCCTTTTACCCTGGCAGGGAAGAAGATAGTGAGAAAGGAGCTAACAGAGTTCAGAGCAACCTCTAGAGACTGAAGGGAACTCATCGGAAAAAGAACCAATTCCCTTCCGAAGTAACAACAATTAAAGAGATAAGAAACCCAGAGATCTCTCAAGCTGACTCACCGGTACTACACTAGAGCCAACATTTCAACACTGATGGATCACTTAGAGCAAGAGAACCGCGAGCTGAAAGAGGAAGTGGCTAAATTGACTGCCCTAATGGAGTCACTCATGGCTGCCCAGAGCCAGTCTTCTCCGACACCTTCAACTCCTCCCCAGAGGACAGTTATCTCCGAGATTGTCTCCTCTACTGTGCCCGCTGCCAGCGCACACTTTGTTCCAACAGCCATGCCAACCGGGTTCCCGTGGGGGATGCCTCCCAATTTCATGCCTGAGGGTCTTGTTCCTACCTTCGCTTCTCTGCCGGCATCTAGCCCGGTCCTTGCTGTTCCTCCTCCTGTCGTGCATACTTTGCCCAGGGTAGACGACACCATCTATCATTCTGAGCCGTCTGAGGGTCCAGATGTTTATGAGAAGATGGATGCTATGAACGATCAATTTCTTGAGCTTCGCAAGGAATTGAAAACTCTCAGAGGGAAGGATCTTTTCGGCAAGTCTGCTGTCGAACTCTGCTTGGTTCCAAATGTGAAGATCCCTGTGAAATTCAAGGTCCCTGATTTTGAAAAGTACAAAGGAAATACTTGTCCTCTCAGCCACCTGGTCATGTATGCCAGGAAGATGTTGACTCAAACCGATAATGACCAACTACTCATCCACTACTTTCAGGACAGTCTGTCCGATGCCGCTTTGCGTTGGTACATGGGTTTAGACAGCGCGAACATCGGATCCTTCAATGATCTCGGCGAAGCCTTCGTCAGGCAGTACAAGTACAACATGGATATGGCTCCCGATAGAGATCAATTGAGAGCCATGTTCCAGAAGGATAAAGAAACATTTAAGGAGTATGCCCAGAGGTGGCGAGAGGTGGCAGCACAGATCGTGCCTCCGCTAGAAGAGAAAGAGATGACTAAGATCTTTTTGAAGACTTTAAGTTCTTTTTATTATGAGCGGGTGATTGCTAGCGCTCCTACTGACTTCACCGAGATGGTGAATATGGGGATGCGTCTAGAAGAAGGGATCCGTGAAGGACGGTTAACCATAGAAGAAGGCTCTTCTGCCAAACGTTATGTTGCGTTTTCAAAGAAGAAATATGGAGAGGCACATGTTGTGATCTCCCATGAGAAACCAAGAAGACCCTCTGTGAGGAGGAAGACTGTGCGTCCCGCCAGTAACCAGCACCAGGTGGCTCATATAGCACCTGTTTTCAGAGACAATCAACAGTATCAGCAACATAGTAACAATCAGCAACCACATCCGCAATATCAATAACAACAACACCGACCGCAGCAACAGGCCTACCAACCTCGAAACAATAATCAAACCAGCACGAGTTACGAGAGGAAAAGGGTCACCTTCGATCCTATTCCTATGACGTACGCAAATTTATATCCCTCTTTGATAGAAAGGAAGCTGATTACTCCGAGAGACCCACCGGCTATACCTGCTAACCCCCAGTGGTGGTATAAGCCTGAGTTACATTGTGTTTACCATTCTGGTGCTCCCGGCCACGACGTGGAGAATTGTTACCCTTTGAAGACCAAGGTTCAAGACCTTGTGAGGTGTGGTATTTTATGTTTTGAGGACGTAGGCCCTAATGTGAAGAAGAACCCATTGCCCGAACATGGGAAATCTGTCAACATGGTCCAGGGTTGCCCTGGAAAATACAAGGTCAAATATGTCAGTCATATTCAACAATCTCTGGTCCAGATGCATCGTTTGTTGTGTGACAACAGTCATTATGAGCATGACCATGATAGATGGCGAGTCTGGTCTGTTAACCGATTGGGTTGTTGCCAGGTGCGCAAGGATGTTCAGGAAATGCTGGACGAAGGAGTCGTTGAGATCCTTCAAAACAGGAATGTTGATGAAAATGAGCTTGAGGTCAATGTGATCTCCCCAGTGTTCCGGATACCCGAGCCTGTTATCATCAAGTACAATGGTAGCAAGCAGAAGGCTTCTCCCGCTCTGATCATTAAGCCTGCTGGTCCTGTGCCTTACTCCTCTGAAAAGGCAGTTCCCTATCGCTACAACGCCGTAGCAGTAGAGAATGGGAAATAGGTGTCCTTGCCCTCTTCTTCTGTTGTGAATATTGCCGATGTTAGCGGTTTGACCCGTAGTGGCCGTGTATTTTCAGCACCACCGAAGCCTCAAATTAATGCTGATATTGTTGAACGCCCGATCGGGAACGCTGTGAATTCTCCGAATCTGGCACTTGCTGTTAAGCCCTCCTCCGTACTGAAAACTCCTACATCTGTTGGCCCTAGTGGCAATAAGAAAGAAGACTGTGATGAGATGCTGAGACTCATCAAAAGGAGAGAGTACAATGTTGTAGACCAACTTCTACAAACGTCATCTAAAATATCTGTGTTATCCTTACTCTTAAATTTAGAACCACACCGAGAGGCTCGGCAGAAGGTGTTGGATGTGGCATATGTGGATCACGATGTCACTTTGGAGCAATTCGATAGCATTGTTGCAAACATTACTGCTTGTAACAACCTGAGCTTTTGTGATTCTGATCTCCCTGAGGAGGGAAGAGATCACAACCTGGCTCTACACATATCTATGAATTGCAAAGACGACGCCATGTCTAATGTGCTGGTGGACATCGGGTCATCATTGAACGTATTGCCAAAGTCCACTCTCTCAAAGCTATCATATCAAGGGCCTCCCATGAGGCAGAGTGGAGTAGTTGTGAAGGCTTTCGATGGGTATCGCAAAACTGTGATTGGGGAAGTTGATCTCCCAATCAAGATCGGACCAAGTGATTTCCAGATTACCTTCCAGGTTATGGACATTCACCCATCGTATAGTTGTCTCTTGGGAAGACCATGGATTCACGAGGCAGGCGCCGTGACATCCACCCTACACCAGAAATTGAAATTTGTGAAAAACAAGAAGCTGGTGGTGGTAGGGGGAGAAAGGGCTCTCCTGGTTAGCCATTTGTCTTCCTTCTCTTATATAGATGCTGAGGTTGAAGTTGGAACTCCTTTCCAAGCGTTATCTATTGCTGAGCCTATTGAGAAAAGAGCTCATTCATTTGCTTCCTACAAAGATGCAAAGCTGGCCATTGAGCGTGGTGCAACCACTGGTTTAGGAAAAATGATTGAGTTAGAAGACAACGAGTCCCGGGATGGCATAGGTTTTTCTTCTGGTACTTTCAACAAGCAAGGGTTATTCAAGAGTGGAGGTTTCATCCACACTGGTCTAGATGAGGAGGCTGCTGCCGTTTTAGAAGAAGATACAAAGGATTCTGGCAATTTCATCATCCCTGGAGGGGTCTGCAACAATTGGGTCGCTGTGGATATTCCGACAGTTGTCCATAAGTCAACGTAATAATCACTTTGTTTGAAAACCCTTCTCCCATGCCAAAAGGAGGAGTGATGACATCGTTGGCGCATAAGTACAATGATATTTTCATTCAATAAATTCATGTTAAATGTTTGTTTTTCCAATTATTTTCCCTTTTTGCTTTTTGCATGAAATTGGTGATCACATAAAACCCTAAAAATAGAATAAAATCAATCTTTTCATCTGCATAATGATTTGCCTTGTTTGGATTCTAAATCTTTTCATATCCAAAATCATTATGCAGGTTGATTTCTAAACCCATTGAACATAATGACCCAACACCATCTCCCAATTTTGAATTCCCTGTATTTGAGGTAGAGGAAGATGATGTTGAAGAGATTCCTGATGAGATCACCCGGCTACTTGAGCATGAAGAGAAGATCATTCAGCCGCATCTTGAGAATCTGGAAACAGTCAACTTGGGGTCTGAAGATTGTGTGCGAGAGGTAAAGATTGGGGCACTTCTGGAAGAATCTGTTAAGAAGGGGTTGATTAAGTTGCTACGAGAGTATGTCGACGTCTTTACTTGGTCATATGAAGACATGCCTGGTCTAGATATTGATATTGTGCAACATTTCCTACCTCTAAAGCCTGAGTGCATGCCTGTAAAGCAGAAGCTCAGAAGAACTCATCCTGATATGGCAGTAAAGATCAAAGAGGAAGTTCAGAAGCAAATCGATGCGGGGTTTCTGGTGACTTCTACATATCCTCAATGGGTGGCCAATATTGTGCCCGTGCCTAAGAAAGATGGAAAAGTCCGGATGTGTGTGGACTATAGAGACTTGAATAAAGCTAGTCCGAAAGATGATTTCCCCTACCACATATTGATATGTTGGTAGACAATACAACTAAATTCAAAGTCTTCTCATTTATGGATGGATTTTCCGGATATAATCAGATTAAAATGGAACCCGAGGATATGGAGAAGACAACATTCATCACACCTTGGGGAACATTCTGTTATCAAGTGATGCCCTTCGGTTTGAAGAACGCCGGAGCCACGTATCAACGAGCTATGACTACCTTGTTCCATGACATGATGCACAAGGAGATTGAGGTGTACGTTGATAATATGATCGCTAAGTCAAGATTGGAGGCTGTATTCCCTGTAGAGGTGGAGATCCCATCAATGAGAGTCTTGATGGAAGCCAAGTTGACTGATGCTGAATGGGTTCAGAGTCGTTATGACCAGCTAAACTTGATTGAAGAGAAGAGATTGACTGCCATGTGCCATGGTCAGTTATATCAACAAAGGATGAAGAAAGCTTTTGATAAGAAGGTCAAGCCTCGTGTGTTCCGAGAAGGTGACCTTGTGCTCAAGAAAGTCTTGTCTTTCGCGCCCGATTCCAGGGGCAAGTGGACTCCGAACTATGAGGGTCCGTATGTTGTTAAGAGAGCCTTTTCAGGCGGTGCTTTGATACTTACAACTATGGATGGGGAGGATTTCACACGTCCTGTGAATTCAGATGCAGTCAAGAAATACTTCGCCTAAAAAAAAATAAAAAAAATAAATAGCTCGCTAAGTTGAAAACCCGAAAGGGCGGCTTAGGCAAAAATGAGCGTCTCGGTGGATTGAAAACCCGAAAGGGCGATCCAGGCAAAAGTTAGAGACATGAAAAATGAATATAGGTATCCCACTAGATTGAGTACCTCATTCTGGGGCAATCTAGGCAAAAATTAGGGATTTGGCAAGTAACTGCATCCGGACAAGACTTTGTTCCACAACTATCATCCGTCAGAGATTCTTGCTCATTATCAACTAAAGCTTCAAATACATCGGATTCAGAATTGGTGGAGAAATGATCATTATGTTCAATGTAGCCCTTTTCCAATATATATCACCAATTTCAAATTTGTAAAGATCTATGGAGTCTTGCCATTCGCAGACTACCATTCTATCAAATAAATTTGAGTCTTTTATCCAATTATTGGCACTCTTATCTGTTTCTATTCAACAAATGTTTTGCATGTTTTGATTAAGAAAATATCATTGTTTTAAACGATCAAATTTTTTATAATTTATTTTTAAACAAAGTGAACATTCACAATGACGAAAGGATACTTAGGAGATCCTCAGTGCTCTCCCAAGGGTGGTACGATCCCCAACAGGGTAAGATTTTTGTCCATATTCCTGGCATGACTGTATCTCCTCCCTCCGGAACCCCTTGTGGTTTATCCTACCAAGTGGATTGCTTGTTGAGAGTCACCTCTCTTCCCTTCAACAGAGTAACAATCTTTCTTCCTCAACAGCTTGGATCTCTTTGGGCAAGAGCGATATTTGGTGGTTGATCCCGATAAATCCTTTATCTCCTCGAATAGATTCCCCAGTAGAGTTGTTGGTGTGGTGGACCTTGTCTGTGATAACTCTCGTCCCCAGCCGGAATGATTGATGATTCACCCCCTGCAGAGTTCTTTGCTTTCTGGTATCTCTAATCCCTAGCAGATTGGATACTCTCTGGTGGGCTTGGCTTTCTCTCTTGAGATGTAGTATCGGGTGGTTGATTCCTGGACCTGGTTGTGTTAGATATGTCTGTCTGTCAGCATACATCATACATAAACCATGCATATTCATGCATAATTATAACATTCAGATATTCATGTTGCATTCTTTGCCATATATCGTTGTTTGCTGTCTCCTGCTATTTGGTGATATACTTCCCCGAGCATATGTGTGTGTCTGATCTCTCCATATAGAGTCAGCTCCATAAGTAGAAAGCGTCTATCCTTTCTTCCATATTCCCCACCGGGTTATATCCTCGTGGATGTTGATTGTTTTTGTTCCTTCTTAACACATATACTGGGATGGTTTTCCCCATTGAGTTATATCCTCACCGAGACAAGTCTTGATTTGGTGTGCCTATCTAGTTTGATCCTAGATCGGTCTCTTGAGACTCTTTTCCTGTTTCCCCATGGTAAATGAATAATTTCTCAATAATTAGTAATTATTATCCCCGACGGAGTCTGTGTTTCTCTACCCTCATACCGGTAGTTGTAAACCCTATTTCTTCCCTTTTTGCAGAGTAACTATTTTTGCTCATCTTTAATTGGTGACAGTTATCGTCATCCAATATTCGGTGATGATATCCCCTCATCTGCTTCAATAATTGCCCTGATTACGCAATTTATCCCCAGCGGGTCACCTCTCGTCACCCTTGTTGTTGTTGGTGACGATTGTTTCTCTCCTGAATTGGTCATCATTATATACCTAGTTCCGGTATCCCGATGCCTTTTCTTTTCGGTCGATTTATCCTTTATTAACCCAGTAACCGGTTGTGGATAATCGTCCATGCGAGTATATTATCTACGTTCTGACGGTAATAGATAGTATACCTCATGCACTCTCGGGTCTGAAGCCTTTTGTTCTTCCCCAGTTGGGTAAGATTCGTATCCCCTTTGTGGAGTCGAATATCCATCCTGTAATCGAGTTTGCTTTTAGCCCTCTTTTGGATGATGAGTGTTTTGGGAATATTCCCCAATTCACGCCTTGGTTGGTCACCTATTATATGCCTAGTAACCGGTATCCCTGGTGTTCCTTCCTCTCTGCTCTTCCTATTATGACTTTTTGTCCCCTGTGGAGTCAGAATCCCTGAGTTGAAGTATACCTTTTAGGTTTTCCTTAGACGTTTTGAAGTTTTGATATCTCTCACCCTTATACCGGTCTTGGATATTCATCTCTTCCTGAGCATGTTGTATCTCTCGCCCTCATACCTGGCGTTCAGATCACATATCTCCTTGAGCTTATTACCCAGTAACCAGTAATACCTCATCCCGCTGCTTCCCCAGGAGTGTCCTTGTGGACATCCCCAGCGAAGTCCCTTAGTGGATTGTTTTCATCCGGATTTTATCCGAAGTATCCGCTGTGGATAGTTTTTTGCTGTATTGGCATATTCCCTAATACATGCATCTTCGAGTCAGCTTGAGTCTTTCCATTGGATCTTTTCCCTTTGGAATTCTGTTCCCCACGCTTTGAGTCGTGACCTGCTCGCGTATTTTTATCCCTTTTCTATCCCCAGGAGAGTCCCCATGGTCTTGGTCCCATGGAGTGAATTGCTCATATGGATTATCAGTGGCTTCTGATTTCTTTGCTTTTGTGGACACATATCTCTACAGAGTGCTACCATTTTTCATACCTACATTTGCATCATGAGGTCTCTTAGGGACCAAAATTCGTCTCTTTGTTATTATTTAAGCCCATTCTACACCGTCGAGACGAAGATTTTAACCTTCACTTCTCCGGCTAGAATGACCTTAAATAGGGGCATCTGTAAGACCCCAATTTTGACCCTAAGATCCCTCATGGCATCATAACATTGCATTTGAATTGCCTTAAGGATCTTTAGCATCTTGGTTCCCTTTGCCTTTGGGTGGGACTCCTTGTGATTGGTTTGAGATCACCAAGCATGCTTGAATTATACATCATTGTTTCTCTTACTTTTGTTTACTAACCAAAAGCACAAAAATGTGTCACTAACATCTTTTGTTTGAAGCTTGAGTATCATCCAAGACACTTTGTGGGTTCTATTTAGATGATCAGTCAACACAAGGGAATGACTTGAGATACATCCAACAGGTTCAAATGGGGTCTATTCGTCAGTCAAAACGTTAATCTTTAAGGAGCAAAAGTTTGATCATGAACTGTCATGCTCGCTAGGCGAAGCCCACATGTTAAAAAAAAACAACGAAAAACGAAAAAAGAAAAAAAAAACGAAAAACGAAAAAAAAAAATAAAATAAAAAAAAATAAATAAATAAATAAATAAATAAATAAAATATAACAGAATTTTTTTTGGACTTGGGCCTCTCTCATTTGAGCCCAAAGGTCCATAAAAATTAAGTTATAAATTCAGAGTTTCAGTGAAACAAAAGTCAATTCTATTCCTATTACCCTGGCAGGGAAAAAGATAGTGAGAGAAGAGCTAACAGAGTTCAGAGCAACCTCCAGAGACTGAAGGGAACTCATCGACGAAGAACCAATTCCCTCTCATATAAACCCTTAGATTGCTTTGCAAACCCATCCGGGCAATTCAATTTCATTCGATCTCTCCAGTCAGGTTTGCCTTATTCCCATTACTTTATGCTTTTAATTTGAATGCTCTGAATGTATGAGGTATTATGGGTGAATTTGATACCCTTTTGATGCATGTGTTTGACAAGAGGTTTAGGCCTCCTACCCTTGGTTGCTTTTTGTGAGCTTTTTGTGAATTTTAATGGCATGATTCATGTGGTTACATTTTGATTTGGGGGCAACTCTTGATTACCCTATCTTGTTTCTCTAACCTGTTTGTTGAGTTTTTGTGAGGGCTCACATACTCTTGCATGGGTAGCTTGCATGGTGTTCCACTTTATCTGTGGGATCCCACCTGGAGGTTTATTCCGATTACCTGTACTAGCCCACTTTCTTTGATGGTGTTTAGCTTGGGAATCTCTGGGTTTCTTATTTATCTAATTGCTGTTACGTCGGATCTTTATCCGTACGGTAGATCTCTCGATCCCTTTACTTTTCCCGCATGTTACCGATTTCTTAGGTTTCGTATAGCCTCTCGTGGCATGTCATTTAAGGTAACGCGGTTCCTTCATCTAGGACTGCCTTTTTGCATGAGCATCCCTAAACCCCCCAAACTCATTGATTTTTCTTCTCCTAAGAACACGTTATCTCCTTCTACTACAGGCGAGTAAGTCTCCAAAGGTCGAGCATCCTGTAGATTGCGTAGTAACGTCGTTCACCCCAAAACACAACCCTTACCCCATAGGTGGTCGAACTACGTTTTGCTCTGATTTTCATCCCAGATGAGATACGTAGGCATAAGACGCGATGTCTTAGCGAGCACACTCCTCTTTAACCCATAGGTAGCCGAGCTACGAAGACTCTGATTCTCAGATTCAGATGAGATACGTATGTAGTGGATGCGACATCCGTGCGAGTCATTTTCTTTTGACCCTTCTTTTAGTAAGTAGTACATTAGATAAACATACACGCTTTTCTCATCCCTTCAATCATGTTTGCGAAAATAAATTTTCAAAAAAAAAAACAACAACAACCTTTGCAACAAATGTGAAAAGGGCTCCCTAGGAGTACCTAGGATGCTTTGGGTGCCTAATACCTTCCCATTGCATAACCAACCCCCTTACCCAGATCTCTGACATTTTTACTAGTTTTTGATTCGATAAAACTTTTAGGTTTTTGTTTGCTTTCTAACCATTCCTTTGGATAAATAGAAGTGCGGTGGCGACTCGACTTGTATGGTTTACCTTGGATTTAGTCAATATCTCTAATGGTAACGAATACCCCGCTACAGAAAAGTGGCGACTCTGCTGGGGAATTCCTATTATAAATAAATAAAATATAACAGAAAATTTTTGGACTTGGGCCTCTCTCATTTGAGCCCACAGGTCCACAAAAATCAGGTTATAAATTCAGAGTTTTAGTGAAACAAAAGGCGATTCTATTCCTATTACCTTGGCAGGGAAAAAGATAGTGAGAGAAGAGCTAACAGAGTTAAGAGCAACCTCCAGAGACTGAAGGGAACTCATCGGCAAAGAACCAATTCCCTTCCGAAGTAACAGCAAATAAAGAGATAAGAAACCCAAAGATCTCTCAAGCTGACTCACCGGTACTACACTAGACCCAACATTTCAAGACTGATGGATCACTTAGAGCAAGTGAACCGCGAGCTGAAAGAGGAAGTGGCCAGATTGACTGCCCTAATGGAGTCACTCATGGCTGCCCAGAGCCAGTCTTCTCCGACACCTTCAACTCTTCCCCAGACGACAGTTATCTTCGAGATTGTCTCCTCTACTGTGCCCGCTGCCAGTGCACACTTTGTTCCAACAGCCATGCGAACCGGGTTCCCGTGGGGGATGCCTCCCAATTTCATGCCTGAGGGTCCTGTTCCTACCTTTGCTTCTCTGCCGGCATCTAGCCCGGTCCTTGCTGTTCCTCCTCCTGTCGTGCATACTTTGCCCAGGGTAGACGACACCATCTATCATTATGAGCCGTCTGAGGGTCTAGATGTTTATGAGAAGATGGATGCTATGAACGATCAATTTCTTGAGCTTCGCAAGGAATTGAAAACTCTCAGAGGGAAGGGTCTTTTCGGCAAGTCTGCTGCCGAACTCTGCTTGGTTCCAAATGTGAAGATCCCTGTGAAATTCAAATACAAAGGAAATACTTGTCCTCTCAGCCACCTGGTCATGTATGCCAGGAAGATGTTGACTCAAACCGATAATGACCAACTACTCATCCACTACTTTCAGGACAGTCTGTCCGGTGCCGCTTTGCGTTAGTACATGGGTTTAGACAGCGCGAACATCGGATCCTTCAATGATCTCGGCGAAGCCTTCGTCAAGCAGTACAAGTACAACGTGGATATGGCTCCTGATAGAGTTTAATTGAGAGCCATGTCCCAGAAGGATAAAGAAACATTTAAGGAGTACGCCCAGAGGTGGCGAGAGGTGGCAGCACAGATCGTGCCTCCGCTAGAAGAGAAAGAGATGACTAAGATCTTTTTGAAGACTTTAAGTTCTTTTTATTATTAGCGGATGATTGCTAGCGCTCCTTCTGACTTCACCGAGATGGTGAATATGGGGATGCGTCTAGAAGAAGAGGTCCGTGAAGGACGGTTAACCAGAGAAGAAGGCTCTTCTGCCAAACGTTATGAGGCGTTTGCAAAGGTGAAATATGAGGAGGCATATGTTGTGATCTCCCATGAGAAACCAAGAAGACCCTCTGTGAGGAGGAAGACTGTGCGTCCCGCCAGTAACCAGCACCAGGTGGCTCATATAGCACCTATTTTCAGAGACAATCAACAGTATCATCAACATAGTAACAATCAGCAACCACATCCGCAATATCAACAACAACAGCACCGACCGCAGCAGCAGGCCTATCAGCCTCGAAATAGTAATCAAACCAGCACGAGTTACGAGAGGAAAAGGGTCACCTTCGATCCTATTCCTATGATGTACGCAGAGTTATATCCCTCTTTGATAGAAAGGAAGCTGATTACTCCGAGAGACCCACCGACTATACCTGATAACCCCCAGTGGTGGTATAAGCCTGAGTTACATTGTGTTTACCATTCTGGTGCTCCCGGCCACGACGTGGAGAATTGTTACCCTTTGAAGACCAAGGTTCAAGACCTTGCGAGGTATGGTATTCTATGTTTTGAGGACGTAGGCTCTAATGTGAAGAAGAACCCATTGCCCAAACATGGGAAATCTGTCAACATGGTCCAGGGTTGCCCTGGAAAATACAAGGTCAAATATGTCAGTCATATTCAACAGTCTCTGGTCCAGATGCATCGTTTGTTGTGTGACTACAGTCATTATGAGCATGACCATGATAGATGGCGAGTCGGCTCTGTTAACCGATTGGGTTGTTACCAGGTGCGCAAGGATGTTCAGGAAATGCTGGACGAAGGAGTCGTTGAGATCCTTCAAAACAGGAATGTTGATGAAAATGAGCCTGAGGTCAATGTGATCTCCCCAGTGTTCCGGATACCCGAGCCTGTTATCATCAAGTACAATGGTAGCAAGCAGAAGGCTTCTCCCGCTCTGATCATTAAGCCTGCTGGTCCTGTGCCTTACTCCTCTGAAAAGGCAGTTCCCTATCGCTACAACGCCGTAGCAGTAGAGAATGGGAAATAGGTGTCCTTGCCCTCTTCTTCTGTTGTGAATATTGTAAAGACAAAGTCTCATACAACATACGATGTCAAGTTTCGATGATGACAAAAGACCACCATGCAGGTCTACGAACAAATGCATCACGTTACCTACCATATCCTTTTTCACGTTATCCTAAAGCTACTATAATCATTAAAGAAATATAAACAAAGCGTGATCATGACCAAATATGTGAAAATCACTAACCACAGCTTTTTTGCAGATTTAAAGGCTTTGAGTCGACCATAGGGGTCAGCTCAAAGCTCACGGGTCGGCGCAAAGGCTCTGGCCAAACTGGAGGGAGTCAACGCAAGAACCCTTTGCGTCGACGCATAGGGTCGACGCTTAACTCACGGGTCGGCGCAAAAATCCCTTGCGTCGACGCATGCAGTCAGCGCGTGCCCCACGGGTCAGCGTGCGCTGACCCTATGGTCGACCGTTCGCGCGCAAACTCAGTTTTCTGAGTTATTTCAAAGTTTAAATTTCTGTTCTGTCTGTTTGGTTTTGTCTGTTACTATAAATAGAAGTAAAAACACTTCTATTAACCAACATTTGAATTTTTGAGTACAAGTGTTCAAGGAAACAAGAAAGAGTGAAATAGTTGTCAAAGATTCATCATCTTCATCTTCAACAGTCCAAAATTCATCAACTGCACACAATAACTTTTGATGCGATTTGTGATAGTTTGAAGGTGATAAGGTTCGAGGTAGCGATTGAAGAATCGAGTTCGAGTTGAAGTCTTGGCAGGTTCTTTCTTGAATAAAACCATTAGGGTTTTATCCTCCAATACCGGTTTGCGTTTGGGGGTTTTTGGACGGGTTGCTTCATTATCATTCAGCTGAGCGAAGGTAACTGATAAGAGAAAGTCTTCATCAGTTTAGTAGCGGAGTCGGTGATTGAGCAGTGAAGAATCCGGGTTTGATTCGTTCGTGTTCGTGATCAGCCGGGCCAAGGGGTTGAAGAACGGAAGGTTCATCAACGAGCGGCAGGAAACGGAGGTCAAACATCAACAATCAAAGGTCTTGATTCATCTTGAATCAAGGGGCAAGGAGAAGAAGTATCATTCAACATATTGCGAAATTCTGTTGTTTACATACTCTGCACTCCTTGTAAAAACGATTAAACATCACAGGTTATATCTATTGATCATCTCAATTCTATTTTTAGAATTGAGGGCAGACGTACCCCGAAGCGAGGACGGCGGGGGAACTGCCTCATCAAATCTCTGTCTTCTTTAATTTTCTGCACAAGTTAATTTTCAGCTTAAAATTTAAGTGATTTTAGTTTAAGCAATTTTCTGACAAACATTGATTTAAGTTGAGAAAGTGTTGCAAACTGTTGTTGGAATACTAAGTACAATAACATATTGTACTAGGATAAATCGAAACACTTACTCAACTCAAAAATCACTTGGAGTGTTTGTGCACACCAAGTGTTTGTAAAATTGCCTAAGCCAAAATTGCCTTAAGTTTGCATTGAGTTTCAAGCTGGTATTTTGATTCATTGGAACTAGGCTTGCAAATAAGTGAACTATATAATTGATTGTGTTTTGTGTGTAGTGATTTGTATCTCTTTTAATCAAATATCCATTAGCTTAACGCATATCCGGTTTTCCAATAACGGTTCGTTTTTAGACTAATTTTCCTCGGCCGCTTCCGCACCTAAAAACATTTTTAAAACCAATTTTTCTTTTAAATTGGTAGCGCCGACTAAAGTTTTTAATTGGGATCTATTCAACCCCCCCTTCTAGATCCGTGCCATAGTCTAACAAGTGGTATCAGAGCCTGGTTCACTCCGTGCTTCAAAAATACAACGTTGATAGAAAATGGCTAACGAACCTAAAGGGGCTTACAATAGAGCTCCCGTTTTCAATGGTGAAAATTATAGTTATTGGAAAGACTGTATGCGGGTGCACATAAATTCCATAGATAGAAAAATATGGAATGTTATTCTCAATGGTCCAATTGAAATAACCATGACCAATGAGAATAATGAAATAGTGCCTAAGCCTGAAGCACAATGGACCGATGATGATGAAAAGAAATACAACTATGATTGGAAAGCCAAAAACATCTTAATCTCCTCATTAGGGGTAGACGAATACTATCGTGTATCCCATTGTCCTACTGCTAAGGCCATGTGGGATTCACTTCAAATTGCCCATGAGGGGACGAACGATGTTAAATTGGCTAGAATCAATACACTAACGCAAGAGTTTGATCTCTTTTTCATGGAGCAAGGGGAAACCATTGCCGACATGCAAAAGAGATTCACTCATCTAATCAATCGATTACGTTCACTAGGTAAACCTATTTCCAATGATGTTGCTACTAATAAAATCTTAAGATGTCTTAACAGGGAATGGCAGCCAAAAGTGACCGCCATCAAAGAGGCAAACGATCTTACCATTTTGGACTTAACAACATTGTTCGGCAAACTACAAGAGCACGAACAAGTTCTATTAAGCTTGGAACAACATGAAAGGAAAGATAAGAAAGACAAAGCCAAGGTGAGCGAAAAGAAATCAATTGCTCTAAAGACTTCCTCCTCAAAGTCTCAAGCAAAAGAGCAAAGTGATTATTCTACGAGTGACGAAGAAGAAGAGGACAAGAGTGAAGATATGGGGCTGTTCGTCAAACGCTACAACCGTTACGTGAGAAAGAACGGCATCCAACATTCCGAGAAGAACTTAGTTAACTTCCGGAAGCAATCTAGGTTCTCCAAAAATGATGACTTCAAAGGAAAAACAACTAGAGGGTCATGCTACAAGTGTGGAAAGCCGGGTCACTACAAACCGGACTGTCCGATGAATAAAAAGACAAAAGAAAAAGATTCATACAAATCGCATAAGAAACCATCAAAGCCAAGGAGGGCATATATTGCTTGGGAAAGCGATAGCGACTCCTCCGACGATGAAAGCTCAAGTGATGAAGATGAAAATGCAAATCTATGTCTCTCTGCTCATCAAAAGAATAAGAAGAAACAGGTACGACATTCTAAATATGAAAACTCCTCTAGTATGTCCCATCAAGAATTACAAACTGCTTTTGAAACTTTACACTATGAAGCAAAAGAGGCCTTTAAAAGGCTTGCCTCAAATAAGAAATTTTTTTCTCATTTAGAACAAAAAATCCAAGAATCCGAAAGGAAACTTGAGGCACTTAAGGCTTCTATAGTGGAAAGCACAAAAACTAGTTATGAGGACCTTAAAAGTAGAATGATGAACTTTGGGTGTGATACTTGTTACATTTGGCAAGGTGAAGTAAGGAACCTAAAAGCCAAACTTAACAAGGCTCTTGAGCCCAAGATTACTTTTGCTATTGATAAATCTAATTTTCGAACAAGTATGGTTAATCCATATCAAAAGTACAAATATGTTATAAAGGATGAAGATAGCAAAAGTAATCAAAATGAAAAGTTCTCTTGTCTTTATTGTTGCAAGAAAGGTCATTCCATTGCTAAGTGTAGATTTAGGAGATTTTTAGTTCCTAAAGGCATTTATCAATGGATGCCCAAATGCAACCAATTTGCTTCTCACCACTCAGGACCCAATAAGCCATTGGGTACCTCCTTTTGTTAATTATCTTATCACAGGTACAATGCCTCGAGACTACCGAGAGAAGATGGGTTCTCGATAGTGGATGCTCAAGGCATATGTCAGGAGACATATCTCTCTTCATTGACTTCGTGGCTAAGAAGAAGGGATATGTAACTTATGGTGACAATAACCGAGGAGCAATACTTGGTAAAGGTAGTGTAGGTAATCCCTCTTCCACTACTATTTCTGACGTATTGCTTGTCGAAGGTCTTAAACATAACCTACTTAGCATCAGTCAGTTATGCGACAAAGGATACAATGTATCATTTTCAAAAGATTGTTGCAAAATTGTGCATACTGATGATAAGAAGAGCATGTTTAATGGTCTTCGTGTGAACAATGTCTATATGCTTGACTTAAATGAAGTATCGTTAACAAGTGACAAATGTCTTGTAACAATGAATGAAGATTCATGGTTATGGCATAGACGTTTAGCACATGTTAATTTCGACTTACTTAACAAAATAGTCTCAAAAGATCTAGTCCTAGGTCTCCCCAAAATTAAATTCACCAAGGATCACCTTTGTGATGCTTGTCAAAAAGGGAAGCAAACGAGGATCTCTTTTAAATCCAAAAACATCGTTTCAACAACGAGACCTCTCGAGCTTCTCCACATGGATTTATTTGGGCCATCTAGGATTAAGAGTCTAGGAGGAAACTATTACGGTTTCGTAATAGTGGACGACTACTCTCGATTTTGTTGGACTATTTTCTTAGTAAGTAAGAGTGACACATTCGCCGCCTTTGAACGATTTGCTAAGCTTTCTCAAAATAAACTAAACACAAACATTGTTGCAATTAGAAGCGATCATGGAGGTGAATTTGAAAATCACCTATTTGAAGAATATTGCGGTAACCATGGCATTGATCATAACTTCTCCGCTCCACGTACTCCTCAACAAAATGGGGTTGTGGAGCGTAAAAATCGAATTTTGGAAGAATTGGGAAGAACAATGATCAATGAAAGTGGCTTACCAAAATATTTTTGGGCCGACGCCATTAGTACGGCTTGTTACGTTTTGAATAGGGTGCTCATTCGCCCCATTCTAAACAAAACACCGTATGAACTTTTAAAAGGGCGAAAGCCAAATGTTTCTCACCTTCATGTCTTTGGTTGCAAATGCTTTGTGTTAAACAATGGAAAGGAAAACTTAGGGAAATTTGATTCCAAGGCCGACGAAGGTATCTTCCTCGGATACTCTCAATCAAGCAAAGCATATAGAATTTACAACAAGCGATTACTTACAGTAGAAGAGTCTGTGCATGTTACCTTTGATGAATCCAATCCGAGAAACGTCGGAAAGGATAGTGTTTTTCATGGTGCAGGTACATCTACCAAAGACATACTCAATGATGGCGAGCCGGGTATTGATCAACCCGACACAATCAAAATTGAGGAGGACAAAGATGTACTCCATGATGAAACAGAAGTAGATCATCCGCCTTCAAACGATGATCTTCCTCAAGCTTGGAAGTCTTCCAAAGACCATCCAATCGACAACATTATCGGAGATATCTCAAAGGGCGTAACAACTCGATCTAAGATAAGTAATTTCTGTTATCACTTCGCTTTCGTTTCGTAGATGGAACCTAAAAACCCTAAAGAAGCCCTACTCGATGAACACTGGTTTTTATCAATGCAGGAGGAACTTAATCAGTTCACCAGAAATGAGGTTTGGGACCTTGTCCCTCCTCCGCGAGATCATCGAGTAATCGGCACCCGATGGGTGTTTAGGAACAAGCTGGACGAAAACGGGGTAATAACCCGTAATAAGGCGCGTTTAGTCGCGCAAGGGTATAACCAAGAGGAAGGCATCGACTATGAGGAAACTTATGCGCCGGTTGCCAGACTCGAGGCTATACGCCTTCTCCTTGACTTCGCTTGTGCAAAGGATTTTAAGCTATTCCAAATGGATGTTAAGAGCGTTTTCCTTAACGGTCACATTAATGAAGAAGTTTATGTCGCACAACCTCCGGGTTTCGAATCCCATGAGCATCCTGATCATGTTTATAAACTAAAAAGGGCCTTGTATGGTCTCAAACAAGCTCCTAGAGCTTGGTATGAGAGACTAAGCAAGTTCCTACTAGATCAAGGTTACTCAAGAGGAAAGGTTGACACAACCCTCTTCATTAAACGTCAAGGAAAGCACTTGATACTAGTGCAAATTTATGTAGATGATATCATTTTTGGATCTACTAACATGAAGCTTGTGAGAGAGTTTTCTGACCTTATGCAGGGTGAGTTCGAGATGAGTATGATGGGGGAGCTCACATACTTCCTCGGTCTACAAATCAAACAGCTCAAAGAAGGAACGTTTGTGAGCCAGACAAAGTATTGTTTGGACCTTATCAAGAGATTTGACATGGCAAAAGCTAAGGCCATAGACACCCCCATGCCTACGTGTACCAACTTGAACAAAGACGAAGACGGTAAGGAAGTAGATGTAAAACGGTATAGAGGTATGATTGGTTCACTCCTTTATCTTACTGCTTCTCGTCCCGATATTATGTTTAGTGTTTGCATGTGTGCAAGATACCAATCATGTCCCAAGGAATCCCATTTAAAAGCCGTTAAACGGATACTTCGATATTTATCCGGTACTCCGAAGTACGGACTATGGTATTCCAAAGGTAACGATTGTTCTTTGGTAGGTTTTTCCGATTCCGACTTTGCCGGTTGCAAATCGGATAGGAAAAGCACAAGTGGCACTTGTCATCTATTTTCAAACTCTTTGGTTAGTTGGCATAGCAAGAAACAAGTTTCTGTCGCTTTGTCAACCGCCGAAGCTGAATACGTTGCAGCCGGTAGTTGCTGTGCCCAAATCTTATGGATTAAGCAACAACTATTGGATTTTAACCTAAAACTGGAACGTATTCCCATATTTTGTGACAACACGAGTGCTATTAACCTAACCAAAAATCCTGTGCTACATTCTCGCACTAAGCATATCGAAATTCGACACCACTTTCTTCGGGATCATGTAGAGAAAGGTGACATCGTGTTTGAACACGTAAACACTGAAAATCAACTAGCGGACATTTTCACAAAGCCGCTAGCAAATGAACCTTTCTTTCATATTCGCCGAGAACTTGGCATCCTCGATATTTCGGAACGGGCAGTCTAAACTGCTGTTTACATTCTCCCATCTTAAGCCTTAATACTGTACTTCTAACAAATTTCTGTTGTTGCAAGCACATGTCTAATGTTCACTGAGTCACTGTGGTATTAAGGTGATATCGTTCCTTTCTCTATATCTCTGCTAAAGCTCATGACTTTAAAATCTCTTCTCAAAATGATGTGGTTTATATATATATATTCCCTTAATATATCCATTTGGTTGTGTATTGCTGTATATACTGTTGCTTATGCATCAAACTAGTCATTGCATGTGGTAAACAGTGGAAAATGAAAATTTGTACAGTATGAGTCGACCGCACCAGGGTTATGGTCGACGCATGATAATTAATTTCTGCATATTTTCAAAAATCAAACAGTATGCGTCGACGCATACAGGGGTATGGTCGACGCATCGCTCGAAAATTCCGTTTTTCTGCAGAAAAATTTGAATCATCACTCATGCATTCCATCATTAAATGTGCAATTACATTCCATTACCTTTCAAACTACCCACTACTTTGTAACTTGCATCTACCTAGTGGCTATTGCTCCTTGATCTTCCATCTTCCCAAAACCCTAAACCTTTCCACTATAAATTGGGAAAAACCCTTCTCTTGAAAAATCACTCTCAAAACCCTCATTAAACCTTCTCTATACATCCAAACACTCTGTCTCAAACCCACTCAAATGGCTTCTTCATCACGCAGACCTTCCGGCAAGAGACCACGTGAATCATCCGGTGTATCCCTTCCCATATCTGCCGTATCTCTCGTTCCACCTGCTCGTGTTGAAATCTTCAACAAAGACATAGGTAAACGAGGAGTTGTGCCACAACATGCGTTCTACAAGCTTACCGCTGAACGCATGCAACTCGCTCGAATCGTAGGCCTATTGCAGCATCAAGGCTTCATAAATTTCTTGGAGTGCAACTCTCAATACAGTGAAGACCTTGTCCGAGTCTTCTACTCCGGTCTTCATGAAAATTTTCGCGGACACAAACTCTCCTCCAAAGTTGGCTCTGCTAAGGTATCAGTTAAATCAAACTTTTGGAATAGATATTTTGATTTGTCTGTGGATGATGCTGGAAACCCCCTGCCTGAGGTGACTGATTCTCACCACATTGATGGCTATGAGTTTAAGAGTGCATTAAATGACATGTTGGAAGAGCCATATCCTGACGAGTTTGTGCAGAGTGACTTGTTCCCACGAACCGTCACTGCAGGCAAACTGGGCGCCGGGGAAAGGATTCTCCACTGGATTGTCTCACGCATCCTGCGGCCCAAGAAGGGCGGTCTCTCTAGAGTCGAACAGCCCGAAGTTCATTTGCTTTACATTCTGAAAAATAAGATAAAAATTAACTGGCCATACTACATTGCCAGTAGAATGTATGGCCTTCGGGATTCCGGACGAGGAACCGCTCTTACCTACGGATCCTTCATCCAAGAAGTCCTCACATCTGCCAATGTTAGTCATCCATCCTTCCCGCTCAAATCAGTCTCACCTGACAAAGAGTTTAGCACAAAAACCATGTCTATGATGGGCTATGTATGGTGCAAGGAGCAGAAGAAATACAAGTTTGTTAGAAGAGGATATGTTTCTCCAAGGGTTGATAGTGATGAAAGTGAAGAACAAGATGATGAAGTGGAAAGAGAACAAGAAGACGAAGAAGAAGAAGAAGAAATAAGGCACAATGATGCTTACATTGGTGGAGACGCAAGTCCTTCACCAGTTGGCATGCATGATCACTCCGGCTCTGCTTGGGTACAGCAGCCGGATACATATGAAGAAGATGCTCCAAAATGGGGTGGCTGGGGTGAATGGCAACATTCAGGTTGGACAACACAACGTGAATTTTACCAGCCATATCACCAGGTTGAGGAAGAACTTCCTCCATCCCCTCCACATCAAGCTGATTCTTCAGAGCTGTTGGAGATGATGCAAAGCATGCAACTTGCCCAACAAACATTCATGCAATCCCAAGATGACCGACTTGCTCAAATCAACAGTCAACTTCAAACCCAAAATGAGCGGCTCGAAAATCTCTCCACAAGCCTAAATGAACGGTATGCAGATTTGGATCGGCAAGTCACCGGGAGTCTTAGGCATCTGGAAGGTGTCACCGATTACCTAGAAACTCTGGCTGACCCCAGCAGAAATCCAGGCGTATGCTACCATCCTGGACACCGTCACTTAAGACAATAGCCATTCATATGCACTTTACATGTTGCTTGTTGTTTTTGCATGTATTTTGTTGTTGTTTTGCCTGTTTATGCACCACAACTTCATTATGTATTTTCTCATTCTTAATTAATGACTACTGCTAAGAAATGATATTTGTGTGATATTATTTCGTTGGTATCTACTACTGCCTGTGAATTTATCGTTGCAACCTTGAATAATTACTCTGTCTCTCTTTTTGATGTTGTCAAAGGGGGAGAAAAATGCTGACATTGCTGACAAACTAACAGTCTGACAAACTGCAAATGGCCTTAGATTACAAAAGAAAGGGGGAGTGTGCAAAATGTGTTAATACTGCATGATGTTCGTCACGCTGAGTTATACGGGTTGTCATCATCAAAAAGGGGGAGTATGTAAAGACAAAGTCTCATACAACATACGATGTCAAGTTTCGATGATGACAAAAGACCACCATGCAAGTCTACGAACAAATGCATCACGTTACCTACCATATCCTTTTTCACGTTATCCTAAAGCTACTATAATCATTAAAGACATATAAACAAAGCGTGATCATGACCAAATATGTGAAAATCACTAACCACAGCTTTTTTGCAGATTTAAAGGCTTTGAGTCGACCATAGGGGTCAGCTCAAAGCTCACGGGTCGGCGCAAAGGCTCTGGCCAAACTGGAGGGAGTCAGCGCAAGAACCCTTTGCGTCGACGCATAGGGTCGACGCTTAACTCACGGGTCGGCGCAAAAATCCCTTGCGTCGACGCATGCAGTCAGCGCGTGCCCCACGGGTCAGCGTGCGCTGACCCTATGGTCGACCGTTCGCGCGCAAACTCAGTTTTCTGAGTTATTTCAAAGTTTAAATTTCTGTTCTGTCTGTTTGGTTTTGTCTGTTACTATAAATAGAAGTAAAAACACTTCTATTAACCAACATTTGAATTTTTGAGTACAAGTGTTCAAGGAAACAAGAAAGAGTGAAATAGTTGTCAAAGATTCATCATCTTCATCTTCAACAGTCCAAAATTCATCAACTGCACACAATAACTTTTGATGCGATTTGTGATAGTTTGAAGGTGATAAGGTTCGAGGTAGCGATTGAAGAATCGAGTTCGAGTTGAAGTCTTGGCAGGTTCTTTCTTGAATAAAACCATTAGGGTTTTATCCTCCAATACCGGTTTGCGTTTGGGGGTTTTTGGACGGGTTGCTTCATTATCATTCAGCTGAGCGAAGGTAACTGATAAGAGAAAGTCTTCATCAGTTTAGTAGCGGAGTCGGTGATTGAGCAGTGAAGAATCCGGGTTTGATTCGTTCGTGTTCGTGATCAGCCGGGCCAAGGGGTTGAAGAACGGAAGGTTCATCAACGAGCGGCAGGAAACGGAGGTCAAACATCAACAATCAAAGGTCTTGATTCATCTTGAATCAAGGGGCAAGGAGAAGAAGTATCATTCAACATATTGCGAAATTCTGTTGTTTACATACTCTGCACTCCTTGTAAAAACGATTAAACATCACAGGTTATATCTATTGATCATCTCAATTCTATTTTTAGAATTGAGGGCAGACGTACCCCGAAGCGAGGACGGCGGGGGAACTGCCTCATCAAATCTCTGTCTTCTTTAATTTTCTGCACAAGTTAATTTTCAGCTTAAAATTTAAGTGATTTTAGTTTAAGCAATTTTCTGACAAACATTGATTTAAGTTGAGAAAGTGTTGCAAACTGTTGTTGGAATACTAAGTACAATAACATATTGTACTAGGATAAATCGAAACACTTACTCAACTCAAAAATCACTTGGAGTGTTTGTGCACACCAAGTGTTTGTAAAATTGCCTAAGCCAAAATTGCCTTAAGTTTGCATTGAGTTTCAAGCTGGTATTTTGATTCATTGGAACTAGGCTTGCAAATAAGTGAACTATATAATTGATTGTGTTTTGTGTGTAGTGAATTGTATCTCTTTTAATCAAATATCCATTAGCTTAACGCATATCCGGTTTTCCAATAACGGTTCGTTTTTAGACTAATTTTCCTCGGCCGCTTCCGCACCTAAAAACATTTTTAAAACCAATTTTTCTTTTAAATTGGTAGCGCCGACTAAAGTTTTTAATTGGGATCTATTTAACCCCCCCTTCTAGATCCGTGCCATAGTCTAACAAATATTGCCGATGTTAGCGGTTTGACCCGTAGTGGCCGTGTATTTTCAGCACCGCCGAAGCCTCAAATTAATGCTGATTTTGTTGAACGCCCGATCGGGAACGCTGTGAGTTATCCGAATCCGGAACTTGCTGTTAAGCCCTCCTCCATACTGAAAACTCCTAATTCTGTTGGCCCTAGTGGCAATAAGAAAGAAGACTGTGATGAGATGTTGAGACTCATCAAAAGGAGCGAGTACAATGTTGTAGACCAACTTCTATAAACGTCATCCAAAATATCTGTGTTATCCTTACTCTTAAATTTAGAACCACACCGAGAGGCTCTGAAGAAGGTGTTGGATGTGGCATATGTGGATCACGATGTCACTTTGAAGCAATTCGATAGCATTGTTGCAAACATTACTGCTTGTAACAACCTGAGCTTTTGTGATTCTGATCTCCCTGAGGAGGGAAGAGATCACAACCTGGCTCTACACATATCTATGAATTGCAAAGACGAATCCATGTCTAATGTGCTGGTGGACACCGGGTCATCATTGAACGTGTAAGACCCCAATTTTGTCCCTAAGATCCCTCATGGCATCATATCATAACATTGCGATGCCTCGAGGATCATTGGACACCTTGCTTCCTTCCCTGTGGGTGGGTTATCTCCTTGAGAGTGGTTCTTGATCACCAAGCATGTTTGCATTTGTATATCATTGTTTTTCTTTTAATCACTAACCAAAAGGTACAAAAATATGTCATTAACCCTTTGTCTTGCAGATGAAGCATTAACAGGTCAAGGCATTAAAGGCATTCATTGAGCAATAGATGATGGTCATTCTTGAGATTTGGACCCCATGATCATTATCAAGAGTTCATATGAGTTATGATGTTATTTTGAAGCAAAATCCCAAGTGGTAGAGGCTTGAATCTCATCAGAACATTTTCAGGTCATCTGAAAACCTAGAAAGTCAACTGCAAAGTCAACTGTGGATTTGGAGATGGGAAGTGACTATAAATACTTCATTCATGTTCAAACAAGTCTCATTTGACATTTCAAACACTCACATTGAAGAATTTGAGGTCCAGTCAAAAATTTCCCAAAATAGAAAGTGACCCATAATTTGAACTTTCCAAAAATGGAAAGGTTTTGGACCAAATTCAACTCAATCTTACACCATCAAAAAAGCTTCAAATGATATTTTGTTGAACATGAAAGTTGTAGATCTTTCCCCCATTTCCAAAATGTCCAAGATCATGAGCATATGATGTGTGGTTGAGGAGATATGATCCAATCATGGCAAAGTGTGCATGGGACTTCAAATGAGCATAACTTTTGAACCAAAGCTCCAATTTGGGTGGTTCTTTTTGCATTTTGTTCATCATAACATGTACTTTCCAAACATCTCATTACATGGCTTGAATTCCACTTGCATAATCATGTGCTCACTCATGAAGATTTTTGAAGGAAATTTCATAAAATCATTTTGGTGGATCATATGCATACAAAACCATTTCCAAAGCTTGCATGGAGTAATTTTAAGTGATTTTGGGCCTCATGGTGGTACTGTTCACGCATGCATGAAGTTCATGAGGTGAAAATACCAATTGATACATACACCTCATAAGTTGCTAATCTCAATTGCATTTGGCTTAAACATGATTTCAACATCATTAGCATGGCATATATAAGGATAATCTCAACTGTTTTCATCATTAACATCCATTTTCAGATCTAGATTCAAGAATCACCAAATTTTTTCTCTCAAAATATTTTTCAAATTCTTGACACAAGAGCCATTTCTACTGATTGATTCATGATCATGAAGCATTTTTTAGTGGAATTGAACGTGGAATTGGAAGGAATCGTGCCATATTGAATCATACACAAAGCTTGAAGCATCAATGGAGATTGGAATTTGAGTTGTGCATACTGGAGCATTCAATTCATCATCAATCACTTCAATAAGCATTGTAGAGGAGATTTGAGCCGTTGCTAAGCTTGGTAGCGCACGATTCCAGGTTCTGTTCTTCAAGAAGGTCAGTTTTCGAATTCAATTATTTTGCAATTCATTAGGATATTCATGTAGATCTTTGATTGGTGATGATGCTGGTATGAAATTTGAGTGAAATGGCGCACTATACATGAAGTTATGCATGATTCAAGTTTTGATGTAATTTTTTCTTTCCTTCGATTTGGATTATGTGTGATGTTTTAGTGCAAATTGATTGTTGATCTTGCATGAGCATGGAATGATGAATCGTTTGGTGTTAAATTTATTGATTTCTGGAATGATTTTTGAAAATCTGGAAATTGACCTTTGAAGTTCGTCTTCATCTTCATGAGGAAGATGAAGATCATCACGTTTCCAGGTTTTGCTACTAGTTCGCTATGGATTTGCTACGAAATTTTGAATTAGCTACGAATTTCTGGATTTCCATGCAGCTTAGGGTTTTTAGTCCAAAACGGTACCGTTTTGGAAGCGCGCGCTTCCTTTTGAACTCACACCGAGTTTGATTCCCAGCGAGGGAATATTTCAAATGCTTCATCATTTTTCTCATTTCCCTCCTATTTTCACATATCATGTCCATTTCCTTTTTTTATTTTTTTTCTCAACTTAGAAAAATCATAACAATTTGAAAATTGATCCAAAAAATACCTGGATTTTTGCATAGTGATCCTTAAGATGTCTATTTTTTAATGATCATGATTTCCAAAGTTGTGCCTGGCTGAAAAATTGATTTGATCTAGGATGTTTGAATACATATGCATGTGTGACCTTGCCTTGCTTATCTTATCATAAAATGCTTGTTTCTTATCCAATGAATGTGAATTTTGCATGATGAATCTAGACATGTTGCTTGACATTTTGGCTTTGGTTTGACATTTTTCTCAATTACCATTTCTGTTTTATGCTTGTGCTAACTTGGTGTGACAATTTGTGTCACACCTTTTGGATGTTCAACTTGTACAATGTGATTTCCATGCTAGATGATCTCCAATGCTTTTGATTTTTTGTGTGATGGATGTTGTGGATGTCTTGAATATGCATGAATTTTTCCAGATTTATTTGAATCATTTCTGTTTTGATTTGAATTTTTCATTCATGATGATCACATATGAACTTTGAAATTGCCTTTGACTTCACTTGATTATGAAATGCTTTTGATGATTGATTTTGATGTGAGCCTTTTTAGGACTTGTCAATAAGTGTTTGAAGTTGCTTTGTGTTAAATTTCAGTCCCTGTTTTGAATTTTTTCTTCATCTTTGACCCTAGGCTTTGACCTAGTGGTTTGTTGCTTACATGTGAGTTTTGATTTCAGGTTAAGCATCCAAGTTCCATAGTTGATGATGCTTCATCATGTGAATATTTATGTTTGCTCTTGATTACTAACATTTGTGTGTTTTGTAGGTTGATGCTAACTCATTTGAGTTTGCCTTTTGGCTTACACATTTTGTACATTGGGATTGTCTGTTGCTTATTGATTGTTGTCTGGTTGTCTGAGTATTGTACTGATTTGTTTAGTTGTTTCCACAGGTACTTAAGTTGCTTTAAGTTCATTTTGAACTTTGCTTTGCTTGGTTGCTTAACCACTTAGGTATAATCTCTAATCTTCATGTAGCCTGGAAGACCTACTGTTATTGGTAGGCACCTGACTGAAGCCCTCCTTAAGAGGCCATGTTTTTGTTTTGTTTAATTTTGTGCCAAGCAGGTAAAGTCCTCTCATGAGGCAATTGGCAGATAAAAGAGATGTGTAATCCATCTCCTGCTACTCAGTGTGTCATTCACCTTGCTCACACCATGTGTTGATGCATTGTGAATAATAACCCAAGATCTTATAGAGTCAATCATTTGTGGAGAAGAGTTCCAACTTTCTGAACTCTCACACTTTCCATTGATCAAAGCTCTCCCTGACCAGGGATAAGAGCTATGAGGCACACCCCTCATCTCCATTTCATTTGCTTCACCCTAACTCTCAATGTTAGGGTTAAGAGCTCAAAATACCCCATTCCAGTTGGTTGTAAAGCCTAACCTTGCTTGAGCCTAATTGATTGTATATAGTGTGTGCTAATTGACTTGTTTGTTTGCTTACTTGATTCATCTGTGCATATTTGCTTATGTGTGCCTTTGTGCATTTATCTTCATTACTTTTATATTATTTCATGATCAAATTGTTCATTGCTTTGTAACATTTTGTTTGTCCATTGAGGAGTCAATTGTAAGTCCAGCTAGTGGCAGTTGTTTCCTATGATCTGGTAGGATTTGGAACTAAGACCATTCATTGGCATTCCTTTCCTTGGAGTCGAGTGTAAGACCATTTATTGGCAACTTATTTCCTCTGGCTTATTGCATTTGTTGTTTGTTTCTTGTGAGGAGTCAATTGTAAGTCCAACTCTTGGCATTTGTTTCCTATGATCATTCCTTGGAGACTGGTATAAGTCCATTGATTGGCCTCTGGTATCCATGTTTCTTTTTGTTTTAGGAGACTAGTATAAGTCCATAGATTGGCATCTGGTATCCTTGTTTCTTTGTTTTGTGAGACTAGTATAAGTCCATTGATTGGCCTCTGGTATCCATGTTTATTTTTGTTTTAGGAGATTGGTGTAAGTCCATTGATTGGCATCTGGTATCCATTTTGTTTTGTGAGATTGGAATAAGTCCATTGATTGTCATCCAATATCCATTTACTTTGTTCATCTGTTATTTGCTTATTGCTATGTTGCCTATTCCAAAGGAATCACTTGAATCATCTACATATGATCTCAAGAGGTGAACATCTAAGAAGTTTTACATCCCTTAACCCTCCACCTTTTTGTTCCTTTAAACCTCCATTTGCATGTTAACCCAAAACTTGAAAAATATTGTGCAAACATTTTCATTTGTTTTCAAACTAGAAACCTAGGCTTTAGGCCTTTGATTTTCAAATTTCATTTTCATAATACTTCTTTTGAATTGAATTCTAATCACACTTTGACCATCTTTTGTGAATAAATTCTAATTGATTAATTCCACTCATTCAATTGTTTTATGGCTTAGTCCACTTTCTTGATAAGTTTTCATACATTAGCCAAAGGTTTGATTTATCCTAGTTGGTTGATGTTAATCTCACCTTTTGTCCTTAGTGATTGAATTGTAAGACTTCCTTGCTTATTATAGGGTTAACCCCTCACTAGCAAGTTGAAGCTTTTCTCACATGGTGGACTTGTGGTTGTATAGGTTGAGTTTTCTCCCGTGGATAACGAAAGACCTTAGGGCTTTTGTTTTAAAATCAATTCACTTACTTTTGGAAATCTTTTAGCCGAACTACGGCGTTTTGATCCTTACCTTCCATGGAAAGGTACGTAGGCAACGGGTTCATCCGTTCAAACACAAAAATAATAACTTGTACATTCTTTTCTCATCCCTTCAATCCATGTTTGCACAATAAATATTTCATAAACAAATAACATTCGTACAACAAGTTGTGAAAAGGGCTCCCTAGGAGTACCTAGGACGTTTTGGGTGCCTAACACCTTCCCATTGCGTAATTAACCCCTTACCCAGATCTCTGATCTTTTCATTAGTTTTCTATGTGTAAAACTTCTTAGGCTTTTGTTCGCTTTTTAGCCATTCCTTTGGATAAATAAAAGTGCGGTGGCGACTCGATTCTTTGTATGCTTTGCTTTTGATTTAATCAATAAATCATAAAGTGACGAATACACCGCTACAGAATGTATTGCCAAAGTCCACTCTCTCAAAGCTATCATATCAAGGGCCTCCCATGAGGCAGAGTGGAGTAGTTGTGAAGGCTTTCGATGGGTCTCGCAAAACTGTGATTGGGGAAGTTGATCTCCCAATTAAGATCGGACCAAGTGATTTCTAGATTACCTTCCAGGTTATGGACATTCACCCATCGTATAGTTGTCTCTTGGGCAGACCATGGATTCACGAGGCAGCGCCGTGACATCCACCCTACACCAGAAATTGAAATTTGTGAAAAACAAGAAGCTGGTGGTGGTAGGGGGAGAAAGGGCTCTCCTGGTTAGCCATTTGTCTTCCTTCTCTTATATAGATGCTGAGGTTGAAGTTGGAACTCCTTTCCAAGCGTTATCTATTGCTGAGCCTATTGAGAAAAGAGCTCCTTCATTTGCTTCCTACAAAGATGCAAAGCTGGCCATTGAGCGTGGTGCAACCACTGGTTTAGGAAAAATGATTGAGTTAGAAGACAACGAGTCCCGGGATGGCATAGGTTTTTCTTCTGGTACTTTCAACAAGCAAGGGTTATTCAAGAGTGGAGGTTTCATCCACACTGGTCTAGATGAGGAGGCTGCTGCCGTTTTAGAAGAAGATACAAAGGATTCTGGCAATTTCATCATCCCTGGAGGGGTCTGCAACAATTGGGTCGCTGTGGATATTCCGACAGTTGTCCATAAGTCAACGTAATAATCACTTTGTTTGAAAACACTTCTCCCATGCCAAAAGGAGGAGTGATGACATCGTTGGCGCATAAGTACAATGATATTTTCATTCAATAAATTCATGTTAAATGTTTGTTTTTCCAATTATTTTCCCTTTTTGCTTTTTGCATGAAATTGGAGATCACATAAAACCCTAAAAATAGAATAAAATCAATCTTTTCATCTGCATAATGATTTTCCTTGTTTGAATTCTAAATCTTTTCATATCCAAAATCATTATGCAGGTTGATTTCTAAACCCATTGAACATAATGACCCAACAACATCTCCCAATTTTGAATTCCCTGTATTTGAGGCAGAGGAAGATGACGTTGAAGAGATTCCTGATGAGATCACCCGGCTACTTGAGCATGAAGAGAAGATCATCCAGCCGCATCTTGAGAATCTGGAAACAGTCAACTTGGGGTCTGAAGATTGTGTGCGAGAGGTAAAGATTGGGGCACTTCTGGAAGAATCTGTTAAGAAGGGGTTGATTAAGTTGCTACGAGAGTATGTTGACGTCTTTGCTTGGTCATATGAAGACATGCCTGGTCTAGATACTGATATTGTGCAACATTTCCTACCTCTAAAGCCTGAGTGCATGCCTGTAAAGCAGAAGCTCAGAAGAACTCATCCTGATATGGAAGTAAATATCAAAGAGGAAGTTCAGAAGCAAATCGATGCGGGGTTTCTGGTGACTTCTACATATCCTCAATGGGTGGCCAATATTGTGCCCGTGCCTAAGAAAGATGGAAAAGTCCGGATGTGTGTGGACTATAGAGACTTGAATAAAGCTAGTCCGAAAGATGATTTCCCCTACCAAATATTGATATGTTGGTAGACAATACAGCTAAATTCAAAGTCTTCTCATTTATGGATGGATTTTCCGGATATAATCAGATTAAAATGGCACCCGAGGATATGGAGAAGACAACATTCATCACACCTTGGGGAACATTCTGTTATCGAGTGATGCCCTTCGGTTTGAAGAACGCCGAAGCCACGTATCGACGAGCTATGACTACCTTGTTCCATGACATGATGCACAAGGAGATTGAGGTGTACGTTGACAATATGATCGCTAAGTCAAGATTGGAGGTTGTATTCCCTGTAGAGGTGGAGATCCCATCAATGAGAGTCTTGATGGAAGCCAAGTTGACTGATGCTGAATGGGTTCAGAGTCGTTATAACCAGCTAAACTTGATTGAAGAGAAGAGATTGACTGCCATGTGCCATGGTCAGTTATATCAGCAAAGGATGAAGAACGCTTTTGATAAGAAGGTCAAGCCTCGTGTGTTCCGAGAAGGTGACCTTGTGCTCAAGAAAGTCTTGTCTTTCGCGCCCGATTCCAGGGGCAAGTGGACTCCGAACTATGAGGGTCCGTATATTGTTAAGAGAGCCTTTTCAGGCGGTGCTTTGATACTTACAACTATGGATGGGGAGGATTTCACACGTCCTGTGAATTCAGATGCAGTCAAGAAATACTTTGCCTAAAAAAAATATAAAAATAAATAAATAGCTCGCTAAGTTGAAAACCCGAAAGGGCGGCTTAGGCAAAAATGAGCGTCTCGGTGGATTGAAAACCCGAAAGGGCGATCCAGGCAAAAGTTAGAGACATGAAAAATGAATATAGGTATCCCGCTAGATTGAGTACCTCATCCTGGGGCAATCTAGGCAAAAATTAGGGATTTGGCAAGTAACTGCATCCGGACAAGACTTTGTTCCACAACTATCATCCGTCAGAGATTCTTGCTCATTATCAACCAAAGCTTCAAATACATCGGATTCAGAATTGGTGGAGAAATGATCATTATGTTCAATGTAGCCCTTTTCCAATATATATCACCAATTTCAAATTTGTAAAGATCTATGGAGTCTTGCCATTCGCAGACTACCATTCTATCAAATAAATTTGAGTCTTTTATCCAATTATTGGCACTCTTATCTGTTTCTATTCAACAAATGTTTTGCATGTTTTGATTAAGAAAATATCATTGTTTTAAATGATCAAATTTTTTATAATTTATTTTTAAACAAAGTGAACATTCACAATGACGAAAGGATACTTAGGAGATCCTCAGTGCTCTCCCAAGGGTGGTACGATCCCCAACAGGGTAAGATTTTTGTCCATATTCCTGGCATGACTGTATCTCCTCCCTCCGGAACCCCTTGTGGTTTATCCTAACAAGTGGATTGCTTGTTGAGAGTCACCTCTCTTCCCTTCAACAGAGTAGCAATCTTTCTTCCTCAACAGCTTGGATCTCTTTGGGCAAGAGCGGTATTTGGTGGTTGATCCCGATAAATCCTTTATCTCCTCGAATAGATTCCCCAGTAGAGTTGTTGGTGTGGTGGACCTTGTCTGTGATAACTCTCGTCCCCAGCCGGAATGATTGATGATTCGCCCCCTGCAGAGTACTTTGCTTCCTAGTATCTCTAATCCCTAGCAGATTGGATACTCTCCGGTGGGCTTGGCTTTCTCTCTTGAGATGTAGTATCGGGTGGTTGATTCCTGGACCTGGTTGTGTTAGATATGTCTGTCTGTCAGCATACATCATACATAAACCATGCATATTCATGCATAATTATAACATTCAGATATTCATGTTGCATTCTTTGCCATATATCGTTGTTTGCTGTCTCCTGCTATTTGGTGATATACTTCCCCGAGCATATGTGTGTGTCTGATCTCTCCATATAGAGTCAGCTCCATAAGTAGAAAGCGTCTATCCTTTCTTCCATATTCCCCACCGGGTTATATCCTTGTGGATGTTGATTGTTTTTGTTCCTTCCCAACACATATACTGGGATGGTTTTCCCCATTGAGTTATATCCTCACCGAGACAAGTCTTGATTTGGTGTGCCTATCTAGTTTGATCCTAGATCGGTCTCTTGAGACTCTTTTCCTGTTTCCCCATGGTAAATGAATAATTGCTCAATAATTAGTAATTATTATCCCCGACGGAGTCTGTGTTTCTCTACCCTCATACCGGTAGTTGTAAACCCTATTTCTTCCCTTTTTGCAGAGTAACTATTTTTGCTCATCTTTAATTGGTGACAGTTATCGTCATCCAATATTCGGTGATGATATCCCCTCATCTGCTTCGATAATTGCCCTGATTACGCAATTTATCCCCAGCGGGTCACCTCTCGTCTACCTTGTTGTTGTTGGTGACGATTGTTTCTCTCCTGAATTGGTCATCACTATATACCTAGTTCCGGTATCCCGATGCCTTTTCTTTTTGGTCGATTTATCCTTTATTAACCCAGTAACCGGTTGTGGATAATCGTCCATGCGAGTATATTATCTACGTTCTGACGGTAATAGATAGTATACCTCATGCACTCTCGGGTCTGAAGCCTTTTGTTCTTCCCCAGTTGGGTAAGATTCGTATCCCCTTTGCGGATTCGAATATCCATCCTGTAATCGAGTTTGCTTTTAGCCCTCTTTTGGATGATGAGTGTTTTGGGAATATTCCCCAATTCACGCCTTGGTTGGTCACCTATTATATGCCTAGTAACCGGTATCCCTGGTGTTCCTTCCTCTCTGCTCCCTATTATGACTTTTTGTCCCCTGTGGAGTCAGAATCCCTGAGTTGAAGTATACCTTTTAGGTTTTCCTTAGACGTTTTGAAGTTTTGATATCTCTCACCCTTATACCGGTCTTGGATATTCATCTCTTCCTGAGCATGTTGTATCTCTCGCCCTCATACCTGGCGTTCAGATCACATGTCTCCTTGAGCTTATTACCCAGTAACCGGTTATACCTCGTCCCGCTGCTTCCCCAGGAGTGTCCTTGTGGACATCCCCAGCGAAGTCCCTTAGTGGATTATTTTCATCCGGATTTTATCCGAAGTATCCGCTGTGGATAGTTTTTTGCTGTATTGGCATATTCCCCAATATATGCATCTTCGAGTCAGCTTGAGTCTTTCCATTGGATCTTTTCCCTTTGGAATTTTGTTCCCCACGCTTTGAGTCGTGACCTGCTCGCGCATTTTTATCCCTTTTCTATCCCCAGGAGAGTCCCTAGGGTCTTGGTCCCATGGAGTGAATTGCTCATATGGATTATCAATGGCTTCTGATTTTTTTGCTTTTGTGGACACATATCTCCACAGAGTGCTACCATTTTTCATACCTACATTTGCATCATGAGGTCTCTTAGGGACCAAAATTCGTCTCTTTGTTATTATTTAAGCCCATTCTACCCCGTAGAGACGAAGATTTTAACCTTCACTTCTCCGGCTAGAATGACCTTAAATAGGGGCATCTGTAAGACCCCAATTTTGACCCTAAGATCCCTCATGGCATCATAACATTGCATTTGAATTGCCTCAAGGATCGTTAGCATCTTGGTTCCCTTTGACTTTGGGTGGGACTCCTTGTGATTGGTTTGAGATCACCAAGCATGCTTGAATTATACATCATTGTTTCTCTTACTTTTGTTTACTAACCAAAAGCACAAAAATGTGTCACTAACATCTTTTGTTTGAAGCTTGAGTATCATCCAAGACACTTTGTGGGTTCTATTTAGATGATCAGTCAACACAAGGGAATGGCTTGAGATACTTCCAACATGTTCAAATGGGGTCTATTCGTCAGTCAAAACGTTAATCTTTAAGGAGCAAAAGTTTGATCATGAACTGTCATGCTCGCTAGGCGAAGCCCACGTGTTAAAAAAAAAACGAAAAACGAAAAACGAAAAGAAAAACGAAAAACGAAATAAATAAATAAATAAATAAATAAAATATAAGAGAAAAATTTTGGACTTGGGCCTCTCTCATTTGAGCCCACAGGTCCACAAAAATCAGGTTATAAATTCAGAGTTTCAGTGAAACAAAAGGCAATTCTATTCCTATTACCCTGGCAGGGAAAAAGATAGTGAGAGAAGAGCTAACAGAGTTCAGAGCAACCTCCAGAGACTGAAGGGAACTCATCGGCGAAGAACCAATTCTCTCTCATATAAACCCTCAGATTGCTCTGCAAACCCAACCGGGCAATTCAATTTCATTCGACCTATCCAGTCAGGTTTGCCTTATTCCCATTACTTTATGCTTTTAATTTGAATGCTCTGAATGTATGAGGTATTATGGGTGAATTTGATACCCTTTTGATGCATGTGTTTGACAAGAGGTTTAGGCCTCCTACCCTTGGTTGCTTTTTGTGAATTTTAATGGCATGATTCATGTGGTTACATTTTGATTTGGGGGCAACTCTTGATTACCCTATCTTGTTTCTCTAACCTGTTTGTTGAGTTTTTGTGAGGGCTCACATACTCTTGCAGGGGTAGCTTCCATGGTGTTCCACTTTATCTGTGGGATCCCACCTGGAGGTTTATTTCGATTACTTGTACTAACCCACTTTGTTTGATGGTGTTTAGCTTGGGAATCTCTGGGTTTCTTATTTATCTAATTGCTGTTACGTCGGATCTTTATCCGTACGGTAGATCTCTCGATCCCTTTACTTTTCCCGCATGTTACCGATTTCTTAGGTTTCGTATAGCCTCTCGTGGCATGTCATTTAAGGTAACGCGGTTCCTTCATCTAGGACTTCCTTTTCGCATGAGCATCCCTAAACTCCCCAAACTCATTGATTTTTCTTCTCCTAAGAACACGTTATCTCCTTCTACTACAGGCGTGTAAGTCTCCAAAGGTCGAGCATCCGGTAGATTGCGTAGTAACGTCGTTCACCCTAAAACACAACCCTTACCCCATAGGTGGTCGAACTACGTTTTGCTCTGATTTTCATCCCAGATGAGATACGTAGGCATAAGACGCGATGTCTTAGCGAACACACTCCTCTTTAACCCATAGGTAGCCGAGCTACGAAGACTCTGATTCTCAGATTCAGATGAGATACGTATGCAGTGGATACGACATCCGTGCGAGTCATTTTCTTTTGACCCTTCTTTTAGTAAGTAGTACATTAGATAAACATACACGCTTTCCTCATCCCTTCAATCATGTTTGCACAAATAAACTTTCAAAAAAAAAAAAAACAACAACCTTTGCAACAAATCTGAAAAGGGCTCCCTAGGAGTACCTAGGATGCTTTGGGTGCCTAATACCTTCCCATTGCATAACCAACCCCCTTACCCAGATCTCTGACATTTTTACTAGTTTTTGATTCGATAAAACTCTTAGGTTTTTGTTCGCTTTCTAACCATTCCTTTGGATAAATAGAAGTGCGGTGGCGACTCGACTTGTATGATTTACCTTGGATTTAGTCAATATCTCTAATGGTAACGAATACCCCGCTACAGGACCAGCTGATGGCGATGTCCCAGAAAGATAAAGAGACCTTCAAAGAATACGCCCAGAGATGGCGCGAGTTGGCAGCTCAGATAGTGCCTTCCCTTGAGGAGAAAGAGATGACCAAGATCTTCTTGAAGACCTTGAGCTCGTTTACTATGAGAGAATGATAGCCAGTGCTCCCTCAGACTTCATCGAGATGGTGAATATGGGGATGAGATCGGAAGAGGGGGTCCGTGAAGGATGCTTAACTCGTGATGAAGGCTCTTCAGCAAAGAGATATGGAAGCTTTGCAAAGAAGAAGGAGGGAGAAGCACATGCTGTGTCTTCCCATGCCAAGAGAAGACCCTCTGTGAAGAGGAAGATTGTTCGCCCAGTCAACAATCAGCATCAAGTGGCTCACATAGCACCTGTTTTCAAGGAAGCTCAACATTATCAACAACCACAAGCTCAGCAATATCAGCAACAACAACAGCGTCCGCAACAGCAGGTCTACCAGCCTCGAAACAACAACAATAATGCCAGCACCAACTACGAGAGGAAGAGGGTCTCCTTCAATCCAATTCCGATGACTTATGCTGAACTCTATCCATCTCTGATTGATAGAAAATTAATCACTCCGTGAGACCCTCCCGCTGTACCTGCTAACCCCCAGTGGTGGTACAAGCCTGAGCTTCACTGTGTGTATCATACCGGTGCTCCCGGACATGACGTGGAGAATTGTTATCCCTTGAAGACCAAGGTACAAGACCTTGTGAGAAGCGGGATTTTGTTTTTCGAGGACGTAGGTCCGAACGTAAAGAAGAACCCATTGCCCGAGCATGGGAAATCTGTTAATATGGTCTAGGGCTGTCCTGGCAAGTACAAAGTTAAATATGTCAGCCATATCCGACAATCGCTGGTTGAGATGCATCGTTTGCTGTGTGACTATAGCCATTATGAGCTTGACCACGATAGATGTCGAGTCTGTTTTGTTAATGAGAGAGGGTGTCGCCAGGTACGCAGAGATGTTCAAGAGATGTTGGACGAAGGAGTCATTGAGATCCTTCAGAACAGAAATGTTGACGAAGATGCTCTCGAAGTCAACGTAATTTCTCCGGTATTCCGGATACCTGAGCCTGTTGTCATCAAGTATGATGGCAACAAGAAGAAGGCTTCTCCTACTCTCGTTATCAAGCCAGCCAGACCTATACCGTACTCCTCCGAGAAGGCGGTTCCTTATCGCTACAATGTTGTAGCAGTGGAAGATGGGAAAGAGGTGTCTCTGCCCTCTTCATCTGTCATTAATATTGCCGACGTCAGTGGTTTGACCCGTAGCGGTCGTGTATTTTCAGCTCCGTTGAAGCCTCAAGCTGATGCTCGAGGAAGTGATGATGCTGATTTTGTTGAACGCCCGATTGGGAATGCCGTGAGCACTCCGAATCCGGCACTTGTTGCTAAGCCCTCCTCTACATTGAAAACTCCTGCTTCTGCTGGCCCAAGTGGCAATACGAGAGAAGATTGTGATGAGATGCTGAGGCTCATCAAGAGAAGTGAGTACAACGTTGTAGACCAGCTTCAACAAACGCCATCCAAAATATCTGTGTTATCCTTGCTATTGAATTCAGAACCACACCGAAAGGCTCTACAAAAGGTGTTGGATGTGGCGTACGTAGATCACGACGTCACGATAGAGCAATTTGACAGCATTGTTGCAAACATCACCGCTTGTAACAATTTGAGTTTTTGTGACGCTGATCTTCCCGAGGAGGGAAGAGACCACAACTTGGCCTTACATATCTCTATGAGCTGCAGAGATGACGCCATGTCCAATGTGTTGGTGGACACTGGGTCATCGTTGAATCTATTGCCAAAGTCCACTCTTACGAAGTTGTCATATCAAGGGCCTCTCATGAGGCAGAGTGGAGTAGTTGTGAAGGCTTTTGATGGGTCTCGCAAAACTGTGATTGGTGAGGTTGATCTCCCAATCAAAATCAGACCAAGTGATTTCCAGATTACCTTCCAGGTTATGGACATTCACCCATCGCATAGCTGTCTCTTAGGCAGACCATGGATTCACGAGGCTGGCGCCGTGACATCCACCCTACACCAGAAACTGAAATTTGTAAAGAACAAGAAGCTGGTGGTGGTAGGGGGAGAGAAGGCTCTCCTGGTAAGCCATTTGTCTTCCTTCTCTTATATAGATGTTGTGGATGAAGTTGGAACTCCCTTCCAAGCTTTATGTATTACTGAACCTGTTGAGAAGAGAACTCCTTCATTTGCTTCCTATAAAGATGCAAAGTTGGCCATTGAGCATGGTGCAACTGCTGGATTGGGGCAAATGATCAAGTTGGAAGACAACAAGTCCTGGGCTGGCATAGGCTATTCTTCTGGGGTCTTCAACAAGCAAGGACTGTTCAAAAGTGGAGGTTTCATCCACACCGGTCCAGACGAAGAGGCTGCTGCCATTTTGGAAGAGGACGAAGATGATTCTGGAAATTTCATCATCCCTGGAGGGATCTGCAATAATTGGGTCGTTGTGGACATTCCAACAGTTATCCATAAGTCAAAGTAATGTTCATCGTGTTTAAAAACCCTTCTCCCATGCCAAAAGGAGAAGTGATGACATTGTTGGCACATAAATACAATGATGTTTTCATTCAATAAATTCATGTTAAATGTTTATTTTTCCAATTATTTTCCCTTTTTGCTTTTGCATGAAATTGGTGATCACATAAAACCTTAAAAATAAGAATAAAATCAATCTTTTCATCTGCATAATAATTTGCCTTGTTTAAATTCTAAAGCCTCTTTTATATCCAAAATCATTATGCAGGTTAATCAAACCCATTGAACATAATGATCCAACGCCATCTCCCAACTTTGAATTCCCTGTATTTGAAGCAGAAGAAGATGATGTTGAAGAGATTCCTGACGAGATTACCCGTCTACTTGAGCATGAAGAGAAGATCATTCAGCCGCATCTTGAGAATCTGGAAACAGTCAACTTGGGGTCTGAAGATTGTGTGCGAGAAGTAAAGATTGGGGCACTCCTGGAAGAGTCTATTAAGAAGGGGTTAATTGAATTGCTACGAGAATATGTTGATGTCTTTTCCTGGTCACATGAAGACATGCCTGGTCTGGATACAGATATCGTGCAACATTTTCTACCTCTGAAGCCTGAATGCGTGCCTGTGAAGCAGAAGCTCAGAAGAACTCATCCCGATATGGCAGTAATAATCAAAGAGGAAGTTCAGAAGCAAATTGATGCGGGATTTCTAGTGACTTCTACATATCCTTAATGGGTGGCCAATATTGTGCCCGTGCCTAAGAAATATGGAAAAGTCCGAATGTGTGTGGACTATAGAGACTTGAATAACGCTAGTCCGAAAGATGATTTCCCTCTACCACATATTGATATGTTGGTAGATAATACAACTAAATTCAAGGTCTTCTCATTTATGGATGGATTTTCTGGATATAATCAAATTAAAATGGCACCCGAGGATATGGAGAAGACAACATTCATCACACCTTGGGGAACATTCTGTTATCGAGTGATGCCCTTCGGTTTGAAGAACGCCGGAGCCACGTATCAACGAGCTATGACCACCTTGTTTCATGATATGATGCATAAGGAGATCGAGGTATATGTTGATGATATGATCGCTAAGTCAAGAATGGAAGTTGAACATGTAGAGCACCTGTTGAAGCTTTTTCAGCGCTTGAGGAAGTACAAGCTTCGTCTGAATCCCAACAAGTGTACATTTGGAGTCCGTTCCGGCAAGTTATTGGGCTTCATTGTTAGTGAAAGAGGTATTGAAGTTGATCCCGCAAAGGTCAAAGCAATACAAGAGATGCCTGCGCCCAAAACTGAGAAGCAAGTCCGAGGTTTTCTTGGCCGCTTGAATTACCTTTCCAGGTTTATATCCCACATGACTGCCACATGTGCGCCGATATTCAAGCTCCTCCAGAAAGATCAGTCTCATGATTGGACCGAGGATTTCCAGAAAGCTTTCGACAGTATTAAAGAATATTTGTCTGAGCCTCCGATTCTGTCTCCACCTGTTGAAGGGAGACCATTGATCATGTATCTAACTGTTCTTGAAGACTCAATGGGTTGTGTCCTTGGTCAGCAGGACGAATCAGGAAAGAAAGAGCATGCCATCTACTACTTGAGTAAGAAGTTTACTGATTGTGAGTCTCGATACTCCATGCTCGAGAAGACATGTTGTGCTTTGGCTTGGGCTGCTAAGCGGTTATGCCAGTATATGTTGAATCATACGACTTGGTTGATATCCAAAATGGATCCAATCAAGTATATCTTTGAGAAGCCTGCTTTATCTGGGAGAATTTCCCGTTGGCTGATGTTATTATCTGAGTATGAAATTGAGTATCGAGCTCAGAAGGCTATTAAAGGTAGTATCTTGGCTGACCACTTGGCACATCAACCAATCGAAGATTATCAGTCAGTTCAGTTTGATTTCCCAGAAGAGAAGATTCTGTATTTGAGAATGAGAGATTGTGATGAGCCTACACTCGATGAAGGGCCAGAGCCTGGTTCCAGATGGAGTATGGTGTTTGATGGCGCTGTAAATCAATATGGAAATGGTATTAGGGCAGTCATTATTACTCCTCAGGGCACACATTTTCCTTTTACAGCAAGGCTAACTTTCAAATGCATGAATAATATGGCTGAGTATGAGGCCTGTATTATGGGATTGGAAGAGTGCATTGATCTTAGGATCAAGCATCTTGATGTTTATGGTGATTTGGCCCTCGTTGTTAATCAGATAAAGGGTGAATGGGAAACGAATCAGCCTGGCCTCATTCCATATAGGGATTATGCGAGAAGGATTTCAACGTTCTTTACTGAGGTTGACTTCCATCATATTCCTCGAGATGAGAATCGGATGGCAGACGCTCTCGCTACACTTGCTTCAATGATTGTAGTCAGACTTTGGAATGAAGTCCCCAATATCACTGTGATGCGCTTGGATAGACCAGCTTATGTATTTGCAGTTGAAGAAGTGAATGATGATAAGCCGTGGTATTATGATATCAAGTGTTTTCTTCAGAGTCAGATTTACCCGCCTGGGGCATCTGTGAAAGATAGGAAGACTTTGAGGAGGTTGTCAGGCAGTTTCTACCTCAATGGTGATGTGCTTTATAAGAGAAATTTTGACATGGTGCTGCTCAGATGTGTGGATAGACACGAAGCAGACCTGTTAATGACTGAGGTCCATGAGGGTTCATTTGGTACTCATCCCAATGGACATGCCATGGCTAGAAAGATGTTGAGAGCAGGCTACTATTGGCTGACAATGGAGTCTGACTGCTGCAAATATGTGAAGAAATGCCATAAGTGTCAAATTTATGCGGATAAGATTCATATTCCTCCAACACTTCTAAATGTGATTTCATCACCATGGCCTTTCTCCATGTGGGGAATTGACATGATTGACATGATATAGCCAAAAGCGTCTAATGGTCACAGATTTATTCTCGTAGCAATTGATTACTTCACCAAATGGGTTGAAGTAGCGTCATATGCAAACGTGACCAGGCAGGTGGTTGTGAAGTTTATCAAGAATCAACTCATATGTCGATATGGTGTGCCAGATAAGATCATTACTGATAATGGATCTAACTTGAACAACAAAATGATGAAAGAGCTGTGTAATGAGTTCAAGATTGCGCACCATAATTCTTCTCCTTATAGACCCAAGATGAATGAGGCTGTTGAAGCTGCTAATAAGAATATCAAGAAGATCATCCAGAAGATGGTTGTCACGTACAAAGATTTGCATGAGATGCTGCCATTTGCTCTACATGGATATCGTACATCTGTCCACACTTCAACAGGGGCAACCCCTTTTTCTCTTGTTTATGGCATGGAGGATGTACTCCCAGTAGAGGTGGAGATCCCATCAATGAGAGTTTTGATGGAAGCCAAGTTGACTGATGCTGAATGGGTTCAAAGTCGTTATGACCAGTTGAATCTGATTGAAGAGAAGAGATTGACTGCCATGTGCCATGGTCAATTATATCAACAAAGAATGAAGAAAGCCTTTGATAAGAAGGTCAAGCCTCATGTGTTCCGAGAAGGTGACCTTGTGCTCAAGAAAATCTTGTCTTTCGCGCCCGATTCCAGGGGCAAGTGGAGTCCAAACTATGAAGGTCCATATGTTGTTAAGAGAGCCTTTTCAGGCGGTGCATTGATACTTACAACTATGGATGGTGAGGATTTCACTCGTTCTGTGAATTCATATGCAGTCAAGAAATACTTCGCCTAAAAAATAAATAGAATAACTTGCTAAGTTGAAAACCCAAAAGGGTAGCTTAGGCAAAAATGAGCGTCTCGGTGGATTGAAAACCCGAAAGGGCGATCCAGGAAAAAGTTAGGGACATACAAAAAAGTGAATATATGTATCCCGCTAGATTGAGTACCTCACCCTAGGGCAATCTAGGCAAAAAATAGGGATTTGGCGAGTAACTGCATCCTGACAAGACTTTGTTCTACAAACTCTCATCCGTCAGAGATTCCCGCTCATTCATCATCAACCAAAGCTTCAAATACACCGGATTCAGAATTGGTGGAGAAATGGTCATTATGTTCAATGTAGCCCTTTTCCAATATATATCACCAATTTCAAATTTGTAGAGATTTATGGAGTCCTACCATTTGCAGACTACCATTCCATCAAATAAATTCGAGCCTTTATCCAATTATTTTCACTCTTATTTGTTTCTATTCAACAAATGTTTTGCATGTTTTAATTGAAAAATATCATTGTTTTTACCAAATCTTTCATAATTTGTTTTTAAACAAAGTGAACATTCACAATGATGAAGGGATACTGGGAATGTCTTCAGTGCTCTCCCAAGGATGGTAAGATTATCAACAGGGTAAGACATTTGTTCATATTCCTGGCATGCTTGCATCCTCTTCCTCCGGAGCCGCTTGTGGTTCTTTCTCTCGAGCAGAGTGTTTGGTAAGATTATTCATCTCTCCCTCCTCAGCAGATGTGATCTCATTGGTAAGACAATATTTGATGACCCTTGGAAGCTTCTGATTGATGGTGGTCCCCCCCCAGGGATCCATCCTCCTCTTTGATAACTTCCCCGGTAGAGTTGCTTCTACGTCGGAGTTCAAATGTGCAACGACTTTTCCCCCAGTTGGAATGAATAATGCTCATTCCCCTGCAGAGATCTTTGTTTCCTGGTATCTCTTGCCCCTCATCAGATTGGACGTTTTTCCACTGGGCTTGGCTTTCTCTCTTGAGATGTAGTACCAGATGTTTATTCCTCATTCATTGGACTTGTTTGCGTTAGAAATGTCTGTTTGTCAGCATTCATCATACATAAACCATGCATAAGTGCATATAATTTTAAAACATTCAGGTATTCATGTTACATTCTTTTCCATATATCTTTGTTTGTTGTCTCCTGCTAGTTGGTAATACATTTCCCCGAGCAGATGTCGGTGTCTGATATCCCCATGTAGAGTCAGCGCCATAAGCAGAAAGTGTTTATCCTTCCTTCCATATTCCCCACCGAGTTATGTCCTCGTGGATGATGGTTGTTTCTGTTTCCTCCCAACATATATATTGGGATGGAAGTCCCCATTGAGTTATATCCTCATAGGGACAAATCTTGTTTCATTGTACCTATCTAGTTTGATCCTAGATTGGTCTTTGGTGACTGTTTCCTGCACTTCCCCGTAGTTTAGATGAATAGTTGCTTAGTAACCAGTAATTATCCATCTTTTCCCCGGCGGAGTCTGTGGTTTTCTACCCTTATACCAGTAGTTGTAAACCCTATTTTCATCCCCTTGCAGAGTTAACCGTTTTGCTCATCCTAACCAATGACGGTTACTTTTTCGTGGTTTTCTATCCTTATAGCGGTAGATGTAATCCCCTCCTTGACGGTTATCTTTATCCAATATTCGGTATTGATATTCCTTCACCCCTTTCTTTTTGAGCATATCTCCCAGTAACCGGTGATATGTCTCCTGGATCGTTGCCTTTGTCAATGTATCCCCAAAGAGTCATCTCTCACTTACCTTTGTTGGTAATGATTATTTCTCCCCTGAATTGGTCATCACTATATACCTAGTTTCTGGTATCCCGATGCCCTTTCTTTTCGGTCGATTTATCCTTTATTAACCCAGTAACCGATTGTGGATAATCTTCCATGCGAGTATGTTATCTACGTTCTGACGGTAATAGATAGTATATCTCATGCACTCTTTGGTTGAAGCCTTTTGTCCATCCTGTAATCGAGTTTGCTTTTTTCAGCCCTCTTTTGGATGATGAGTGTCTTGGGAATATTCCCAAATTCACGCTTTGGTCGGTCACCTATTATATTCCCAGTAACCGGTATCCCTGGTGTTCCTTCCTCCTTGCTCCCCATTATGACTTTTTGCCCCTTTGCGGAGTCAGATTTTCCTGAGCTGAAGTTTACCTTTCTAGGTCTTCCTCAGATGGTTTCGGATGTTTGATATCTCTCACCTTTATACCGGTCTTAGATATTCACTCTTCCCGAGCATGGTGTTATTTCACGTTTATACCGGTATTCAGATCACATGCCTCTCTGAGCTTATTACCCAGTAACCGGTAATACCTCATCCCGTTGCTTCCCTAAAGAAGTTTTGTTTGGGGTGTTTCCCCTAGCAAAGTCCCTTAGTGGATTCTCCCGGTCTGAGTCCGTATTTTCATCCGAAGTATCCATTACGGATAATTTTTCCGTATTGGCATATTCCCCAATACGTGCATCTTTGATTCAGCTCAAGTCTTTCCATTGATTTATTTCATGGAATTCCTTCGTGTCTCTCAGCAAGTTTCAAGTCGTGACCTGCTCGTGCATTTTTATCCCTTTACTCCCCAGTAAAGTCCCTAGAGTATTTATCCCATTTATGAGTGTGTTAATCCAGTGGATTTGCGATTATTCCTGATTTCTGTCTCCGTGGACACATATCCCCACAGAGTGTTACCGTTTGCATACATACATCTGTATCATGAGGTCTCTTGGGGACCAAAATTCGTCTCTTTGTTATTATTTAAGCCCATTCTACCTCGTCGAGACGAAGATTTTAACCTTCACTTCTCCGGCTAGAATGACCTTAAATAGGGGCATCTTAAGACCCCAATTTTGGCCCTAAGATCCCTCATGGCATCATAACATTGCATTTGCAAAGCCTCAAGGATCATAAGCATCTTGGTTCCCTTTACCTTTGGGTGGGACCTCTTGTGAGTGGTTTGAGATCACCAAGGATGCTTGAATTGTATATTATTGCTTTTCTCATTTTTGTTTACTAACCAAAAGCACAAAAAAATATGTCACTAACATCTTTTGTTTGTAGCTTGAGCAATCACAAGGTCCAAAGCTTCTAGGAGATCATTGGTGCAATGATATGGCCAAGAGAAGATGAAAGCAAGCATGGCAATGGTTCCCAAAGCTCTCATCCATCAAATATTCTTCCCTATTATCTCAAATCATCATTTTTGATCAAATCAAGCCAAAGGGTTTGAAGTTTGTTTCTCAAGGAAACCCTAATTCATCTGTTCATCAACCGTGCCTTGCTCATGAAGCAACCTCAGCCCATGGTCAAATAAAAGTAAGGGAAGTTCTTTAATTCATCATTTCATGCATATTTGAACTTATTTGAGTGCCCTTAATCATCATTTCATCAAGATATGAGTTGTGGACTTGAGAAGTTGATTAGTCAATTCATCTGACTATTTTGAAATGCACTGAGACCTAACGTTTTGTGTGTTGGTCAAATGGAGATTATCCCAAGAGAAAAAATGTTCTTAAGGACAATATGAACAACTTTCATGTTCATCAAAAATTTACTTGAAGCTTGGAAGATCATCTCCCATTCCAAAACATTATAGGTCATTTTGACTGAAACCCTAATTTTAGGTCAACTTCCCAAGAACATAACTCATTCATTTTTTATGATTTTGGGGAGAAAGCAAATGCATTGGAAATATTATTGTGTCTAATTCAAATGTTATGTTGAACAAAATTTTAAAATCTCAAAAGAAATACATGTGATAATGCAAAACATTATAGGTCACTTTGGGCCAAATGCATTGAAAGGCAAAAAAGTCCAACTTCAAGTGCCCATAACTTCTTCATCAAAAATCAAAATGAGGCAAAATTAAGTCCATATTGATTGTCTTGGAAATATATACAACTTTGATGTTGGAGGGTTTTTCATTTGAGGCTTGCATCATCAAAACAGAAAGGCTTGAAGTTGGTCCATTTTGACAAAATTCTCAAAGGCATGTTTTGTACTATGAACTTCATGGCCTGATTTCATAAATTTCCACACTTCAAATGACTTTTTGTCCAACATAACATTTGTTCCTTATGTCAAGACCTTTCCAACCATTACCCACATGCTTAAGTTTGGATTTTCTAATTGGCATTTTCGAAGAGATGAAGTTTTAGGCACAATTATGCAATTCATGATGAAACTTCATGCACAAGCCATTGCCTTGCAAATTACACGTCCATTTCACTCCAGATTGAGCTCAGCTTGCATTTGCACTTGAGCTTGGGCCTCACATGCGCCTGTACAGGCCCATGCATGGAGGACCCAACTTCATGCACACGAGTTTGATCACCCTTGCCTTGCATTCCCATCTATAAATAGAAGCGCCATTTCATTCAATTGGCATCCCTGAATCAACCTGAAACTCTGCAGAAATCATTCCAAACCATACTCTAAAGGAATTTTGCTTTTTCACTTGAAATTTTCAGATCCAATTCTCAACTTCCTTGGTTGATTATTGGACTCTAATTCCTTAGCCTTGCCTCATTTCCATCTCCAGAACAAGCTGCAAGCAAGTGTGTTGAAGAATCGTGCTCCACAGATCTGCATTTAGAAGGTTGATGTTCAAACTTATTTGCTTCGAAACTCTTCATTTATAGCTTGATTCTTGTGTCCTTTTGCTTGGCTGAAGTCCTCTCATCAAAGGCAACTTGACTGTGCTTTTAATTTTACAAATCCATTAAGTTTCAGTTGAACACCATATTTTTCAATCTCTGATTTCTCTTACCATGGGGATCTAGAGTGAAAATAGATGGTACAGGGGTGATGTACATCACCCCAGCTTCCCAATGATATGAGGATCGCTCGTTTTCATTAAGATTTTATGACCTGCAACTCTGGCCGGAATCTCCATGTTCGCCGGAGAAGACGGTGGTGTACACTACCGTCCGTTTGCCAGTTTGAATCCTAGCCGTTGATGATGATTTCCAGATTGAATCATGGCTCTTGGATCTTATGACTTTTTTTAATTCAACATGTTACTCAGTTGACTTGGGACCATCGTGTGCGCGCATCTCTCCACCTCTGGATGTGCCAGCTCAATTAATGAGCTTAGATCCAATGCTCCCTGATTTTTGCTATTTTCCATTTTCTGATTTTATTTCTTTTATTTCATTTAACTTCAAAAATTCATAACTCTTTCATTTTAATTCCAAAAAATATGGGACCAATTGTATTATTTCTCTTTTAAATTCTAGTTTCTAAAAATGATTTTTAATATTTTTTATTTCATCATTTGATATTTTTTGTGAATTTTCTCTTTTCTGGTTATTTTTAATTCATTTTAAATAGTTTTTGATATTCAAAAAATACAAAAATATTTTCTCAACCTCTTTGAATGATGATGGATCTATGAAAAATATTCTCATCAATTTATTAATTGATTTGAGATTTATTTGAGATTTTAGTTCAATTAGGTTATTTTTATTCATTTTTAATTGATTAAAAATAGTTTCTGACTTTTAAAAATGCTGAAATTTTTTGTCAAACTTTGTTTGACCTTGTTGAACTTGGGATAAATCACTTGGACTTTTCAAAGTTGATTTGAAGTTGATTTTGAAGTTTAACCCTTCTTTAATATTTTAATTCAAGTTTATTTTCAAATATTAAAATGCCAAAAATATTTTGTTCATTTCCTTGACTTCCAATCTTCATCCCACTTCTGTTTTTGATTGTTTGACCATGATCCTCAATGTCATTGGTCAACACTTTTTGATTGGTACATTCCATTTCATTTAATGCACTTTGTTCTTTTATTCTTCATATCCATCTTCTTCTTCTTCTTCTTTTCTTTTTTGATCAATGAGTTAAAGGTTGATAAGTTAGCATTGATTAGGGAGGCTTAATCTTCCTTGATTCAAATCTAATTCATCTTGATCAATTGATCAAGTGAATGGCTTTGCATTAAGGATAGATTGCTTCCTAAATCATGCAAAGGACTTAAACCAATACAAGATCATTTCTCTTCTTCCTTTTTGGCATGGCAAGTTGTTGGAACTTGGTTCACTAACCAAGACTTCTAACTTGTGTTGTTGCCTACATTATTATTGACCGACCTCAGATAGTTGTGACTTCTACATAAGTCCAATTACGATTGCTTAACATAGCGCTAAATTTGCCTTATGGCACACTAACTACTAACATTAACCATTAACCATTAACATTTACTTTTTACACTTTACATTTATGCAATTTAATATTCTTGTATATACTATTCATTTTCTTTTCCCTTTGCTCATTTGAGCACATGTTTATGTTAAAGCAATTTGCCTTTTGCTCACTTGAGCATATAACTGTGTATATATCAGTTGTGTTTGTGTTTTGTTTTGATTATTGTGAACCAAATGCAAAAGAAATGGACAAATGGACTTAGACTTTAGGACTTTCCCTATACAAAATTTGGAGTCAAAGAGCAACTAGGCATTGTGCCTTTAGAATGCTCTAAAAGTCAAAGAGCAACTAGGCATTGGGCCTTTAGAGTGCCATACATGTTGAAGGAGACTTTGAAAGGACCAACTTCTAAACTCCTTCTTGTTCATATCTTTATTGGTTGATAGAACTTTTTGATGTGTGTGTTCTTGTGCTAGGGATTCCAACATTGAGCCAAAGTGAGGAACCATTGCCATGAACTTCTAAGAGAGAGATATCCAAGATACCTTGAGGAGCTTTCCAAGAGCAAATTGATTGTTGATTTCTTGAGCTTACTATTATTTTGCTTGTATATTCCAAAGGATGAGAGCTACTTGGCTCATCAATATGATCTCAAGAGAGGAACTCCATTTGTGGTTTTGCTTCTTATCCCTCACCTCTTGTATGATTAGGACTTTAGCCATTCTTCTTCTTCTCTCCACTCTAACTCAAGCCAAAACTTTTGTGCAAACATCTAACACTTGTTTTCAACATTAGAAACCTAAGCCTTATGCTTTTGATTTTCAAACTTTCTTTTCATAACACTTATTTTGAATTGAATCTTTAACCCACTTTGACCATATTTTGTACATACTGTTCATTGGTAAATATAACTCATTCAAATGCTTTTGTGGTTTCAATTGCCACCTCTTATCAAAAACTTTTCATAATATTTAGCTATTAGGTTTGAGTTATCCTTGAGGTAGATGTAATACTCACCTATATCCTTAGTGATGGACAATGAGTCTTCCATGCTTATTATAGGGTTAACCCCTCACTAGCATGTTGAAGCTATCCTCACATGGTGGATTTGTGGTTTTAGGTTGAGTTTTCTCCCTTGGATAACAAAAGACCTTAAGGCTTTTGGACCAATCAATTCACCAACTCATTTTGAGATTTTTTACCCCGAACTACGAGGTTTTGATCCTAATCTTTTTTAAAGATGGTACGTAGGCAATAGGTTTATCCATCCAAACACAAAATGTAAATAACTTGTATATTCTTTTCTCATCTCTTCAATCATGTTTGCACAAACAAATTTTCACGAAATATCAACCTTACAACAAATGTGAAAAGGGCTCCCTAGGAGTACCTAGGATGTTTTGGGTGCTTAAAACCTTCCCATTGCATAACCAACCCCCTTACCCAGATCTCTGATATTTTTACTAGTTTTTGATTCGATAAAACTTTTAGGTTTTTGTTCGCTTTCTAACCATTCCTTTGGATAAATAGAAGTGCGGTGGCGACTCGATTTGTATGATTTACCTTAGATTTAGTCAATATCTCTAATGGTAACGAATACCCCGCTACACATATGAAAATTATTCCAAGAGAAACGTTCCTCCTTATGACATTCCAAACAACTTTCATGTTGACATCAAGATTTAGTTTTGCTTGGAAAGTCATTTTTTATGGTGAAAGATTATAGGTCATTTTGTTTGTGCCCTAGTTAGGAGGTCAACTTCCAAGGATCATAACGTGCTCAATTTTTATGAGATGAATTCCATCCAAGTTTCATGATCAATTTCAAGATGTCTTCTCCAGCGTTTATTCTTTGATAAATATCAAATTCAACTTGTAAGGGCATGTGCCAAGAGAAAACATTATAGCTCATTTTGGGCCACTACCATTGAACAAGAAATTTTTCTCAACTTATAAAATACATAACTCCCTCATGCCAAATCTAAATTAGGTCATATTTGTGACCAAATTTAAGGGGGAAGAAATAGATACAACTTTGGTGAAGAAACCATTTCCATTTTAAGCTCATAGCAAAAGTTATTCAAGGTGGAAGAAGTGGTCATTTGACTTGGGACTTAGAAAAATTTCAATTATGTTTGATTTCTCAAACTTCCACCTCAAAATTCATCAGGATTCAAGCTCCAAATGGAAATGTGTTCAACATAAAAGTTGTTCCCCTTGATGTCACCTTTCCAAAAATTCCAAGGTCACTTCATTTGGACAAGATTTGAGTGACTTGTCATGGTTCCTTTCATAGGTTTGTTTTGGCAAGATTTGAATTCATTTGTCCATTTCCTTTTGCATGCTTACATGTCAATGCTGCAAGATCTATTGTGAACGAATTGAAATGTGATCACATCATGAATTGGGCTCAAATCATTGCCAATGCATCCATGCACCAAAGTTGCTAAAATTGGCAAATTTTCAAAGTGTGTGAAAATTAACTTGCTAGGCTATATATACACGACAATTGTGATCAGAATGAGGATCCTTTCTACCCAAGCTTTGAACCCTTGCATCCCTAGCCTCCATTAAAGGATAAACTTGAAGATTTCAATTGAAATTGAGTTTCAATTCTCCTTCTGTTTTGATATTGAAACTCCAAGAATCTGAGCCTATCTTTGATCCATTTCACTTCCTGCAAGCTTCTAGAGTCGAGCAAAGGCAAATTGGAAGCAAGATCAAGCTGGATTGAAGCTACCCGAAGGTGATTTTTTTCAAACTTCTCTTCTTCGATTCTTCCTCATTTCTCAACTATTTTTCTTGATTATTGGTTGGATGAAGTCCTACCAATGTAGGCAATAAGATTGAGTTGCTTTGAGGTCAAATCGAAGCAACTCAGATAATGAACCTCAAATTTCAAATCCATGTATCTTTCAATATACTTGGAATTGGATGAAATGGAGGTGAGATTCGAGCTCCTGAGCATTTTTCCTTTAAAATCATGTCATTGGTTTTCATTTTTGTGATGGTTTGTGGTGGACCAGTCCGGTGAGGTCCACCGGGGAATATGACCGAAGCTAGGGCTCCGGTGGTGCGTTGGTACCTTCCAAACCATCTGATCCTTTCAAAATGTTTTAATCTTGGCTCTTGGTTCTGATTACCACGCCTGTGATGCATTGACTCAGGTTAACCATGAAACGCATGCGCTTGGCCATCAGATCTGCCTCCTCAACTAATGAGGGAGATCTGGTGGCCCTTATTTTTTTGTATTTTCTAAATTTTCTTTTAATAGCCTTATTTTATTTAATTCATAGAAATTTCATTTTTGATCCCAAAAAATATGGGACTTTAACCAAAAATCTTGAAATATTCTTATCTTCCATGTTTTTAAGTAAAATGATTTTTTATATTAATTTTGGTATTTTTCATGAATTAAATGTGTTTTCTGCATATTTTTAATTGTTTAAAAATACTTCTTACTTTCTAATAATCTTGAAATTTTTTGTCTAAGGTCCCTTAACCTTGTTTGACCTAGGATAAATCCCTTGGCCATTTATTTGGTGTTTTGAAGGGATTTGAGGTTTTGTCCAAGTTAAAATGCATTTTAATTCATTTTTAAATTGATTTTTAATTGATTAAATGTTTAAAAATTATGTTGAGCCATTTTTATGGTCTTGTGATGTTTGACTTTCTGTTTGGGCCTTGGTCATAGTTGATTTGACTTTTGTTTGATCAAAACCATTGGATTTAGGGGATTGATGAAATGTACATTTCATCTCCCAAAATGAATGGATGGTATTGATCATATGAAATTCCTCTCATGATCAATTTGTGTTTCTATTTCCCCTCTCTCTTCATCTGCATCCCTATTCTTTTCCATTCCCTCATTTGACCAATGAAATCTCTAATGTCTAAATGCTAATTGATTCATCAATGACCTTGTGTCATATGAAATAATATAAGTCTGACTGAGATAGGTCCCTCCCATTTTCTTTTAGTGTGTGGTATGTTTTAGGAGTTTAGTTCTTTGTACCAAATCTCTAACATGCATTAGCACCTATGTTGTTATTGCCCGACCTCAGATACTTGTGACTTCTACATAAGTTCAATTATGTTTGCTTAACATAGAGCTAAATTTGACCCTCAAAGCATAAAATTCTAGTAAGTGAGATTATAAGTCTCTCATTCTTCATGGAATTATGTGGAGACTTGACATTTTTTCCTTTCATGAGAGCTAGTGGCATACTTGTTAGTTGGAGCCCTTCTCATGGAACATGTCTTGGTTCAAGGATTCATACTTGTGAATGAATGGTTGAGTGTTCTCCAAAGAATGACTTAATCAATTAAAACTCAACACTAACATTTGACTAACCATTGACTAACTCTTATTCATTTTGCTTTTACTTTTAAGTCATTTACTTTATGTAATTTAAATTTCAGTCATTTATCATTCATTGCCATTTACATTTCATATAACTTGTTTATGTTTAAGTCCTTTTTCACTTTGCTTACTTGAGTCATATCTTGTGTTTGTACATATTTGTTTGTGTGTTTTGATTTTGTTTGTGGTCTTAGGACCCTAAAAAACATTTGGTGGACTGTTGGGACTTGATCTAAGCTTTAGACATAGAATTAGGCAACTTTCCCTGTGCTAAAGGACTTGGCCAATGCCAACATCTGAGACTGAGCTATCTTTGACAGTGACTTGGGATCTCTTTGATTCATCTTCTACTTTGTCTCTGTGCTTAATTGTCTTATTATTGTCTATGTATGATGTTTTATTTTGAGTTGACCAAGGAATATTTCATCTACTACATGAGAAGACAATGAAGACTGCTAGCTATTGAAATGCTTGCTTGGATATGGCTATATTTATTTGATGCCTTGATCTTTATGATATCTGGATATTGCTCATTGCTTATTGCTTATTTCTTGATCAAATTCCAAAGGAAATGGGTTTCTATATGTCATTCTTGTATGTTGGATTGCATCCCATTGGTTAGATCTTTTCAACTCTTAACTTTTAAATTTTTGCTTAGGGTGGTCCCTTCATCTCCTCCCACTTCTTCAATATAAAAAAATCTCCCTCTTTTCAAAAACTTTCTTTACTTTTGATTTCAAATTGAGACATATTTCAATGATTAGAAACCTTAGCCTTAGGCCAATGAATTTTTTAAAATCTTTTCTTAATAAAATTTATAAATAAACTTAACCATATTGACTTAAATTTCAAAAGACAAAAAGAACTAACAACCTCATTCAAAACTTTGGCCTTTTATGCCCTCTTCTTAAATTTTTGTTAAAATCAACTCACCAACTTTCTTTGAAATTTTTACCACGAACTACGAGGTTTTGATCCCTCATTTTTATGTTGGTACGTAGGCACAAGACCGAAGGTCTTGTCAAACACAAAAATATAATCAATGAATTCTTTTCTCATCCCCTCATTGTTTTTTTTTCAAACATCATTTATACCCAAAAACATATGCACACAAAAAAGGGCTCCCTAGGAGTACCTAAGACACTTTGGGTACTAACACCTTCCCTCTGTCTAACCAACCCTCTTACCTGTAATCTCTGGCATTTTATTAGTTTTGATTTGAAAACTTCTTATCCTTGGGTTTTGTTCGTACTTTTGCCCATTTTCCTTTGGAAATAATAAAAGTGCGGTGGCGACTCTGGTTTTATTGACGTCAAGTTTATCCATGGCTTGATGGTCATGAATTTAACGCTACATATATGATGTGTTAAGCTCGTTGAGCATCAACAAATTGACCATTTTCTGCAACTTGCTCAGGATTACAATGAGGATCTTATTCATGTATTCTACTCAGGTCTACATGAAAAACAAGCTTCTTGCTTCAGGTTTTTGATAGGTAACAAAATTTACCAATTTACCAATGATTTATGGAAAACATTGTTTAGAATTACTATGGGTGATGCTGATGAGGATGACGAGATTGATCCGTTGGTAACGACTCTTTACATTCACGTAAATTTTAATTGGAATGTTAATTTGAATGAGTTACTCAAGGCTCCTCGTGTCGGGACTATTATGATCCTATTACCACCGATCATTTGAAGATGGTGCCAAGAATTATGCTATGGTGATGAGGACATCATGTTTCTCAAATCGAAAGATTGCGAGGAACCACTCCTGGAGGAGGGGCCTGACCCTGAATCCAAATGGATTATGATGTTTGATGGGGCGGTCAACGTCAATGGTCGCAGAGTTGGTGTAGTGTTGATCACGCCGGAGGGGGTTCATATGCCATTTTGTGCCAGAATAACTCTTCCCTACACCAACAATGAAGCCGGATGAAGCATAATGGGTCCGTTCTCGATCCAATCAGCTAAGCCTAGTTGAGGAAAATAGACTAGCAGCTATATGCCATGGCCAGCTATATCAGAGACGGACGAAGAGAGCGTTTGATCAGAAAGTGCGCCCTCGGTAGTATCGAGTCGGTGAATTGGTACTCAAAAGAATTCTTCCTCCCAACACAGATCACAGGGGAAAATGGACACCGAACAACGAGGGTCCATACATGGTTAAAAGAGCTTTCTCTGGCGGAGCTCTGATGCTAACAACCATGGATGGCGAAGACTTCCCGTCCCCTGTCAACTCAGACGCAGTTAAAAAATACTTTGCATAATTGACCCGCTGGACAAAAGAAAGAGAGTCCAGGCAAAAACGGGCATCCCGCCGAACCAAAAAAAAAAATGAAGAGGTTCGGGCAAAAATTAGGGATATAAAAAAAAATGTACACCCGGTGATTCGAAAACCCGAAAGGGAGGCTCAGGCAAAAAAGGGTATCCCGGTGGATTGAAAACCCAAAAGGGCGGTCCACGCAAAAGTTAGGGAATAAGCGAATAACTGCGATCTGAGTTCATCCGTATTATATCACCGTTTCATTCAATCCGGCAATCTTCGAAGGTTAAAGATCGTCTAACCATCCACTTTAGAAAGAAAGATGAGCAGAGCGTCTTGAGGACATACGAGCCATAGCAGAGTTGAAACTCGGTAGGACCCCGTTTCCACATTGCCATTAGGATAGTTTCTCTTGTTCAATTTATAGCGATCACCTCTTTCTATGGATCAGCTTCCTGATGTACTCGCCTATTCCTGGCACAAATTTTTCAACCAACAAAAGTCGAATAATTCAGTTAAAAAGCCTCTTTACTTTTCATTTATCAGTTTGTTTGCAAAAGATGTCTGAATTCTTGAGGAAACATATTGCGTCTGAATGTAATGGTGGCTTTTGCAGATGACTTGCACAGGAAAACAGTCAAAATTGCTTTGAATGTGCTTAATCCCGGACAGTGAATTCAAACCGAGTAATTCCCCGGGGCATACGTGTATTTTTTGGTTACAGGTCACAGGAACCGGATGCCAAGTCATGAATCATCACCTCCAAGCGGTTGACAAAGCCTCGCCTTTGCCGAGCAGGTTCCCCAGTAGAGTTGACAGTATCCAAACTGTATATCCCCAGTAGAGTTGACAGTATCCATACTGTATATCCCCAGCGGAGTCGACAGTGCCAGACTGTATCTTCCCAGCAACAGCGGAGTAGTCGCATACCCAACAGACAAGAGGGTGGTGTTCCTAGTGTTCATCTCGTCCCCAGCAGATTACTTTTTTTAACAGATTTGTTTTAATCCCCAGCCTGAGGACGATTAGCAAGTTCATATCCCTAACAAAGGTCGATTCCTACGGCATTTCCCCAGGAAGTGCTTTCCTCACAAACTCTCCTCGCAGAGCCTCGCCAAGCAAAGTATCCATAGTCGATGCTTCCCCAACAAGGTCAACTTTTCAAAAAAAGGCCGATTTATTTTCGGTGGCTCCCCGGTCCCGGCAGACGGATCGTTCCCCACAGAGCATTCAAGGATTGATACAGCGATCCGCTCCCTGCCAGAGTTGCTTCCCTAAGCAGATTTCTTTTTTCTTTTGCATCATGCGTAACATTTGCATTTGCATTTGCATGCATATCAAACATACACATAAGCTGATAAATAGGTTTTTCAAAGCAGACTGAAAAATTACTTTACAACCAAAGTCATGAGATTCGGCCAAAGGATCAAGTGTGTGTGTGACCCAGCATGAGGGTCATTTCAAAGATTCAGCCTGAGAATCATTTTCTAGAGATCCAACCTGAGGGTCATTTCGAAGATTCAGCCAGAGAGTCGACTACGAGCGTTATTTCCCCAGCAAGCCAGCTGGAGGAATAGATTGACAGCTCAACAGAAAATCAACCTACAAGAGGATCCAGCCCGCGGATCTCATTTAAAAAACAAAGTCTAATCGAAGAGTCGTTATAACATGTTCTAGCCTGAAGAATATGTACGAAGCCCAAAAGTGGGATATTCTCGAAGCTGCATATCTAACATGAAGACTGTAGATTTCGAAAGAGGGTCAACCAGCGCATGCCCCAGATGCGAGATCCTGATGATGGGAATTTATCATCAAAACAATCCAGATCTAGCCAGAAGATCGAAGTCAGGTCTAGCCCGAAGACCGAAAATAGATTCAGCCAGAGAATCAAAAAAAGTAGATTCAGCCAGAGAATCGAAAAAATTCAGATCTAGCCAGAAGATCGAAGTAGATTCAGCCAGAGAATCAAAGAAAATAGATTCAGCCAGAGAATCGAAACAATTCAGATCTAGCCAGAAGATCGAAATAGATTCAGCCAGAGAATCGAAACAATTCAGATCTAGCCAGAAGATCGAAGAAGATCTAGCCAGAAGATCAAAGTCAGGTCTAGCCCGAAGACCGGAAATAGATTCAGCCAGAGAAACGAAACGATTCAGATCTAGCCAGAAGATCGAAGTAGATTCAGCCAGAGAATCAAAGAAAATAGATTCATGCATTCATTTTTAGGGGCATTTAACATTTCATATTGCATTTCATAATGTCAATCAGAATCAGATCCAAGATACTTTATTTAAAAAAAAATAAAAAAAAAAAGAAAAAAAAAGAAAAAAAAAATAAAAAAGAAAAAAGAAAAAAAAAATTAAAAAATTAAAAAATTAAAAAAAATTAATTAATTAAATAAATAAATAAAAGAAGAATTTTGGACTTAGGCCTCTCTCATTTGAGCCCACAGGTCCACAAATATTAGGCTATAAATACTAGAGTTTCATTGAAACAAAGAGGAGACAGAAAAAGGAAGAGAAGCAAAACACTCTGAGGTTTCCTTGGAACAAAACCCTGGACAAAACCTGGAGAGAAACCTGACAGAGAACTCAGAGCAGCCTCCAAACCCTGAAGGGAACTCAACTGCACAGGATCACCTCTGCCTCACATAAACCCTAAAGATTGTTTTGTAAACCTCACGGGTGCAACTCAATTTCAATCAAGCTCTCCAATCAGGTTTGCCCTATATCCATCATCTTTATGCCTTTAATTTGAATGCTCTAAATGTATGAGGTATTATGGGTGAATTTGATACCCTTTTTTATGCATGTGTTTGACAAGAGGTTTATGCCTCCTACCCTTGGTTGCTTTTTGTGAGCTTTTTGTGAATTTTAATGGCATGATTCATGTGGTTACATTTTGATTTGGGGGCAACTCTTAGTTACCCTATTTTGTTTCTCTAACCTGTTTGTTGAGTTTTGTTTTGTGAGGGCTCATATGACTCTTGCAGAGATGGTTTGCCTGGTGTTTCACTTTATTTGTGGGATACCGCCTGGAGGTTTCATTCCGATTACCTGTACTGACGCACTTTCTTTGATGGTGTTTAGCTTGGAAGGATCCCTGGGTTTCCCATTCCTCTAATTGCTGTTACTTCGAATCTTTATCCGCGTGGTACTTTTACATTTTCCCGTATTTTTACCGCTTTCTTAGCTGGAAGACCTCGATAGGAGGCAATGTTTTATGTGTTTACTTTATGCAGGTTCCTTCGTCTAGGATTTCCCTTTTGCATGAGCATCCCTAACCCTACCAACTCATTGATTTTTCTTCTTCTAAGAACACGTTAACTCCTTCTACTACAGGCGAGTAAGTCTCCAAAGGTCGAGCATCCGGTAGATTGCGTAGTAACGTCGTTCGTCCAAAACCCAATCCATAACCCCATAGTTAGCCGAACTACGGCTTGCTCTGATTCTCATTCCAGATGAGATACGTAGGCATAAGACACGATGTCTTAGTGAGCAGAATTACCCTTAACCCCTAGGTAGCCGAGCTACGAAGACGCTGATTCTCATATTCAGATGAGATACGTATGCAGTGGATGCGACATCCGTGAGAGTCATTTTCTTTTGACCCCTTTTTTTTAGTAAATAACACATTAGATAAACCCACACCCTTTAGACAAGAACTACAAAAGTGGATCCCGTAGAGTACTACGGATGCGTAGGGGTGCTAATACCTTCCCTTCGCATAATCGACTCCCGAACCCAAGATTTGGTTGCGAGACCCTGTCTTGTCCTTTCCTTTTTTCCAGGTTTACTTCGAGCGTTTCCTTTCCCTCCTTTGGGATAAATAACGCATGGTGGCGACTCTCCTGTCTTTCTTCGCCGATTGTTTTTTTTCGTATTCCATTTTTCAGGTTGCGACAGTGTCTATTCAGGATTCCAACTTTGATGCCTTTGCTTCATACATGAATGAGGCATTGGTGTCCTTACACACTGACATGAATGAAAATCATGAATTCAGTTTGGATAAAATTAATCACATTATTTATGCACATGAGGATGAATCTCATCGGTAAGAGAGTTTCTACAACGAGATATGTGAGCTTATAGATTCTTAGTACCGCAATGAAGGACAAGGCTGACAAAGGGGTCCACCAAGATGACACATGATAAGATAGATTGGTTTTTAAATAATGTGTTGTGAGATTGGTCTAGTGGTGTCCATTTATGTTTGATGTCTTGTGATGTTATGCATTTTTTTAATTCATGTTTGGTATCTTTATGCATGTGCCTTTTAGATTATGGTTTGTTTGGCTCTTGGTTTATGTATTGACAATGGCTCTTTAATTGTTTGGATTTAGACAATGGTTGTTGTATTAAGTACTTATGGTTATTATTATTATTGTCTTGTTTATTTAGTTTGTGTGTTATCATATATGTTTGAAATTCTGGTATCAGATATGAGATGTCGAAGGTAATGTCACGACACTAATATCTGAACAATACAAACAGGATAAAAGATAAAGAACAGTAATGCAAGAGACACAAGCAATTGTTAACCCAGTTTGGTGCAAACTCACCTATGTCTGGGGGCTACCAAGCCAGGAAGGAAATCCACTAAAACAGAATCAGTTCAAAGACTCTCAGTAAACAACTTCAAGTTACAGTCTTTTTCACCTAATCTCTACCCGTGTGACTTCTGCCTAAGAACTCTTAGATATGAGATCCCACTCACTCCCCCTCAATCACACCTGTGATATAAAACAAGAATTACAATGAAAAGAAGACACTCTTCAAAGATACACACTTGATCTTACTTAACAGCTTCAATCAAGTAGACACACACTCATGCTTAAAAGCTTAGAGTGATAAATTACAACTCAAAAATCAGACCAATTCAATCATCTATGGATGAATTGAATGGCTTACAATTCACACGACCGTATAAGACTAAAACCCTTATTCTCTCTCAATATTTCATTCGTTATTTCTTGTGTATCAAATCAGGTTTTCCATGTCCTTTTTATAGAAGCAATTGGCTGGGCTTGGACATCATAAAACCCTAAAACTATTTTCCATTCATATCTTCTCATGACAGTTGATTAGATCTCTTTGGAAAATAAGTTAATCTCGTTGTAATTACTGATTGATTGCGTGTTTAATCAACTCATCAATCATACACAAATTAAAAGCGCAATCACATAATACATAACATTCAGACTGAATATTCTATATACAGATGTCATGACATCGGGTCTGACATCTCAGTAAAATCCTGCATAATGACATTTTAAACATCCAGTAGGTACAAGTTAACTTATGTTAAGACAACACATGTGACACCTTGTGAACAGTCTAGGTTTTACCAGAATTGTTGCCAACACTTAGAACCAACAAACTCCCACTTTGGCAAATTTTGGCTAAAACATATATCAGTCCATTTGTTCACAAGAGTAAAAACATATCAGCAGTTCAAGCAGCAGCAAAAGTAATAAACACACAATTACTAGCTATAATAGCAACTAGTAATACACACATAATAAACACATAAGTGCTTCTTCTCCCCCTAAGTTTGTTCAACACAGACATCTCCTTCAACAACAACTGCACCTGTAACAATCAGAATTTCCTTCTGACATCTCCTTCAACATCACCTGTACAACACAGAACATTATTCTATTCAACATCAGCTGTCACCTGTTTAGCCTAGCTAGCTACTTCAGCACATAATAACTGCAGCTGTCCACATATGCAGCTCTCCACATATTAACTTCTCCCCCTTTTTAGTCAAAATAGACCAAAGTGACCAATTAGACAAAATAAATGTCAATCAGTCCAGCAGAGAATGTCACAAAGGATGTTATAACATATAAAATGTTAAAAGAAAATGTCAGGTGGTACAGTACCATAATTATACACAGCTACAATAGCTGAGATAATCAGAAATCCAGGGAACTCATAAAGAGCCCAAAAATTACATCATGGCATCAAAAAAGACTGCAAAAAAAACTACAAACATCAAACAGAAAAACATCAAAACATCCAAGCATCCAAGCATCCAGAACACACATCATTATAACAGGGGGACCATCACCACAACTTAGTCTGAGGAGGTAGCATCTTCATCACCTTCAGATCCAGAACTGCCACTCGATTTGTCTTGAGAATCAGACCTCTCACTTGAGGTGTGGGCATCTGTTTCCTTGGCTTCACCAACATTGTCCATCTCTCCTTGCTCCAAGCTACTAATTAGAACCTATAAATCCTCTTTCCTAGCCTTAGCCACCCTAATCCCAGTTTCCAACTCTTTACAGGTTTCTTTTAATTCAGCAATTAGGCCACCTTGAGAGGCTGGCTTCTTCATTGCAGATGTCATGACAATGTCATTAACATGACTGCCTTCAAATAAATTGTAATGAATTGACAATGGAGGCTTCCCTCTACTAGGGATATCACTGGTGCTTAAAATACCAGGTTGCTGGCTTAGAATTATCCCACAAATAATTGAGGGAAAGGCAATTGGCAGCTTTACTGCATTTGTGGAAGCATGTCTAACAATTTGTTTAAACATGAACCTTCCATAATCAAAGTTGAGCCTGGTTCCAATAGCATATATTATCCTTCCAAGAGCATTAGATATTGTTAAGATGTGGTTTGTTGGCACCAAGTTGGCTGAACCTATCTTATGCAAGATAGCATATTTTATAATTAATTTGCAAGCAGAGATATGCTTTTTGCTTGGCCATTCCTTGACTTGTCCAGCAGTGATTGTCCTACATACTTCATTGTCTGTGGCCTCTAATTCAACAGCTCCTTCTGTTCCTCTTCCTAGGAACTTATTGATTACAGTTGGGGAGAATCTTACACACCTTCCTCTCACAAACACCTTGCAAAATTCTTTGTTGTTCTTGTAAGAAAAATCCTCTGGGATGTTCACCATAAAATCCTTCACAAGACCTTCAAAACATTAGGGTAATGCACTAACTGTTTTCACTAAACCAACAGACTTGACCAATTCCATAACCTCCTTCACTTCCACTGCCTCCTTCCCTAGCTCCCCTTCCACGACAACTCTCCTTTATATCACAAATTTCCACTTGGCTGCACCATCTTCCAGATGGAAGGAAATGTTATCCAAATGCACAGCAGCAACCTTGGCAGGAGATTTTCTAACATTTTGCTTTTTGGCAGGAGAAATGTTTGGGACATCGTCTTCGACATTAGCTTCAGAATCAGAACTTTCTCTGACCTTTCTCTTCTTGGCTTCCACTTTACTCCATGATTTTGAAGGACCTACAACAACAACCTTCTTACTAGTTCTGGCTGTCATCATATCAGCCACAGACCTCCCTTTCCTGGTCTTCATTCTCTTTGCAACCCTTGGCTCCAAGTGATGAAGCAAGGTGTCATCTTCATCATCTGAGCTCTCTTCCTCTAAATCAATCACCTTTTCAACAGAGTTATGCTTCTTAGATTGAGAAGCATCTACAGGTTCCTTACTAGGCATGGTTTTTCCTAAAGAACACAGTCCTTCTGCAGCAATATCTTTCTCTGACCTAGATGAATCATCATCTTTCTCATTTTGAGGTTCCACCTCAGGTGAGGGGTCCCTTCTAGACAGAGGAGTCGAAACTCCCTTGACTGAGTTTCCTTCATTTAGGATCCTTGTGACCAGATTCCTAATGACACGATCTGTATAATGCATGTCATCCTTAGGAGGAGGGTTGTCAGAATCGTTACCTTGAGTGTTTCCTGTAGTGGAAGAAGGACCAGGGGCGTCACCTGGGATTACTGAAAGAGGAATAACTTCCAAAACGTCTTCATCTAGAAAATCCATGGAGGGAGTTCTTGCTTTGTGAGTGGGTTTTGAACCAGAAGATGAAGGATGTTGTGACATTTTGTTGAACTTGTGAAATAATTTTGGTTGCCCTAGCAGAGATGGTCGATACAGTTTGATGAAGATGGAAGTGGTTGTGTTGAGGTAGCGTGTGAATAAGGTATAGATGGTAGTTCCAATACTAGGTAATGATTTACCATAAATGGGGCACTTTCTTTTAAGTGGGTAGACAATATTTTTATTACCTTTTCCACTCCAAATTAATTGCTATAAATTCTCATGAATACAAATCCCCAATTTCCCTCTTAAATATTCAAACTGATTAGCATCCAAAGCCTTTGTAAATATGTCAACTAATTGCATTTTAGTAGTAACATGCTCCAGTGCTATGATTTTCTCGTCCACAAGTTCCCTAATAAAGTGATGGTGAATATCAATGTGCTTTGTCCTGCTGTGCTGAATAGGATTCTTGGAAATATTTATAGCACTTAGGTTATCACAGTACAACATCATGACATCTTGTGTGACATTGTATTCAGTCAACATTTGTTTCATCCAAACCAGTTGAGAACAACTACTCCCAGCTGCTATGTATTTAGCTTCAGCAGTGGATAGGGACACACAATTTTGTTTCTTACTAAACCATGATATCAACTTGTTCCCTAAGAAGAAACATCCTCCTGATGTGCTTTTCCTATCATCAGCACTTCCAGCCCAGTCAGCATCACAGTAACTAGTCAGCATAGATCTAGATCCATGAGTATATAACATCCCATAGTCACTGGTGCCATTGACATATTTCAGTATTCTCTTCACTTGGTTTATGTGATTGACTTTTGGTTCAGCTTGATATCTAGCACAAACACATATAGCAAATGCAATGTCAGGTCTGCTTGCTGTGAGATATAGCAGACTTCCTATCATGCTTTTGTACAAACTTTGATCTACACTAACTCCATTTTCATCTTTGGAGACTTTCAAATGTGTAGGAGCAGGTGTCTTTTTATGAATTTCATTCTCCATGCCAAACTTCTTAACAATGTTCTTGGCATATTTGCTTTGAGATAGAAAGATAGAATCTTCCATCTGCTTGACTTGTAGCCCAAGGAAATAGGTCAGCTCTCCAACAAGGCTCATCTCAAACTCAGACTGCATTTGTCTACCAAAATGTTCGACCATCTGATCTGACGTCCCACCAAACACAATATCATCTACATATATTTGTGCCACCATGAGTTTTCCTCCTTCATTCTTCATAAATAGGGTCTTGTCAATACCTCATTTCCTGTATCCGTTGTTAGTGAGGAACACTGTGAGTCTCTCATACCAAGCCCTAGGAGCTTGCTTCAAACCATAAAGTGCTTTCTTCAATATTTAAAAATGCTTTGGAAGATTTGGATCTGTGAATCCTTTAGGTTGTTCAACATATACTTCCTCATTTAAGTAGCCATTCAAGAAGGCACTTTTTACATCCATTTGGAACAGTTTGAATTTCAGAATACATGCCACTCCAAGCAATAGTCTAATGGACTCAAGGCGAGCTACATGAGCAAATGTTTCATCAAAATCCACTCCTTCAACTTAAGTATATCCTTGTGCTACTAATCTTGCTTTGTTTTTAGTAACCACCCCTTGTTCATCAGATTTATTCTTATACACCCACTTTGTACCTATGACATTTATTCCTTCAGGTCTAGGAACCAATTCCCATACTTCATTCCTCTTGAATTGACTTAACTCCTCCTGTATGGCATCGATCCAGAACTCATCAGTTAAGGCTTCCTTGACATTCCTAGGCTCAATCTTGGACACAAAGCAGCCATGTGAGATCACTTCCCTTGATCTAGTTGTGACCCCTTTATTTGGATCTCCTATAATGAGATCTTTGGGATGATCCTTCTAAACTTTGATGAAGGGTCCCTTGTTGATTTTGTCATCTTCAGGTGCAGCTTAAGGAGGTTCACTCTCCTTATTTTTGTCTGAGAAATCAGCTGGGGGATCATTTAGAGATGTCTCAACATCGTCTGTGACATCAGTCTTTTGGTCATCAACCATAACATTGATAGATTCCATCATTACTTTTGTTCTGGAATTAAAGACTCTATATGCTCTGCTGTTTGTGGAGTAGCCCAGAAATATTCCTTCATCACTTTTGGGATCCGTCTTCCTTCTTTGTTCACGATCAGTCAAGATATAGCATTTACTACCAAACACATGGAAGTATTTGACTGTAGGTCTTCTCCCTTTCCAGACTTCATATAAAGTTGTAGGAGTCCCTTTCTTCAAGGTCACTCTATTGTGAACATAGCAGGCTGTGTTCATGGCTTCAGCCCAAAAATGGTAGGGCAATTTCTTAGCATGGATCATAGCTCTGGCTGATTCTTGAAGGGTTATATTTTTCCTTTCCACCACACCATTTTGTCGGGGAGTAATGGGAGATGAGAACTCATGATGAATTCCTTCTGAGGAACAGAATTCAGCAAATTTGCTGTTCTCAAATTCCTTCCCATGATCACTTCTAATTTTGATAACTGGACTTTCCTTTTCTCTTTGAAGTTTTAGACAAAGATATTTGAAGACTTCAAAAATATCAGATTTTTCTCTTATAAAATTGATCCAGGTGTATCTGGAGAAGTCATCCACCACTACATACGCATACTTCTTCCCACTAAGGGTTTCCACCTGCATGGGTCCCATCAAATCCATATGGAGGAGTTCCAGAACTTTGGAAGTGGTGTCATGTCGGAGCTTCTGGTGTGACATCCTTGTCTGTTTTCCAATCTGAAATTCCCCACAGACTTTTCCTGCATCAATCTTCAAGTTGGGAAATTCTCTAACAGCTTCAACAGATATAATCCTCTTCATACCTTTAAGATGCAGATGGCCCAATCTTTGATGCCATATCTTCACTTCTTCTTCTTTGGCTAAAGTACACATTGAAGAATAACCAGTTTCTTGAGAACTCCACATGTAACAGTTGTCTTTAGACCTGACTCCCTTCATGATTACTTCACTTTCTTTGTTAGTAATCTGACATTCAGTTTTAGTGAAGTTTACATTTAGACCTTGGTCACACAGTTGACTGATGCTCATTAAATTTGCAGCCAATCCCTTAACAAGTAGGACATTGTCAAGGTCAGGAACTCCAGGGCAGTCAAGCTTACCAATCCCCTTGATATCACCCTTTGCTCCATCACCAAAGGTTACATAGTTGGTGGCATGAGGATGAAGGCCAGTTAGCAGGTTTTTGTTTCCAGTCATGTGTCTGGAGCACCCACTGTCAAAATACCAATCTTCTTTGGCTGAAACTCTGAAGGAAGTGTGAGCTATCAGACTTGTAACATCAATCCTAGGAACCCATTGCTTTTTGTTGATAGGTCTGTGATGTTTGGGTCTAGGTTGATGATGAGCATGATTAGGATAGCCATACAACTTATAGCATAATGGTTTTATGTGGCCAAATTTTCCACAGTAATGGCATCTCCATCTTTGATGTTTCCCTTTCTGTTGTCTTCCTTTATGATGTTGTGACATATGATGTGACATCTCTGGTTTTCTCCCAGTGTGACTGCACTTAGGTTTGGACTTTGGTTTGCTACCAGAGTGGCTGCACTCAGGTTTAGATTCATTGAACCCAATGCCAAACTTGTCTCCTGTTATTTGTCAAGTCCGGAGAATTTTGTCTAAGGTGTCAGATCCATTGTTTAGCATTCTTACATACTTGGTCATCTCATCCAGTTTAGAATTTAAGAATACAGCTTCAGTCTTCAACTTGGAGATGGTTTCCACATGTTCTGCCTTCTCATTCTTCAGCTGTGCTATCACTTTCTTTTGGCTTTCAACTTGTTAACACACTTCTGCACTTCTGTGACACAACTTTCTGTAGGTAGTGGCCAACTCTTCAAAGGTTACTTCATCATCACTTGAGTCTTCATCAGAACCCCATCTTCTAGTCAAGGCAGTCATAAGATTTGCAGACTCTTCTGTTTCACTTTCATCAGACCAAGTGGCAGCAAGACTCCTCTTCTGTTTCTTGAGGTAGGTTCCACATTAAGTTCTAATGTGTCCATATCCATCACATTCATGGCACTGAACTCCTTTTCCTTCTTTGGGCTTTTCATCTGACCTTGTTCTTCTTTCAGCATTGTTGGATTTACTGATGTCATATGAGATGTTCTTGACATTAGCCTTAGATCTTACATCCATCTTTTTTAGAAGTCTGTTGAACTGTCTTCCTAGAATTGCTACATCATTAGCCAGATCTTCATCAATATCTTGACCACTTTCCTCCTCTTTTTCCTCAGTGTTTGACATGAAGGCTATGCTTTTGACTTTCTTTTCAGATCCATCACACATTCCCATCTCAAATGTTTAAAGGGATAGCTCATCGACTCTCATATTGGAAATGTCTTGAGACTCTTCTATGGCTGTCACTTTCATGGCAAATCTCTTAGGGAGTGACCTGAGTATTTTCCTCACTAATTTTTCATCTGACATCTTCTCACCCAGGGCTCCTGAGGAATTAGCAATTTCAAGGATATTCATATGAAATTCATGAATATTTTCATCTTCTTTCATCCTTAAATTTTCAAACTTGGTAGTGAGCAGTTGTAGTCTAGACATCTTTACTCTAGAGGTGTCTTCATGAGAGGTTTTGACAATGTCCCAAGCATCTTTAGCCACCTCACAATTGTTTACCAATCTGAAGATATTCTTATCTACTCTGTTGAATATAGCATTCAATGCTTTAGAGTTCCCAAGGGATAAATCCTCCTCCTCCTTGGTCCATTCTTCTTCAGCCTTCTTATTAGTAGTAGCTTCTCCATCCTTAGTAATAGTTGGATGTTCCCAGCCTGTTAAAACAGCTTTCCAAGCCTTATTATCCAGAGATTTAAGGAAGGATACCATTGGAGGTTTCCAGTAGTCATAGTTGGATCCATCCAAAATAGGTGGCCTGTGAACAAATCCTCCATCTCTCTCCATAGTACCAGAAAGTATTGTCCCTAGATCTCACCCAGAACCAGAGCAAGATGCCTGCTCTGATACCAATTGAGATTCTGGTATCAGATATGAGATGTCGAAGGTAATGTCACGACACTAATATATGAACAATACAAACAGGATAAAAGATAAAGAACATTAATGCAAGAGACACAAGCAATTGTTAACCCAGTTTGGTACAAACTCACCTACGTCTGGGGGCTACCAAGCCAGGAAGGAAATCCACTAAAACAGAATCAGTTCAAAGACTCTCAGTAAACAACTTCAAGTTACAGTCTTTTTCACCTAGTCTCTACCCGTGTGACTTCTACCTAAGAACTCTTAGATATGAGATCCCACTCACTCCCCCTCAATCACACCTGTGATATAAAACAAGAATTACAATGGAAAGAAGACACTCTTCAAAGACACACACTTGATCTTACTTAACAGCTTCAATCAAGTAGACACACACTCATGCTTAAAAGCTTAGAGTGATAAATTACAACTCAAAAATCAGACCAATTCAATCATCTATGGATGAATTGAATGGCTTATAATTCACACGACCACACAAGACTAAAACCCTTATTCTCTCTCAATATTCCGTTCGTTATTTCTTGTGTATCAGATCAGGTTTTCCATGTCCTTTTTATAAAAGCATTTGGCTGGGCTTGGACATCATAAAACCCTAAAACTATTTTCCATTCATATCTTCTCATGACAGTTGATTAGATCTCTTTGGAAAATAAGTTAATCTCATTGTAATTACTGATTGATAGCGTGTTTAATCAACTCATCAATCATACACAGATTAGCATTAAAAACACAATCACATAATACATAACATTCAGACTAAATGTTATGTATACAGATGTCATGACACCGGGTCTGACATCTTAGTAAAATCCTGCATAATCACATTTTAAACATCCAGCATGTACAAGTTAACTTATGTTAAGACAACACATGTGACACCTTATGAACACTCTAGGTTTTACCAAAATTGTTGCCAACACTTAGAACCAACAATGTTGTATACATGTGAGCATATTTCTTGTCTTTGAAAATCGCCTCTACTATGTATATGTGATTCTTCTAATTGTGTGCTTGGTCTCTTTTTGATATTGTCAAAGGGGGAGAATTATGATGCACGCATTCAAGGGAGATTTCCCTGAAAAAAAAACACATTGTGTCTCAAGTTTTGCCATCATAAGAAAGGGGGAATATGCGAGTGCATTCTTCCGTTTAGATATGTTTCACATGATGTCAAAACTAGGAAGTAGTGTTTATGTACATTGGTGAAGGAAAATTGTGATCCAAAACGCAACGGCAATTAAATTTTTTCCTTTAGTGATCCTTACGAATGGGAATGATAAGTGATAGAAACCGTTATCTTTTGTGGCGATTGAGACCTTTGATGCGGATCTAAGGAGTGATCACGAGCGTTGAATGGTGACAACGCCTCTACTCAGTCCATACAAATGGATTCCTTCAGTCTCAGTGCTAGCAACTACTAATGAAGGCTTTGAGTGAGAGTGAGTGAGAGAGAGAGAGAGAGAGAGAGAGAGAGAAACGAAATTTCATCAAGTCAAATGCTTATGCACAAGGGTTCTATTTATAGAACCACTTCTATGGGCTGTAAGCTAAAAAGCCCATTTAAGTGTATATGGCCCATATCTTATGGTATACCGAAAATCACTTAAGCGAGTGGTACCTTACCATATTTCGTATTCTAATTAAGTGCACCGTACCTTATGATGTTATACAATTCAATTAAGTGAATTATACCTTACGATGTTCCTTATTTACTCTGTCTCTCATCAATCTGTTCTTTTGGGTGTGACCCTGTAGGTTTTCGCGATATTGGCAATTATATTAAATCATGTATTTAACATAATAAATAGTGAGTGGTATCTAGCAACACATCATTGCTACCCAAGACACAAAAATGTCATGTGATTTGACAAATCCCTTTTTGTGATAATACTTATGGGTACAGTTACCCTTTTGCCCTTATGTCTATATTGAATACAAGGCATAGACCGTGTCATCCTTGTCCAGTTCAATATTGGCGCCTGAGACATTTATCCTGTTACGCGGGATGGGAAAATTCCATCTAGGTCACTCATGTCCCTCAGAATGCTTCATGGAGTATCCATCAAATTTCTTTATGGTCATCCAGCTACGAAATATGTTTGATCAGCAATAAAGCACTCGACTCTACATTTAGGGTCCATAGTTGTTTTAGGTCGAAGGGTGGTATACACCACTATCGCCATGAGAATAACTTATGACACTTTTCATAACATTCTATGTAGTATTCTCATAGCGGGTCAATCCAGTATAAGTATTACTCCTAATATTCATACATATGTTTAAGACTTGATAACTCCTTATCCATGATCCATGAGATATGATCATCAGTCTACATACATAATAATCTTAATGCTTTAATGTTATCCCACTTCACAATAAAGCTCGACTACGGATACTTTAAGAATATTGTCCTTATGTTTAATGGGATCTCATGATTAAGTCACACTTGATACATTAAATTAAGTAGCTATTCTAGGGACTTTATTAAACAAACATAATACAGAAAAAGCCTTTTATTATTAATAAATAATTCGATATAAGTATCAAAAGTATTGGCCTCTAAGGCTTACACCAACAGTCTATATATATGTGATATGTGATTCTTCTAATTGCGTGCTTACACCAACATTTCTTGTCTTTGTAAATTTCCTCTACTATGTATATGTGATTCTTATAATTGTGTGCTTGGTATCTTTTTGATGTTGTCAAATGGGGAAAATTATGATGCACACATTCAAGGGGATCTTTCCCTCAACAATAACGCATTGTGTATCAAGTTTTGCCATCATAAAAAAGGGGGAATACGTGAGTGCATTCTTCCCTTTAGATATGTTTCACATGATGTCAAAACTAGGAAGTATTGTTTATGTACATTGGACGGTATCATCTGAGTCTAATTGTGCATTTTAGTGTTCTTGCATTAGAAAATATGTCAACATTGTTGGAAATGGTCTAAAAAACATTTATGCATCAAAATAGTGTGTTGAGCATGAAAAACTTGTTTTTAAGTGAAAAATCCTCATTATAGGTTGACACATACAACTACAGGTCAACTTATAGATGAATTTTTAAAACTTCAGGTCGTCACATAGATGGTACAGTGTAGCACCTCAAATTTGCACCTACCTTTTGTACATACATTCTCATATTAGGTCATTAACATAACATAGTTCACTGTATAACATTGCATTGTCCTTTGCCCAAGTGCAAGTCCTCTGACAAAATTAGGTCAAACTGGTCAGGAGATCAGTCAATCAAGCAAGCAAATGCAGTTTCCATTGAGACAAGGCCCTAGGGTTGGTCCAACATGTTCACATGACCTAAGGGTCTTTTTTAAGTGTTTTGGTTAAGGATTGGGTGATCAGAAGTCATTAGTCATGGTTCAATTCACCAGAAACCCTAGAAAGTCAACTATGGTCAACTGTGCTTGATTTTGTGGATTTCAAGGTGGGAGATGGTTTGAAAGGGTTCATTCATGTCCATACAAGTCTCATTTGGCATTTCAAAGATCAAGATTGGAGAAAATAAAGTCAGACAAAAAGTTTCCAAAAATGGTAGGTGACCTGTAATTGGAAACTGCCAAAAATAGAAAGTTTTTCTCCTCAAATTTACATCATCATACAAGCTTCAAATGAAATTTTGTCCAACATGAAAGTTGAAGATCTTGCTCTCACATTTCCAAAAAGTCCAAGAACACTCATTTATCATTTATGGTTGGCAAGTTATGATCAAATCATTTTCAGAAATTTTTGAACTTCAAAGTGGCATATCTTCCAAACCATTTGGCCAAATTGAGTGAGGTTTTTTGTTACAAGTCACATTTGATGTGCTCTATCCAAATCCTTCATCACAATTCACCAAAAATCATTCATTCAAAATGGCCTTTTTCCAAGTACATGAATTAAAAAAGAGAGGGGTAAAAAATGAGCTTTCAAAATAATCATTTCCAATGCATTATACCAATTACAATTGTTCAGAAATCACATTTGGAGGTTGTTTAAAGCCCATTTCGTGCATTAACATGCACCCCATGTAATTTGGGTGGTTTTTAGTAAATTGTCAAAAACACTTTCATTAAGCCAAGTTCACTTACCATTACACTAACCATGTTTAGCAATGTTAATCCAAGTATATAGTGCATCATTTCTGACTGAGAAACCCTAGCCACTATTCACCAAACCAGATCAAAATACATTTTCTCTAAAAACATTCTCATTCTTCATTTTTGAATTTTCTCTAAAAAATCTTCAAAGAATTCGTGCCACTGTCCCTTGATTCACCATTCACCAACATTCTTGGAACTTTTGCAAGCATCAAATCATGACTGTAAAGCAAGGAATGGCACTGTTACATTGAAGCTTCATCCATGGCAGCTTTGTGTTTGAGCTAATTCGTGCCAGCTGAGCTTCAAGTCTTGCTTCTATTCATCAATACCAACCTCCATGCGCATCTGTTTCGACTTTCCAAGGCCAAATAACCTCTGTTTCATCACTGCATCTTCAACAAGGTTGGTTTTCGACTCTCTTGTTTTTTGAAATCATGATGTGCTTTAGAAAGGTCTTGCCATGCTGAGTTCATTGAATGTTGTAGTTTTAAAAATGGTTGCATATTGAGAGAGAAACATGGATTCAAAGTTTGGTTGTCAAATATGTTTTTGCATGGTTCATCCTGTTTAGCTCGAATTGATGAAAACTAGGGTTAGATTTGGCTTGTATGTGGTTGGACGGTTTGAATGGTGTGCTCATTGCCAAATTCTGGGAAATTTGATTGAACACGATGATGAACATTGTTGCTGTAGCATAAACCCTAGCTGCTGCCCAGAACGCGCGTTTTGGCTTTGTCCTTTGCATGAGCTTACTGTGCCATTGCCATGAAGCGAATAGCAGCTTGCCACCTCACTAAGTGAAACGCGGCGTTTCACTTAGTGAGTCCAATATTTACCATAATGCCATTGTCCGCTTGTCATTTTAATTAATTCAATTTCTTTTTCAATATTTATTTCATTTTGGCATGGCAACTTAGAAAAATCATAAGTTCTTCAATTTTAATCCAAATTTGATGGGATTTTTTGTGAAATTCTCCTCATGATCTCTAGTTTTTTATGATGATTTTTCCAGATTTTTTGCATGTGTGGATTTTTAAATATGCTAGGGTTTGTTCATGTGTGTCCATTTTGTGTATGTCTTGCCAAATTGCTTGTGAAATGATGATACATGATCCAATGCCTCTCAAATATTTTGTGCTTAAGCTAGACATGTTCATGGTGATTTTGGTATAGAGTTTGTAATTTTATCATTGCTGGTTGTGGAGATATGATTTTTTGAATAGGGGTGTGACAATTTGTGTCACACCATGCATGTCCAACTTCATGATTTTAATTACCCTGCTTATTGAACTCAAAATGGTCTGGATTTTTGCATGAAGACACTTGTGCATGTTGAGTATGTGTGTGAATTTTTCTGGAATTTTTGAATGCATTTCCTATTTGATTGTTAATTTCTCCCCTGTTTGACCAAATTGTTGACTTTTGTGACACATGATGCCATATGATTTGTGAAATTCTAATGCTTAATTGGATGGACTTGAAATGTTATATGTGAATTATAGACATCTAATAGTTTGTCATGGTTTTAGTCCCATTCATTTATCATATGTTGTCTCTGTTTTATGATTAATTGAAGTTGGTGCATGTTTTGATGCTTTGTATGAGGATGCTTGACCTGGCTTTGACTTTATGATTTTCATTGACCTACTTCCTTTGACCCAAATGAGCTGAAATTTGGTATGCTTATCATGTTGTGGATGATGATTGGTCATGAACTAACTTGTTTGTTTTGTAGGTTGCTTAGCTCACTTGTTATGAACTTGTGCTTTGCACATATGCTTGACTGTATTGTCTGTTGGCTTATGCTGTTTGTTTTAACTTTGTGTCTGGTATACTAATTGTGCTTGACCGATTTCAGGTACTTTAGTTGCTATTAGTTCCTTGTGAACTTTGATTTGCTTTGCTTGATAAGCAATTTTCATTGAGGTATAATTTCCTTACTCCATGTAGTCTGGAAGACCTGGCCTGTTACTTGGCCAGGCGCCTGTCTGAAGTCCTCCTTAAGAGGCAATATTTGTGTTTGTTTACTTTTGTCCTTGCACATATTCAAAGACCTCCTAAGTGAAGAGGCATTGGCAGATATAAGGGATGTGCAATCCATCCCCTGCTATTCTGTGTGTCATCTGCTTTGCTCACACCACTGTGTTGATGCATTGCAGATATTACCCCAAGATCATTGTACATTGTGTCAGTCATATGTGTAGAAGGGTTCCCACTTTCTGAACCCACACATTCTTGTCTTAAGCTCTCCCAGGCCAGGGATAAGAGCTGTGAAGTCTCATCTTCACTCACCTTTCATCAGCTTCACCCTAACTCTCAATGTTAGGGTTAAGAGCTAACCCTACCCAGTTACAGTGGTTTGTTTGTTGAGGTTGATATGACCCCTTGACTAAAACCTAACCCTGATTGAGCCCATTGCTTGCATATAATGTGTGCTACTTGTGCTTGTGTGTTTGCTTTAGCTTGCTTCCTGTGCAAGTTAGGTTTAGTTTGGCTAGCTTCCTGTGCAAGTCATGTTTAGGATAGGCTTGATTCCTGTGCAAGTTAGCTAGAAACCTTAACTTAGGGATGAATTTGCATGATAACATCTAGGCTCGAGTCGTAGTCTCCCTAGTTGTGTCTCCCTCTGTTATCTGGTTAGGCTAATCCTGTGTCCCTCCGTAGGGGAACTACGTCGCCCTGATCCTCATACCAGATGAGGTACGTAGGCAGGAGATGAGTTGATCTCTCCGGGCGCCTTTTTTCTTTTTCAACCTTTGTGTTTCAACCCCCTTGTGTGTGTTCTGGTTCAGATGCTGATGTAAGTCCAGTGATTGGCATTCGGGCTCCACGTTTGCCTTCTTGGTGTGTGTTTTGGTTCGGATGCTGATGTAAGTCCAGTAATTGGCATTCAGGCTCCACGTTTGCCTTTGCCTGTGTTTGTTTGTGTGCGTGTCAGCCGAGCTACGAATGCTCTGATTCTTCTTCGTCCAAGAAGATATGTATGCATAGGATGCAATATCCTAGCGAGCATGTGTCGTTTCCCCAGTCCGAACTACTTCGACTCTGATGTCTATGACTGATAGACTAAGTAGGCCCAGGATGCGATATCCTGCCGAGTCAGTTTCAGTCTTGTTTGTTTTCTTGTGTCTCTTTCAGCCGGTGTGTGTGTGAGCAGTGTTTAGCAACCATTTTCCTTCCTATTGTGCGTGGATCTCGTCGAGTACGACGGATGCGTAGGGGTGCTAATACATTCCCTTCGCATAACCGACTCCCGATCCCATTCTCTTTGGTCGCGAGACCATGCCTTTTCCCAGGTTTACTCTGAGCGTTTCCTTTCCCTCTTTTGGGATAAATAACACACGGTGGCGGCTCTGTTGTTCTTGTTTCCCGCCGGTTTTTTGCGTAATGCGACAGCTGGCGACTCTGTTGGGGATATAGAGAAGTTGACCTCTTGCTGGTCCATCTTCCCTGAGCGAGTCTCTCCTAGCGCTCTCTAGGTTAGGGCTTTGGTTGCTTTTTGCTATGTTATTTATTGCATTCACTTCATTTATCGTTTGCATTTATTGTGTGCATTAATGTTTGCATTCATTCATATTCATCTGCTGGTTGTGTTGTGTCTCTCTGATTGGGGGTGGGATTACTCGAGGTAAAAGGCCCAATACCCAGGCTATGAGTGAAATCTAGGAAACCTAGGAATAGAGTGATTCATGGGAAGCGAGTGGTATTGCGCCACTTAGCGGAACATTGATATCACGAGCAATTCAGACCCTGGTGGGATATTATCGTTGCATACTTCGGGTGTGTACATGATGATATTCTGCGAAAGGTTATGTATGTTGCGTTTCTCTCGACTTTACCCTGGCCTAGACAACACCCGTGAGTGGGGAAGGGTTTGATCATTATTACAGGTACATTAGCTGATTTGTTGATGACTTGTTGGTGACTCGTGGTACTGATGGTGACTATGAATTATGGACACTTATTTCTGGGACGCCAGAGTTCTGTCCGTGGTGTATCAGCGGGTTCCGTTTATTTCGGATCCCCGGGTTGAATTTGAGAGTACATGTTCAGAGGATCTGATTGTCATCCGTTCAGTGGATGTTCCTGTGAAGATAGTGATGTAATCTCCGGTTCCGTTTATTTCGGAACTCCCCAAGTTGGATTTATGGTGACTTGGTCCCACAGATGTGACTGGTTCAGAGAAATATTGGGTCTTCAAATGACTTGGTGGCACAGTGGCATGCATTCATGCATTTGCATCATATCATTTCGCATTCATCTGCATTCAACTCATGTCTGTCCGTGCTCAGGGTCCATTATTTTTAATTGAGACTCAGGTTGAGAGACATCCAGATGTCAGAATGTTGTTGATAAAATTTTATCTGTCTCGATGAAACCGGAATCAAAGGACAGAATATTCCTAGTACGGACAAACATCGCATGTGTGAGTCATACTAACCCATTTGCTGTTTTGTAGGTTTCAGTGTTCAACCGGGGCGCATAGCTCGTCTGTTCAGATAACTTGCTGGGGTCAGCAAATCCAAGCTGATGGATCTTCCCAACGCCGACATCCTTGAACTGAAAGAGATGATGAGGGACTTGTTCAGTGTTGTGCAAGGGCTTTCCTTGGGGCAGAAAGCCATGTCTGAGAGATTGGAAAAGATTGAGAAGTGGCTGATAGTGGAGAAAGTTCAGGGGAAGGCTCCGTCCTCCGAAGTGAACAAACCTTCTGGTACTGTAACAAAGAAACCCTCCGACAATGGTCCATTCAAGAAGGAGGTTGAGCCAGTTGGTGTGCCAGCAAAGAAAGAACGTAGTAAAGATCGTTATCACCCTTATGCTGCCACTGTAACCACTCCTGTCAATAACCCACCTGCTCAACCGCAACAACTGCTACCTCAACAGAAGGCACCGAAAACTGAGAGCCAAGTAAAGAAGAAGAAGGAGGACCTTCAGTTTGAGGAGCCACCCGTGACTTATACCCTTCTGTTCAAGAGGTTGAGGGATCTGGGATTAGTTCGGCCGAGGATTTTGATTCCTATAGAACAGCAGCGGAGGCCTGCAAACTATGATGAGAGTGCCAAGTGTGAGTTTCACTCTGGGGCACCCGGACACAACATTGAGGGTTGTAGAGCTTTCAAGCATATCGTCCAAGATATGGTGGACTCCAAGGCTATCAGCTTGGCCCAGATAATGAATGAGGATGTCAACCCCGTACCCAGGCAGGGTCCCGTAAAGGCAAAGATGGTGAAAAAGAACAAGAGAGGAATGGAAGTGGCTGAGGAGAATCAGTTAAAGGTTCCAATGTCTGTGGTCCCAAAACCTCTAATAAGGGATGGAGCTCTCTCTAGTGTTGGTAATTGTTGTGCGGCCGTCGCCACAGGGGGGTGTGTATTGATGAAAGACACGACCCAGAAGATGAAGAAAGTAGAAATGGACGATGAAAGATGTAAAGCACCCAGTCTGGCAGTCGAAACCGTCCAGGTGGAGGATGCCCTTGTTGCTGAGAAAGAGAAGAAGTTGTCCATTTCTTCTTATAAACAAGCTCTGGAAGTGGTGAAGAACAAAGAGGCCCAAGGCTGGGGAAGGATCATTGACATAGTGGTAAAAGCAGACATGTTTGGAGTCGGTTATCAGCCAGATCAAGAGCCGTCTAAACCCAACAGAGGATGTCGTCTTCCGTACGCCTTTGTCAGTGCAGGAATGCTGGATCCTGATCATGCTTGTTCAGTGAGTGAAAAGACTGACAGTGACCGCGAGCTCGAGGCGCGGATAAAGTCGTGCGTACTAGGCAACTGGAAGGTCTCCAAAAGCATCATTGTCGCTCATCCGGAAGTGTAGCATTTCTGGTTTTAATCTTGTTTGCATGAAAGCCATACGTTTTGCCCGAAACGTAATGGTCCATTGTAAGGGCCACCTCATGTGTTTCATTTTGCAACATTTTGCATCAATAATAAATGGATGTTTTTGTAGTTAAAAGCGGTGTTCCCTGTTTTTCATTTAATTTTGCAGTTTTAAAAACAAATAAATGGCAATGTTTTTCGTTCTCTTTCCTTTTGATTTGTCTCGTTTCCAACCTCAAAAGTGATTATCATCCTGATCTCATCGATAACAATTTGGTTACACCTCTGTATGACTTCGACCATCCGATCTATCATGCCAAAGAAGAAGGCGAAGAAGATTGTGATCTGCTGGGATTAGCCAGGTTGTCGAAACAAGAGGAGAAGGTGATTCAACCGCACGAGGAGCGAGTCAAGATTGTCATCCCAAGTACCGCCGAGGTCAGAAGGGAAAGTGAAAGTTGAGGCCGCTTCAGAGGCAAATCGAGAACAGAATGGTAGCCCTGTTAGAAGAGCAGGTGGATGCCTGGTTGTATCAAGATACACCAGGGTGGAATACCAATGTTCTGGGGCACAAGCTACCCTTAAGAGAAGACTGTCCTCCGGTGAAGCGGAAACCGGTGCTGAAAGATGAGAATGTGTATGGACTGCTGAGACGTGAGCAGAGCTAGTTCGAGAAATGAATTCCCGATACGTCACAACGAGTATTGGTTGATTATAATGCTCAGTTTACCTTCATGGATGGCTTCTTGGCCAAGACCAGATTGAATTGCTGCCAGATGATATGGAGTAAACCATGTCCATCACACAAGGGGCACCTTCTTGCTATAAGGTGATGTCGTTCAGTATCGAGAAGGCCGGTGCCAAGTATCATAGGTCAAGGGTGACTTTGTTTCATGATAGGATTCATCGTGAAAGCAAATACCATGTTGATGACATGATGACAAAGTCCCAAGCAGAAGAGGGGCATCCGGTGGACTTGATCCATTTGTTTGACAGGTAGAGATAACTCATACTGTTGAGTTCGAATTAGCGCACTTATGGAGTGCTGTCCGTTCAGCTACCGAGGCTTATTGTGAGCGGATAAGAGGAATCGAGGTCGATCCTGCAAAAAAAAAAAAAAAAAAAAAAAAAAAAAAAAAAAAAAAAAGATAAGTTGCAGGAACCTCTGATTCTGATGCTTCCCATGGGGGTGATTGTTAGTCTGGTACTCGATAGCCCTCGAGGGGTCTATAAGGTGTATTGGGTCAGCATGATGAGTCTGGTCGAAAAGAGCATGCAATTTACCTTAGCAAAGAGTTTACCGACTGTGAAACAATACATTCACTGCTCGATAAAACTCGCTGTACTTTGGCATAGGCTGCTCGCCGACTGAGACAGTATATGCTGGTTCATACCACTTCGTGAATTTCCAAGATGGATCTGATCAAGTATAGGCTTGAGAAGTCAGCATGACCGGACAAGTTGCGAGAGGGCAAATGATGTTGATTGGATACAATATTCAGTACACCGCTCAGAAAGCAATCAAGGGGAGTGTATTGTATGATCATCTCGCCCGGCAACCCATTGGTGATTATCAACCAAGGAAGTCTGAGGTCCCTGATGAGGACATCTCGAGGTGCTCAAATCGAAAGATTGAGAGTGACCGATCCCGGAGGAGAGGCCTGACCCTGAATCCGAACGGATTCTGATGTCTGATGGGGAAAGTTTAAAGTGAATGAGTTAGTGCTTCCCTGAATGCACCAACGATGGTGGCTGAGTACGAAGTTGGCATCCTGGGTACCGAACCGCGATGCGTGCGTCTATTGGGGCAACGTCTTTCTCATTCATTATGGGGGAAGTGGTATTACCTACTGATATTATCTACTGAAGTCTAGATCCTATTGGGGAGAGTCCTGATGGATGAGAAGTTAGTGAAGGCTGAGGTGATAAGGACTCGGTATGACGCATGGAACCTGATTGAGGAAAAGAGACTGGCAGTTACTTGTCATGGGGCAGTTGTACCCAGTGAATGAAGAGTGTTGTTAGCCAGTAAGGGCGACCTCGTGGGTATCGTGAGCATGATGTTAAAGATGATCCTTCATCCTCAAGGCGATCGTGGGGCAAAGTGGATAAACAGTTATGAATATCCATTCGTGGTCAGTTTTCCCAGACCAGACCTTGTTGTTGATGACCACGGATGATGAGGATTTTCCATCCCCTGGGAATGCGGACGCAGTTAAAAGATACTTCGTGGAAAATTGACCCGCTGGACAAAAAAGAAAAAGTCCAGGCAAAAAAGGGCATCCCGGCGAACCAAGAAGAAAAAAAAAAGAGAAAAGGTTCGGGCAAAAGTTAGGGATAATAAGAAAAGAAGAACTGTACACCTGACAAGTCGAAAACCCCACAAGGGCGACTTGGGCCAAAAAAGGGTATCCCGGTGGACTGAAACCCGAAAGGGCGGTCCAGGCAAAAGAGGGAATGAAACGAACAACGGCGTCTAGCATGATCGTTTGTGCTTTGGACATGACTCGGCTAATCTTCGACAGAGATCGATCGGAAGCGTCTTGTTCAGAAAACAGAAAGTGAGGAAAGTCTTGAAGACATATGGGGTGTAACCGAGTGGGAACCCGACGAGATCATGGGTTCACATTGCCATTAGGATAGTTTTTTCTCCTTTTGTATGCAATCACCTCTTTCCAGGGTTTGCTTCCTGTGCGTCGCTCAGTTTTGATCCACCTTTTGTTTCAGTCAATAAAGTGTGTGTCCAGTCAAATAAATTTTGTTTTTGTGTCATTACCGTTTTGATTACGAAAACATCCGTTATTTTGATAAGAATATTTGCATTTTTGAAACATAGAGATCCCTTTCGATGCATGCTTATGAGATTGAAATCTGGAAATCTTATTCGAAAGTTTGAGTGGCCTAAGTGTTGAAATATTGGAACGCCTGGGGCACACTTTTATCTGACGATCTCTTGTGCAGGTACTGTTAGATATCTTCATTCACTTGCCGGTGGTAATGTGAACCCTTTTGACAAGAGATCCCTGCAGAACCTGATCAGGGGCAAGGGATAGATGAACGGTGAAAAGACGGTGAAGGATTACGACGGCGATCCTGGAAGGATAATCAAGAATACTCTTCAAAGTCTGATGATTGGAAAGTATGTGTGAATCTCAGGAGTTCGATCTCCGTGGAGTACGAAGGAGTTGGGAATACAAGATGATGGAGCAGAAAAGTCCAGATGAGTCTGGGAGATTATTAAAAGTGGAAAGTCGACACTGTGGGTGGATGTTGAATACCAGTGTTCGAACAAGTCGACCGGCATCCCATGTCAAACGAGTCGTATCTCTCCAGTGGGTTGAGAGTGTGATCTCCCCGACAGATCCGAGATCGGTGTCTCCTCAGCGAGCCTGAAGGTTGTCACGTCCCCCAGTGGGAGTGTCAGGGGCAGAATGTTTCTCAAGGTGGAGGACGTTTCCCCAGCCCAAACCAGTTTGAGAGCTGTCAGAGCTATGTTCCCCTGCAGAGGTGTCTGTGGATGGTACCCTCTACTCCTCAGCAGATTTAAGGATTACCTATCCCCAGCAGGCCTGTGCTTGCAGATTTCCCCAGTTGAGATTCCCCGTTGAGTGCCTGGAAGATGTTTTCCCCAGGAAGGTTTCCCCAGCGGAGTTTTGTCAATGGAATGTTGTTCCCCAGCAGTCGGGATTGTGACGTTGTTATCCCCAGCATGGCCGTGAGCGCTTCTCCCCAGCAGGGTTGTGGAGGTTCATCTCCAGTATGATATGATGTGTTATCATCCCCACCAGAGTTGTTCTCCCCAACAGAGATTGGTGTTGATTTTTCCTCAGCAAGTCCCCGAGTGGAGCGGGTTTCAATGAAGTATTTCTCCAGCAGAGTTCTTCCATACTTGTGGATCGTGTGGGTCATCCCCAGTGGAGTAGTAGTTATTCCCCAAAGCAGAGTTTATCCTACCTAAGGTTGGTCTTCCCCAGTGAAGTCGTTTTATCATTCCTCAGTAAGGTCGTCTTATTACTCCTCAGCGAGTAGTTTCACCAGAGAGTTTCCTGGTTTACTGTCCCCAGTGGAACAGTATTGATTAGTCCCCAGAGAAGAGTTGCCTGGTTTGACTTCCTCCAGCGGAGTATTGTTTGCTTCCCAAGCGGAGTCCCCGAATGGATTGGGTCCCGTGAGAGGTGTCCCCCAGTGGAGTCTATCCTTTCTCCGGTAACAGTTTTGTTTCTCCGGCATGAGTAAGGAGTCGTTGCTTTCCCCGCAAAGCATTCCCCGATAGGGCTCTCCCCGCAGAGCATTCCTCAGCAGAATCTCCCCGCAGAGTTGGAGTACCTGATCTTTTGGCTCTCTAGCCAGTGTTGCATTTTACATGTAGTAATCATTGCATCCTCAAAGGCGTAACATTTCCATTTATACGGAGCATTACGCCATAGAAAATTCAAACATATGCATTCATGTGTTCAAAACCATCAGACCGTATCCCCGGCAGAGGCGGATTTTTGTTCAACCTGTACGGCACGCTTGCTACAGTTGCTCCTGTTGGTGTTCAAGATTGATACCCCCACAGAGGTTTATTTCCTCATCCGTTGGTGAAAGGAAAGCCTACTTCTCCCCAGTGAGACCCCCTGCAAGTGTTCAGCCTTGCCCTGTCATCTTGTGGATGTCAGTATCCCGTCAGCACCCGCGTGTGTCATTGCTTTGGTGTCGGTAAACACCATCTTTCGGTGATTTCCAGTCATGCGTAAGTGTCTGGTCTTCTTTGGTGTCGGTAAACACCGTCTTTCGGTGCTTTCCCAGTCATGCGTAAGTGTCTGGTCTTCTTTTGATGTCAAACATCATCTTTCGATGTTCGTAACGTCGTCCTCCCTTCCCTAGTGAAGATTTCTCCTCTCCGTTGGTGTCGATAAACGTCGAGTTTTTCCCGATCATCCGTTGATGATTTGGTTGTGTTCACTCTCCCCAGAAGAATTTCCTCCTCTCCGTTGGTGTCGATAAACGTCGAGTTTTTCCTAGTCATCCGATGATGTCTAGTTGTACCCTTCCCCATGCGGATTCTCCTCTCCGTTGGTTTCGGTAAACGTTGAGCTTTTTCCCATTCGTCCGTTGACGTCTGGTTGTATTTCTCTTTTTCCCATTCATCAGTAAATGTCTGGTCGATCTTTTTTTGGTGTCTGTAAACATCATCTTTCGATGTCAGTAAACGTCGAGTCTTCCCATTCATCAGTAAATGTCTGGTCGATCTTTTTTTGGTGTCAGTAAACATCATCTTTCGATGTCGGTAAATGTCGAATTTTCTCCCATTCATCCGTTGATGACTGGTCGAGTCCTCCCATTCATCAGTAAATGTCTGGTTACCTCTCCGTTGGTTTTGGTAATCGTCGAGTTTTTCCTGATCGTCCCCAGTTGGTTACTTCTTCGTTGGTTTCGGTAAACGTTGAGCTTTTTCCCATTTCGTCCGTTGACGTATGGTTGTATCTCTTCCAGTCATTCATTAATGTCTGGTTACCTCTCCGTTGGTTCCGATAAACGTTGAGTTTTTCCTAGTTGTCCGTTGGCATCTAGTTGTGATTTCTATTCCCATTCATCGTTGTTGTGATGTCTGGATGTGGCCGTATCCTTTGAGAAGAAAAAAACCAAAAAAAGTACCCAGTAATAAATATCAGATACCAGTGGACGTTTCCATTGGTGAATCCCAGCAGTGTGCAAATTCTACGGTTCTTGGTATTCAATCCCTATTTACCCTGAAAGTCTGACAGCCGTTGCTCTCATCCGTTCGAGTTCCCAGCTGATTGAATAGGGGCAGCTGTAACACCTCAAATTTGCACCTACCTTTTGTACATACATTCTCATATTAGGTCATTAACATAATATAGTTCACTGCATAGCATTGCATTGTCCTTTGCCCAAGTGCAAGTCCTCTGACAAAATTAGGTCAAACTGGTTAGGAGATCAGTCAATCAAGCAAGCAAGTGCAGTTTCCATTGAGACAAGGCCCTAGGGTTGGTCCAACATGTTCACATGACCTAGGGGTCTTTTTGAAGTGTTTTGGTTAAGGATTGGGTGATCAGAAGTCATCAGTCATGGTTCAATTCACCAGAAACCCTAGAAAGTCAACTATGGTCAACTGTGCTTGATTTTGTGGATTTCAAGGTGGGAGATGGTTTGAAAGGGTTCATTCATGTCCATACAAGTCTCATTTGGCATTTCAAAGATCAAGATTGGAGAAAATAAAGTCAGACAAAAAGTTTCCAAAAATGGTAGGTGACCTGTAATTGGAAACTGCCAAAAATAGAAAGTTTTTCTCCTCAAATTTACATCATCATACAAGCTTCAAATGAAATTTTGTCCAACATGAAAGTTGAAGATCTTGCTCTCACATTTCCAAAAAGTCCAAGAACACTCATTTATCATTTATGGTTGGCAAGTTATGATCAAATCATTTTCAGAAATTTTTGAACTTCAAAGTGGCATATCTTCCAAACCATTTGGCCAAATTGAGTGAGGTTTTTTGTTACAAGTCACATTTGATGTGCTCTATCCAAATCCTTCATCACAATTCACCAAAAATCATTCATTCAAAATGGCCTTTTTCCAAGTACATGAATTAAAAAAGAGAGGGGTAAAAAATGAGCTTTCAAAATAATCATTTCCAATGCATTATACCAATTACAATTGTTCAGAAATCACATTTGGAGGTTGTTTAAAGCCCATTTCGTGCATTAACATGCACCCCATGTAATTTGGGTGGTTTTTAGTAAATTGTCAAAAACACTTTCATTAAGCCAAGTTCACTTACCATTACACTAACCATGTTTAGCAATGTTAATCCAAGTATATAGTGCATCATTTCTGACTGAGAAACCCTAGCCACTATTCACCAAACCAGATCAAAATACATTTTCTCTAAAAACATTCTCATTCTTCATTTTTGAATTTTCTCTAAAAAATCTTCAAAGAATTCGTGCCACTGTCCCTTGATTCACCATTCACCAACATTCTTGGAACTTTTGCAAGCATCAAATCATGACTGTAAAGCAAGGAATGGCACTGTTACATTGAAGCTTCATCCATGGCAGCTTTGTGTTTGAGCTAATTCGTGCCAGCTGAGCTTCAAGTCTTGCTTCTATTCATCAATACCAACCTCCATGCGCATCTGTTTCGACTTTCCAAGGCCAAATAACCTCTGTTTCATCACTGCATCTTCAACAAGGTTGGTTTTCGACTCTCTTGTTTTTTGAAATCATGATGTGCTTTAGAAAGGTCTTGCCATGCTGAGTTCATTGAATGTTGTAGTTTTAAAAATGGTTGCATATTGAGAGAGAAACATGGATTCAAAGTTTGGTTGTCAAATATGTTTTTGCATGGTTCATCCTGTTTAGCTCGAATTGATGAAAACTAGGGTTAGATTTGGCTTGTATGTGGTTGGACGGTTTGAATGGTGTGCTCATTGCCAAATTCTGGGAAATTTGATTGAACACGATGATGAACATTGTTGCTGTAGCATAAACCCTAGCTGCTGCCCAGAACGCGCGTTTTGGCTTTGTCCTTTGCATGAGCTTACTGTGCCATTGCCATGAAGCGAATAGCAGCTTGCCACCTCACTAAGTGAAACGCGGCGTTTCACTTAGTGAGTCCAATATTTACCATAATGCCATTGTCCGCTTGTCATTTTAATTAATTCAATTTCTTTTTCAATATTTATTTCATTTTGGCATGGCAACTTAGAAAAATCATAAGTTCTTCAATTTTAATCCAAATTTGATGGGATTTTTTGTGAAATTCTCCTCATGATCTCTAGTTTTTTATGATGATTTTTCCAGATTTTTTGCATGTGTGGATTTTTAAATATGCTAGGGTTTGTTCATGTGTGTCCATTTTGTGTATGTCTTGCCAAATTGCTTGTGAAATGATGATACATGATCCAATGCCTCTCAAATGTTTTGTGCTTAAGCTAGACATGTTCATGGTGATTTTGGTATAGAGTTTGTAATTTTATCATTGCTGGTTGTGGAGATATGATTTTTTGAATAGGGGTGTGACAATTTGTGTCACACCATGCATGTCCAACTTCATGATTTTAATTACCCTGCTTATTTAACTCAAAATGGTCTGGATTTTTGCATGAAGACACTTGTGCATGTTGAGAATGTGTGTGAATTTTTCTGGAATTTTTGAATGCATTTCCTATTTGATTGTTAATTTCTCCCCTGTTTGACCAAATTGTTGACTTTTGTGACACATGATGCCATATGATTTGTGAAATTCTAATGCTTAATTGGATGGACTTGGAATTTGTATGTGAATTGTAGACATCTAATAGTTTGTCATGGTTTTAGTCCCATTCATTTATCATATGTTGTCTCTGTTTTATGATTAATTGAAGTTGGTGCATGTTTTGATGCTTTGTATGAGGATGCTTGACCTGGCTTTGACTTTCTGATTTTCATTGACCTTATTCCTTTGACCCAAATGAGCTGAAATTTGGTATGCTTATCATGTTGTGGATGATGATTGGTCATGATTTATTTGAGGATTTATTGAAATGTTTGTAATAGAATTTGAGTTGAGACATTCTGTTGACTTCTTTGAGGTTCTATATGCCATGCTTTGACCTAATTTGCTTGTGAAATGATAAAGATGAATGATGTGAATGTGAAACCACTTGGGTTTGCTTCTTGATTGATTTGTCTTGACTTTGGACAATTATCCCTTGCTGTTTTAAATTTTTTATCCCCTTTTGACCCTAGGCTTGTCCTAGTGGTCTTGTTGCTCATGTTTAAGCTTGGTTTTTCAGGTTAAGCAACAAATGCTTCAAAGAGATCAATACAAGTTGAATGAGTTTGATTGTTTATCATAAACTAACTTGTTTGTTTTGTAGGTTGCTTAGCTCACTTGTTATGAGCTTGTGCTTTGCACATATGCTTGACTGTATTGTCTGTTGGCTTATGCTGTTTGTTTTAACATTGTGTCTGGTATACTAATTGTGCTTGAACGATTTCAGGTACTTTAGTTGCTATTAGTTCCTTGTGAACTTTGATTTGCTTTGCTTGATAAGCAATTTTCATTGAGGTATAATTTCCTTACTCCATGTAGTCTGGAAGACCTGGCCTGTTACTTGGCCAGGCGCCTGTCTGAAGTCCTCCTTAAGAGGCAATATTTGTGTTTGTTTACTTTTGTCCTTGCACATATTCAAAGACCTCCTAAGTGAAGAGGCATTGGCAGATATAAGGGATGTGCAATCCATCCCCTGCTATTCTGTGTGTCATCTACTTTGCTCACACCACTGTGTTGATGCATTGTAGATATTACCCCAAGATCATTGTACATTGTGTCAGTCATATGTGTAGAAGGGTTCCCACTTTCTGAACCCACACATTCTTGTCTTAAGCTCTCCCAGGCCAGGGATAAGAGCTGTGAAGTCTCATCTTCACTCACCTTTCATCAGCTTCACCCTAACTCTCAATGTTAGGGTTAAGAGCTAACCCTACCCAGTTACAGTGGTTTGTTTGTTGAGGTTGATATGACCCCTTGACTAAAACCTAACTCTGATTGAGCCCATTGCTTGCATATAGTGTGTGCTACTTGTGCTTGTGTGTTTGCTTTAGCTTGCTTCCTGTGCAAGTTAGGTTTAGTTTGGCTTGCTTCCTGTGCAAGTCATGTTTAGGATAGGCTTGCTTCCTGTGCAAGTTAGCTAGAAACCTTAACTTAGGGATGAATTTGCATGATAACATCTAGGCTCGAGTCGTAGTCTCCCTAGTTGTGTCTCCCTCTGTTATCTGGTTAGGCTAATCCTGTGTCCCTCCGTAGGGGAACTACGTCGCCCTGATCCTCATACCAGATGAGGTACGTAGGCAGGAGATGAGCTGATCTCTCCGGGCGCCTTTTTTCGTTTTCAACCTTTGTGTTTCAACCCCCTTGTGTGTGTTCTGGTTCGGATGCTGATGTAAGTCCAGTGATTGGCATTCGGGCTCCACGTTTGCCTTCTTGGTGTGTGTTTTGGTTCGGATGCTGATGTAAGTCCAGTAATTGGCATTCAGGCTCCACGTTTGCCTTTGCCTGTGTTTGTTTGTGTGCGTGTCAGCCGAGCTACGAATGCTCTGATTCTTCTTCGTCCAAGAAGATACGTATGCATAGGATGCGATATCCTAGCGAACATGTGTCGTTTCCCCAGTCCGAACTACTTCGACTCTGATGTCTATGCCAGATAGACTAAGTAGGCCCAGGATGCGATATCCTGCCGAGTCAGTTTCAGTCTTGTTTGTTTTCTTGTGTCTCTTTCAGCCGGTGTGTGTGTGAGCAGTGTTTAGCAACCATTTTCCTTCCTATTATGCGTGGATCCCGTCGAGTACGACGGATGCGTAGGGGTGCTAATACCTTCCCTTCGCATAACCGACTCCCGATCCCACTCTCTCTGGTCGCGAGACCATGCCTTTTCCCAGGTTTACTCTGAGCATTTCCTTTCCCTCTTTTGGGATAAATAACGCACGGTGGCGGCTCTGTTGTTCTTGTTTCCCGCCGGTTTTTCGTGTAATGCGACATACAGGTCGACACGTATGTTGTTGTACTAAAGCATGCAGCTTCTGTCTCATGTGCCTGTAGCGGGGTTTTCGTTACCTTTAGGTTTGTTGACTAAACCAAAAGTCAACATACAATTCGAGTCGCCACCGCACTTTTATTTATCCAAAAGGAAAGGCTAAAAAGCGAACAAAAGCCAAGTAAGAAGTTTTTCAAATCAAAAACTAATAAAAATGTCAGAGATCTAGGTAAGGGGGTTGGTTATGAAATGGGAAGGTTTTACGCACCCAAAACATCCTTAGTACTCTAAGGGAACCCTTTTTGCAAATATGTGTTGTAGGTTGGTATTTGTGAAAAGATTTGTGCAAAAGATTGGAGGGATTAGAAGAGAATAGATTATATTTACAAATTTTATTGTTTGAATGGATGAACCCATTACCTACGTACTATCACAAAGGAGGATCAAAACCTCGTAGTTCATGGTAAAAATTTCAAAGATTGGTGAATTGATTTTAATCAAAAGCCTTAAGGTCTTTTGTTATTAAAGGTAGAAAACTCAACCTAAACCAATAATCCACCATGCGAGGAAGGCTTCAACATGCTAGTGAGGGGTTAACCCTATAATAAGCATGGAAGGCTTATAATCCAACACTAAGGATGAGGTGAGATTTACATCAACCACTATGATAACTCAAACCTATGACTAATGTTTTTGAAAAGAGTTTAACAAGTGGCCGTTGGAACCACAAAATAACTTGAAATGGGTTATATTTAAAAGTTGAATTTATTTACAAAATGAGATCAAAGTTGGATTAAAGTTTATTTACAATGAATATTTATGAAAATGGTTTCGAAAAGTCAAAGGCCTAAGGCCTAAGTTTCTAATTTGAAATAAAGTCAAACTTTTTTAAAAATGATTTTTGGCCTGGTTAGAGGGGGGAGAGGAGAGAAGGGCTATTCCTAAAGCATACAAAGATAAGAGGGGAGAGATAACCCTTGGAGTTCCGTTTCTTGGAGTCATAGAGATGACTCAAGAGGCTCATTTCCTTTGGATTTAGCACATAAAGCAAGCAATCAATAATTTGAATTCACACTTCTAGGATCTCCATTTGGCTTGGCTCTTAACTTGGCTACTCATGGAAATGGTCCTCTTTTCGTAATCTTAAGATGAGATTCCTATCACACAAAAGCACACATTAAAAGGCTCATAACATAATAAAGGGAATGGACAAAGAATAAGTTTGAGGAGAAGTCCTTTGAGGTCAACTTTGAATTTTAGCATTCTAAAGTCATGGGGTCTAGTTGCTCTTCAACACATTTTGTATTCTAAAGGGGAAGGGCCTTGTATTGACTAGTAAGCCAAGCTCCATAAACTAGCCATGCCAAACAAGAGGGGAAGGGCCTTGTATTGACTTTTGGTTATTTGCTTGACCAAGAAGTAACCTATCTTTGACACAAAATAACTCACTTGATCATGGATCAAGTTGAGTTTGGTTTGGATCAAAGAAGATTAAACTTCTATTTGTCAAGACCAAACTCAAGACTTTAACTCATTGGCCATTGAGGGAAAGAAAAGGATGAAGATGAAAGGGAGGGGCGTAAGAAGACAGCAACCAATCCCAATTGATCAAGGGATAACTCATCCTTGATCAAATTCATTCATCTCTCTAGGTGATGGTCCTTAAGGATTCTCAAACCACAAGATCCAATGAATTTGATCAAAGTTGAATCAATTTAACCTTGATCAACACCAAACAGAAGAGGAATGAATATAACAAGTCAATAAGCCAATAATATTTTTTTGGTAATTTTTGAATTAAAAGAAAATACAAATAAAAAACAAACAAACAAAGTTGAACCTCAAATTCAATTCAAAACAACTTGAATAAGTCCAATTAAATTTTCATAGGTTCAACATAGTCAAACAAACTTTGACTAATTTTCTCACAAATTTTAAAAGCCAGAAAACAATTAAAATCATTTAATAACAACCAAAAATAGCATAATATGAATTAAAATCTCAAATAATCTCAAAACAAACAAGAAATGGTTGAGACTATTTTTCATTGACTTATCATGATCCATAGATGATATGAAAATATTTTTGTATTTTTCTAAAGTCAGAAAGCATTTTAAAATGAATTAAAATCATTAAAAACCAAATAATTCATGAAAAATATCAAATAAGGTCACAAAAATAATTAAAAATCATAAGATGAAACTAGATTTTTCAAGAAAAATTTTAAAGTTGGTCTCATATTTTTTTGACCTCATATGATTTTTTTATGAATTATTGAAAATAGAATGAATTAAAAGTAAATAAAGAGGAAATGAAATAAAGCAAAAAAAGCTGAGCCACCGGATCCGTCTCATTAAATGACGTGGCGTGTTACACGGCCTGGATCTGAGGGTGCATGATGTACTCAAGTCAGCAATGAAACACAATGAATTAAAAAAAGTAATTAGAATGGATGCACGAGATTAGATCGTGGGGGAGAGATCCAATGGTTGTGATCAGTACACATGGTGGTGGTGGTGGAAACCACCATCTTCTCCGATCAACCAAGTAGAATCCGACCAAAAATTGCAGGAAAACGAATCTCATCAAAAAAAAACAAGGGCATGGAAATGAAGCTTATGTGATATAGACCACCACTGTACCATTAGATTCATCTCATTCTTCCTATATTGAGAAAAAAATGAAGGAGAAAATCATGGTGTCCAGAAGGATTGATCTTGAAATGGAAAATTGAATGCACCAAAAGTTTGCCTCAAGTATGAGGTGTAAGACCCCAATTTTGTGCCTAAGATCCCTCATGGCATCATAACATTGCATTTGCACAGCCTCAAGGATCATGAGCATCTTGGTTCCCTTTGCCTTTGGGTGGGACTCCTTGTGATTGGTTTGAGATCACCAAGCATGCTTGAATTATACATCATTGTTTCTCTTACTTTTGTTTACTAAAAAAAAAAAAAAAAAAGATAAACGAAAATAAATAAATAAATAAAATATAACAAAAAAATTTTTGGACTTGGGCCTCTCTCATTTGAGCCCACAGGTCCACAAAAACCAGGTTATAAATTCAGAGTTTCACTGAAACAAAAGGATGCCATTCCTATTACCCTGCCAGGAAAAAGAAAGTGAGAGAAGAGCTAACAGAGTTCAGAGCAACCTCCAGAGGCTGAAGGGAACTCATCGGCAAAGAACCAATTCCCTCTCATATAAACCCTCAGATGGCTCTGCAAACCTCACAGGTGCAACTCAATTTCAATCGATCCTCCCCAATCAGGTATGCCCTATTTCCACTACTTTATACTTTCAACCTGAAATTTTTTGATACCCTTTTAATGTATGTGTTTGACAAGAGGTTTAGGCCTCCTGCCCTTGGTTGCTTTTTGTGAGCTTTTTTGTGAATTTTAATGGCATGATTCATGTGGTTACATTTTGATTTGGGGGCAACTCTTGATTACCCTATCTTGTTTCTCTAACCTGTTTGTTGAGTTTTTTTTTGTGAGGGCTCACATGACTCTTGCAGAGATGGCCTGGTGTTCCACTTTATTTGTGGGATACCCCCTGGAGGTTTATTCCTTTTACCTGTGCTTAATGGCTTGAGATATTTGTTTGTGACTGCTTATTCCAAAGGATGAGAGCTACTTGGATCATCAATATGATCTCAAGAGGGGAACTCCTAATGTGGTTTTATTTTCTTTCCCCTTATCTCTTGTATGTTTAGGAATTTAACCCTTCTTTTTTTTCCCCATTCTAACCCAAGCCAAAACTTTTTGTGCAAACAATAACATTTGTTTTCAACATTAGAAACCTAAGCCTTATGCTTTTGATTTTCAAAACTTATTTTTCATAACACTTATTCTGAATTGAACCTTTTAATCCACTTTAACCATATTTTTGTAAATACTTTTAATTGGTAAATATAACCCATTCAAATACTTTTTGTGGTTTCAATGGCCACCTTCTTAATCAAACCCTTTTTTTATAACCATTAGCTATTAGGTTTGAATTATCCTTGAGGTATATATAATACTCACCTTTATCCTTAGTGATGGACAATGAGTCTTCCATGCTTATTATAGGGTTAACCCCTCACTAGCATGTTGAAGCTATCCTCACATGGTGGATTTGTGATTTTAGGTTGAGTTTTCTCCCTTTGATAACAAAAGACCTTTAGGTTTTTGGACCAATCAATTCACCAACTTTTTTTTGAATTTTTTTACCCCGAACTACGAGGTTTTGATCCTAATCTTTTTTTTAAGATGGTACGTAGGCAATAGGTTCATCCATTCAAACATAAAATGTAAATAAATTTGTATATTCTTTTCTCATCCCTTCAATCATCTTTGCACAAATAAATTTTCACAAAAAAAAAAAATAACAACCTTACAACAAATGTGAAAAGGGCTCCCTAGGAGTACCTAGGATGCTTTGGGTGCCTAACACCTTCCCATTGCATAACCAACCCCCTTACCCAAATCTCTGACATTTTTACTAGTTTTTGATTCGATAAAACTTTTAGGTTTTTGTTCGCTTTCTAACCATTTCTTTGGATAAATAGAAGTGCGGTGGCGACTCGACTTGTATGATTTACCTTGGGTTTAGTCAATATCTCTAATGGTAACGAATACCATGCTACAGAAAAATGGCGACTCTGCTGGGGAGGAAATAATTTTCCTAGTGGGTTTTGCCTACTTTTCATATTTGTTGTATTGTATTGTATATTATTTTTGTGACATATTTTTGTGCAATTTGGGATTACTGTATTATATGTAATGATTGAATTGTTTGAATATTAATTCCTTGTATGCTTGGTGATCTTCGTGAGATGAGTTCTATACCCGAACTCGAGTGCACTTAGGATAGGAGAGTGGCATAGTCTGGTCGACTTGTGTGGAGTTATTCCTTAGCAAGTTGACTTGCAAGTCCATTCACTTGGTGGAGGTTATATTGGGATCAATAATGTCACACAAGTAAGTTGTGGTTAGACATTACTTTTCCAATATAGACCTTAGAAGCCAAGGACCTTAGTTTACCAAACCCATCTTGACCTATGCTTAGGATGTAGTGCGAAGGTCGTTCAAGTGTAAGATTTGATACGATTGTTACGCGATACTACACTCATAAGAGTCTCTCTTGAGAATATTTTTGGAATACGAGTAGTCGTTTCTCCGATAATATCCAAAAGATGGGATGATGACTATGGGAACCTCTTGTAGAACATGTTTGGCAGGTTTAAACCTTAGTACACTCCCTTTTGGGTGGTTCTTAACCTAAACTCCATGCTCGTGACTTGCAACAAACCCTTGATTCATGGTTGATCCGTTCAGGTATCCTTAATATCAATGGAACTTGGGTGTTGATAAGGTGTAAACCATAATCCACCAAAATGGATGGTTGATATTAAGGATAACATGATCCATCCCATAACCTTTGTTTGGTGTGCTTTGCTTGATCCTTGAGTGTGATTGTTGCATTCATGCATTCATGCACCCATTTGCATTCATATCATCTAAATAATAAGAAAATTTTCAAGGAACTTAAGGGGGTTTATTTGCAAAATTTTCAGACATGGAAAGACAAAGAAGGAATACAAAGAAGTACAGTTTCAGACAACCAGACTTGAAAGAGTTAAGGAATTTGACATCCTATGTATTAGATCCCTTGGGTTTCAAAGCTCGTTTTGGGAAGCTTCTTCCTCTTCTGACTACTCAGGTAGATGAAGGATTGATGAGTGTATTGGTGCAGGTTTACGATCCTTTGTACCGTTGCTTCACGTTTTCGGATTTTCAGCTTTTGCCTACACTTGAGGAGTATGCTTATCTTGTGGGTATACCTATTCTGGATCAGGTGCCGTTCAGTGGCTTGGAGAGTATTCCTACTTCACAAGAGATAGCAGACATGTTTCACATAGATGAATCTCTGATTGGTGCTCATATGACTACCAAAGGTGGAATTCAAGGTCTCCCTTCTGAGTTCCTCATTGCTCAAGCTATTATGTATGGGAAGGCCATGAGTGAGGACGCCTTTGAGGCCATATTTGTACTTCTCATCTATGGGCTAGTATTATTCCCCAACATCGACAAGTTTGTGGATGTGAACGCTATTAGGATTTTCTCTACTCTTAATCTCGTTCCGACTCTGTTGGGCGATACCTATTTCTCTTTGCATATGAGGAATGCAAAGGGTGGTGGCACCATTGTGTATTGTTTGCCTCTGTTGTATAAGTGGTTTATTTCTCACTTACCGCAGACGGTCGCCTTCAAGGAGAATAAAGGATGTCTACGGTGGTCCACGAAACTCATGTCTCTCACTAATAATGATATCTCTTGGTATAACCGTGTGTATGATGGTGTGCAGATTATTGACTCTTGTGGCGAATTCTCCAATGTACCTCTTCTTGGTACATGTGGTGGGATTAACTACAACCCTGTTTTGGCACGTCGGCAGCTTGGGTTCCCCTTAAAGGATAAACCCAATAACATTCTGTTAGAGGGTGTATTCTTTCAGGATGGAAAAGATCCCCAAGGCTTGAAATCTAGGATGGTCCGCACTTGGCGCAAGATTCATAGGAAAGGAAGGAAAGAGTTGGGTCCTAAGAATTGCATCGCTATAGAGCCTTATACTACTTGGGTTAGGAAGAGAGCTTCTGAGTATCTCATGCCTTACGAGTCTCCGAGACCTACACCTATGATTATGGCTGGGCCTTCAACCCTCCCTAATCAAGGAGTAGAGGAGTTGAGAGACGAAGACCGTTCACGTGCCTGGATCCGTGAACGTGAAGAGTTGCTTCAGCAGATTAAGGAGAAGGATGCGTTGATTGAGTTTCTTGAGCATCAGGTTATTGATGACCCTGATGATGTATGGACTTGTCTACTTCCTCAGTCTTCTAAGTTCTGGAAGAGGAAGTATGATCGACTCGCCAAAGATAAGGCCGATATGGAGGCAGCCTATGAGAGGGAGGTGAAGAGGCTTCACGCATCTTATCTTCCTGTGTCCCGAGCTTTGGATGATTGTTTCTAGGGATCCATAGGATGATTATTTTCCTTTTCTCTTGTATATGATTGACGATGCTGCACTTCTTTTCCCTGATATTATTTGATGAGATATTTCCATATGTGATAAAATGCTTAATATTTCCAAAATTTGCAAATAAAACTCTAAAGTTCCTTTGAAATAAAAAACAAATCATATGCACAAGCATTGCATGCATCATATGCATAAGCAGGTTTTGTTTCCGGTCCCTTGCCCTGTGGTCTAACTCTGTGTCCTTCATTTATTTTGAAGACAAGCTGACTCACCGGTACTACACTAGAGCCAACATTTCAAGACTGATGGATCACTTAGAGCAAGAGAACCGCGAGCTGAAAGAGGAAGTGGCCAGATTGACTGCCCTAATGGAGTCACTCATGGCTGCCCAGAGCCAGTCTTCTCCGACACCCTCAACTCCTCCCCAGAGGACAGTTATCTCCGAGATTGTCTCCTCAACTGTGCCCGCTGCCAGTACGCACTTTGTTCCAACAGCCATGCCAACCGGGTTCCCGTGGGGGATGCCTCCCAATTTCATGCCTGAGGGTCTTGTTCCAGCCTTAGCTTCTATGCTGGCATCTAGCCCGGTCCTTGTTGTTCCTCCTCCTGTCGTGCATACTTTGCCTAGAGTAGACGACACCATTTATCATTCTGAGCCGTCTGAGGGTCCAGATGTTTATGAGAAGATGGATGCTATGAACGATCAATTTCTTGAGCTTCGCAAGGAATTGAAAACTCTTAGAGGGAAGGATCTTTTCGGTAAGTCTGCTGCCGAACTCTGCTTGGTTCCAAATGTGAAGATCCCTGTGAAATTCAAGGTCCCTGATTTTGAAAAGTACAAACGAAATACTTGTCCTCTCAGCCACCTGGTCATGTATGCCAGGAAGATGTCAACTCAAACCGATAATGACCAACTACTCATCCACTACTTTCAGGACAGTCTGTCCGGTGCCGCTTTACGTTGGTACATGGGTTTAAACAATGCGAACATCCGATACTTCAATGATCTTGGCGAGGCCTTCGTCAAGCAGTACAAGTACAACGTGGATATGGCCCCCGATAGAGATTAATTGAGAGCCATGTCCCAAAAGGATAAAGAAACATTTAAGGAGTATGCCCAGAGGTGGCGAGAGGTGGCAGCACAGATCGTGCCTCCGCTAGAAGAGAAAGAGATGACTAAGATCTTTTTGAAGACTTTAAGTTATTTTTATTATGAGCGGATGATTGCTAGCGCTCCTTCTGACTTCACCGAGATGGTGAATATGGGGATGCGTCTAGAAGAAGGGGTCCGTGAAGGACGGTTAACCAGAGAAGAAGGCTCTTCTGCCAAACGTTATGGGGTGTTTGCAAAGAAGAAAGATGGAGAGGCACATGCTGTGACCTCCCATGAGAGACCAAGAAGAACCTCTGTGATGAGGAAGACCGAGCGTCCCGCCGGTAACCAGCACCAGGTGGCTCATATAGCACCTATTTTCAGAGACAATCAACAATATCAGCAACAACAGCTCCGTCCGCAACAGTAGGCCTACCAGCCTCGAAACAATAATCAGACCAATACAAGTTACGAGAGGAAAAGGGTCACCTTCGATCCTATTCCTATGACGTACGCAGAGTTATATCCCTCTTTGATAGAGAGGAAGTTGATTACTCTGAGAGACCCACCGGCTATACCTGCTAACCCCCAATGGTGGTATAAGCCCGAGTTACATTGTGTTTACCATTCTGGTGCTCCCGGCCACGACGTGGAGAATTGTTACCCTTTGAAGACCAAGGTTCAGGACCTTATGAGGTGTGGAATTCTGTGTTTTGAGGACGTAGGTCCTAATGTGAAGAAGAACCCATTGCCCGAGCATGGGAAATATGTTAACATGGTCCAGGGGTGCCCTGGCAAATACAAAGTCAAGTATGTCAGTCATATCCGACAATCTCTGGTCCAGATGCATCGTTTTCTATGTGACTACAGTCATTACGAGCATGACCATGATAGATGCCGAGTCTGCTCTGTTAACTGATTGGGTTGTTGCCAGGTGCGCAAGGATGTTCAGGAAATGCTGGACGAAGGAGTCATTGAGATCCTTCAAAACAGGAATATTGATGAAGATGAGCCTGAGGTCAACGTGATCTCCCCAGTGTTCCGGATACCCGAGCCTGTTATCATCAAGTACAATGGTAGCAAGCAGAAGGCTTCTCCCGCTCTGATCATTAAGCCTGCTGGTCCTGTGCCTTACTCTTCTGAAAAGGCAGTTCCCTATCGCTACAATGCCGTAGCAGTAGAGAATGGGAAAGAGGTGTCCTTGCCCTCTTCTTTTGTTGTGAATATTTCCGATGTTAGCGGTTTGACCCGTAGTGGCCGTGTATTTTCAGCACTGCCGAAGCCTCAAATTAATGTTGATTTTGTTGAACGCCCGATCGGGAACACTGTGAATTCTCCGAATCCGGCACTTGCTGTTAAGCCCTCCTCCGTACTGAAAACTCCTACTTCTGTTGGCCCGAGTGGCAATGTGAAAGAAGACTGTGATGAGATGCCGAGACTCATCAAGAAAAGCGAGTACAATGTTGTAAACCAACTTCTACAAATGCCATCCAAAATATCTGTGTTATCCTTACTCTTAAATTCAGAACCACACCGAGAGGCTCTGTAGAAGGTGTTGGATGTGGCATATGTAGATCACGATGTCACTTTGGAGCAATTCGATAGCATTGTTGCAAACATTACTGCTTGAAACAACCTGAGTTTTTGTGACTCTGATCTCCCTGAGGAGGGAAGAGACCACAACTTGGCATTACATATATCTATGGGTTGTAGAGACGACGCCATGTCCAATGTACCGGTGGACGCTGGGTCATCATTGAACGTATTGCCAAAGTCCACTCTCTCAAAGCTATCATATCAAGGATTTCCCATGAGGCAGAGTGGAGTAGTTGTAAAGGCTTTCGACGGGTCTCGCAAAAATGTGATTGGGGAAGTTGATCTCCCAATCAAGATCGGACCAAGTGATTTTCAGATTACCTTCCAGGTTATGGACATTCACCCATCGTATAGTTGTCTCTTAGGCAGACCATGGATTCACGAGGCAGGCGCCGTGACGTCCACCCTACACCAGAAACTGAAATTTGTGAAGAACAAGAAGCTGGTGGTGGTAGGGGGAGAAAGGGATCTCCTGGTTAGTCATTTGTCTTCCTTCTCATATATAAATGTTGAGGTTGAAATTGGAACTCCTTTCCAAGCTTTATCTATAGCTGAGCCTATTGAGAAGAGAACTCCTTCATTTGCTTCCTACAAATATGCAAAGTTGGCCATTGAGCATGGTGCAACCACTGGTTTAGGAAAAATGATTGAGTTAGAAGACAATGAATCCCGGGATGGCATAGGTTTTTCTTCTGGTACTTTCAACAAGCAAGGTTTATTCAAGAGTGGAGGTTTTATCCCCACTGGTCTAGATGAGGAGGTTGTTGCCGTCTTAGAAGAAGATATAAAGGATTCTGGCAATTTCATCATCCCTGGAGGGGTCTGCAACAATTGGGTCGCTGTGGATATTCCAACAGTTGTCCATAAGTCAACGTAATGATCACTTTGTTTAAAAACCCTTCTCCCATGCCAAAAGGAGGAGTGATGACATTGTTGGCGCATAAACACAATGATATTTTCATTCAATAAATTCATGTTAAATGTTTGTTTTTCCATTTATTTTCCCTTTTCGCTTTTTGCATGAAATTGGTGATCACATAAAACCCTAAATAAGAATAAAATCAATCTTTTCATCTGCATAATGATTTGCCTTGTTTGAATTCTAAAGCTTTTCATATCCAAAAATTATTATGCAGGTTGATTTCTAAACCCATTGAACATAATGACCCAACACCATCTCCCAATTTTGAATTCCCTGTATTTGAGGCAGAGGAAGATGATGTTGAAGAGATTCCTGATGAGATCACCCGTCTACTTGAGCATGAAGAGAAGATCATTCAGCCGCATCTTGAGAATCTGGAAACAATCAACTTGGGGTCTGAAGATTGTGTGCGAGAGGTAAAGATTGGGGCACTTCTGGAAGAATCTGTTAAGAAGGGGTTGATTAAGTTACTACGAGAATATGTTGACGTCTTTGCCTGGTCATATGAAGACATGCCCGGTCTAGATACTGATATTGTGCAACATTTCCTACCTTTAAAGCCTGAGTGCGTGCCTGTAAAGCTGAAGCTCAGAAGAACTCATCCTGATATGGCAGTGAAGATCAAAGAAGAAGTTCAAAAGCAAATTGATGCGGGGTTCCTGGTGACTTCTATATATCCTCAATGGGTGGCCAATATTGTGCCCGTGCCTAAGAAAGATGGAAAAGTCCGGATGTGTGTGGACTATAGAGACTTGAATAAAGCTAGTCCGAAAGATGATTTCCCTCTACCACACATTGATATGTTGGTAGATAATACAGCTAAATTCAATGTCTTCTCGTTTATGGACGGATTTTCAGGATATAATCAGATTAAGATGGCACCCGAGGATATGGAGAAGACAACATTCATCACACCTTGGGGAACATTCTGTTATCGAGTGATGCCCTTCGGTTTGAAGAACGCCGGAGCCACGTATCAATGAGCTATGACCACCTTGTTTCATGATATGATGCACAAGGAGATTGAGGTATATGTTGACGATATGATTGCTAAGTCAAGAATGGAAGTTGAACATGTAGAGCACCTGTTGAAGCTTTTTCAGCGTTTGAGGAAATATAAGCTTCGTCTGAATCCCAACAAGTGTACATTTGGAGTCCGTTCTGGCAAGTTATTGGGCTTTATCGTTAGTGAAAGAGGTATTGAGGTTGATCCTGCAAAGGTCAAAGCAATACAAGAGATGCCTGCGCCCAAAACTGAGAAGCAAGTCCGAGGTTTTCTTGGCCGCTTGAATTATATCTCCAGATTTATATCCCACATGACTGCCACATGTGCGCCTATATTCAAGCTCCTCCGGAAAGATCAGTCCCATGATTGGACCGAGGATTGCCAGAAAGCTTTCGACAGTATTAAAGAATATCTGTCTGAGCCTCCAATTCTGTCTCCACCTGTAGAGGGAAGACCTTTGATCATGTATCTGACTGTTCTTGAAGACTCGATGGGTTGTGTCCTTGGTCAGCAAGACGAGTCAGGGAAGAAGGAGTATGCTATTTACTACCTGAGTAAGAAGTTCACTGATTGTGAGTCTCGATACTCAATGCTTGAAAAGACATGTTGTGCTTTGGCTTGGGCTGCTAAGCGCTTACGCCAGTATATGATAAATCATACGACTTGGTTGATATCCAGAATGGATCCAATCAAGTACATATTCGAGAAGCCTGCTTTAACAAGGAGAATTGCCCGTTGGCAGATGTTGTTATCTGAGTATGATATTGAGTATCGAGCTCAGAAGGCTATTAAAGGTAGTATCTTGGCTGACCATTTGGCACATCAGCCTATTGAAGATTATCAGTCAGTTCAGTATGACTTCCCGGATGAGGAGATTCTGTATTTGAAGATGAAAGATTGTGATGAGCCTACACTCGACGAAGGGCCAGAGCCTGGTTCCAGATGGAGTATGGTATTTGATGGCGCTGTAAATCAGTATGGAAATGGTATTGGGGCCGTGATTATTACTCCTCAGGGCGCACATATTCCTTTTACAGCAAGGCTAACTTTCAAATGCACGAATAATATGACTGAGTATGAGGCTTGTATTATGGGATTGGAAGAATGCATTGATCTAAGGATCAAGCATCTTGATGTATATGGTGATTCGGCCCTCGTTGTTAATCAGATTAAGGGTGAATGGGAAACGAATCAGCCTGGCCTCATTCCATATAGAGATTATGCGAGGAGGATTTCAACGTTCTTCACTGAGGTTGACTTCCATCATATTCCTCGAGATGAGAATCGGATGGCAGATGCCCTTGCTACGCTAGCTTCAATGATTGTGGTTAAATATTGGAATGAAGTTCCCAATATCACCGTGATCCGCTTGGATAGACCAGCTCATGTATTTGCAGTAGAAGAAGTAAAAGATGATAAGCCATGATATTATGATATCAAATGTTTCCTTCAGAGCCAGTTTTACCCGCCTGGGGCGTCTGTGAAAGATAGGAAGACTTTGAGGAGATTGTCAAGCAGTTTCTACCTCAATGGTGAAGTGCTTTACAAAAGAAATTTTGACATGGTTCTGCTCAGATGCGTGGATAGACACGAAGCAAACCTATTGATGACTGAGGTCCATGAGGGTTCATTTGGTACTCATTCCAATGGACATGCCATGGCTAGAAAGATGTTGAGAGCAGGCTACTATTGGCTGACAATGGAGTCTGACTGCTGCAAATCTGTGAAGAAATGCCACAAGTGTCAGATTTATGCTGATAAGATTCATATTCCCCCGACACTTTTGAATGTGATCTCATCACCATGGCCTTTCTCCATGTGGGGAATTGACATGATTGGCATGATAGAGCCGAAAGCGTCCAATGGACACAGATTTATTCTCGTTGCAATTGATTACTTCACCAAGTCGGTTGAAGCGGCGTCGTATGCAAATGTGACCAGGCAGGTGGTCGTGAAGTTTATCAAGAATCAACTCATATGCCGTTATGGTGTGCCGGATAAGATCATTACTGATAATGGATCTAACTTGAACAACAAAATGATGAAAGAGCTGTGTAGTGAGTTCAAGATAGCGCATCATAATTCTTCTCCTTACAGACCTAAGATGAATGGGGCTGTTGAAGCTTCTAATAAGAACATCAAGAAAATTATCCAGAAGATGGTTGTTACGTACAAAGATTGGCATGAGATATTGCCATTCGCTTTACATGGATATCGTACATTTGTCCGCACTTCAACAGGGGCAACCCCTTTCTCTCTTGTTTATGGCATGGAGGCGGTACTCCCAGTAGAGGTGGAGATCCCATCAATGAGAGTCTTGATGGAGGCCAAGTTGACTGATGGTGAATGGGTTCAGAGTCGTTACGACCAGTTGAATTTGATAGAAGAAAAGATATTGACTGCCATGTGCCACGATGAGTTATATCAGCAGAGGATGAAGAAAGCTTTTGATAAGAAGGTCAAGCCTCGTGTGTTCCGAGAAGGTGACCTTGTGCTCAAGAAAGTTTTGTCTTTCGCGCCCGATTCCAGGGGCAAGTGGACTCCGAACTATGAGGGTCCGTATGTTGTTAAGAGAGCCTTTTCAGGCGGTGCTTTGATACTTACAACTATGGATGGGGAGGATTTCACTCGTCCTGTGAATTCAGATGCAGTCAAGAAATACTTCGCCTAAAAAAAATAAAAACCAAATAGCTCGCTAAGTTGAAAACCCGAAAGGGCGGCTTAGGCAAAAATGAGCGTCTCGGTGGATTGAAAACCCAAAAGGGCGATCCAGCCAAAAGTTAGAGACACAAAAAATATATAATAATGATATATGTATCCCGCTAGACTGAGTACCTCATCCTGGGGCAATCTAGGAAAAAATTAGGGATTTGGCAAGTAACTGCATCCTGACAAGACTTTGTTCTACAACAGTCGTCCGTCAGAGATCCTTGCTCATTATCAGCCAAAACTTCAAATACATCGGATTCAGAATTGGTGGAGAAATGGTCATTATGTTCAATGTATCCCTTGTCCAATATATATCACCAATTTCAAATTTGTAAAGATCTATGAAGTCTTGCCATTCGCAGACTACCATTCTATCAAATAAATTTGAGCCTTTTATCCAATTATTGGCAGTCTTATCTGTTTCTATTCAACAAATGTTTTGCATGTTTTGATTAAGAAAATGTCATTGTTTTAAACGATCAAATTTTTTATAATTTGTTTTTAAACAAAGCGAACATTCACAATGACGAAAGGATACTTAGGAGATCCTCAGTGCTCTCCCAAGGGTGGTATGATCCCCAACAGGGTAAGATTTTTGTCCATATTCCTGGCATGACTGTATCTCCTCCCTCCGGAACCCCTTGTGGTTTATCCTACCAAGTGGATTGCTTGTTGAGAGTCACCTCTCTTCCCTTCAGCAGAGTAGAAATCTTTCTTCCTCAACAACTTGGATATCTTTGGGCAAGAGCGGTATTTGGTGGTTGATCCCGATAAATCCTTTATCTCCTCGGATAGATTCCCAAGTAGAGTTGTTGGTGTGGTGGACCTTGTCTGTGATAACTCTCGTCCCCAGCTGGAATGATTGATGATTCATCCCTTGCAGAGTTCTTTGCTTCCTGGTATCTCTGATCCCCAGCAGATTGGATACTCCTGTTAGGGACTAATTAGTACTACTTTTTATATCATTTTATTGGTCCCTTTTACCAAACTTTGATGTAATTACACACTTTTGTTCTTATTAATTTGTATAAATGCAATTAGATTTAATTTATTTTGCTTTGAATAGTTATTTCACGGATTTGTTAGTTTTGTAGAACTTTTAGATGAAAGAGCTTTTGGAATGCGGCACCACATCTTGGATGAAGCTTGCAAAACAACGAAGTTGGATAAGCTTCAGTTCGCTCCGCGAACTGCCTTCACGCCGCGAAGGCTTCGAATCTAGCAAGCTGATTCAGGGCCAAAAGTGCTGTCTTTCAGGAAAAGTTGTCTTGCCATTTTGGTGTCTGTCTTGGAATAGCTTTTCTGCTTTGGATGAAAATGATCAATTAAGGAAATGTCAACTCTTTTAGGAGAGAAAAACACATTATTCATTATTATTCATCATTCACATTAAGATATTTTTGTAAGAGAGAAAACAGAGTTTTCTTCCATTAACATTTTGCTTTGTAACAATGATGATGAGGAGCTAAACTCCTTTTGTCAAGATTGGAGGTAGTAGCTATTCTCATTTGTTTATGTATTCCATTTGATTTATATATATGAAAAAGATTGTTGATGTATTGAATACTGTTTTTGCCCTAAGTTGAAAACCAGATTTGAGTAGTTGTTGAAAGAGATTATTTGAGTCTTGACATAAAACAGATTTTCAAGTAGTGAATAAGTTGTAGAGATAGATTTATTCATTACTCTTCTTTGGTATTAAACATTAAAGATTGCTATATTGATAGTTAGGTGGAGAGATCGTCTAAGGATCAATATAGTGATTATCACAATATCATTTAAACATAAATGACTTTGAGAGGATACTTGAACATCATCAATAATCTTAAATCAATATAGTTATCATAAGGAATCTTAAGCATTTGAAATAGTGAACGCCAATCGTGCCAATCTTTTACATTTGATTAAAACCATTTTACTGTTTTTAGTGACATTTACTCACAAGATAATTTTCCAACCAAAACAACTTTGTTACTTTCTAAACTTATAACAAATCGGATTATAGAACGGCGGTAATATCAACCAATCTCTGTGGATACGATATAAAAATATTTGCCGAAGATATACTTTTCAACAAATTGGCGTCGTTGCCGGGGATTGGTGTTCGATATTACAAGCATTGCAATAATTCATTGTTTTAAGTTTTGTTACTTTTATTACTATCCCTCTTTTGTTTCACTTGGTTTGTTAGTTTTGTAGATTCTAGTGCATGCGAGGAAAAGCTACCAAGGAGCCATTTCAATTCGATCCTGAAATTGAAAGAACACTTTGGAAGCTCAATAGAAAAACACGAAGAAGAAGGAAACTAGCCGAAGAGAGGAACCGGAGAGAAGAAGCATCTACTTCCGCACTTGTTCAAATCGAAGAAGTGGTTGTAGAGGCTTGTGAAGGAAACATGGCGGATGACAATCGTACCGAAATGTCCGCTAATAGTCCAAGAAGAAATGCTCAATTTTCCCGTGGAGGAAGAAATACGGAGATGAAGACCGGAATCCTTCAACTTCTCTATGCAAATCCATTCACCGGAATGGATCATGAAGATCCGTATACCCATCTCATCAAATTCTATGAGATTATGGGTTCTACGGGAATTGATGAAACGGGTGAAGAGGCATTATTCAAAAGGATGTTCCCACACTCCTTAGTGGGAAAGACAAAGGAGTGGTACCTTGATCAAGCATCGAGAGTGATGACGGATTGGAATTTGTTAGAAGAAAAGTTCTTAGAAAGATATTTTCCTCAATCCCGATTCATGGAAGCCAAAACGGCTATTGCGGTATTCACTCAAGGAAGCAACGAGTCTCTAAATGAAGCTTGGGAAAGATTCAAGTCAATGTTGAGAAAATGCAAGGGTCATGGTTTTGATGAGCTCACTCAAATCCATATTTTTCTAAACGGGCTCCAATCAACTCACAAGACACTTCTGGATGCTACCGCGGGTGGCTCGCTTATGTCAAAGAATGCGGAAGAACCTAAAGTCATTATTGAACGGATGGCACTCGATGATCACCAAAGTCAACATGATCGTAGCCCTTCACAACGTAAACCGGGAGTTCTTGAGTTAAATACCAATGATGCCATTATTGCTTAAAACAAGCTACTCTCTCAACAAGTGAAGTTGCTCACTCAACAAATGGCCAAGCTTCCACAGCAAATGAAAGAGATTCAAGGGTCTCAAGTTCGGCATCAAGTAGCGTGTTGCGAATTATGTCAAGGGGATCACCCTAGTGGTTTTTGTCCTCCACTCCAAGAAGAAGTGAGTTATGTGAACAATCAAAATTAGGGTATCAAAGACAACCGCCTAACAATCAAGGCTACCAACCAAGAAACAATCAAGGCTATCAACCATCTAGGTTCAACAATCAAAATTTTCAGCAGCAAAGTCCTTACCAACATCCTAATTCTCAAGGACAGCAGTCGCATGGAGGAAGTTCCAAGCTAGAGTATACTCTTCAACAATTCATGCAAGCTTCCATGGCAAATCAAAAGAGTAATGAAGCAGCAATTAAAAATCTAGAAAATCAAGTGGGCCAACTTGCGAAGCAACTGTCGGAACAAAACGCAGGATCTTCCTTCTCCGCTAACACTCAACCAAATCCAAAGGAGCATTGTAAAGCAATTGTCACGAGGAGCGGTAAAGAGTTGACAAGTGAAAAAAGTGAAGAAATTACAGTAGAGAGTGATATGGATGAAGTGCTGGAAAAAGAGAACAGGGTTGGTGGAAGGGAGAAAGAGGCTGGAACTTCACAGTTCGCACCGCGATCCCCCTTCGCGCCGCGAAAAGAGCAGGATTTTTCAGTAAAGGAGCAGCCTGAAATGGAGGTGAAAAAGGATGCTGAACCAAGAAAGAAGAAGAAAGGAGAGAAAAATATGAGTGTCATTCCAACCCAACATCTACCTTATCCACATGCTCCATCGAAGAAGGACAATGCTAGGCATTATACACGGTTCATGGACATCTTCAAGCAACTCCAAATCAATAGTCCATTTGCCGATGCATTAGAACAAATGCCACGGTATGCAAAGTTCATGAAGGACATTCTTACAAAGAAAAGGAGACACGTGGAAGACGAAACCACATTGCTTGATGCACGGTGTAGTGCCATCATCCAAAAGACTCTCCCAAGGAAGGAGTCTGATCCGGGCCGAGTTGTTTTACCGGTAACCATTGGAAGCACATACATTGGTAATGGTTTGATTGACTTGGGCTCTAGCATAAATTTAATCCCCCTCTCCATTGTTAAAAGATTGGGGAATGTTGAGATTAAATCGACAAGGATGACTCTACAACTAGCCGACAAGTCTACCACTTCACCATACGGAATTGCTCAAGACATGTTAGTGAAAGTGGACAAATTCATGTTTCCGGTGGATTTCGTGATAGTAGAGATGGATGAGGATCGTGATGTGCCTCTAATTCTTGGAAGACCTTTTATGAAAACAGCCCGGATGATGATTGACATAGATGATGGACTAATGAAGGTGAGAGTGCAAGACGAAGAGGTGACCTTTAATCTTTTTGAAGCTATGAAGCATCCAAACGACAAGCATGATTCTTTCCGAATCAATGCGATTGAAGAGGAGGTAGTGGAGGTCGCGAACCAAGTTCATATTTCTAATCCTCTAGAAAGATCCCTTATCGGAGCATACAATGTGTTGACCGACAATGAGGAAAAAGAGATTGAAGCAATGTTGCATGAGTTAGAATCTTGTGGTGAGCTTACTTATCAAGAAGAAATAAAGGAAGACTTAGATGCGACGAAGAAAATGGAAGAGCCAAAATTAGAGTTGAAAATGCTTCCCTCACACTTGAAGTACGTGTTCCTTGGAGACGAATGTACTAAACCGGTGATTATAAGCAACACCTTGTCCACAAAGGAGGAAGACAAGTTGATTCAAGTATTGAAAAAGAACGAAGGTGCAATAGGGTGGGTGTTATCCGACTTGAAGGGTATTAGTCCAGCCTATTGTATGCATAAGATCATGATGGAGGAAAATTTCAAACCCGTTGCACAACCTCAAAGGCGTCTAAATCCATCGATGAAGGAGGTGGTCCGGAAAGAAGTTGTCAAACTCTTGGAAGCCGGAATGATTTATCCTATATCCGATAGTGCATGGGTGAGTCCGGTACAAGTAGTTCCCAAGAAAGGTGGAATGATGGTGATCAAAAATGATAAAAATGAGTTGATTCCGACAAGAACGGTGACCGGGTGGAGGATGTGTATCGACTATAGAAGGTTGAACCAAGCTACAAGGAAAGATCATTTTCCATTACCTTTCATGGACCAAATGTTGGAGAGGTTAGCCGGCAAAAATTTCTACTCTTTTCTTGGACGGGTATTCGGGGTACAACCAAATTTCGGTCAATCCTGTGGATCATGAGAAGACAGCTTTTACATGTCCTTTTGGCATCTTTGCTTACCGAAGAATTCCTTTTGGGTTATGTAATGCACCGGCCACATTTCAACGGTGTATGCAAGCTATATTCTCGGACTTAATAGAAGAATGCATTGAGGTGTTCATGGATGATTTCTCCGTTTATGGATCATCTTTCAAATTGTGCTTAAAACACCTTGATGTAGTTTTGGGGAGATGCGTGGAAACCAACCTAGTGCTCAACTGGGAAAAATGCAACTTTATGGTCACCGAAGGTATCGTACTTGGTCACAAGATTTCTTCTAAAGGACTAGAGGTGGACAAAGCCAAGGTGGAAGTTATCGAGAAACTACCACCTCCAACTAACATAAAAGGGATAAGGAGCTTCCTAGGACATGCCGGTTTCTACCGGAGATTCATACAAGATTTTTCAAAGATAGCGAAGCCATTGAGCAACTTGCTCAACAAAGGTACGCCTTTTCTTTTTGATGAATCATGTCTTAAAGCTTTCCTTGATTTGAAAGAAAAGTTGGTCACCGCACCCATAATCATAGCACCAAATTGGAAACTTAATTTTGAACTCATGTGTGACGCTAGTGATTATGCGGTTGGTGCAGTGTTAGGTCAAAAAAGGGATAAAGTTTTTCATGCTATCCACTATGCTAGTAAAGTGTTGAATGAAGCACAAGTCAATTATGCAACAACTGAAAAAGAATTACTAGCCATAGTGTATGCATTGGAAAAATTTAGAGCTTATTTGATTGGCTCAAAAGTTGTAATCTACACTGACCACTCGGCGATAAAATATTTGCTAACCAAGCCGGATTCCAAACAAAGACTTATTCGTTGGATTCTCTTATTACAAGAGTTTGATTTGGAAATTCATGATAAAAAAGGTTCCGAAAACTTGGTGGCGGATCATTTGTCTCGGTTGGTCAATGTAGACATTACAAACAAAGAAGAGGAGGTGAGAGAAGAATTTCCAGATGAAAAACTGTATGCGATTCAAGTGAGGCCTTGGTTTGCTGATTTTGCTAACTACAAAGAAACCGGTTTAACACCGGAAGACCTCACTTGCAATCAAAGAAGGAAATTCTTGGCAGATGCAAAATATTATGTTTGGGATGATCCTTATCTGTTTAAAGTAGGAGCAGACAATATTTTGAGAAGGTGTGTAACAATTGAGGAGTCAAGAGACATTCTTTGGCACTGTCACAACTCTCCGTATGGAGGTCACTATAGTGGTTTGAGAACAGCCACTAAAGTGCTCCAATCGGGCTTTTATTGGCCATCTTTATTCAAAGATGTGCATGAACATGCGAAAAGTTGTGATACATGCCAACGGAGTGGAGGAATAGGAAAACGGGATGAAATGCCTCTAACCAACATGCTAGAAGTGGAAGTTTTTGATTGTTGGGGTATTGATTTCGTTGGCCCATTCCCCTCTTCTTTCTCAAATGAGTACATACTAGTGGTCGTTGACTATGTCTCGAAGTGGGTAGAAGCAATTGCCTCACCAAAGGCCGATACCAAAACAGTGATTAAATTTTTAAAGAAAAACATATTTTCACGTTTTGGTGTGCCTAGGGTGTTGATAAGTGATGGAGGCTCACACTTTTGCAATACACCTCTAGAAAATTTATTGCAAAATTATGGTGTAAAGCACAAGGTGACCACTCCCTACCACCCACAAGCGAATGGTCAAACGGAGGTTTCAAACCGGGAAGTCAAGCGTATTCTTGAGAAAACAGTCTCGAATTCAAGAAAAGATTGGTCTTTAAAACTGGATGAAGCTTTGTGGGCGTATCGTACCGCCTATAAAGCACCTATTGGGCTAACTCCGTTTCAAATGGTGTATGGGAAGACTTGTCATCTTCCAGTGGAAATGGAGCATAGAGCATTATGGGCTCTTAAGTTCTTGAATTTCGACTCCACTCTAGCCGGAGAAAGAAGAAAAGGGCAACTTCATGAATTGGAGGAATTAAGGAATGATGCTTACCATTCGAATAAGCTGTACAAGGAAAAGGTAAAGGCATACCATGATGGAAAGGTCCGTCATAAGGAGTTTCATGTTGGACAAATGGTATTGCTGTTCAACTCAAGGTTGAAGTTATTTCCTGGTAAGTTGAAGTCGAAGTGGTTAGGACCATTTGTTGTCAAGGAATTACGGAATTATGGAGCCATTGTGATCGAGGATCCAAAGTCACAAGAGAGCTGGACTGTTAATGGTCAAAGACTCAAAATCTATCATAGTGGTGACGTAAATCGTGATGTGTGTGTCGTGTCTCTATATGGACCGGGCTAATCAAGGGACCGTCGAGCTCTTAATGACGTTAAACAAAGCGCTTGTTGGGAGGCAACCCAACGTCGTAAGTTTGCGTTTTATTTTTCTCTACTGTGTTGATTTTCAACTTTGTTAAAAATTTTGAATTTGGGTTCTGTTTTTCACAGTTCGCCCCGCGAACTGAATGAAGAGTCTCAGGTCGCGCCGCGAACAGTGCGTGACAGAACCACTTAAGTTCTGTTAGGTTATTTTCATTTTTCATTTCAACTCATTTTCAAAACACCAACTTTGCCGCGCGTTCATTCCCACTCTCAAAAACCTACCACAAACTGGAAATCTTCCTTTCCCAAATTCCTAATCTTAAATTGCTAACAAAGAATTAATGTTTCAAAAGGTATGTGCTTTTCAATTCCTCTTCTCCAATTCCTTTTGGGTTTACATTTAGGTTTGGTTAGAAATTAAAAAAAAATTGTTGATTGTCACTTGAAATCACTATGCATGTTTGATTTAGATTAGGAATAGGATAAAGTTGGAAACCTTGACTGTTGGAAGTAGATTACTTCCCCATTTTTGGAACCCTAGGAAGCTCCTGGAGATTTCCTGGTTCGCAGAGTTCGCACCGCGAACGGGCCTTCTCGCCGCGAACTGGAAATTCCAGGGCCATGTTTTTATGTTGATTGATTGCTAACCCTTTCCATATTTGTTTTGTGGTTGCTCTGATGTTAAATGCAGATGTCGAAAAGAACCAAAACCACAGCTCCCGTTCAACCTCGTTCTTTGAGAAGGTTCACAAGCGACGAACACGAAGAACGATTCGAAAGTTTAATCAAGAGAACAATCTTGCCAGAGAGGTTCATCCGTTTAGCATCGAGTGAGACTTATCATAGTTTGGTTTCAACTTTTGAAAGACGAAGGTGGATGAAACTGTGTGAACCAGAAGCGGCAATCAACTATGATATCGTTCGGGAGTTCTATGCAAATGCCATGCATCAAGAGGAGGGGTCAGCTTTCATCTACCAATCAAGGGTAAGAGGCAGGATTGTTTCTTTTGGGAGGAATGCCATTAATTCATATATGGGTAATCCCCTAACTCTTGGAGAGGGCGAGCGGTGCGAGTACCGTACCATGGAATCAGCTAATAGGTGGAATCTTGAAGCGGTAAATGCTACCCTGTGCATTAGAGGAAAATCCTTTGACCTCAATGATCAAGGCCATCCAAAATGTTGGAAAAGAGAAAATTTCAATCTGGGAGCTAGGGCTTTTCTTGTGCTGCTGTTGAGTAATATTCGGCCAAGGAGCCACACCACCACGATTCCTCTGGATGTAGGGTGTTTGCTATATTGCATTATGGTTGGGAAATTTGTGGATGTAGAATCCATCATCGCGGAAGAAATGAGAAAGATGGTTTTAAGTGGAACCAAATTCAGTGGTAAAGCAGGTGTGCTCGCATACCCAGGGCTGATCATGGGACTTTGCCGTCTGGCGAATGTTACCATTCCAGAGGAAGTACACTTCTCTATCACCAGTGTGATCAATGATGCATATCTGAATAGGTTTTGCCAACACCAAAATGATAGGACCGAAGCACCTGGAACTTCGTCATCCAGACCCAGACCCCAACCCCACACTACTCCAGTTTTTGACTAGATGGTGTTTGCCAATTACTGTTGCGAGAGCTTTAAGGCCTCTAGGAGGTCTCAATCATTTATCTTTGATGCCATGAAACAACAGTTCCAGAACATGTTCCTTGCACCAGAAGCCCGCACATTTCCTTCTCAGGCGGAATATGTGGCTTATGCTAATTGGTCTGAGGGCAGGCCAAATTTTATGGGGGGTGCAGGAGGTGGTGCAAACCCTAATGAGGAGATGGAGGACGTCCTTGGTGATGTAGGTGGTGGCCAAGAGAAGGAGGATTGAGAAGTTCGTGAATTTGAGTAGTTGTTGTCATTTTGAGTTTCTTTGTATTATTTTTGTTTTTGGAAATTTTTGATGTACTTTTGGGTGGCTCTAGTTCACCAAAACTTTGTTTTTGTTAGTTGTTTTGATAATTGCATGAATACTATTTGAGAATTAAGTGTGTTACAATCAAACTGGTTGACCAACATTTTTGTTTAATTGTTCTTACTCTTAAGTCAAGCTTAAAGCAACCGAGAAATGATAGCAAAGAAAGAAGCATAGGACACTTCGAGTGGTTATGATAAGAATTAATGTCGGCATTTCAAGGTACACTTTATCGCTTTCTAGACTTAACATGAGTAGTTGATGGTGTGTGCAAATTTCATATCATAAACTCATTGAAATGTATGTCACATTTGAATCAAAATAGGACTTAACCAATTGTGAGGAAGCTTTCCATTGTACACTAAAAAGCGGGAAACCAAGCATTATTTTAACTCATTCTTATCATGCTAAATCATGCATCAATCTATTTTTGTGTGAAAATTTTGAAAATGATAGAGGCATTGTTTATGAGAAAAACCACTTGACCAAAAAGTTTGAATCAACTAACCTTGTGAGGAATAATCCTTAGTTAAACCCCTTTAAACCATTTTCCTTGGATTCCTTGGAATGATTTTTGCACTTAACCATTTTCCTTATTCATGTTTTGTCTAGAATTGAGATAGGTGGATCGAGAAAATTGCCAAACACTTTTAAACCATTTGAATGTCCTTGGTAAATCCTTGTTTCAATTTTTTGTGTCATTGCTTTGGTTGTGAGGGTGAAAACTTTTGTTTAGGGACAAACAAAATGCTAAGTTGGGGAGAGTTGTTAGGGACCAATTAGTACTACTTTTTATATCATTTTATTGGTCCCTTTTACCAAACTTTGATGTAATTACACACTTTTGTTCTTATTAATTTGTATAAATGCAATTAGATTTAATTTATTTTGCTTTAAATAGTTATTTCACAGATTTGTTAGTTTTGTAGAACTTTTAGATGAAAGAGCTTTTGGAATGCAGCACCACATCTTGGATGAAGCTTGCAAAACAAGGAAGCTGGATAAGCTTCAGTTCGCGCCGCGAAGGCTGCGAATCCAGCAAGCTGATTAAGGGCCAAAAGTGTTGTCTTTCAGGAAAAGCTGTCTTGCCATTTTGGTGTCTGTCTTGGAATAGCTTTACTGCTTTGGATGAAAATGATCAATTAAGGAAATGTCAACTCTTTTAAGAGAGAAAAACACATTATTCATTATTATTCATCATTCACATTAAGATATTTTTGTAAGAGAGAAAACAGTGTTTTCTTCCATTAACGTTCTGCTTTGTAACAATGATGATGAGGAGCTAAACTCCTTTTGTCAAGATTGGAGGTAGTAGCTATTCTCATTTGTTTATGTATTCCATTTGATTTATATATATGAAAAAGATTGTTGATGTATTGAATACTGTTTTTGCCCTAAGTTGAAAACCAGATTTGAGTAGTTGTTGAAAGAGATTATTTGAGTCTTGACATAAAACAGATTTTCAAGTAGTGAATAAGTTGTAGAGATAGATTTATTCATTACTCTTCTTTGGTATTAAACATTAAAGATTGCTATATTGATAGTTAGGTAGAGAGATCGTCTAAGGATCAATATAGTGATTATCACAATATCATTTAGACATAAATGACTTTGAGAGGATACTTGAACATCATCAATAATCTTAAACCTATATAGTTATCATAAGGAATCATAAGCATTTGAAATAGTGAACTCCAATCTTGTCAAGCTTTTACATTTGATTAAAACCATTTTACTGTTTTTAGTGACATTTACTCACAAGATAATTTTCCAACCAAAACAACTTTGTTACTTTCTAAACTTATAACAATTCGGATTATAGAACGGCGGTAATATCAACCAATCTCTGTGGATACGATATAAAAATATTTGCCGAAGATATACTTTTCAACAACTCCCCGGTGAACTTGGCTTTCTCTCTTGAGATGTAGTACTGGGTGGTTGATTCCTGGACCTGGTTGTGTTAGATATGTTTGTCTGTTAGCATACATCATACATAAACCACGCATATTCATGCATAATTATAACATTCAAATATTCATGTTGCATTCTTTGCCATATACCGTTGTTTGTTGTCTCCTGCTATTGGGTGATAAACTTCCCCGAGCAGATGTGTGTGTTTGATCTCTCCATATAGAGTCAGCTCCATAAGCAGAAAGCGTCTATCCTTTCTTCCATATTCCCCACGGGTTATATCCTCGTGGATGTTGATTGTTTTTGTTCCTTCCCAACACATATACTGGGATGGTTTTCCCCATTAAGTTATATCCTCACCGGAACAAGTCTTGATTTGGTGTGCCTATCTAGTTTGATCCTAGATCGGTCTCTTGAGACTCTTTTCCTGTTTCCCCGTGGTAAATGAATAATCGCTCAATAATTAGTAATTATTATTCCGGCGGAGTCTGTGGTTCTCTACCCTCATACAGGTAGTTGTAAGTCATATTTTTGTGGTTTACTACCCAGTAACCGGTAGTTGTAAACCCCATTTTGTCCCCGTGTAGAGTTAAACCTTGATTGTTGTTCATCCTAACCGATGACGGGTACTCTCTTTTGTGGTTCTCTACCCTCATACCGGTAGATGTAATTCCCTCCTTGTTGGTTATCTTTATACAAAATTCGATATTGACATTCCTTAATTTTTGAGTATACCACCCAATAACTAGTGATATATCTCTTGGATAATTGCTCTAATTACGTAATTTATCCCCAGCGGGTCATCTCTCGTCTATCTTGTTGTTGTTAGTAACGATTGTTCCTCCCCTGAATTGGTCATCATTATATACCTAGTTTCGATATCTCGATGCCTTTTCTTTTCGGTCGATTTATCCTTTATTAACCCAGTAACCGGTTGTGGATAATCGTCCATGCGAGTATATTATCTACGTTCTGACGGTAATAGATAGTATATCACATGCACTCTTTGGTCGAAGCTTTTGTTCTTCCCCAGTCGAGTAAGATTCGTACCCACTTTTCGGAGTCGAATGTCCATCCCATAATCGAGTTTGCTTTTTTCCCTCTTTTTGGATGATGAGTGTTTTGGGAATATTCCCCAATTCACGCCTTGATTGGTCATCATTATATACCTAGTTTCGGTATCCCGATGCCTTTTCTTTTCGGTCGATTTATCCTTTATTAACCCAGTAACCGGTTGTGGATAATCGTCCATGCGAGTATATTATCTACGTTCTGACGGTAATAGATAGTATATCTCATGCACTCTTTGGTCAAAGCTTTTGTTCTTCCCCAGTCGAGTAAGATTCGTACCCCCTTTACGGAGTCGAATATCCATCATATCATCGAGTTTGCTTTTAGCCCTCTTTTGGATGATGAGTGTTTTGGGAATATTCCCCAATTCACACCTTAGTTGGTCACCTATTATATGCCCAGTAACCGGTATCCCTGGTGTTCCCTCCTCTCTGCTCCCTATTATGACTTTTTATCCTCTGTGGAGTCAGATTTTCCTGAGTTGAGATATACCTTTTTAGGTGTTCCTCAGATGATTTGGTTGATTGATATCTCTCACCCTTATACCGGTCTTAGATATTCATTATTCCTGAGCATGTTGTATCTCACCCTCATACCGGCGATCAGATCACATGTCTCCTTGAGCTTATTACCCAGTAACCGATAATACCTCGTCCCGCTGCTTCCCCAGGAGTGTCCTTATAGGCATCCCCAGCGAAGTCCCTTAGTAGATTGTTTTCATCCGAATTTTTATCCGAAGTATCCGTTGTGGTTAGTTTTTGATGTATTGGCATATTCCCCAATACATGCACCTTTGAGTCAGCTCGGGTCTTTCCATTGGACATTTTCCCTTTGGAATTTTGTTCCCTAAGCGTTGAGTCGTGACCTGCTCACGCATTTTATTCCCTCTCCTATCCCCATAAGAGTCCCAAGAGTCTCTGTCCCATTGAGTGTATTTCTCATATGGATTGTCAGTTTCTCCGGATATCTTTTCTTCTTTGTGGACACATATCCCCACAGAGTTCGTACTATTTGCATACATACATCTGCATCATGAGGTCTCTTATGGACCAAAATTTGTCTCTTTGTTATTATTTAAGCCCATTCTACCTCGTCGAGACGAAGATTTTAACCTTCACTTCTCCGGCTAGAATGACCTTAAATAGGGGCATCTGTAAGACCCCAATTTTGACCCTAAGATCCCTCATGGCATCATAACATTGCATTTGCACAGCCTCAAGGATCATGAGCATCTTGGTTCCCTTTGCCTTTGGGTGAGACTCCTTGTGATTGGTTTGAGATCACCAAGCATGCTTGAATTATACATCATTGTTTCTCTTACTTTTGTTTACTAAAAAAATAAATAAATAAAAATAAATAAATAAATAAATAAATAAATAAATAAAATATAACAAAAAACATTTTGGACTTGGGCCTCTCTCATTTGAGCCCACAGGTCCACAAAAACCAGGTTATAAATTCAGAGTTTCAGTGAAACAAAAGGATGCCATTCCTATTACCCTGGCAGGAAAAAGAAAGTGAGATAAGAGCTAACAGAGTTCAGAGCAACCTCCAGAGGCTGAAGGGAACTCATCGGCAAAGAACCAATTCCCTCTCATATAAACCCTCAGATTGCTCTGCAAACCTCACAGGTGCAACTCAATTTCAATCGATCCTCCCCAATCAGGTATGCCCTATTTCCACTACTTTATACTTTCAACCTAAAATTTTTTGATACCCTTTTAATGTATGTGTTTGACAAGAGGTTTAGGCCTCCTGCCCTTGGTTGCTTTTTGTGAGCTTTTTTGTGAATTTTAATGGCATGATTCATGTGGTTACATTTTGATTTGGGGGCAACTCTTGATTACCCTATCTTGTTTCTCTAACCTGTTTGTTGAGTTTTTTTTTGTGAGGGCTCACATGACTCTTGCAGAGATGGCCTGGTGTTCCACTTTATTTGTGGGATACCCCCTGGAGGTTTATTCCGATTACCTGTGCTTAATGGCTTGAGATATTTGTTTGTGACTGCTTATTCTAAAGGATGGGAGCTACTTGGATCATCAATATGATCTCAAGAGGGGAACTCCTAATGTGGTTTTATTTTCTTTCCCCTTATCTCTTGTATGTTTAGGAATTTAACCCTTCTTTTTTTTTCCCCATTCTAACCCAAGCCAAAACTTTTTGTGCAAACAATAATTTTTGTTTTCAACATTAGAAACCTAAGCCTTATGCTTTTGATTTTCAAAACTTATTTTTCATAACACTTATTCTGAATTGAGCCTTTTAATCCACTTTAACCATATTTTTGTAAATACTTTTAATTGGTAAATATAACCCATTCAAACACTTTTTGTGGTTTCAATGGCCACCTTCTTAATAAAACCCTTTTTTTATAACCATTAGCTATTAGGTTTGAATTATCCTTGAGGTAGATATAATACTCACCTTTATTCTTAGTGATGGACAATGAGTCTTCCATGCTTATTATAGGGTTAACCCCTCACTAGCATGTTGAAGCTATCCTCACATGGTGGATTTGTGGTTTTAGGTTGAGTTTTCTCCCTTTGATAACAAAAGACCTTAAGGTTTTTGGACCAATCAATTCACCAACTTTTTTTTTGAATTTTTTTACCCCGAACTACGAGGTTTTGATCCTAATCTTTTTTTTAAGATGATACGTAGGCAATGGGTTCATCCATTCAAACACAAAATGTAAATAAATTTGTATATTCTTTTCTCATCCCTTCAATCATATTTGCACAAATAAATTTTCACAAAAAAAAAACAACAACCTTACAACAAATGTGAAAAGGGCTCCCTAGGAGTAGCTAGGATGCTTTGGGTGCCTAACACCTTCCCATTGCATAACCAACCCCCTTACCCGGATCTCTGACATTTTTACTAGTTTTTGATTCGATAAAACTTTTAGGTTTTTGTTCGCTTTCTAACCATTCCTTTGGATAAATAGAAGTGCGGTGGCGACTCGACTTGTATGATTTACCTTGGATTTAGTCAATATCTCTAATGTTAACGAGTACCCCGCTACATGAGGACTTCAGAGAACCACAAAAACACAACAATACTACATTGAGTCGTGAGTTTCAGATCCAAACAGTTTGAGCTTATACCTTCAAAAATGGTTAGTTTCTGGCCACGAATCCTTCAAGGGTTTTGCTCCTTTTTGATCTCTGAATATAGGGAAGATGATTGGCTAAGGAATCTAGCTTCGAAATTCAACTAATGTTGCTGAATTTCAAGCCAAAAATATTGAAAAATGGTGAATGATTCCTTTGGTGAGGGTTGTGGTTTCAACTCAGCAGCATGTGGGATCTCCAAAGGGTTCTGAAATGAAGGAGAGGAAGCCCTTATTTATAGGTAAATGCATCTGATCATCACACTTTGCTCATGTGCATGGGAATTGCAATTTTGAATGCATGGGCCTTTGTGGATGTGTCAGAGGCCCATGAATGGTTGAAGGGACTTGCTGAGCTCATATGGAAAGCATGTGGTCGTGCACATGAATTGGAAAAGGCTCGCATCTCAAGTTTTAACATAAAATGTCAAAATACACATAAATGAAGAAAAATCTGAATCTCTCAAATGGTAGTTCCAAATGACTATTGTGAGTAATGGTTGGAAAGCTCTTGAAATAAGACATAAAAGTCATGTTGGGAAAAAAACCATTTAACATCTGAAAATTGATCAAAACTGGCTTGGAAAGTTCAAGTGTAAAACATGTTCAAATCACTTTGAATAAATCAACCAAAAGTAAGCTTGGTTAAACCCCTCTGACCTCATGATACAAGCTTCAAATGAAACAATCTCCAACATCAAAGTTGTATATATTTTCAAGATAGTCAATTTAGACTCAACGTTTTCATAATTTGGATTTTCTATGACAAAGTTATAGGCATTTGAAGTTGGGTACTTTTTCAAATTCAATGAATTAGGTCAAAGATAACCTATAATGTTTTGCAATGGCACATGTATTTCCTTTAGGATTATGAAATTTTTCCCAACATAACATTTTAATTATACATCTCAAGCTTTCCAATTCCTTTGGTCCCACCTCAAAATCGTACAAATTGAGAAAGTTATGCCCTTGGCAAGTTGACCCAAAATTAGGGTTTCAGCCAAAATGACCTATAATGTTTTGAAATGAATGATGACCTTCCAAGCTCCAAATGTATTTTTGATGAACATGAAAGTTTTTCATATGGTTCTTAGGAACATGTTTCCTTTTGTGGTCATCTTCATTTGACAAAAACATCAAAAGGTTATAGCTCATTGAACCTCAGCTTAGTCAAATGATTTGACTAACTTTTGAAAGTCAAACTTCCAATCTTGATGAATAAATGATTTAGGGGCCTCAAATAGGCTCATATATCCATAAAATTATAAATGAAAGAGCTTCCCTTGATTAAATTTGATCAGAGGTTGAGATTGCTTCGTGGGCAAGGCACAGTCAAAGCATAGTGAAATTAGGGTTTCCTTGGGAAACAATCTTCAAGCCCTTTGGGTTATCTTGATCAAATTGGAAAATTGAGATACTTGGGAGACATATATGATGATTAGGAACTTTGTGAACCATTGTCATGCTTTTTCTCATCTTCATCTAGCCATTGCATTGGGCTTATGAGCCTCCTAGGAGCATTGTGGAGCACATGATCACTTGAGTTTCAAAACAAAAAAGAGTTAGTGACATATTTTTGTGCTTTTGGTTAGTAATCAAATAAGAAAAGCAATAACATACAATACAAGCATGCTTGGTGATCTCAAACCACTCAAACAAGTCCCAACCCTAGGGTTAAGGAGCCAAACATGCTATGATCCTCAAGGCAATGCACTTGTGCAATAACATGATGCCATGAGGGATCTTAGGGTCAAAATTAGGGTCTTACAGATGCCCCTATTTAAGGTCATTCTAGCCGGAGATATGAAGGTTAAAATCTTTGTCTCGACGAGATAGAATGAGCTTAAATAATAGCAAAGAGACGAATTTTGGTCCCTAAGAGACCTCATGATGCAAATGCATGCATGCAAAATAAAATCTTCATGGTGAATAATTGCCACAAAGGAAAAGAAATCGGGAGGAACTGAAGATCCATAGTAGTAACACACTCACTAAGGAGACAGAGACTCTGGGGGGAAATAAGGTAAAAATGCGTGAGCAGGTCACGACTTGAAAACTTGCTGGGAGACACGAAGGGATTCCATGAAAATAAATCGATGGAAAGACTCGAGCTGACGCAAAGATGCATGTATTGGGGAATATGCCAATACGACAAAACTATCCACAAAGGATACATTGGATAAAAATCCGGACTCAGGCGAGGATATCCACAAAGGACTCAGCTGAGGAAGAAACAACGAGATATTATCGGTTACTAGGCAATAAACTCAAAGAGAGACATGTTATCAAAACACCGGTTACTGGGTGAGAGAACAACACGCTCAGTGAGAAAGAATATCTAAGACCGGTATAAGGGTGAAAGATATCAATCATCCGAAACATCTGAAGAGGACCCAAAAGGCACATCTCAACTCAGGAAAATCTGACTCCACAGGGGACAAAAAAAAGTCATAATAGGGAGCAGAAGGAAGGAACACCAGTGATACCGGTTACTGGGTATATAATAGGTGACCAACCAGGCGTGAATTGGGAACATATCCAAGACACTCATCATCCGAAAGGAGGGTTGAAAAAGCAAACTCGACTTACAGGATGTACATTCGATTCCAAAAGGAAATACAAATCTTACTCGACTGGGGAAGAAAAAGACTTCGACTGAAGAGCGTATGAGATATATCATCTACTACCATTATATGGGTAAAAACTTAGATAACATACTCGCATGGAAGATTATCCGCAATCGGTTACTGGGTTAATAAAGGATAAACCAACCGAAAAGAAAGGACATCGGGATACCGGTTACTGGGTATAAAATGATGACCAATCAGAAAGAGAAACAATCATCACCAAACAAGGGTAAATGAAAGATGACTCGCTAGCAATTATCCAAGAGATACATCACCGGTTACTGGTTGATATACTCAAAAACGAAGGAATATCAATACCGATTACTGGGTAAAGATAACTAATAAAGAGGGGATTACATCTACCGGTTACTGGGTAGAAAACCACAGAAATAGGACTTACAACTACTGGTTACTGGGTAGAAGGCCACAAAATCCGCTGGGGAAAGGATGAACAATTACTGGTTACTGAGCAATTGAACAACTGAATCACAGGGAACTGCAGGGGATAACAAGAAAGGAATCAATCTAGGAACAAACTAGAAATACACAATCAAACAAGACTCAACCCGATGAGGATATAACTCAGGGGAGTAATTCCATCCCGATACACAACTGAGGAGGAAACTGAAAGAATAATCATCCACGAGAACATAACTCAGTGGGAAATAAAGAAGAAAAGATAGACACTTTCCGCCTATGGGGCTGACTCTATATGGAGAGATCAGACACAAACATCTGCTTGGGGAAGAACATTTCACCAATAGCAGGAGATAACAAGCAAAGATATATGGCAAAGAATGAATCATGAATATCTGAATGCTATGATTATGCATGTATATGCGTGATTTGTGTATAATTAATGCTGACAAACAGACATATCTAACACAAACAAGTCCAAGAATCACGAACAGACACTCGGTAAACGTCTCGGTAAGAAGGGTGAAGCCTACTGGAGAACTCAGCTTGGGAATAACCCGAGAAGGATGAAAATAAATTATCGAGGATATCAAACCCTATCTAAAAGCTACACTCGTTGAGGATACAAAGAAGATGTATTAAGGAGCAGCAAAAGAAGATAATCAAACAGAGAACTCAACTCTGATGGGGATTATCTCTGGAATAAGAGTAAACAAGGGAAGACTTTAACCATAGTTGGGGATAGGCAAAGTCAAAGCTCCCAACTGAAGGAGATAACACTCTGTAAAGGAGAAGTCTTCCTGGAGCAAACAATCCTGACATAAGGAAGATGCAGAAAATTTGTCGGGGAGTTTCCATCAACTCTCTTGGGGACAGGTGGTTTAATAACAATAAGATCCGTCGGAGAAGAAACTCTATTGGGGAAGCTTATTAAGAAATGATGTGAAACTCCGTGGGGAACAACCACCAATCAGATGTACATCAATCAAAACACTCCCTTTTATCTGCCGGAGAGGAAACTCTGCAAAGGGGAATGATAGCATTTTGCTCCACTGGGGAAGGAAATAAACATTTTCACCACCAGCTCTTAATGCTAGAAGAAATCTTCAGACTCAGAGGAGATACAAACATCAAACTCTGATCTGGAAACCCTACTGGGGACAAGCTGTAAATGCTCTTGAGGAAACTACCCTTGCTGGAGAAATTGGAAATGAATCCTTCATCAACAAGCGACATACCGAGGATACCTCTTTTCAAAATAAATGAAATAGGAAATAAGCCCTTCATCAATTGCACTAGGCAACTTCCTATTGAAGATACAATTATCTGGAAAGGTAGCTCTACAGGGAACATATGCTTACTCCGTTGGAGATTCTTACTCATGCTGGGGAAAGACAACCTTCCTCGTGAGTAGATAATCAGGATAATGAGACAAGGAATATTCTCAACTTAAAGCATATCAACTTTTATCAGTCTATAAGGGATTTTAGGTCAGTCCACACAAGGGATGACAACCATACAAATGATAAAACACAAATGCTAGTGCCTGATATAGAGGGATACACATCTCTAAAATATCGAGGCAAAAATTTGGAAAAGAAGGGATCATTCACAGATCAACGATATACCAATCATGGATTGCTAAAACTCCGCGGGAGAATAAAGTATGTATACACAAACAAACTACCGGGAATGTATTGGATGAACACCCAAACATCCTACTAGGGGAAAGCAATCCATAAGACAGATCAATCCACTGCCATCAAGGAGAACTTCTCATACCAGACTCTCTGGGAAGCTGATGATGTATTATTCTTTCTGCGCTCGGTTGAGGAGACAACTTGAAAGCTGATGATGAGGATATAAGGAGCAAGAACGCCAAAATACGAACAAATGTCTTACCCTTTGGTGATCATATTATCCTTCGGAAAGCACTAAGGACATTCCACTTATCCTTTCCGTCATTATGAATGTTCACTTTGTTTAAAACAGTTTATTCATGAAAACTTTATTTGTTTAAAACACTGATATTCATCAATTAAAACATGCAAACATTTGTTAGACAAAAACAAATAAGAGTGCAAAGAATTGGATAAAGGCTCAAATTTATTTAAGAGAATGGTAGTCCGCAAATGGCGAGACTCCATGGATCTTTACAAATTTGAAATTGGTGATATACATGGAAAAGGGCTACATTGAACATAATGACCTTTTCTCCACCAACTTTGAATCCACTGTATTCGAAACTTCAATTGGTGATGATTGAGTGAGAATCTTTGACAGATGACAGTTGTAGAACAAAGTCTTGTCAAGATGCAGTTACTTGCCAAATCCCTAATTTTTGCCTAGATTGCCCCAGGGTGAGGTACTCAATCTAGCGGGATATATATTCATTTTTTATGTCTCTAACTTTTGCCTGGATCGCCCTTTCGGGTTTTCAATCCACCGAGACGCTCATTTTTGCCTAAGTCGCCCTTTCGGGTTTTCAAATTAGCAAGTTATTCTGTTTTTATTTTTTAGGCGAAGTATTTCTTGACTGCATCTGAATTCACAAGACGAGTGAAATCCTCCCCATCCATAGTTGTGAGCAACAAAGCACCGCCTGAAAAGGCTCTCTTAACAACGTATGGACCTTCATAGTTTGAAGTCCACTTGCCCCTGGAATCGGGCGCGAAAGACAAGACTTTCTTGAGCACGAGGTCACCTTCTCGGAACACACGAGGCTTGACCTTCTTATCAAAGGCTTTCTTCATCCTTTGTTGATATAACTGACCATGCCACATGGCAGTTAATCTCTTCTCTTCAATCAAATTCAGTTGGTCATAATGACTCTGAACCCATTCAGCCTCAGTCAACTTGGCTTCCATCAAGACTCTCATTGATGGGATCTCGACCTCTACAGGGAGCACAACCTCTATGCCATATACAAGGGAGAAAGGGGTTTCCCCTGTTGAAGTGCGGACGGATGTACGATAGCCATGCAAAGCAAATGGCAGCATCTCATGCCAATCTTTGTACGTAACAACCATCTTCTGAATAATCTTCTTAATGTTCTTGTTAGCAGCTTCAACAACCCCATTCATCCTGGGTCTATAGGGAGAATAATTATGATGTGCAATCTTGAACTCGCTACACAACTCTTTCATCATCTTATTGTTCAAGTTAGATCCATTATCAGTAATGATCTTGTCTGGCACACTATATCGGCATATGAGTTGGTTCTTGATAAACCTTACTGTAGCGGTGTATTCGTCACTTTATGATTTATTGACTAAATCAAAAGCAAAGCATACAAAGATAGAGTCGCCACCGCACTTTTATTTATCCAAAGGAATGGCTAAAACGCGAACAAAAGCCTAAGAAGTTTTACGCATAGAAAACTAATGAAAGGTCAGAGATCTGGGTAAGGGGGTAATTATGCAAAGGGAAGGTGTTAGGCACCCAAAGCATCCTAGGTACTCCTAGGGAACCCTTTTCATAAATTGTTGCAAAAGATATTGTTTATGAAAATATTTATTGTGCAAACATTGATTGGGAGGATGAGAGAAAGAATATACAATTTTATTATTTTTGGGTTTGAACGGATGAACCCGTTGCCTACGTACCTTTCCATGGAAGGTAAGGATCAAAACGCTGTAGTTCGGCTAAAAGATTTCCAAAAAGTAAGTGGATTGATTTAAAAAAAAAGCTTTAAGGTCTTTCATTATCCACGGGAGAAAACTCAACCTATACAACCACAAGTCCACCATGTGAGAAAAGCTTCAACTTGCTAGTGAGGGACCATGCCCTATAATAAGCAAGGAAGTCTTACAATTCAATCACTAAGGACAAAAGGTGAGATTCACATCAACCACTAAGATAATTGAGATCTATGGCTAATGTATGAAAACTTATCAAGAAGTGGACTAGGGCCACAAAAGCAATTTGAATGAGTGGAATTAACCAATTAGAGTATTCACAAAAAGATGGTCAAAGTATGATTAGAATTCAATTCGAAAGAAGTATTATGAAAATGAAGTTTGAAAGAATCAAAATCAAAAGCCTAAGGCCTAGGTTTCTAGTTTAAAAAGACATGAAAATGTTTGCACAATATTTTTTTGGTTTGAGTTAACATGCAAATGGAGGTTTAAAGAACAAAAAGGTGGGAGGTTAAGGGATGCAAAACTTCTTAGATGTTCACCTCTTGAGATCATATGTAGATGATCCAAGTGATTCCTTTGGAAAAGGCAACAAGCAGGTAACATATAAACAACATAAATGGATACCGGATGCCAATCAATGGACTTACACCAATCTCACAAAACCAAAATGGATACCAGATGCCAATCTATGGACTTACACCAGTCTCACAAAACAAAGATGGATACCAGATGCCAATCAATGGACTTACACCAATCTCACAAAACAAAGAAAACAAATGCAATAAGCAAAAGGAAACAAGTTGCCAATAAATGGTCTTACACTCGACTCCAAGGAAATGGGATGCCAATTAATGGTCTTAGTCCCAACTCCTACCAGATCATAGGAAACAACTGCCAATAAATGGACTTCCAATTGACTCCTCAATGGCCAAAACAAAATGTCACAAAGTATGAACAATCATCATGAAATGATATACAATTAATGTTCAAAGATGAAAGCAATGCACAGAGGCACACACCAACAATTATGCACATATGGGCAAACAAACAACAAGCAACCAATCAGCACACACTATACACAATCAATGGGCTCAAGCAAGGTTAGGCTTTAGAAACAAGCCAACTGGAATGGGGTGTTTTGAGCTCTTAACCCTAACATTGAGAGTTAGGGTGAAGCAGATGAAATGGAGATGAGGGTTATGCCTCATAGCTCTTATCCCTGGCCTGGGAGAGCTTTAATCAATAGAAAGTGTGGGAGTTCAGAATGTAGGAACTCTTATCCACAAATGATTGACTCTATAAGATCTTGGGTTCTTATCCACAATGCATCAACACATGGTGTGAGCAAAGTGAATGACACAACTGAATAGCAGGGGATGGATTACACATCTCTTTTATCTGCCAATTGCCTCTTAAGAGGACTTTACCTGCTTGGCACAAAATTAAACAAACAAAAACATGGCCTCTTAAGGAGGGCTTCAGACAGGTGCCTGCCAATAACAGCAGATCTTCCAGACTACATGAAGATTATGGATTATACCTAAGTGGTATGCCAACCACAAGTAAAAGCAAAGCAAAGTTCAAATGAACTTAAAGCAACTTAGGTACCTGTGGAAACAACTAAACAAATCAGTACAATACTCAGACAAACAGACAACAGTCAATAACAAACAGACAATCCCAATGTACAACACATAAGCCATAAGGCAAACTCAAGTGACTTATCATCAACCTACAAAACAGCAAATTTTAGCAATCACAAGCAAATACCAACATTCAAATGATGAAGCAACATTAACCATGGAATTTGGATGCTTGAACCTGAAATTGAAAGCTCACATTTAAGTACAAACCACTAGGTCAAAGCCTAGGGTCAAAGGTGAAGAAAAAATCCAAAAAAAACAGGAGCTGAAATTCAACACAATGCAACTTCAAACACATATTAACATGTCCTAAAAAGGATCACATCAAAATCATCAAGCAAAATCATTTCATGATCAAAGGAAGTCAAAGACAATTTCAAAGCTCACATTTGGACATCATGAATGAAAATTCCAAATCAAAACAGAAATGATTCAAATAATTCTGGAAACAATCATAAGCATTCAAGACATCCAAACCAATCATCATACAAAAAATCAGAAGCATCAAAGATCATTTAGCATGGAAATTAAATTGCACAAGTTGAACAACCAAAGGTGTGACACAAATTGTCACACCATGCAAACACATGCATAAAACAGAAATGGTGAATGAGAAAAATACCAAACAAAGCCTAAAACATCCATCAATTTGTCTAGAATCATCATGTAAAATTTGGTAGCAATTGGATCAATATCAAGCATTTCATAATAGAAAGAGTAATGCAAGGTCACAAATGCACATATGATCAAAGATTCTAGCACCATTCAAAATCCAACCATGCACAACTTCCAAATTTAACATCATCAAATTCTAGACATTCTAACGAACAAGTAGCAAAAAACCAGGCAATTTTTTGAGCATTTTTCAATTTTATATGAATTTTAGAAGTTGACATAAAAAATGAAAATCAAAATGAAGCATATAGGTGAAATATGGAGGGAAAGGCAACATGAGGAATTATTTGAAATATCGCTGCCAGCCAGAATCGAAGCTTGGTCCACATTTGAAAGAAACGCGCGCCTATGTGAAACACAGCCGTTTCACCTGGAAAACCCTAGCGCAGCTAACGACGGCCTGTGACGGTCACAAATCGGACGCTAACACGAAGATCTTCATCTTCTTCACGAAGATGAAGATGAATAGGATGAAGTTCATACCAGAATTTCCAGATTTTTTCAGATTCACAAAATTTTTATATCAATGGAACGGCTACATCACGAGGAACATAGATCAAACAATATTTCATGCTAATTCATCATCAATTATGTAAATCGAAGCAAAAAAAGTTTGACATGCAAAACTTCAATCCAGCATATCTCTCTCAATTCTTATCCAAATCGCATGAAATTTATATCAGATCGATCAGCATCAAATGTTCTACAATATTATACACATAAAACAGAGAATTAAGGTGATCGAAAATGTGACCTCTTGAAGATCAGTTCTTGAATTCTGTAGATTCCAGGCCAAGCAAGCATGCAAATCCACTCCAAATCACTTATTATGAAGTTTGATGATAAATTTGAGGCTTGGAAACGTGTAGATCTAGCTTAAATGTGAATTGCCATTGTTATGTTCTTGAACTTGTATGCACAATTCTGGCTCGAATTCCTCACACAGAAGCTGAAATCACACTTAATCACACTCACTGATCATGATTCTTCAATCAAAACAAGGTTCTATGTTGAAGAAATTTGAATTATGCTTAGGAGAAAATTTTGGAGGCAAAAATTTCTAGATCTAGAAAATGGTGAAATGATCAAGTCTTTCTCAAATTCTGTTAGGGTTTCTATTTATATGATGTCCTAATGTCAATTTAATTAAAAGTTAATCATGTTTAGTTGAAATTAATGAAAATAAGGTGTTATGACCAAAACTTGAAAATTGCATGGTGCATGTAGTAAACCCATGTGAACAGTACCACTTCCTTCGTCAAAGTCACTTAAAATCATCTTTTAAACACAATGGTAATGGTAGAAAGTCCATACTATGCACCATTTTTGAATTTTGCAATTTCCCTCCAAAAAAGGCATGGATTAACAAATGATCATGTGATGAGATTTTATGTAATATGGTGAATTTTTTGAAAAGCTCATGTCATGACAAGAAAAATGCCAAAAGAACCACCAAATTTGGAGTTATGGATCAAAAGATATGGCCATTTGAAGTTCCATGCACACTTGGCAATGATTGGATCATATCTCCTCAACCATTCATCAGATGCTCATGATCTTGGACGTTTTGGAAATGGGAGAGAGAGATCTTCAACTTTCATGTTGGACAAAATTTCATTTGAAGCTTCTTTGATGTTGGAAAGTTGAGTTGAAGTTGGATCAAAAACTTGCCATTTTTGGAAAGTTGAAATTATAGGTCACTTTCCATTTTTGGAAACTTTTGACTTGACTTCAAATTCTTCAACCTTGATCTTTGACATGATGGTGATAAGCATGATTTGAACATGAATGGGATGAAGAAACTCAATTTCCACACTCAAAACCCACAGTTGACTTTTCAGTTGACTGCATTGGTCCTTAGATGACCTGAAAATGTCCTGATGAATTTGGGGCCTTTGCCACTTGGGAACTTGCTCCAAAATGAACCTATAGCTCACATAAGCTCAAAATAATGATCACATGATCCATATCTCAATGGAAACTTCATCTCTTGCACACAAGATTTACTTGAATTGCCTTGACTGTGGATTGCTTAAGCTGCAAGTAACAAAGGTTAATGACATATTTTTGTACATTCTTGGTTAGTGATTAAAAGAAAAGCAATGATATACAAATGCAAGCAATGCTTGGTGATCAAGAACCACTCTCAAAGAATATCCCACCCACAAGGAAGGAAGCAAGGTGTCTAATGATCCTTGAGGCAATGCAATGTTATGATATGATGCCATGAGGGATCTTAGGGACAAATTTGGGGTCATACACTTACAACCACCTGTCTGGTCATATTTGCATATGATGTCGCTTCATCCCACTTGGTGAAGTAATCAATGGCTACGAGAATAAAACGTTGACCGTTTGACGCCTTAGGCTCTATCATGCCAATCATGTCAATTCCCCACGTGGAGAAAGGCCATGGTGAGGAAATAACATTCAGAAGTGTCGGGGGAACATGAATCTTGTCCGCATAAATCTGACACTTGTGGCATTTCTTTACGTATTTGCAACAGTCAGACTCTATTGTCAGCCAATAGTAGCCTGCTCTCAACATCTTTTTTGCCATGGCATGTCCATTGGAATGAGTACCAAATGAACCCTCATGGACTTCAGTCATCAACAGGTCTGCTTCGGGTCTATCCACGCATCTGAGCAGAACCATGTCAATATTTCTCTTGTAAAGCACATCACCATTAAGGTAGAAACTGCCAGATAATCTCCTCAAAGTCTTCTTATCTTTAACAGATGCCCCAGGCGGGTAAGTCTGACTTTGGAGAAAGAACTTGGTATCATAATACCATGGCTTATCATCTTTCACCTCCTCAACTGCAAACACGTGAGCTGGTCTATCCAAGCGCATCACGCTAATCTTTGGGACTTCATTCCAATAATTGACAGCGATCATTGAAGCAAGCGTAGCGAGAGCATCCGCCATCTGATTCTCATCTCGAGGAATATGATGGAAGTCAACTTTAGTAAAGACAGTTGAAATCCTCATCGCATAATCTCTATATGGGATGAGGCCAGGCTGATTCGTCTCCCATTCACCCTTAATCTGATTAACAACAAGGGTCGGATTGTCATAAACATCCAGATGTTTGATCCTAAGATCAACACATTCTTCCAAACCCATAATACAGGCCTTATACTCTGCCATATTATTCGTGCATTTTATAGCGGGGTATTCATAAACCATACAAGTCGAGTCGCCACCGCACTTCTATTTATCCAAAGGAAAGGTTAGAAAGCGAACAAAAATCGAGAAGTTTTATCGAATCAAAAACTAATAAAAATGTCAGAGATCAGGGTAAAGGGGTTGGTTATGCAATGGGAAGGTTTTAAGCACCCAAAACATCCTAGGTACTCCTAGGGAGCCCTTTTCACAATTTGTTGTAAGGTAGGTTGGTATTTGTGAAAATTATTTGTACAAACATGATTGGGGAGATGAGAGAAGAATATACAAGTTATTTACAATTTTTGTGTTTGAATGGATAAACCCACTGCCTACGTACCATCTTAAAAAAGATTAGGATCAAAACCTCGTAGTTCGGGGTAAAAATCTCAAAAGAAGTTGGTGAATTGATTGGTCCAAAAGTCTTAAGGTCTTTTGTTATCCAAGGGAGAAAACTCAACCTAAAACCACAAATCCACCATGTGAGGATAGCTTCAACATGCTAGTGAGGGGTTAACCCTATAATAAGCATGGAAGACTCATTGCCCATCACTAAGGATATAGGTGAGTATTATATCAACCTCAAGGATAACTCAAACCTAATAGATAATGGTTATGAAAAGTTTTGATAAGAAAGTGGCCATTGAAACCACAAAATATTTGAATGAGTTATATTTACCAATGAAAAGTATTTACAAAATATGGTCAAAGTTGACTTAAAGATTCAATTCAAAATAAGTGTTATGAAAAGGAAGTTTTAAAAAATCAAAAGCATAATGCTTAGGTTTCTAATGTTGAAAAGAAATGTTAATGTTTTCACAAAAAGTTTTGGCTTGGGTTAGATTGGAGGAAAGAAGAAGAATGGCTAAGTCCTAAACATACAAAGATGAAGGATAAGAAATCAGACCACAAATGGAGTTCCCTTATTGAGATCATATTGATGATCCAAGTAGCTCTCATCCTTTGGAATAAGCAAGAAAATAAGCAAATACTCAAGCAATCAATCAATCAAGCAAGCTCTTAGGAATCCTCCAATGGCTCTTATATCTTTCACTTTAGAAGCTCATGACAATGGTTCTTCACTTAGGCTCAAGTTGGAATCCCTAGCACAAGAACACACACATAAAAAAGTTCTATAATGCAAACAAAGAATGGACAAGAGGGAGTTTAGAGAATATGTCCTTTCAATTCCTCTTCAACATTAAGAATTCTAAAGGAAGGAGGCCTAGTTGATCTTTGACTTTTATAGCACTCTAAAGGCATGAGGCCTAGTTGCTCTTTGACTCCATTTTTGCATAGGGAATGTCCTAAGTCTAAGTCCTTTTTGTCCATTTGCAATTGGTTCACAACAATCAAAATAAAAACACAAGCACAATAGTATATACACAATTATGCGCTCAAGTGAGCAAAAGGCAAATTACATTAACATAAACATGTGCTCAAATGAGCAAAGGGCAAAAGAAAATGAATAATATGTACAAGAGTATTAAATTGCATAAATGTAAAGTGCAAGAATTAAATGTTAGTGGTCAATAGTTAGAGTTAGTGTGCCATAAGGCAATTTAGCGCTATGTTAAGCAATCGTAAGTGGACTAATGTAGTAGTCACACCTATTTGAGGTCGGTCAATAATAATGTAGGCAACAACACAAGTTAGAGATCTTGATTAGTGAATCAAGCTCCTACAACTTGCCATGCCAAAAGAAGATGAGAAATGATCTTGTATTGATTTAGGTTCTTTGCTTGATTAAGAAGCAACCTATCCTTAATGCAAAGCCATTCACTTGATCTATGATCAAGATGAATTAGATTTAAATCAAGGAAGGTTAAACCTCCCATTCATCAAGGCTAACCACCAATCTTTAACTCATTGATAAAAAAAAGAAAAAGATGAAGAAGGAGATGAATAAAAATGAACATTAATGGAAATTCAAATGAAGTAATCAACATACATTTACCAAAGATAGATGGAATCAAAGTCAAACATTAGTAAACAGAAGCAAAATGAAACTTAGAAGTCAAGAAACAAATAAAATATTTTTGGTATTTTTCAAAATTAAATAATACTTGAATTAAAATAAACAAATAAAGGTCAAACTTCAAATCCATTTCAAATCAACTTTGAAAAGTCCAAATGGATCATCCTAAGTTCAACAAGGTCAAACAAAGATTGACAAAAAATTTCAACATTTTTAGAAACCAGAAACTATTTTTAATCAATTTAAAATGCATAAAAAATAACCTAGTTGAATTAAAATGTCAAATAAATCTAAATTCAGTTAATAAATTGATGAGAATATTTTGCATAGATCCATCATCATTCAAAGAGGTTAAGAAAATATATTTGTATTTTTTGAATATCAAAAACTATTTAAAATGAATTAAAAACAACCAGAAAAGAGAAATTTCATAAAAAATATCAAATGGTAAAATAAAAAATATTAAAAATCATTTTTTAAAAACTAGAAATTTAAAAGAGAAATAATGCAATTGGTCTCACATTTTTTGGACTTAAAATGAATGAGATATGATTTTTTGAAATGAAATGGAATAAAAGAAATAAAATGGAAATTAAAATCAGAAATAAAAAATTAGGAAAAACGTGAGGCGTTGGATCAGGCTCATTAATTGAGTTGGCGCATCAAACGATCCTCAAGCGCGCGTCCACCAAACACTTAAGTCAATGCAAAGCAGGTAGCCATTAAAAGAGTCATAACAAAAGATAGTCTAGATTAGATCTGGAAACGAGATCTAAGGGCTGTGGTTTGATCTGGGACTGGGACGGTGGTGTACACCACCGTCTTCTCCGGCGAACTCATCAGTGCCGGTGAGAGTTGCAGACATGGCAACCTCAACCAAATGCCACGATCTAAACAGCAATGGAAAGCTAGGGTGATGTACATCACCCCTGTGCCATCTATTTTCACTCTAGACTTCCATGGAGAGAGAAATCAGAGGTTGAAAATCATGATTTTCAATTGAAACTTAATGAATTTTCAAAATTCAAAGCATCAATCAATTGCCTTTGATGAGAGGACTTCAGCCCACCCAATAAATGCAAGAAACATAGAGATTCGAAGAAGGAAAGTTTGAATATCCACCTCTGAAATGTGGATCTTGAGAGCACGATTCTCCTCAGCTAATGCTTGTAGTATGATCTAGTGATAGAGATGAAGCAAGGTCAAGGAATTATGAGTCTGAAAATCAACCAATGTAGTTGAAATTCAGATCTGAAATTTTGAAAAGCAAGTGAAAATTCCTTTCAGTATGCCTATGGAGGGAGTTGTGCAGCATAACAGGCGCCTTCAGGTTATCAAATTATGGGGTGTTTTGAGCTCTTAACCCTAACATTGAGAGTTAGGGTGAAGCAGATGAAATGGAGATGAGGGTTATGCCTCATAGCTCTTATCCCTGGCCTGGGAGAGCTTTAATCAATAGAAAGTGTGGGAGTTCAGAATGTAGGAACTCTTCTCCACAAATGATTGACTCTATAAGATCTTGGGTTCTTATCCACAATGCATCAACACATGGTGTGAGAAAAGTGAATGACACAACTGAATAGCAGGGGATGGATTACACATCCCTTTTATCTGCCAATTGCCTCTTAAGAGGACTTTACCTGCTTGGCACAAAATTAAACAAACAAAAACATGGCCTCTTAAGGAGGGCTTCAGACAGGTGCCTGCCAATAACAGCAGGTCTTCCAGACTAAGTGGTATGCCAACCACAAGCAAAAGCAAAGCAAAGTTCAAAAGAACTTAAAGCAACTTAGGTACTTGTGGAAACAACTAAACAAATCAGTACAATAGTCAGACACACAAACAACAGTCAATAACAAACAAACAATCCAGATGTACAACACATAAGCCATAAGGCAAACTCAAGTGACTTATCATCAACCTACAAAACAGCAAATGTTAGCAATCACAAGCAAATATCAACATTCAAATGATGAAGCAACATTAACCATGGAATTTGGATGCTTGAACCTGAAATTCAAAGCTCACATGTAAGTACAAACCACTAGGTCAAAGCCTAGGGTCAAAGGTGAAGAAAAAATCCAAAACAGGAGCTGAAATTCAACACAATGCAACTTCAAACACATATTAACATGTCCTAAAAAGGATCACATCAAAATCATCAAGCAAAAGCATTTCATAATCAAAGGAAGTCAAAGACAATTTCAAAGCTCACATTTGGACATCATGAATGAAAATTCCAAATCAAAACAGAAATGATTCAAATAATTCTGGAAAAAATCATGCGCATCCAACACATCCAAACCAATCATCATACAAAAAATCAGAAGCATCAAAGATCATTTGGAATGGAAATTAAATTGCACAAGTTGAACAACCAAAGGTGTGACACAAATTGCCACACCATGCAAACACATGCATAAAACAGAAATGGTGAATGAGAAAAATACCAAACCAAGCCTAAAACATCCATCAATGTGCCTATAATCATCATGTTAAATTTGGCAGCAATTGGATCAATATCAAGCATTTCACAATAGAAAGAGTAATGCAAGGTCACAAAAGCACATATGATCAAAGATTCTAGCACCATTCAAAATCCAGCCATGCACAACTTCCAAATTTAACATCATCAAATGCTAGACATTCTAAGGAAGAAGTAGCAAAAAACCAGGCATTTTTTGGAGCATTTTTCAATTTTATATGAATTTTAGAAGTTGACATAAAAAATGAAAATCAAAATGAAGCATATAGGTGAAATATGGAGGGAAAGGCAACATGAGGAATTATTTGAAATATCGCTGCCAGCCAGAATCGAAGCTTGGTCCACATTTGAAAGAAACGCGCGCCTATGTGAAACGTAGCCGTTTCACCTGGAAAACCCTAGCGCAGCTAGCGACGGCCTGTGACGGTCACAAATCGGACGCTAACATGAAGATCTTCATCTTCTTCACGAAGATGAAGATGAACAGGATGAAGTTCATACCAGAATTTCCAGAATTTCCATATTTTTTCAGATTCACAAAATTTTTATATCAGTGGAACGGCTACATCATGAGGAACATAGATAAAACAATATTTCATGCTAATTCATTATCAACTATGTAAATCGAAGCAAAAAAAGTTTGACATGCAAAACTTCAATCCAGCATATCTCTCTCAATTCTTATCCAAATCGCACGAAATTTATATCAGATCGATCAGCATCAAATGTTCTACAATATTATACACATAAAACAGAGAATTAAGGTGATCGAAAATGTGACCTCTTGAAGATCAGTTCTTGAATTCTGTAGATTCCAGGCCAAGCAAGCATGCAAATCCACTCCAAATCACTTATTATGAAGTTTGATGATAAATTTGAGGCTTGGAAACGTGTAGATCTAGCTTAAATCTGAACTGCCATTGTTATGTTCTTGAACTTGTATGCACAATTCTGGCTCGAATTCCTCAAACAGAAGCTGAAATCACACTTAATCACACTCACTGATCATGATTCTTCAATCAAAACAAGGTGCTATGTTGAAGAAATTTGAATTATGCTTAGGAGAAAATTTTGGAGGCAAAAATTTCTAGATCTAGAAAATGGTGAAATGATCAAGTTTTTCTCAAATTCTGTTAGGGTTTCTCAATTTAATTAAAAGTTAATCGTGTTTAGTTGAAATTAATGAAAATAAAGTGTTATGACCAAAACTTGAAAATTGCATGGTGCATGTAGTAAACCCACGTGAACAGTACCACTTCCTTCATCAAAGTCACTTAAAATCATCTTTTAAACACAATGGCAATGGTAGAAAGTCCATACAATGCACCATTTTTGAATTTTGCAATTTCCCTCCAAAAAAGGAATGGATTAACAAATGATCATGTGATGATATTTTATGTAATGTGGTGAATGTTTTGAAAATCTCATGTCATGACAAGAAAAATGCCAAAAGAACCACCAAATTTGGACTTATGGATCAAAAGATATGGCCATTTGAATTTCCATGCACACTTGGCAATGATTGGATGATATCTCCTCAACCATTCATCAGATGCTCATGATCTTGGACTTTTTGGAAATGGGAGAGAGAGATATTCAACTTTCATGTTGGACAAAATTTCATTTGAAGCTTCTTTGGTGTTGGAAAGTTGAGTTGAAGTTGGATCAAAAACTTGCCATTTCTGGAAAGTTGAAATTATAGGTCACTTTCCATTTTTGGAAACTTTTGACTTGACTTCAAATTCTTCAACCTTGATCTTTGACATGATGGATAAGCATGATTTGGACATGAATGGGATGAAGAAACTCAATTTCCACACTCAAAACCCATAGTTGACTTTTCAGTTGACTGCATTGGTCCTTAGATGACCTGAAAATCTCCTGATGAATTTGGGGGCTTTGCCACTTGGGAACTTGCTCCAAAATGAACCTATAGCTCACATAAGCTCAAAAAAATGATCACATGATCCATATCTCAATGGAAACTTCATCTCTTGTACACAAGATTTACTTGAATTGCCTTGACTGTTGATTGCTTAAGCTGCAAGTAACAAAGGTTAATGACATATTTTTGTACATTCTTGGTTAGTGATTAAAAGAAAAGCAATGATATACAAATGCAAGCAATGCTTGGTGATCAAGAACCACTCTCAAAGAATATCCCACCCACAAGGAAGGAAGCAAGGTGTCTAATGATCCTTGAGGCAATGCAATGTTATGATATGATGCCATGAGGGATCTTAGGGACAAAATTGGGGTCATACAGATGCCCCTATTTAAGGTCATTCTAGCCGGAGAAGTGAAGGTTAAAATCTTCATTTCGACGCGGTAGAATGGGCTTAAATAACAACAATGAGACAAATTTTGGTCCCTAAGAGACCTCATGATGCAAATGTATGAATGCAGAAGAAACAAACTCTGTGGGAAATATAGGTCCACAAAGAAGAAAAGACGATCCATCGGAGTAATACACTCACCAGGAACAGAGACTCTAACAGGACTCTCATGGGGATAAGAAAAGGAATGCGTGAGCAGGACACGATGAAGAATTAGGGGAAACAAAGAACTAGACACAGCGTGAGCAGGACACGACTGGACTGGAGACCTTACTAGGGAGTAAAGGACTCAAATTGGGAGAAAGAAGAAATTTCCAAAGGGAACACATCCATTGGAAAGACTCAAGCTGACTCAAACTATCCACACAGGATACTTCAGATAAAAATCCGGACTCAGACTGGGGAAAGATTCACACAGAACCTCCCTGCCGGGGAAAATTTGTATTTATTGGGGAAAACGGCAATATAGAAAAAGGGTAAAATCACAACAGGAACTCCGCTGGGGGATGTCTAACAAAGAGACCCTCCTGGTGAAAATCTGCAAGATGAGGTGTTACTGGTTACTGGGTAACAAGCTCAAAGAGACATGTGATCTGAACACCGGTTACTGGATGAAATAACAACAAGCTCAGGAAGAATGAATATCTAAGACCGGTATAAGGGGGAGAGATATCAATCAACCAAACATCTGAGAAAGACCTGAAAAAGGTACATCAACTCAGGAAAATCTGACTCCACAGGGGACCAAGGTCATAATAGGGAGCAGATAGGAAGGAACACCAGGGATACCGGTTACTGGGTATATAATAGGTGACCAACCAAAGCGTGAATTGGTATATATGCCAAAACACTCATCATCCGAAAGGAGGGCTTGAAAAAAAGCAAATCGACTTACAGGATGGACATTCGACTCCGCGACGGGAAAACGAATCTTACTCAAATGGGGAAGGACAAAAGGCTTCAACCCAAGAGTGCATGAGATATAATATCCATTACCGTTAGAACGTGGATAGTATACTCGCATGGAAGGAACACCAGGGATACCGGTTACTAGGCATATAATAGGTGACCGACCAAAAAGAGAAACAATCGTTACCAACAACAACAGGGTAAACGGAAGATAACTCACAGGGGATAAATTGCAAGCATACGGCAATTATCCATGAGACATATCACCGGTTACTGGGAGATACGCTCAAAAAAGGGGAAATGAATATTCGATTCCACAAAAGGGACACGAATCTTACTCGACTGGGGAAACACAACAGGCTTCGACTGAAGAGTGCATGAGATATATTATCCATTACCGTCAGAACATGGATAACACACTCGCATGGAAGATTATCCATAATCGGTTATTGGGTTAATAAAGGATAAATCATCCGAAAAGAAAGGCATCGGGATACCAAAACTAGGTATATAATGATGACCAATCAAAGGGAGCAACAATCATTACCAATCAAACGGGTAAATAAAAGAGGACTCACCGGGAATGCATTGAGAAAAATCAATGATCCGGGGAACAAATCACTGGCATACGGTGAAAGGACCAGCCGAGGATAAAATTGCTAGCATACGACAATTATCCACAAAAACAAGCTGGGGATACAAATTGCTTACTCAGAGCAATTACCCAGACAAGGGAATATCTACATTGAATACTGGATGAGGATAACCACAAAGAGTAACCATCATCGGTTAGGATGAATAACAAGGTTAACTCTGCAAAGGAGAGAACAAAGGATTTACAACTACCGAATACTGGGTAGAAGACCAAAGATTCTGGCTGAGGAAACAAGAGGTTTACCACTACCGACTACTGGGTAGAAAACCAAAAGACTCAGCTGAGGATAAAATTGCTAGCATACGGCAATTATCCACAAAAAAGCACAGACTCCACTAGGGAGACAACAACAACATAGGATTTACAACTACCGAATACTGGGTAGAAGACCACAAAATCCACCATCAACCAGAATGAACCACAAAGGTTACCTCTGCTAGGGGAAAAGAGATAGGACTTACAACTACCGGTTACTGGGTAGAGGCCAAAACTCTGATGAAGATAAAAAAGTAGGGTTTACAACTACCGAATACTGGGTAGAAAACCAAAGCCTCTGCGTGGGGAGCGAAAGGATCACAACTCCGCACGGGGAAACAAAATAGGGTTTATAGCTACCGGTTACTGGGTAGAAAACCACAAACTCTGCTGGAGAGCAAGAAAATAGGATTTACAACTACCAAATACTGGGTAGAAACCAACGACTCTTGCTGAGGAACAAAAAGTTTATAACCACAGATTCCACAAAAAGGGAAAAAGATATATAGGATTTACAACTACCGGTTACTGGGTAGAAAACCGCAAAGGGTAGGACTTACAACTACCGGTTACTGGGTAGAAGCCAAAAAGATAGGACTTATAACTACCGGTTACTGGGTAGAAGGCCCAAAAGAATAGGACTTATAACTACCGGTTACTGGGTAGAAGGCCCACACTCCGCTGGGGATAGAATGAACTATTGCCGGTTACTGGACAATTTATTCATTTATTCCACAGGGAAGCACAAGAGACAGTTGAAAAAAGGCCAATTCAGGATTAAACCAAAAAGGCAAACTGAATCAAGACTCGTCCTAATGAGGATATAACTCAATAGGGAAAACCCATCCCAATATATGTGTTGGAAGGAAACGGAAATAACCGTCATCCACGAGGATATATCTCAGTGGGGAACTGCAGAAGAAAAGACAGACACTTTCTGCTTATGGGGCTGACTCTATATTGAGAGATTAAACACCCGACATTTGCTTGGGGAGATCTACTGGGGAGATCTATATCACCAATCAGCAGGAAACAACAAACAAAAGATGTATGGCAAAAAATGCAACATGAATATCTGAATGTTGAAAGTATGCATGAATATGCGTGATTTATGTTTGATGAATGCTGACAAAACAGACATTTCTAACACAAACAGGTCCAGGAATCAAACGTCCGGTACTACACTTCCAGAGGAAAAAACCAAGAAATCCAACTGGAAAGCCAATCTGCTGGAGATCTGAATGCTAAAAAGCAAAGATCTGCTAGGAAGAAACCAGAGATATCAAGAAATCACAAAGTCCCTGAGCGATGGATCATCAATCAACCCAACTGGGGAACAGAAGTTCACAACAGGTAGAAACTGCCAAGAAAGCAACTCTGGTGGAGAAGTGGAGCAATCACGAGATCTCTGCAGGGGGATCACCAGTCTCAGCTGGGAAACAGGAGCTCACTGCACAGGCAAGAACTTCTACAAAAACAGACCACCCAAGTAGAATCTGGCCGCACAAGCAACTTTACTGGGGATACTGTCAGCAACTCCATTGGGAATAAATCCTCTAAGGGAAAATAGATCACACAAGTAGATTCTGCCACACAAGCCACTCTACTGGGGATCAAAACATCGGGAAATCACCCAAATCTCTACAGGGGAGAAAACCATCACAGATACAATCCACCATGCCACAACACTACTGGGGATTTATCTGAGGTAGAGAAAGAGAACCGGGGATCAACCACCAAATACCAACACCTTCCAAAAGGAAAACCACAACTGCTGAGGAGGAAAGAATCACTGCTCTGCTGAAGGGATAAGAGGCGAAAACCTCAACAAACAACCTGATGGGGGGAGATAGCATAGATGAAGTACATCATACCAACAACTCCGCTGGCGACTTCACTGAGGAGAATGACGAAGTACTGGGGTATCAACCCACCAACTACCGAATCTTCCAAAAAAGAAAGCACCCATGCTGGGGAGAGAATGCTGCTGGAGAGGAAAACTAAAGTTTCCAACCAGCACTCTGCTCTGGGAACACAAAATCTCAACAGAAGCTCTGCTTGGGGAGCAACCCCAACAACAATATGGAGAAAGAGGATACAACCATGCCAGGAATATGAACAAACATCTTACCCTGTTGGAAATCATGCCACCCTTGAAGGTGAGAAAAACAAGAAAGGGGGGGTTTGAATTGTTTTGAAAAATAAGCGCTTTTCAAAAATGAAAATCACACAAGGATTTTATACTGGTTCGCTTATAACACAAAGTTACTCCAGTCCACCTGGCCGAGGTGATTTCGCCTTCAACAAGGACTTAATCCACTAATCTTGAAAGATTACAAACAACGTCTAAGATACAAAAACTCTTAGCCCTCTCAAGTATACAGACTACACAGAGTCACTTGAGGAATTTAACAAACAAAAGATGAAAGGTTTATGTAATCTAGAGTGCTTCTAAGAAAGCAAATATTACAGTGTTAAGAACAAGAGTTTTTCACGTTATAAGCAAAAGCTTCGTGAAGATTTAGAGAGCAAGAGTGTTTGATGCTTCAGTATAGTTTTTGGCTTGTTGGCTTACTGACTTGTTAGCTAGTGTATTGCTGAAAGTTGATTTTCAATCCTTTATATAGATCAGTGAGGTAGTAGTTGAAACTGGTGGATATTGAGATGAAGTTACGCCATCACATAATTAGCTAATGCAGGATGACTTTTTCTTCTTGAAATGACTACTTACCACAAGTAGTATTTTCTTTATTGAGATTGGAGATTAACGTCTCTTTCTCAATTAGGAAATCCATTTGAAAAACTTTACTTGTCTTCAACGTTACTCTTTCATGATTAGCAAATCCATAATCAGAGTATTTGTGTTTCTGGAGAACCTTGGAATCTTGCTTCTGATGTTGATCTAAAAAGATTCTTCAGATAGCGTTGTTCAGAGTCAGAGGTTCTAGGACTTACTTCTTGTTCAGATGCTTCTGATACTTGTTGTTTAGTTCAGAGCTAGACTTTCTTGAGCTTGTTTCTACTTCAGAGCTTCTGATCATTTGATAATATGCTTCTGATCTGGTACTCTATCTGATGACATCATCAGATTTCTTACTTCTTTCTTTAGAACCCTGCACACTTAGAAACTTTTCGTTAGGGTGCCATTTTTGGTTTCATCCTTTGTTATCATCAAAATCAAGGAATCTGTTGTAGAACAATTTTTGTTCTTACAATCTCCCCCTTTTTGATGATGACAAAACAACTTTAATTAGCAGATGAAACATGAATAAACTTAGATCAGATAGACAGAAGCTCCCCCTGAGATAATGCTAGGGAGTTCAGAAGTTCTTACTAGAGTTTCTTAAGCAGAGAGGTTTCTGAAATTTTCTGCAATTTCTTAAGTCCAAGTTAGATAATTTTGTTTATAAAAAAAAAAAATGTTGCAGAATGCTTAAGGTTTTAGACAATATTTTCATCAGAGCTAATAATTACTTTCTCCCCCTTTTTGTCAGAATCAAAAAGACATAGTAAAAAAGAAATAAGTAAAGAGAAAATAAATAAAGAGAAAAACTTGAGTTCATAGATAGAAGCACAAAGGCAACAAACAAAACATCAGATTCAAAAGAACAAGAAAAACATCAGATCCAAAAGAAGACAGAAGCAAAAAAAAAAAAATAGGCAAGCAAAAAATAAATCCTAAGTGCCTAAGGGTTCGGAGGCGGAGGCATTCTCTGAAGCAGCATAGCAAGCATGTTCTGGATGTTTTCGTTGACAGTATCTTGCTTGTCCATTCTGGCCCGGAGTTCATTCTGATCTTGCTTGAGTTCTTTCAGAGTCTGAAGAACCGTAGGAATCACAGAAGAGGACTCCCCCAGAGTCAGAGCCTACTGAGCTTCAGCTTCTGCAGCAGCTTGTGCTTCTGCATCTGCCAGAGCCTTTGCTTCAGCTTCCTTTTGCCTTAGGATTTCAGCTTCCTTAGCAAGTCGTTCTTCTTCTAGCCTTTTTGCTTCTTCTTCAGCTTCCTTGGCCAACCTCTCTTCCTCTAGCCTTCTGGCTTCAGCTTCTCTGGCAAGTCTCTTCTGGAGTCTTGCCTCAGCATCTCTGATGTAGTCATTTCTGACTTGTTCAGAGATACTCTTCAGCCTAAAAGACTCAGATGTCATCCAGCCAATGACTCTGTTCCAGTGTGTCCTTACAGATTTAGGATCATCACTGATTTCAGAGTTAGTGACCAGAGAATCGACCTTTTGAACTGAAGCCTCTGCAATCATCATGATGGCTTCCTTAAGGGTAGGTTTAGAAAGTTCAGGTTCAGGTTCTGGTTCAGAGGTATGAGGTGGAGGGCTGAGATTTAAGGTTTGAGGTTCAGATTCTGACTCAGGTTGGGGTTCAGATTCTGCTTCTGGTGAAGGTTCAGATGTTTGGGGTGAAGCGTAAAGTGGGTTTAAATCTAAAGGTTCAGATTCTGGTTCTGGTTCAGCGGAGATGTTTGGTGGGATGATATCAAAAGTGGGATGGTCAGAGGGTTGGTTTTCAGAAGGTATGGTGGTTGTTTGTTGTGGTGGAGGTGAAGTTGCTTCAGATAGTGTTTGTGTTTGTTGTTGTGAAGCAAGTCTATGAGCATAAAGTGTAGCTATGGTTGGAGAATTAGGGTCAGAAAATTCAGGATCAGAAGAGAGGGAAACATATGGAGGTGACTCAGGTTCAGAGGATGAAGAAGATGAAGTGCTTTGGTGGGTTTGTGCAGGTTTAGAGGGAGGAATGAAAGTACGGGCTATATTTAAAACGGGTGTAGGTTTGGAGGTTCTGGTGATTGAGGGAGGGATTTCAGAGGTTGTATAGATGGGTGGAGTTGGAAGAGGATCAGAAGAAGCCATCATAAATTCAGAGGTAACAGGAGGAACAGACTTACCAGTAGAAATTTGCAGAGGTGCTGAAGATCCGCTTCCAGAAGCTCCTTCAAGTCTGGCCTTCTTTGCTGGTGGTGCTATCTTCTTCTCAGAAATACCTCTCCTGTATCTGACTAAGTCTTCTTCAGAGTCCAGACAGTCGTCGAGGCTAAAATCAGAGACGTCAACACCTTCTTCCAGCAGACGATGAAGATAGATAGCAACAGCGTCTCTGGGTTCGTTTTTGAAGAATCTGGCAAGGCCATGAGGCATCTTCCTCTGATCTTTCAAAGAATCCCAAGATGTATCCAGAGTTGGCTTGACTTGTATTTTCTTGATTATCCCCATACTCTTGAGGTTTCTGGCATTCAGAGGCTTCCCCACATCAATTGCCAGATCATCCATCAGTTTGGTCTTTTCCAGCTCGTCTACCAGTCCATGCTCAATGAAGACGTCAAATAGCAATCTTCCCAGTGGAATGTAGGATCTGGGCTTCATGTTATTCCTGGTTTCTCTGACTGAATCTCTCAGATATCTGAAAAGGAGAGCAGGGAGATTGATCTTCACACCCTTCTGAATGCAGTACAGAATGCATTTCTGGTCTGCATTAATGTAATCAGAAGAGTTGGAGGCTGGACGGTGGTGGATAGTTCCCAGAATAATCTTCAGCCACACTCTGAGGTTCTGGTGCAGCTCCTTGTTCTTAGAGGGGTTTCCTTCAACATTGGGTTTGAAGATTGTTGGGTTTATCACATCTGTAATACGCTTTGACCTAGGAGGAATGTTGTAAATCCTTTTTCCTCCACTTCTTTCCATGTTCAACAGAGAGGCAATAGACCCTTCAGTAATAACGATCTTCACCCCCAGAACAAATGAGACGATGAAGTTGTCATCTGCATCTGCATGTCTCCAGAACTCCTTGACAAGAAGTGGGTAGATAGGACCATAAAGTCTTTGGAAATAGTTCTCCCACCCTTGTTGACGAAGTTCTCCAGTTAGATCAACGCCATTTCTTCTTAGATTGTCGAAATCAACCAACGATTCACACAGCACGTCTAAACCTTCAAAAGGAGTTGAAAGGTTGATATGGCGTTCACGGTCAAGAACGTGGGGTTCTTTGTAGACAGGGGTGATGGTGACGCCTGTAACGGTTGGAGTTTGAGTGTTTGAGGTTTGGGGATTAGAACTTGATTCCATCTGTTGAGAGAAGTTAAAAACTTCTTGTTGTTGAGCATCCATGAAGAAGAAGAAGAAGATTGATGAAGAACTTGCAGAGAATGCTTCGAGAGAGGGTTTAGGGTTTTAGAGTGAGTGAGAGTGATAAGTGTGAAAAGTGAGAGAAAGTGTTTATAAACTCTAAGTAAAACACATGCAAAACGACACACATTCCAGCGTTAGCACAAAAATCAAAATAGCACGCTTGGGGGAAAAAAATGATTACAGCTAATTAATGAATGTCTAATCCCAACAGTACGCACACTGCTCTAGGAGATTTCAAACGTTCTGACCTTTGATTTCTTTTGACAGCTGTCTAGAAGTTCTAGGGTTAGACGCTTAGAGCTCCACGTGTTGATGTATCTGATCTTCAGGAATACCAAAGGATTGGTTTCTGAAGATTTCTAACTCAGATATCTTCTTAACTTGGTAGAAGTATCAGAGTCAGAGGCAGAAGTACATTTGTTTACATCAGAGTCACATTTTACATTTTCAGAGCCATATTTCACTCAGGGCAATTTTTAATGTTCAGATTTTCTAAGATAAAAAGAAATCTATCTTCAGCTAGAGGCTTAGTAAAGATATCTGCCCATTGATGTTCTGTATCAATGAACTTCAAAGTTACTATCCCTTTCTGAACATAGTGTCTGATAAAATGATGTTTTATTTCTATGTGTTTGGCTCTGGAATGTAGAATGGGATTCTTACTTAAACAAATAGCAGCAGTATTATCACAAAAGATAGGAATGTTACTCTCAAAGATTTGTAGATCTTCTAGCTGATGCTTCATCCAGAGCATCTGAGTTGTGCACAGTGATGCTGAGATGTATTCTGCTTCTGCAGTTGATAGAGCGATAGTTGACTGTCTTTTGCTAGCCCAGGAGATTAGATTGTTTCCCAGAAGCTGGCAATTTCCAGATGTGCTTTTTCGTTCTATTCTATCTCCTGCGTAGTCTGCATCACAGTAACCAGAAAGTCTATACTCTGATGTTTTCTTATACATCAGGCCCAGGTTAGGAGTTCCTTTCAGATACTTAAGAATTCTCTTAACTGCTGTTAAATGAGATTCTCTAGGATCTGATTGGAATCTGGCACAAAGACAGACGCTAAAGAGAATATCAGGACGAGTAGCAGTCAGATAGAGAAGAGAGCCTATCATACCTCGATAGAGCTTCTGACAAACCTTGTTGCTTACCTCTTCCTTTTCCAGAATGCAAGTTGGGTGCATAGGAGTTTTTGCAGAGTTGCATTCAGTCATGTCAAACTTCTTCAGAACGTCTTTAATGTACTTGCTTTGATGAATGTACGTGACTTCTGGAGTTTGATTAATTTGAATTCCCAGAAAGAACTTTAGTTCTTGCATTAAACTCATTTCAAATTCTGCCTGCATTAACTTAGAAAATTCTTGGCAAACAGAGATATTAGCAGAACCAAAAATAATATCATCAACATAAATCTGGCATATCATGAGATCATTATTTAGGTTTTTACAGAAGAGTGTAGAATCAACTTTCCCTCTGATAAAATTTTGTTCCAGAAGAAAATTGCTTAAGCGTTCATACCAAGCTCTGGGAGCTTGTTTGAGTCCATATAAAGATTTCTTAAGTTTAAAAACATGTTCTGGAAAATTTGAGTTTTCAAAACCTGGAGGTTGGTTGACATACACTTCTTCTGATATATAACCATTAAGAAATGCACTCTTGACATCCATTTGGTATAATTTGATAGAATGATTAATAGCAAAAGATACAAGAAGACGAATAGATTCTAACCTCGCGACTGGAGCAAAGGTTTCATTATAGTCAATACCTTCTTGTTGACTGTAACCTTGAGCTACCAGTCGAGCTTTGTTTCTTACAACTTCTCCTTTCTCGTTCAGCTTGTTTCTGAAAACCCATCTGGTTCCAATGACGTGAGTGCCTCTGGGCTTAGGAACGAGATCCCAGACATCATTCTTGGAGAATTGATCTAATTCTTCTTGCATAGCTGCCACCCAATCGTTATCTTGAAGAGCTTCATCACAAGACATAGGCTCAATCAGAGATACCAATCCCAGAGGAATATCTTCAGAGGTTCTGAAGGTAGATCTGGTTCTGACAGGTTCGTCCTTGTTTCCCAGAATCAAATCTTCAGATACATTAATACGACTTTTGACTTTCTTTGGGATTTCTGGAGATTTAATTTCTTCAGAGGTTTGAGTGACAGTTGCTTCTGGAGTTTTATCAGATTCTACAAGAGTGATTTCCAAATCTGCAAACTTTTCAACTAGCTTTGACTTTTCAGGGTCAAGCTTATCATCAAATCTGACATGAATTGATTCTTCCACAATTTTGGTTTCTGTGTTGTATACTCTATAGCCTTTAGAGCGTTCTGAGTATCCTAACATAATACCTTTCTGTGCTTTGGAATCAAACTTGTTCAGATGTTCTTTAGTATTTAATATAAAGCAAGAGCATCCAAAAGGATGAAAATATGAGATGTTGGGTTTTCTTCCTTTACACAGTTCATAGGGAGTCTTTTCTAGAATAGGTCTTATAGAGATTCTATTCTGAATATAACACGCTGTATTTACAGCTTCTGCCCAAAAGTGCTTTGCTACATTTGTTTCATTGATCATGGTTCTGGCCATCTCTTGGAGTGTCCTATTCTTCCTCTCTACAACTCCATTTTGTTGTGGAGTTCTAGGGCAGGAGAAATCATGGGATATTCCATTAGAGTCAAATAACTCTTCAAAATCTTTGTTTTCAAATTCTCCACCATGATCACTTCTGACTCTAATAATTTTAGAGTCAAATTCTTTTTGCACTTTGGAACAGAAACTTGTGAATACAGAGTGAGACTCACTCTTGTGCTTTAGGAATTTTACCCATGTCCAGCGACTTTAATCATCAACAATAACTAGTCCATACTTCTTTCCATTAACTGATGCTGTTTTCACAGGACCAAATAAGTCAATGTGAAGAAGTTCCAGAGGCTTGGAGGTAGAAACAACATTTTTCTTTTTAAAGGATGTTTTTGAAAATTTTCCTTTCTGACAAGCTTCACACAGAGCATCTGAAGAAAACTTCAGTTTAGGTAGGCCTCTGACTAACTCGAGTTTAGTTAGCTGAGAAAGTTTCCTCATGCTAATGTGGCCCAAGCGTCTATGCCATACCCATTGCTCTTCGTGAACTGACATTAGACATTTAACATTTTGATCTTTTAAATCAGAAAGATTTATTTTGTAAATGTTGTTTTTCCTCTTGCCTGTGAAAAGGACAGAGCCATCGTTCTGATTAATGGCTTTACATGTTTTTTGATTGAAGATTACATCATAACCGTTATCACTTAATTGACTTATGGATAACAAATTATGCATTAATCCTTCTACATAAAGAACATCAGATATAGAGGGAAGAGTACCATTACCAATAGTTCCGGAGCCTCTGATCCTTCCTTTCTGATCTCCTCCGAAGCCTACAAATCCAGCGTCTTTAAGTTCCAGACTTTGGAACATAGACTTTCTTCCCGTCATGTGTCGCGAGCATCCAGAGTCCAGGTACCATGACTGGTGTCTGAACTTTGCTGCATAGGATATCTGCAACATAGATAATCTTATCTTTCGGTACCCAGAATCTCTTGGGTCCTTTTAGATTAGTTTTCCCAGAGTTTCTTATAACTTTGGGTCTTCTAGCATTTTTGAATTTGTGTTCTTGTGTGTGTGTGTAGTGATATGAAAAAGGAGATTTACTTTTATCACTTGTAGAAGTTTTATCTTCTTTAGGATCATACCCAATTCCCCTTTTATTATTCTGACTTACTCCATAAATCATGGATGCCATAATACTCCTATCTATCCCATTCTTCAGAAATTCTTGAAAGGCTTCTTCATATTTATAAATAATTTTATTTGAAGTTTGTGGTGCTTGAGATAACATTTCTTCTAATTCTGAGCTTTTTGCTTTTGCTTCATCTCTTTCTATCATTAAAGATTTGATTGTATCTTCTTGTGATAGAATTGTTATCTCAAGTTCACTACACTCTTCAAATTTTGTTTTAAGACAGCCTTTAATATTTTTAAACTTTTGTTTTAATTTCTGATAAGATGTAAGAGTTTCTGACAAACATGATTCTAAGTCAGATCGAGAAAGTTCAGAAAATACCTCTTCAGATTCTTCATCTGAGCTGCTGGATGTGGTAGCCATAAGTGCTATGTTGGCCTGTTCATCAGAGTCAGATTCTGATGATCCAGATTCACTGTCATCCCAGGTAGCCATCAGTCCTTTCTTTGCTCTGAAGGTGTTTTTCTTGAAGCTTTCTTTTCTAGGATTGTCTTTCTTCAGCTTAGGGCATTCATTCCTGTAATGACCTGTTTCTTTACATTCATAACAGGTAATATCTTTGTTAGCTTTACCTTTTGAAGTTGACTCTGATCGATCCCCTCTGGGTCTTGGTCTTCTGAAGTTGTTGTTCCTCTTTTTCCAGAGTTGCTTAACTCTTCTGGTTAGTAGGGACATCTCTTCTTCATCATCAGAGTCTTCAGGTTCAGAGTCGTCAGTATCTTCAGTTTCTGCCTGGAGAGCTTTGGTTCTGTCAGGTTTCCGTCTTTCAGATCTGGACTTTAGCGCTACGGACTTGTTCTTTTTCTGAGGCTCATCCTCCTCTAGTTCTATCTCATGACTTCTGAGAGAACTAACAAGTTCTTCAAGGCTGATATTGTTCAGATCCTTTGACAGCTTCAGAGCAGTAACCATAGGTCTCCATTTCTTTGGCAGACTTCTGACTATCTTCTTAACATGATCTGCAGTCGTGTATCCTTTGTCTAGCACTTTGAGACCTGCAATAAGAGTTTGAAATCTAGAAAACATAGCCTCTATAGCTTCGTCGTCTTCCATTTTGAAGGCTTCATATTTCTGGATAAGCGCCAGAGCCTTCGTCTCCTTGACTTGGGAGTTTCCTTCATGGGTCATCTTCAGAGAGTCAAGTATATCTTTGGCTGTCTCTCTGTTGGTGATCTTTTCATATTCATTGTATGATATAGCATTTAGAAGTATTGTTCTGGCCTTGTGGTGATTTTTGAAAATACGTTTCTGATCTTCTGACATCTTACTTCTGGGAACTTCAGCTCCATTTAAGACTGGAGGTTTGTATCCATCTGTGACAATGTCCCAGAGGTCAGCATCATAACCCAGAAAGAAACTTTCGATTCTGTCTTTCTAGTAATCAAATTTCTCTCCATCAAAAACAGGAGGCTTGGCATTGTAAGAGTCTCTTTCATTTGAGTGGGCCATTGTTTTTCTCGAACTGGATCTCTCTACACGGTTAAGTGTTTGATAAGAAAATCAATAACAGAGTCGGAGCTCTGATACCAATTGAAGGTGAGAAAAACAAGAAAGGGGGGGTTTGAATTGTTTTGAAAAATAAGCGCTTTTCAAAAATGAAAATCACACAAGGATTTTATACTGGTTCGCTTATAACACAAAGCTACTCCAGTCCACCTGGCCGAGGTGATTTCGCCTTCAACAAGGACTTAATCCACTAATCTTGAAAGATTACAAACAACGTCTAAGATACAAAAACTCTTAGCCCTCTCAAGTATACAGACTACACAGAGTCACTTGAGGAATTTAACAAACAAAAGATGAAAGGTTTATGTAATCTAGAGTGCTTCTAAGAAAGCAAATATTACAGTGTTAAGAACAAGAGTTTTTCACGTTATAAGCAAAAGCTTTGTGAAGATTTAGAGAGCAAGAGTGTTTGATGCTTCAGTATAGTTTTTGGCTTGTTGGCTTACTGACTTGTTAGCTAGTGTATTGCTGAAAGTTGATTTTCAATCCTTTATATAGATCAGTGAGGTAGTAGTTGAAACTGGTGGATATTGAGATGAAGTTACGCCATCACATAATTAGCTAATGCAGGATGACTTTTTCTTCTTGAAATGACTACTTACCACAAGTAGTATTTTCTTTATTGAGATTGGAGATTAACGTCTCTTTCTCAATTAGGAAATCCATTTGAAAAACTTTACTTGTCTTCAACGTTACTCTTTCATGATTAGCAAATCCATAATCAGAGTATTTGTGTTTCTGGAGAACCTTGGAATCTTGCTTCTGATGTTGATCTAAAAAGATTCTTCAGATAGCGTTGTTCAGAGTCAGAGGTTCTAGGACTTACTTCTTGTTCAGATGCTTCTGATACTTGTTGTTTAGTTCAGAGCTAGACTTTCTTGAGCTTGTTTCTACTTCAGAGCTTCTGATCATTTGATAATATGCTTCTGATCTGGTACTCTATCTGATGACATCATCAGATTTCTTACTTCTTTCTTTAGAACCCTGCACACTTAGAAACTTTTCGTTAGGGTGCCATTTTTGGTTTCATCCTTTGTTATCATCAAAATCAAGGAATCTGTTGTAGAACAATTTTTGTTCTTACAACCCTTGGGAGAGCACTGAGAAATTCTTAAGTATCCTTTTATCATTGTGAATGTTCACTTTGTTTAAAAACAATTTTGAATTTTTTTTTGTTTAAAACAATGACATTTTATCAATTAAAACATGCAAAACATTTGTTGAATTGAAACAAATAAGAGTGCAAATAATTGGATAAAAGCTCAAATTTATTTGATGGAATGGTAGCCTTCAAATGGCAAGACTCCATAGATCTGTACAAATTTGAAATCGGTGATATATATTGGAAGAGGGCTACATTGAACATAATGACCATTTCTCTACCAATTTGAATCCGATGTATTCGAAGCTTCAGCTGACGACGACTGAGCGAGAATCTCTGACGAAAAGACGGTTGTGGAACAGAAAGTCTTATCAGGATGCAGTTACTTGCCAAATCCCTAATTTTTTGCCTAGATTGCCCCAGGGTGAGGTACTCAATCTAGCGGGATGCAAATTCACTTTTTTCATGTCTCTAATTTTTGCCTGGATCGCCCTTTCGGGTTTTCCACCGAGACGCTCATTTTTGCCTAAGCCGCCCTTTCGGGTTTTCAACTTAGCGAGCTATTCTGTTTTTCTTTTTAGGCAAAGTATTTCTTGACTGCATCTGAATTCACAAGACGAGTAAAATCCTCCCCATCCATAGTTGTGAGCATTGGAGCACCGCCTTAAAAGGCTCTCTTGACAACATATGAACCTTCATAGTTTGGAGTCCACTTGCCCCTGGATTCGGGCGCGAAAGACAAGACTTTCTTGAGCACAAGGTCACCTTCTCGGAACACACGAGGCTTGACCTTCTTATCAAATTCTTTCTTCATTCTCTGCTGATATAACTGACCATGGCACATGGCAGTCAATCGCTTCTCTTCAATCAAATTCAGTTGGTCATAACGACTCTGAATCCATTCAGCATCAGTCAACTTGGCTTCCATCAAGACTCTCATTGATGGGATCTCCACCTCTACTAGGAGAACAACCTCCACGCCGTAAATAAGAGAGAAAGGGGTTGCCCCTGTTGAAGTACGGACAGATGTACGATAACCATGCAAAGCAAATGGCAGCATCTCATGCCAATCTTTGTACGTAACTGTCATCTTCTGGATAATCTTCTTGATATTCTTATTAGCAGCTTCAACAGCCCCATTCATCTTGGCTCTGTAAGGAGAGGAATTATGGTGTGCAATCTTGAACTCAGCGCACAACTCTTCCATCATCTTATTATTCAAATTAGATCCATTATCAATAATGATCTTATCAGGCACACCATAACGGCAAATAAGCTGATTCTTGATAAACTTCACGACCACCTGCCTGGTCACATTCGCATAAGATGTGGCTTCAACCCATTTGGTGAAGTAATCAATTGCTACGAGAATAAACCTGTGTCCGTTGGACGCCTTCGGTTCAATCATGCCAATCATGTCAATTCCCCACATATAGAAAGGCCATGGTGATGAAATCACATTCAGAAGTGTCGGAGGAATATGAATCTTATCCGCGTAAATCTGACACTTGTGGCATCTCTTCACATATTTGCAGCAGTCAGACTCCATTGTCAACCAATAGTAGCCTTCTCTCAGCATCTTCCTAGCCATGGCATGTCCATTGGAATGAGTACCAAATGAACCCTCATGGACCTCAGTCATCAACAGGTCTGCTTCGTGTATATCCACGTATCTGAGCAAAACCATGTCAAAATTTCTCTTATACAGCACTTCACCACTGAGGTAGAAACTGCCTGACAAACTTCTCAAAGTTTTCCTATCTTTCACAGATGCCCCAGGCGGGTAGACCTGGTTCTGGAGGAAATTCTTGATATCAAAATACCAAGGCTTGTCATCATTCACTTCTTCAACTGTAAACACGTGAGCTGGTCTATCCAAGCGCATCACGGTGATATTGGGAACTTCATTCCAATACTTGACTACAATCATTGAAGCAAACGTAGCAAGTGCATCTGCCATCCGATTATCTTCTCGAGGAATATGATGAAAGTCAACTTCAGTAAAGAACGTTGAGATCCTCCTCGCATAATCTCTGTATGGAATGAGACTTGGCTGATTCGTCTCCCACCTTCCCTTGATCTGATTGACAACCAGGGCCGAATCACCATACGCATCAAGATGCTTGATCCTCAGATCGATGCATTCTTCTAATCCCATAATGCAGGCTTCGTACTCAGCCATATTATTCGTGCATTTGAAAGTTAGCCTTGCTGTAAACGGAATATGTGTGCCCTGAGGAGTAATGATTACTGCCCCAATTCCATTTCCATACTGATTTACAGCGCCATCAAACACCATCGTCCATCTGGAACCAGGTTCTGGACCTTCATCAAGTGTAGGCTCATTACAATCTTTCATTTTCAAATATAGAATCTCCTCGTCTGGGAAGTCGTACTGAACAGACTGATGATCTTCAATCGGCTGGTGTGCTAAATGGTCAGCCAAGATACTACCTTTAATAGCTTTCTGAGCTCGATACTCGATATCATACTCAGATAACAACATCTGCCAACGGTCAATCCTCCCGGTTAACGCATGCTTCTCGAAGATATACTTGATTGGATCCATTCTGGATATCAACCAAGTTGTATGATTTATCATGTATTGGCGTAAACGCTTAGCAGCCCAAGCCAAAGCACAGCACGTCTTCTCAAGCATTGAGTATCGAGACTCACAATCAGTGAACTTCTTACTCAGGTAGTAGATAGCAGATTCTTTCTTTCCAGATTTGTCTTGCTGACCGAGTACACAACCCATCGAGTCTTCAAGAACAGTCAAATACATGATTAGAGGTCTTCCTTCTACAGGCGGAGACAAGATCGGAGGTTCAGACAGATACTCTTTGATACTGTCGAAAGCTTTCCGGCAATCCTCGGTCCAATCATGAGATTGATCTTTCCGGAGGAGCTTGAATATCGGCGCACATGTGGCAGTCATGTGGGATATAAATCTGGAAATATAATTTAAGCGGCCAAGAAAACCTCAGACTTGCTTCTCAGTTTTGGGCGCAGGCATCTCATGTATTGCTTTGACCTTTGCAGGATCAACCTCAATACCTCTTTCATTGACAACAAAACCCAATAACTTGCCAGAACGGACTCCAAATGTACATTTGTTTGGATTCAAACGAAGCCTGAACTTCCTCAGACGCTGAAAAAGCTTCAACAAATGCTCAACATGTTCAACTTCCGTTCGGGACTTAGCAATCATGTCATCGACATAGACCTCTATCTCTTTGTGCATCATATCATGCAACAAGGTAGTCATAGCACGTGGATACGTGGCTCCGGCGTTCTTCAAACCGAAGGGCATCACTCGATAACAGAATGTTCCCCAAGGTGTGATGAATGTTGTCTTCTCCATATCCTCGGGTGCCATCTTGATTTGGTTATATCCGGAAAATCCGTCCATAAACGAAAAGACTTTGAATTTAGCTGTATTGTCTACCAACATATCAATGTGTGGTAGAGGAAAATCATCTTTTGGACTAGCTTTATTCAAATCTCTGTAATCAACACACATACGGACTTTTCCATCCTTCTTAGGCACAGGCACAATATTGGCCACCCATTGAGGATATGTAGAAGTCACCAGAAACCCCGCATCAATTTGCTTCTGAACTTCCTCTTTGATCTTCACTGCCATATCTGGATGAGTTCTTCTGAGCTTCTGCTTCACAGGCATGCACTCGGGCTTCAGAGGCAGGAAATGTTGCACAATATCTGTATCTAGACCTGGCATGTCTTCATACGACCAAGCAAAGATATCTGAATATTCTCGTAGCAAACTGATCAACCCCTTCTTGACAGACTCTTCAAGGAGTGCCCCAATCTTCACAATTCAAACACAATCTTCAGACCCCAAGTTGACTGTTTCCAGATTCTCAAGATGCGGCTGAATGATCTTCTTTTCGTGCTCAAGAAGACGGGTAATCTCATCAAGAATCCCTTCAACATCATCTTCCTCTGCCTCGAATACAGGGAATTCAAAATTGGGAGATGGCATTGGATCATTATGTTCAATGGGTTTTAGAATCAACCTGCATAATGATTTTGGTTAATGAAACTCTTTAGAATTTAAACAAACAAATCATTATGCAGATGAAAAGATTGCTTTTATTCTTGTTTTTAGGGTTTTTTGTGATCACCAATTTCATGCAAAAAGCAAAAAGTGAAAACAAATGGAAAAACAAATGTTTAACATGAATTTATTGAATGAAATATCATTGTATATATGTGATGCCAACAATGTCATCACTTCTCCTTTTGGCATGGGAGAAGGGTTTTAAACAAAGTGAACATATTACGCTGACTTATGAATGACCGTAGGAACATTTACAGCGACCCAATTGTGGCAGATCCCGCCAGGGATAACAAAGTTGCCGGTATCCTCTGCATCTTCTTCCAAGATAGCAGTAGCTTCGTCAGCTTGATCGGCGTGGATGAAACCTCCACTCTTGAACAACCCTTTATCGTTGAAGACCCTAGAAGAATAGCCAATGCTAGCCCGAGACTTATTATCTTCAAGCTCAATCATCTTTCCTAACCCAGCAACTGCACCACATTCAATGGCCAGTTTCGCATCACGATAGGAAGCAAATGAAGGAGACTTCTTCTCAATCGGCTCAGCAATAAACAAAGCTTGGAACGGAGTTCCAACTTCATCCTCAGCATCAATATATGAGAAAGAAGACATGTGGCTAACCAGGAGAGCCTTTTCTCCCCCTACCACAACCAGTTTCTTATTCTTAACGAATTTCAGCTTCTGGTGTAGGGTGGATGTCACGGCGCCAGCCTCGTGGATCCATGGTCTACCAAGGAGACATCTATAAGATGGGTGGATATCCATAACCTGAAAGGTGATCTGGAAATCACTTGGTCCAATCTTGATTGGGAGATCAACTTCCCCAATCACGGTCTTACGCGACCCATCGAAAGCTTTCACAACAACACCACTCTGCCTCATGGGAGGCCCTTGATATGACAATCTCGAAAGAGTAGTCTTCGGCAATACATTTAGAGATGACCCAGTGTCCACCAGCACGTTGGACATGGCGTCGCTCTTGCAATTCCTGGATATATGTAAAGCCATGTTGTGGTCTCTTCCCTTCTCAGGGAGATCAGCGTCACAGAAACTCAAAGTGTTGCAAGCGGTGATGTTTGCAACAATACTATCAAATTGTTCAATTGTGACATCATGATCAACATAAGCCACGTCCAAAACTTTCTGCAGAGCCTCCCTATGGGGTTCTGAATTCAGAAGCAAGGATAACACGGAGATCTTGGACGGTGTTTGTAGAAGCTGGTCTACAACGTTGTACTCACTCTTCTTGATGAGCCTCAGCATCTCATCACAGTCTTCATTCACAGTGCCACTCGGGCTAACAGAAGAAGTAGGAGTCTTTTGTACAGAGGAGGGTTTCGCAACAGCAAGTGCCAGGTTAGGAGGATTTACAACATTCCCCACTGGACGCTCAACAGAATCATCCCTAGCCTGCGGCTTCGGCGCTGAAAACACACGACCACTACGGGTCAATCCACTAACATCAGCGATATTAACAACGGAGGATGAAGGCAACGACACTTCTTTCCCATCTTCCACAGCAACAGGATTATAGCGGAAGGGCACTGCTCTATCTGAAGAGTAAGGCACAGGGCCTGCAGGCTTGATCACCAAAGAAGGAGAGACTTTCTGCTTGCTGCCATCATAACGGATGACAACAGGCTCAGGAATCTTGAACACAGGAGAAATCACATTCACCTCTGGTTCGTCTTCATCAACATTTCTGTTCTGAAGAATCTCAATAGTCCCATCATCTAGCAATTCTTGCAGCTCTCTACGCACTTAGCGGCAACCCAGACGATTGACAAAGCAGATACGACATTTGTCATGGTCGTGCTCCATACGACTGTAATCACACAGCAGACGATGCAACTCAACCAATGACTGTCGAATATGGCTTACATATTTGACTTTATATTTACCAGGGAAACCCTGGACCATGTTAACCGATTTCCCATGCTCGGGCAATGGGTTCTTCGTAACATTAGGGCCTGAGTCCTCAAAGCTCAGAATGCCGCATCTCATGAGGTCTTGAACCTTAGTCTTCAACGGAAAGTAGTTTTCCACATTGTGACCCGGAGCACCGGAATGATAAACAAAATGTTGATCGGGCTTGTACCACCACTGTGGGTTAGCAGGTACAGCCGGAGGCTCCCTAGGGGTAATCAATTTCCGCTCTATTAAAGAGGGATATAGCTCAGCGTATGACATAGGAATTGGATCGAAAGTGATCTTCTTTCTCTCATAATTCAAATTAGCTTGATTACTGTTGTTGCGAGGCTAGTAAGCCTGTTGCTGAGGACGAGACTGTTGATACTGTTGAGATTGTTGTTGTTGATATTGCTGATTGTCACGAAAGACAGGTGCTATATGAGCCACCTGGTACTGACTGCTGGCATGACGCACAGGCTTCCTCTTTGCAGAGGGTCTTCTAGGTTTAGCATGGGATTGCACAGCATGTGCCTCCCCATCTTTCTTCTGAGCAAACGCCCTATACCGCTTGCTAGAAGAGCCTTCATCTTTGGATAACCGTCCTTCACGGACTCCTTCCTCCAATCGTATCCCCATGTTCACCATCTCGGTGAAATCAGAGGGAGCACTAGCGATCATCCGCTCATAATAAAATGAACTAAGAGTCTTCAAAAAGATCTTAGTCATTTCCTTCTCTTCCAGTGGAGGAGTAATCTGAGCTGCCAGCTCTCGCCACCTCTGGGCGTATTCCTTAAATGTCTCTTTGTCCTTCTGGGACATAGCTCTGAGCTGATCCCGATCAGGAGCCATATCCATGTTATATTTGTACTGCTTGACGAAGGCTTTGCCAAGATCGTTGAAGGAACAGATGTTTGCACTATCTAGGCTCATATACCACCGAAGAGCTGCGTCGGACAAACTATCTTGGAAATAATGAATCAGTAGTTGATCATTATCTGTCTGAGTAGACATTTTCCTGGCATACATAACTAGGTGGCTGAGCGGGCAGGTGTTCCCCTTATACTTCTCAAAGTCTGGGACTTTGAATTTGACAGGAATCTTTACACCGGGAACCAAACACAACTCAGCTGCAGACTTGCCGAACAAATCCTTTCCTCGAAGGGTCTTCAATTCCTTGTGGAGTTCAAGGAATTGGTCATTCATTGCATCCATCTTTTCATTAACATCTGGGCCCTCAGACGAGTCAGAATGATAGATGGTGTCGTCTACCCTGGGAATGGTATGCACGACAGGAGGAGGCATCGCAAGGACCGGGCTAGATGCCGGCATGGAAGCAAATGTCGGGGCTGGAATATCAGGCATAAAACCAAGAGGCATACCCCAAGGAAACCCGGCTGGCATGAAATGGGCACTGGCAGCTGGCACTGTTGAGGAAACCACTTCAGATATAACAGTCCTCTAGGGAGGAGTTGCAGGCGGTGGAGATGGTTGGTTCTGTGCAGCTAAGAACTGTTCCATCAGAGCGCTCAGTCTGGCGACCTCTTCCTTCAGCTCACGGTTCTCTTGTTCGAGTTGATCCATCACTCTTGCAGAGTTGGCTCTGGTGTAGTACCGATGAGTCAGCTTGTCTTCAAAATAAATGAAGAGCACAGAGTTAGGCCACAGACAAGAAGACCAGAATAACACCTGCTTATGCAAAATGATGCATGCAATGCTCGTGCATATGCTTTGTTTTTATTTTCGTAGGAACTTTAGGGTATTATTTGCAAATTTTGAATATTTAGCATTTAATCGCATATGGAAAATATCTCATCAAATATATTTGAACAAAGAAGTACAACATTGTCAATTGTTACAAGAGAAAAGGAAAATAAACATCCTATGGATCCCTAGAAACTCGGGATGCCGGAAGATAAGCCGCACGAAGCCTCTTAATCTCTCTCTCATATGCCGCTTCCATATCTGCCTTATCTTTGGCGAGTCTGTCATACCTCCTTTTCCAGAACTTGGAAGACTGAGGAAGTAGAGAAGTCCAAGTATCATCAGGATCATCAATGACCTGATGCTCGAGAAACTCGATCAGAGCGTCCTTCTCTTTAAGCTGTTGAAGCAACTCTTCTTTTTCACGGATCCAAGCACGTGAAAGGTCTTCTTCTCTCAACTCCTCTACGCCTTGGTTAGGGAGGGTTGAAGGCCCAGCCACAACCAACGGTGTAGGTCTTGGATAATCATAAGGCATGAGATACTCAGATGCTCTCTTCCTTACCCAAGTCGTGTATGGCTCCAAAGCAATGCAGTTCTTCGGACCTAATTCACTTCTACCCTTCTTGTGAATCTTGCGCCAAGCGCGGACCATCCTGGCTTTCAGGCCTTGGGGATCTTTACCCTCCTGAAAGAATACACCTTCTAACAAAATGTTATTAGGTTTATTCTTTAGGGGGAACCCAAGCTGACGACGTGCTAACACCGGATTGTAGCTAATCCCACCACATGTACCAAGAAGAGGCACATTGGAGAATTCACCACAAGAATCAATGATCTGGACACCATCATATGCACGATCATACCAAGAGATATCATCATTAGTGAGAGACATGAGTCTCGTAGACCACCGTAGACATCCCTTGTTTTCCTTGAAAGCGACCGTCTGAGGTAAGTGAGAAATAAACCACTTATACAACAGAGGCAAACAACACACAATAACGCCACTACCCTTCGCATTCCTCAGATGCAAAGAGAAATAGGTATCACCCAACAGAGTCGGAACGGGATTAAGAGCAGAAAAGATCCTAATAGCGTTCACATCCACAAATTTGTCGATGTTGGGGAACAATACCAATCCATAGATGAGAAGCACAAATATAGCCTCAAAGGCATCCTCACTCATGGCCTTCCCATAAACGGTAGCTTGAGCAATGAGGAATTCATAAGGGAGACCTTGAATTCCACCTTTCGTAGTCATATGAGCTTTAACCAAGGATTCATCTATGTGCAACAAGTCTGCGATCTCTCGAGAAGTAGGAATACTCTCCAAGCCACTGAACGACACCTGATCCAGAATCGGAATGCCCACAAGATGCGCATACTCTTCAAGGGTATGCAACAACTGAAAGTATGGAAAAGAGAAGCAGTGATACAGAGGATCATAGAACTGAACCAGAGTATTCATCAATCCCTCATCAACCTGAGTAGTCAGTAGAGGCAGAAGCTTCCCATAACGAGCTTTGAAACCCAAGGGATCTAATACATAAGATGTCAGATTCCTTAACTCTTTCAGATCGGGCTGTCTGAAGCTGTACTTCTTTGTATGCCTTTTTTGTCTTTCCATATCTGAAAATTTTGCAAATAAACCCCTTAAGTTCCTTGAAAATTTTCTTTTTATCTGATGTTATGGATGCAGATGAATGCATGAATGCAATAATCACACTCAAGGATCAAGCAAAGCACACCAGACAAAGGTCATGGGAAAGCTCATAGCATCCCTAATATCAATCATCCATTTTGTGGATTATGGTTTTTACCTTATTGACACCCAAGTTCCATTGATATTAACGATACATGAACCGGCTCAATCATCCTTAATATCAATCATCCATTTTGGTGGATTATGGTTTTCACCTTATCAACACCTAAGTTCCATTGATATTAAGGATGTCTGAACGACTCAACCATGAATCACGGGTTTGTTGTGAGTCACGAGCATGGAGTCTCAGTTAAGAACCACCCAAAGGGAGTGTACTATGGTTTAAACCTGCCGAACATGTTCTACCATAGGTTCCCATAGTCATCATCCCATCTTTCGAATATTATCGGAGGAACGAATACTCGTATTCCAAAAATATTCTCAAGAGAGACTCTTATGAGTGTAGTATCGCGTAACAATCGCATCAGATCTTACATCTGAACGACCTTCGCACTACGTCCTAAAAATAGGCCAAGATGGGCTTGGTAAACTAAGGACCTTGGCTTCTAAGGCACATATCGGAAGAATAATGCCTAACCACAAATAACTTGTGTGACATCATTAATCCAACATGACCTCCACCAAGTGAATGGACTCACAAGTCAACTTGCTAAGGAATAACTCCACACAAGTCGACGAGACTATGCCATTCTCCTATCATAAGGTGCACTCGAGTTCGGGTATAGAACTCATCTCACAGAGATCACCAAACAAGCAAGCAATTGATATATCAAGCAAATCAATCATTACAAACAATACAGTAATCCCAAATTGTACAAAAATATGTCATAAACAATATATCACAACAAGTATGAAAAGTAGGCAAACCCACTAGGAAAAGATATCCCCAGCAGAGTCGCCACTTTTCTGTAGCGGTGTATTCGTCACTTTATGATTTATTGACTAAATCAAAAGCAAAGCATACAAAGATAGAGTCGCCACCGCACTTTTATTTATCCAAAGGAATGGATAAAAAGCGAACAAAAGCCTAAGAAGTTTTACGCATAGAAAACTAATGAAAGGTCAGAGATCTGGGTAAGGGGGTAATTATGCAAAGGGAAGGTGTTAGGCACCCAAAGCATCCTAGGTACTCCTAGGGAACCCTTTTCACAAATTCTTGCAAAAGAAATTGTTTATGAAAATATTTATTGTGCAAACATTGATTGGGAGGATGAGAGAAAGAATATACAATTTTATTATTTTTGGGTTTGAACGGATGAACCCGTTGCCTACGTACCTTCCCATGGAAGGTAAGGATCAAAACGCCGTAGTTCGGCTAAAAGATTTCCAAAAAGTAAGTGGATTGATTTAAAAAAAAAAGCTTTAAGGTCTTTCATTATCCACGGGAGAAAACTCAACCTATACAACCACAAGTCCACCATGTGAGAAAAGCTTCAACTTGCTAGTGAGGGACCATGCCCTATAATAAGCAAGGAAGTCTTACAATTCAATCACTAAGGACAAAAGGTGAGATTCACATCAACCACTAAGATAATTGAGATCTATGGCTAATGTATGAAAACTTATCAAGAAGTGGAGTAGGGCCACAAAAGCAATTTGAATGAGTGGAATTAACCAATTAGAGTATTCACAAAAAGATGGTCAAAGTATGATTAGAATTCAATTCGAAAGAAGTATTATGAAAATGAAGTTTGAAAGAATCAAAATCAAAAGCCTAAGGCCTAGGTTTCTAGTTTAAAAAGACATGAAAATGTTTGCACAATATTCTTTTGGTTTGAGTTAACATGCAAATGGAGGTTTAAAGAACAAAAAGGTGGGAGGTTAAGGGATGCAAAACTTCTTAGATGTTCACCTCTTGAGATCATATGTAGATGATCCAAGTGATTCCTTTGGAAAAGGCAACAAGCAGGTAACAGATAAACAACATAAATGGATACCGGATGCCAATCAATGGACTTACACCAATCTCACAAAACCAAAATGGATACCAGATGCCAATCTATGGACTTACACCAGTCTCACAAAACAAAGATGGATACCAGATGCCAATCAATGGACTTACACCAATCTCACAAAACAAAGAAAACAAATGCAATAAGCAAAAGGAAACAAGTTGCCAATAAATGGTCTTACACTCGACTCCAAGGAAATGGGATGCCAATTAATGGTCTTAGTCCCAACTCCTACCAGATCATAGGAAACAACTGCCAATAAATGGACTTACAATTGACTCCTCAATGGCCAAAACAAAATGTCACAAAGTATGAACAATCATCATGAAATGATATACAATTAATGTTCAAAGATGAAAGCAATGCACAGAGACACACACCAACAATTATGCACATATGGGCAAACAAACAACAAGCAACCAATCAGCACACACTATACACAATCAATGGGCTCAAGCAAGGTTAGGCTTTAGAAACAAGCCAACTGGAATGGGGTGTTTTGAGCTCTTAACCCTAACATTGAGAGTTAGGGTGAAGTAGATGAAATGGAGATGAGGGTTATGCCTCATAGCTCTTATCCCTGGCTTGGGAGAGCTTTAATCAATAGAAAGTGTGGGAGTTCAGAATGTAGGAACTCTTCTCCATAAATGATTGACTCTATAAGATCTTGGGTTCTTATCCACAATGCATCAACACATGGTGTGAGCAAAGTGAATGACACAACTGAATAGCAGGGGATGGATTACACATCTCTTTTATCTGCCAGTTGCCTCTTAAGAGGACTTTACCTGCTTGGCACAAAATTAAAAAAACAAAAACATGGCCTCTTAAGGAGGGCTTCAGACAGGTGCCTGCCAATAACAGCAGGTCTTCCAGACTACATGAAGATTATGGATTATACCTAAGTGGTATGCCAACCACAAGCAAAAGCAAAGCAAAGTTCAAATGAACTTAAAGCAACTTAGGTACCTGTGGAAACAACTAAATAAATCAGTATAATACTCAGACAAACAGACAACAGTCAATAACAAACAGACAATCCCAATGTACAACACATAAGCCATAAGGAAAACTCAAGTGACTTATCATCAACCTACAAAACAGCAAATGTTAGCAATCACAAGAAAATATCAACATTCAAATGATGAAGCAACATTAACCATGGAATTTGGATGCTTGAACCTGAAATTCAAAGCTCACATGTAAGTACAAACCACTAGGTCAAAGCCTAGGGTCAAAGGTGAAGAAAAAATCCAAAACAGGAGCTTAAATTCAACACAATGCAACTTCAAACACATATTAACATGTCCTAAAAAGGATCACATCAAAATCATCAAGCAAAAGCATTTCATGATCAAAGGAAGTCAAAGACAATTTCAAAGCTCACATTTGGACATCATGAATGAAAATTCCAAATCAAAACAGAAATAATTCAAATAATTCTGGAAAAAATCATGAGCATTCAAGACATCCAAACCAATCGTCATACAAAAAATCAGAAGCATCAAAGATCATTTGGCATGGAAATTAAATTGCACAAGTTGAACAACCAAAGGTGTGACACAAATTGTCACACCATGCAAACACATGCATAAAACAGAAATGGTGAATGAGAAAAATACCAAACAAAGCCTAAAACATCCATCAATTTGTCTAGAATCATCATGTAAAATTTGGTAGCAATTGGATCAATATCAAGCATTTCATAATAGAAAGAGTAATGCAAGGTCACAAAAGCACATATGATCAAAGATTCTAGCACCATTCAAAATGGAACCATGCACAACTTCCAAATTTAATATCATCAAATTCTAGACATTCTAACGAACAAGTAGCAAAAAACCAGACATTTTTTTGAGCATTTTTCAATTTTATATGAATTTTAGAAGTCGACATAAAAAATGAAAATCAAAATGAAGCATATAGGTGAAATATGGAGGGAAAGGCAACATGAGGAATTATTTGAAATATCGCTGCCAGCCAGAATCGAAGCTTGGCCCACATTTGAAAGAAACGCGCGCCTATGTGAAACGCAGCCGTTTCACCTGGAAAACCCTAGCGCAGCTAACGACGGCCTGTGACGGTCACAAATCGGACGCTAACATGAAGATCTTCATCTTCTTCACGAAGATGAAGATGAACAGGATGAAGTTCATACCAGAATTTCCAGATTTTTTCAGATTCACAAAATTTTTATATCAATGGAACGGCTACATCATGAGGAACATAGATCAAACAATATTTCATGCTAATTCATCATCAATTATGTAAATCGAAGCAAAAAAAGTTTGACATGCAAAACTTCAATCCAGCATATCTCTCTCAATTCTTATCCAAATCGCACGAAATTTATATCAGATCGATCAGCATCAAATGTTCTACAATATTATACACATAAAACAGAGAATTAAGGTGATCGAAAATGTGACCTCTTGAAGATCAGTTCTTGAATTCTGCAGATTCCAGGCGAAGCAAGCATGCAAATCCACTCCAAATCACTTATTATGAAGTTTGATGATAAATTTGAGGCTTGGAAACGTGTAGATCTAGCTTAAATCTGAATTTCCATTGTTATGTTCTTGAACTTGTATGCACAATTCTGGCTCGAATTCCTCAAACAGAAGCTGAAATCACACTTAATCACACTCACTGATCATGATTCTTCAATCAAAACAAGGTGCTATGTTGAAGAAATTTGAATTATGCTTAGGAGAAAATTTTGGAGGCAAAATTCTCTAGATCTAGAAAATGGTGAAATGATCAAGTCTTTCTCAAATTCTGTTAGGGTTTTTATTTATATGATGTCCTAATCTCAATTTAATTAAAAGTTAATCATGTTTAGTTGAAATTAATGAAAATAAGGTGTTATAACCAAAACTTGAAAATTGCATGGTGCATGTAGTAAACCCACGTGAACAGTACCACTTCCTTCATCAAAGTCACTTAAAATCATCTTTTAAACACAATGGCAATGGTAGAAAGTCCATACAATGCACCATTTTTGAATTTTGCAATTTCCCTCCAAAGAAGGCATGGATTAACAAATGATCATGTGATGAGATTTTATGTAATATGGTGAATGTTTTGAAAATCTCATGTCATGACAAGAAAAATGCCAAAAGAACCACCAAATTTGGAGTTATGGATCAAAAGATATGGCCATTTGAAGTTCCATGCACACTTGGCAATGATTGGATCATATCTCCTCAACCATTCATCAGATGCTCATGATCTTGGATGTTTTGGAAATGGGAGAGAGAGATCTTCAACTTTCATGTTGGACAAAATTTCATTTGAAGCTTCTTTGATGTTGGAAAGTTGAGTTGAAGTTGGATCAAAAACTTGCCATTTTTGGAAAGTTGAAATTATAGGTCACTTTCCATTTTTGGAAACTTTTGACTTGACTTCAAATTCTTCAACCTTGATCTTTGACATGATGGTGATAAGCATGATTTGGACATGAATGGGATGAAGAAACTCAATTTCCACACTCAAAACCCACAGTTGACTTTTCAGTTGACTGCATTAGTCCTTAGATGACCTGAAAATGTCCTGATGAATTTGGGGCCTTTGCCACTTGGGAACTTGCTCCAAAATGAACCTATAACTCACATAAGCTCAAAATAATGATCACATGATCCATATCTCAATGGAAACTTCATCTCTTGCACACAAGATTTACTTGAATTGCCTTGACTGTGGATTGCTTAAGCTGCAAATAACAAAGGTTAATGACATATTTTTGTACATTCTTGGTTAGTGATTAAAAGAAAAGCAATGATATACAAATGCAAGCAATGCTTGGTGATCAAGAACCACTCTCAAAGAATATACCACCCACAAGGAAGGAAGCAAGGTGTCTAATGATCCTTGAGGCAATGCAATGTTATGATATGATGCCATGAGGGATCTTAGGGACAAAATTGGGGTCATACACTTACAACCACCTGTCTGGTCATATTTGCATATGATGTCGCTTCAACCCACTTGGTGAAGTAATCAATGGCTACGAGAATAAAACGTTGACCGTTTGACGCCTTAGGCTCAATCATGCTAATCATGTCAATTCCCCACGTGGAGAAAGTCCATGGTGAGGAAATAACATTCAGAAGTGTCGGGGGAACATGAATCTTGTCCGCATAAATCTGACACTTGTGGCATTTCTTTACGTATTTGCAGCAGTCGGACTCCATTGTCAGCCAATAGTAGCCTGCTCTCAACATCTTTTTTGCCATGGCATGTCCATTGGAATGAGTACCAAATGAACCCTCATGGACTTCAGTCATCAACAAGTCTGCTTCGGGTCTATCCACGCATCTGAGCAGAACCATGTCAATTTTTCTCTTGTAAAGCACATCACCATTACGGTAGAAACTGCCAGATAATCTCCTCAAAGTCTTCTTATCTTTAACAGATGCCCCAGGAGGGTAAGTCTGACTTTGGAGAAAGAACTTGGTATCATAATACCATGGCTTATCATCTTTCACCTCCTCAACTGCAAACACGTGAGCTGGTCTATCCAAGCGCATCACGGTAATCTTTGGGACTTCATTCCAATAATTGACAGCGATCATTGAAGCAAGCGTAGCGAGAGCATCCGCCATCTGATTCTCATCTCGAGGAATATGATGGAAGTCAACTTTAGTAAAGAGAGTTGAAATCCTCCTCGCATAATCTCTATATGGGATGAGGCCAGGCTGATTCGTCTCCCATTCACCCTTAATCTGATTAACAACAAGGGTCGGATTGTCATAAACATCCAGATGTTTGATCCTAAGATCAACACATTCTTCCAAACCCATAATACAAGCCTTATACTCTGCCATATTATTCGTGCATTTTATAGCGGGGTATTCGTAAACCATACAAGTCGAGTCGCCACCGCACTTCTATTTATCCAAAGGAAAGGTTAGAAAGCGAACAAAAACCGAGAAGTTTTATCGAATCAAAAACTAATAAAAATGTCAAAGATCAGGGTAAAGGGGTTGGTTATGCAATGGGAAGGTTTTAAGCACCCAAAACATCCTAGGTACTCCTAGGGAGCCCTTTTCACAATTTGTTGTATGGTAGGTTGGTATTTGTGAAAATTATTTGTGCAAACATGATTGGGGAGATGAGAGAAGAATATACAAGTTATTTACAATTTTTGTGTTTGAATGGATAAACCCACTGCCTACGTACCATCTTAAAAAAGATTAGGATCAAAACCTCATAGTTCGGGGTAAAAATCTCAAAAGAAGTTGGTGAATTGATTGGTCCAAAAGTCTTAAGGTCTTTTGTTATCCAAGGGAGAAAACTCAACCTAAAACCACAAATCCACCATGTGAGGATAGCTTCAACATGCTAGTGAGGGGTTAACCCTATAATAAGCATGGAAGACTCATTGCCCATCACTAAGGATATAGGTGAGTATTATATCAACCTCAAGGATAACTCAAACCTAATAGATAATGGTTATGAAAAGTTTTGATAAGAAAGTGGCCATTGAAACCACAAAATATTTGAATGAGTTATATTTACCAATGAAAAGTATTTACAAAATATGGTCAAAGTTGACTTAAAGATTCAATTCAAAATAAGTGTTATGAAAAGGAAGTTTTAAAAAATCAAAAGCATAATGCTTAGGTTTCTAATGTTGAAAAGAAATGTTAATGTTTGCACAAAAAGTTTTGGCTTGGGTTAGATTGGAGGGAAGAAGAAGAATGGCTAAGTCCTAAACATACAAAGATGAAGGATAAGAAATAAGACCACAAATGGAGTTCCCTTATTGAGATCATATTGATGATCCAAGTAGCTCTCATCCTTTGGAATAAGCAAGCAAATAAGCAAATACTCAAGCAATCAATCAATCAAGCAAGCTCTAAGGAATCCTCCAATGGCTCTTATATCTCTCACTTTAGAAGCTCATGACAATGGTTCTTCACTTAGGCTCAAGTTGGAATCCCTAGCACAAGAACACACACATAAAAAAGTTCTATAATGCAAACAAAGAATGGACAAGAGGGAGTTTAGAGAATAGGTCCTTTCAATTCCTCTTCAACATTAAGAATTCTAAAGGCAGGAGGCCTAGTTGATCTTTGACTTTTAAAGCACTCTAAAGGCATGAGGCCTAGTTGCTCTTTGACTCCATTTTTGCATAGGGAATGTCCTAAGTCTAAGTCCTTTTTGTCCATTTGCAATTGGTTCACAACAATCAAAATAAAACACAAGCACAATAGTATATACACAATTATGCGCTCAAGTGAGCAAAAGGCAAATTACATTAACATAAACATGTGCTCAAATAAGCAAAGGGCAAAAGCAAATGAATAATATGTACAAGAGTATTAAATTGCATAAATGTAAAGTGCAAGAATTAAATGTTAGTGGTCAATAGTTAGAGTTAGTGTGCCATAAGGCAATTTAGCGCTATTTTAAGCAATCGTAAGTGGACTAATGTAGTAGTCACACCTATTTGAGGTCGGTCAATAATAATGTAGGCAACAACACAAGTTAGAGATCTTGATTAGTGAATCAAGCTCCTACAACTTGCCATGCCAAAAGAAGATGAGAAATGATCTTGTATTGATTTAGGTTATTTGCTTGATTAAGAAGAAACCTATCCTTAATGCAAAGTCATTCACTTGATCTATGATCAAGATGAATTAGATTTAAATCAAGGAAGGTTAAACCTCCCATTCATCAAGGCTAACCACCAATCTTTAACTCATTGATAAAAATAAGAAAAAGATGAAGAAGGAGATGAATAAGAATGAACATTAATGGAAATTCAAATGAAGTAATCAACATACATTTACCAAAGATAGATGGAATCAAAGTCAAACATTAGTAAACAGAAGCAAAATGAAACTTAGAAGTCAAGAAACAAATAAAATATTTTTGGTATTTTTCAAAATTAAATAGTACTTGAATTAAAATAAACAAATAAAGGTCAAACTTCAAATCCATTTCAAATAAACTTTGAAAAGTCCAAATGGATCATCCTAAGTTCAACAAGGTCAAACAAAGATTGACAAAAAATTTCAGCATTTTTAGAAACCAGAAACTATTTTTAATCAATTAAAAATGCATAAAAAATAACCTAATTGAATTAAAATGTCAAATAAATCTCAAATCAGTTAATAAATTGATGAGAATATTTTTCATAGATCCATCATCATTCAAAGAGGTTAAGAAAATATTTTTGTATTTTTTGAATATCAAAAACTATTTAAAATGAATTGAAAACAACCAGAAAAGAGAAAATTCATAAAAAATATCAAATGGTAAAATAAAAAATATTAAAAATCATTTTTTAAAAACTAGAAATTTAAAAGAGAAATAATGCAATTGGTCTCACATTTTTTGGACTTAAAATGAATGAGATATGATTTTTTGAAATGAAATCGAATAAAAGAAATAAAATGGAAATTAAAATCAGAAATAAAAAATTAGGAAAAACATGAGGCGTTGGATCAGGCTCATTAATTGAGTTGGCGCATCAAGCGATCCTCAAGCGCGCGTCCACCAAACACTTAAGTCAATGCAAAACAGGTAGCCATTAAAAGAGTCATAACAAAAGATAGTCTAGATTAGATCTGGAAACGAGATCTAAGGGTTGTGGTTTGATCTGGGACTGGGACGGTGGTGTACACCACCGTCTTCTCCGGCGAACTCATCAGTGCCGGTGAGAGTTGCAGACATGGCAACCTCAACCAAATGCCACGATTTATACAGCAATGGAAAGCTAGGGTGATGTGCATCACCCCTGTGCCATCTATTTTCACTCTAGACTTCCATTGAGAGAGAAATCAGAGGTTGAAAATTATGATTTTCAACTGAAACTTAATGAATTTTCAAAATTCAAAGCATCAATCAATTGCCTTTTATGAGAGGACTTCAGCCAACCCAATAAATGCAAGAAACAAAGAGATTCGAAGAAGGAAAGTTTGAATATCCACCTCTGAAATGTGGATCTTGAGAGCACGATTCTCCTCAGCTAATGCTTGTAGTATGATCTAGTGATAGAGATGAAGCAAGGTCAAGGAATTATGAGTCTGAAAATCAACCAATGTAGTTGAAATTCAGATCTGAAATTTTGAAAAGCAAGTGAAAATTCCTTTCAGTATGCCTATGGAGGGAGTTGTGCAGCATAACAGGCGCCTTCAGGTTATCAAATTATGAAGCCTTGCACTCTTATTTATAGCAATTAGCAAAGGTATACATGAGCAATGCATGTGCATGAATGGAGAGGGCCTCCATGCATGGGCCTGTACAGGCGCATGGAGGGCCCAATTCCAATTGCAAATGAATGTTGGTATCACATTTAGGTGAAATGGACGTGCAGAAATGATGTCATGCGCTTGTGCAATGTGTTTTCAACTTGTTTCCAAAAATGCACTAAAATGTTATCCTCTTTGAAAATGATATTTCCAAAAATAAAATATAGCCTTATGGGTAATGGTTGGAAAGATCTTGACATGAGGATCAATTGTTATATTGAACAAAACTTCATTTGGAATTGGGAAATTGATGAAAATTGATCATAAAGTGCAAGGTGCAAAACATGTGCATGTGAACATTTCCAAAAATGATCAACTTCAAGCCCTTCAGTTTCATTGATGAAAGCTCCAAATGTCAAAATCTTAAACATCAAAGTTTTAGATATTTTCAAAATAATAAATTTGGACTCAAATTTTGAATCATTTGGATTTTTTATGAGGAAGTTATGGGAACTTGAAATTGGACTTTTTCACATTTCAATGCCTTTGGTCCAAAGTGACCTATAATGTTTTGCATTATCACATGTATTTATTTTAGGATTATGAAAATTTGTCCAAAATAAAAAATGAAGTAGACATCTTAAACTCTCCAATTCAGTTGATCCCACCTCAAAATCATGAAAAATGAATGAGTTATGTTCTTGGGAAGTTGACCCAAAATTAGGGTTTCAATCAAAATGACCTATAATGTTTTGAAATGGATGATGACCTTCCAAGCTTCAAATCAATTTTTGATGAACATGAAAGTTGTTAGTATGGTTTTTAAGAACATGTTTCCTCTTGGGGTCAACTCCATTTGACAAACACATCAAAAGTTAGGTCTCAGTGTACTTCAAAATAGTCAGATGAATTGACTGATCAACTTCTCAAGTCCATGCCTCAAATCTTGATGAATTAATGATTGTGGGCACTCAAAAAAGCTCAAATATGCATGAAATGATGAATGAAATTACTTTCCTTGATTTTATTTGATCATGGGTTGAGGTTGCTTCATGGGCAAGGCATAGTTGATGCACAAATGAATTAGGGTTTCCTTGGGAATCAAGCCTCAAACCCTTTGGTTTTCTTTGATCAAAATGATGAATTGAGATACTTGGGAGGCATATTTGATGGATGAGGGCCTTGTGAACCATTGTCATGCTTGCTTTCATCTTCATCTGGCCACTTCAATGGGCATAGGGTCTCATAAGAGCCTCAGATCTTATCATGGTTCAAACTACAAAACAAAAGATGTTAGTGACATATTTTTGTGCTTTTGGTTAGAAATCAAAATAAGAAGAGAAATAATATACAATTCAAGCATACTTGCTGGTCTCAAACCAACTCACACAAGTGTTCCCACCCAAAGGTTAGGAGCCAAGATGTTATGATCCTTGAGACAAGATGCAAATGCAATATTATGATGCCATAAGGGATCTTAGGGTCAAAATTGGGGTCTTACACATTTGAAAGTTAGCCTTGCTGTAAAAGGAAAATGTGTGCCTTGAGGAGTAATAATCACTTCCCCAATGCCATTTCCATACTGATTGACAGCGCCATCGAACACCACACCCCATCGGGAACCAGGCTCTGGACCTTCATCGAGCGTAGGCTCATCATGATCTTTCATTTTCAAATACAGAATCTCCTCATTAGGGAAGTAGTATTGCACAGACTGATAATGTTCAATTGGTTGATGCGCCAAATGGTCAACCAAGATACTACCTTTAATAGCTTTTTGAGCTCGATACTCAATATCATACTCAGATAACAGCATCTGCCAACAGGAAATTCTCCCAGTTAAAGCAGGCTTCTTAAAGATATACTTGATCGGATCCATTTTGGATATCAACCAAGTTGTATGATTTAACATATACTGGCGTAAACACTTAGCAGCCCAAGCCAAAACACAACATGTCTTCTCAAGCATTGAGTAGCGAGACTCACAGTCGGTGAACTTCTTACTCAAGTATTATATTGCATATTCTTTCTTTCCTGATTCATCCTGCTGACCAAGGACACAACCCATGGAATTATCAAGTACAATCAGGTACATAATCAATGGTCTCCTTTCAACAGGCGGAGACAGAATCGGAGGCTCGGAGAGATACTCTTTGATACTGTCAAAGGCCTTTTGGCAATCCTCGGTCCAATCATGACGCTGATCTTTCCGGAGGAGCTTGAATATAGGCGCACATGTGGCAGTCATGTGGGATATAAATCTTGAAATGTAATTCAAGCGGCCAAGAAAACCTCGGACTTGCTTCTCAGTTTTGGGCATATGCATCTCTTGTATTACTTTGACCTTGGAAGGATCAACTTCAATACCTCTCTCACTGACAATAAAGCCTAATAACTTGCCGGCACGGACTCCAAATGTACACTTGTTCAGATTCAAGCAGAGTTTGTACTTCCTCAAACACTAGAAAAGCTTCAACAAGTGTTCTACATGTTCAACTTTCATTTTCGACTTTGCAATCATATCGTCGACATACTCCTCAATCTCCTTGTGCATCATGTCATGAAACAAGGTAGTCATAGCACGTTGATACGTGGCTCCGGCGTACTTCAAACCGAAGGGTATCACTCGATAACAGAATGTTCCCCAAGGTGTGATGAATGTTGTCTTCTCCATATCCTTGGGTGCCATTTTAATCTGATTATAACCGGAAAATCCGTCCATAAATGAAAATATATTGAATTTAGACGTATTATCTACCAACATATCAATGTGTGGTAGAGGAAAATCATCTTTCGGATTGGCTTTATTCAAGTCACGGTAATCCATGCACATTCAGATTTTTCCGTCTTTTTTAGGTACATGCACAATATTGGCCACCCATTGAGGATATGTAGAAGTCACCAGAAACCCCGCATCGATTTGCTTTTGAACTTCTTCTTTAATCTTCACTGCCATATCAGGATGAGTTCCTCTGAGCTTTTGCTTCACAGACACACACTCAGGCTTCAACGGCAAGAAATGTTGCACGATATCAGTATTTAGACCAGGCATGTCTTCATACGACCAGGCAAAGATGTCGACATATTCTCGTAGAAACTCAATCAACCCCTTCTTAATAGACTCTTCAATGAGTTCCCCAATCTTCACTTCTCGGATGCAGTCTTCAAATCCCAAGTTGACTGTTTCCAGATTCTTAAGATGTGGCTAAATGATCTTCTCCTCGTACTCAAGGAGACAGGTAATCTCATCAGGAATATCTTCAACATCATCTTCTTCTACCTCAAATACAGGGAACTCAAAGTTGGGAGATGGTGTTGGATCATTATGTTCAATGGGTTTGACCAACCTGCATAATGATTTTGAGTATAAAAGAGATTTCAGAATTCAAACAAGGCAAATCGTTATGCAGATGAAAAAAATTGATTTTATTCTCTTTTTTAGGGTTTTATGGTGATTACCAATTTCATGCGAAAAGCAAAAAATGAAAAATAATTTGGAAAACAAACATTTAACATGCGATTATTGAATGAATATCATTGTATTAACAAATTATGCCAACAATGTCTTCACTTCTCCCTTTGGCATGGGAGAAGGGTTTTTTAAACAGGAATGAACATATTACGTAAAGTTATGGATAACTATTGGAACATCAACAACGACCCAATTATTTCAGATCCCGCTAGGTATGACAAAGTTGTCGAGGTCTTCTTCTTCGTCTTCTTCAATGATGTCAGCAACTTCGTGATCTCCATCGGTATGGATGAAACCTCCACTCTGAAACAGCCCAAGATCATTAGAAGCACCGTAAGAATACCATATACCAGCCCGGGATTTATTATCTTCCATCTTTATCATTTTCCCCAAACGATTAGTTGCGCCACACTCGATGGCCAACTTCGCATCATTGTAGGAGACAAATGAAGAAAGCCCTTTCCTAGAAGGCTCAGCAATAGATAAGGCTTAGAATGGAGTTCCAACCTCATCCTCAGCATCGATGTAGGAAAAGGAAGATAAATGGCTGACGAAGAGAGCCTTCTCTCCCCCTATCACCAGCAACTTCTTGTTCTTGACGAACTTCAACTTTTGGTGTAGGGTGGATGTCACGGCGCCTGCCTCGTGAATCCATGGTCTACCAAGTAAACAATTGTACGACAAATGTATGTCCATAACTTGGAAAGTGATCTGGAAATCACTAGGTCCAATTTTGATCGGGAGGTCAAATTCACCGATCACGGTCTTGCGCGATTCATCAAAAGCTTTTACTACCACTCCACTCTACCTCATGGGAGTCCCCTGATATGAAAGTTTGGTGAGAGTGGACTTTGGAAATACATTAAGTGATGACCCGGTGTCCACCAATACATTGGACAGGGCATAATCTTTGCAGTTCATAGAGATATGTAAGGCCAAATTGTGGTCTTTTCCCTCCTCGGGAAGATTATCATCGCAGAAGCTCAAATTGTTGCAGGCAGTTATATTTGCAACAATGCTATCAAACTGTTCAATTGTGACATTGTGATCCACATATGCCATGCCCAACACCCTATGCAACGTTTCGCGGTGTGGCTCTGAATTCGTCAACAAAGATAAGACAAATATCTTTGATGGAGTTTAAAGCAACTGCTCCACAATGTTGTACTCGCTCCTCTTGATGAGCCTCAACATCTCATCACCATCCTCTCTCAATATGCCAGACTGGCCAACTAGGATAGGAGCTTTATCAATTTTGACAACAACAGGGTTAACACCCTTCACAACAGGAATGGAATGATTTGAAGAAGAAGTCCCCACGGGACCGACAAAACTAACAACATCCCTCTTCACAATGTTTTTGTGGGATTTCGGCTGAGCCGAGAAAACACGACCACTGCGGGTCACTCCACTAACATCGGATATGCTTACAACAAAGGTTGAGGGCAACGACACCTCCTTCCCATCTTCAAGCATAACAGCATTGTAACAGTTTGGGACCGCTTTATCTGACACATACGGGACAGTGCCCGCTGGCTTTATCACAAGAGTTGGAACCACCTTCCTTTTGCTGCCATCATACTTGATGACAACAGGATCAAGAATATTAAACACAGGGGTAATAACATCAACTTCATCCTCATCACGATTTTGAAGTATCTCGATCATCCCTTGGTCTAGCATCTCTTGGATGTCCCTTCTTATCTTGCGGCATCCTCTTTCATTGACAGTGCACACATGGCACCTATCGTGATCATGCTCATAATGATTGTACTCACACAACAGCCTATGCATTTCCACCAGGGACTTCCTTATATCATTCACATAAAGGACCTTATACTTTCCCGGGCAACCCTGGACCATGTTGACAGCTGCCTTCCCATGCTCATGCAATGGGTTCTTCTTAACATTATGGCCTATATCCTCAAAGGATAGTATCCCACTCCTCACAAGGTCTTGCCCCTTCGTCTTCAATGGAAAGCAGTTCTCCACATCATGTCCGGGCGCGCTGGAATGATACACACAATGAAGTTTCGGCTTGTACCACCATTGAGGATTGGCTGGCATAGCAGGAGGATCACGTGGAGTTAATACCTTCTTATCAATCAAGGAAGGGTACAATTCAGCGTAAGTCATAGGAATCGGGTCAAAAGTCACCCTCTTCCTCTCATAATTGCTGGTGTTGTTGTTGTTATTCTTGCTACGAGGCTGGTAAGCCTGTTGTTGTTGACGAGATTGTTGTTGTGGTTGTTGAGCTTCTCTGAAAACAGGTGCTATATGAGCCACCTGGTGTTGGTTAACGATTGGTCGAACTTCCTTCCTCCTCACAGAGGGCCTTCTTTTACTATGGGAAGAAACAGCATGAGTCTCCCCTTCCTTCTTTCTGGCAAATCCTCCATATTTCTTTACCGAAGAATTATCATCACGGGACAGACGTCCTTCACGGACTCCCTCTTCTAGCCTCATTCCCCATATTTACCATTTCGGTAAAGTCCGAGGGAGCACTAGCAATCATACGCTCATAATAGAAAGAGCTCAAAGTCTTCAAAAAGATCTTTGTCATGCCCTTCTCCTCCAATGGTGGCACTATCTGAGCTGCCAATTCCCTCCATCTCTGGGCATACTCCTTGAAGGTTTCCTTATCTTTTTGGGACATCGCCCTCAGTTGATCTCTGTTCGGAGCCATATCCACGTTGTACTTGTACTGCCTTACGAAAGCCTCACCGAGGTCATTGAAAGTGCGCACAGAGCCACAGTCAAGACCCATATACCATTTCAAGGCAGTGCCAGATAGGCTGTCTTGAAAATAATGAATGAGTAGTTGGTCATTGTCGGTATGCGTAGACATTATTCTAGCATACATGACCAAATGGCTGAGCGGACAGCTATTCCCCTTGTATTTTTCAAAGTCAGGGACCTTGAACTTTATCGGAATCTTTACATTCGGGACCAACAGAGCTCAGAGGCGCTCTTCCCAAACAAGTCCTTCCCTCGAAGGGCCTTCATTTCCTTCCTCAAGTCAGAGAACTAGTCTTTCATCTCGTCTAATTTGTCATACACATCCGGGTTCTCAGAGGCCTCGGAATGGTAGATAGTCTCGTCAACACGGACTTGAGGAATGGGAGCTGGAATAGGAACATATTTAACTACCAGGGGTGGCACCACGGGGACCGGGCTAGATGCCGGCTGACCTTGCACTTGCGGATGATATCCTTCGGGCATGAAATTATGGGGCATCCCCCAAGGGTAACCGAAAGGCATAACATTTACTGATCTCATAGCAGGGGGTGGTATAGAGGTAAGAGCTACTTCAGGTGCTTGATTGGACGCAGACGCTTGCACATTTACAACTTGCTTTTGAGCTTGGAGCAGAGACTCCACTAGAGCAAATAATCGGATGACTTCTTCTTTGAGTTCTCTATTCTCGTTCTCTAGTTGTTCGGCCATTGCTTTGACGTTTGCGCGAGTGTGGTATGGATGCGTCAGCTTGTCTTCAAAATAAATGAAGAGCAAAGAGTTAGACCACTACATCAAGAGCTCGGAACCGAAACCTGCTTATGCATATGATGCATGCAATGCTCGTGCATATGCTTTTTTTATCAAAGGAACTTTATAAGGATCTATTTGCAAATATTTTGAAAATATTGAACTTTTTGAGACATATGTGGAATACTCATAGAAATATAATATTTGGAAACTTTTTACACCAAAGAATTAGTACAGTCTCGGTAACCAAATACAATACAAGAGAAAAGGAGAATAAACATCCTATGGAGCCTTAGAAGCAGTCGTCTAAAGCCTTCGAGATCGGAAGATACATCGCACAAAGCTTTGTAAGAACAAAAATTGTTCTACAACAGACTCCATGATTTTGATGATAACAAAGGATGAAACCAAAAATGGCACCCTAACGAAAAGTTTCTAAGTGTGCAGGGTTCTAAAGATAGAAGAAATAAATCTGATGATGTCATCAGATGCACAACAAGATCAGATACAAATTATCAAGTATCAGAAGCATCTAAAGTGGAATCTCGTTTCAAGAAGCTCTGACTCTGGACAAAACTGCAAAGTATCAGAAGCATCTGAACATGAAGTAAAGTCTAGAAGCTCTGACTCTGAACAAATGCCTTCTGTAAACTCTGGAAGTTATCAGCGCCATCTGAATTCTCAAGAGATAACATCAGAAGCCAGATTCCCAGATACACGAAGACTCTAATCAGAATTGTTAATCATGATGAAGTAACGTTTAAGCCAAGTTAAAGTTCTGCAAATGGATTTCCTCAATTAGAAAGAGACGTTAATCTCCTCTTCCAAGAGAGAAGATACTACTTGTGGTAAGTAGTCACTTCTAAAAGAAAAAGTCTCCTGCAGAAGCTATTTATAGAATGGCGTAACTACATCTTTATATCCAACAGATTCAACTCTACTTCAACTCTACTTCAACTCCTATAAATAGAGAAGAAATCTCATTCAGTAAGCAAGAAATCACTAGCCAAAACTATACTGAAATTATATCACGCTCAAGAAAAACATCTCTGTTCTTCAAAGATTTTCACTAAGCTTTTGCTTATCAAGTGAAATATTTGTTCTTAAGTTTGTAATATTTGCTTTCTTAGAAGCACTCTAGATTACACATCTTGTATCTAATTTTTATTTGATTTCCTCAAGTGACTCTTTGTAGTCTGTAGACTTGAGAGGACTAAGAGATTTTCTTCTCTCTTAGGGGTTGTTTGTAATCTTTCAAGATTAGTGGATTAAGTCCTTGTTGAAGGCGAAATCACCTTGGCCGGGTGGACTGGAGTAGCTTTGTGTTATAAGCGAACCAGTATAAAATCATTGTGTGATTTCATTTTGCAAAAGCGCTTATTTTATTTTTTTTTCAAACAATTCAAACCCCCCCTTTCTTGTTTTTCTCACCTTCAATTGGTATCAGAGCTCCGGCTCTGTTATTGATTTTCAAATCAAACACTTAACCGTGTAGAGAGATCCAGTGCGAGAAAAACAAATGGCCCACTCAAATGAGAAAGATTCTTACAATGCCAAGCCTCCTGTTTTTGATGGAGAAAAGTTTGATTACTGGAAAGATAGAATCGAAAGTTTCTTTCTGGGTTATGACGCTGACCTCTGGGACATTGTCACAGATGGATACAAACCTCCAACCTTAAATGGAGCTGAAGTTCCCAGAAGCAAAATGTCAGAAGATCAGAAACGTGTTTTCAAGAATCACCACAAGGCCAGAACAATACTTCTAAATGCTATATCATACAACGAATACGAAAAGATCACCAACAGAGAGACGGCTAAAGATATACTTGACTCTCTGAGGATGACCCATGAAGGAAACTCCCAAGTCAAGGAGACGAAGGCTCTGGCGTTGATCCAGAAATATGAAGCCTTCAAGATGGAAGATGATGAAGCTATAGAAGCTATGTTTTCCAGATTTCAAACTCTTATTGCAGGTCTTAAAGTGCTAGACAAAGGATATACGACTGCAGATCATGTTAAGAAGATAGTCAGAAGTCTGCCAAAGAAATGGAGACCAATGGTTACTGCTCTGAAGTTATCAAAGGATTTGAACAATATCAGCCTTGAAGAACTTGTTAGTTCTCTCAGAAGCCATGAGATAGAACTGGAGGAGGATGAGCCTCAGAAAAGGAACAAGTCAGTGGCGCTGAAGTCCAGACCTGAAAGACGGAAGTCAGACAGAACCAAGGCTCTTCAAGCAGCAACTGCAGACACTGATGACTCTGAACCTGAAGACTCTGATGATGAAGAAGAGCTGTCCCTACTAACCAGAAGAGTTAAGCAACTCTGGAAAAGGAGGAACAACAACAACTTCAGAAGATCAAGACCCAGAGGGGATCGATCAGAGTCAACTTCAAAAGGTAAACCTAACAAAGATATTACCTGCTTTGAATGTAAAGAAACAGGTCATTACAGAAATGAATGCCCCAAGCTGAAGAAAGATAACTCTAAGAAAGAAAGCTTCAAGAAAAATACCTTCAGAACAAAGAAGGGATTAATGGCCACCTGGGACGACAGTGAATCTGACTCTGATGAACAGGCCAACGTAGCTCTTATGGCTACCACATCCAGCAGCTCAGATGAAGAATCTGAAGAGGTATTTTCTGAACTTTCTAGATCTGACTTAGAATCATGTTTATCAGAATCTCTTACCTCTCTTCAGAAATTAAAACAAAAAGTTAAAAACATTAAAGGCCTTCTTAAAGCAAAATCTGAAGTATGTAGTAGACTTGAGACAACAATTCTAGCACGAGATGATACTATCAGATCTCTAACGAAAGAAAGAGATGGAGCTAAAACAAAAAGCTTAGAATTAGAAGAAACGTTGTCTCAAGCACCACAAACTTCAAATGAAATTATTTATAAATATGAAGAAGCTTTTCAACAATTTCTGAAGAATGGGATAGATAGGAGTATTATGGCATCCATGATTTATGGAGTAAGTCAGAATAATAAAAGAGGAATTGGGTATGATTCTGAGGAACATAAAACCTCTACCAGTAACCAAATTAAATCGCCTTTTTCATACCACTACACACACACACAAGAACACAAATTTAAAATGCTAGAAGACCCAAAGTTGTAAGAAACTCTGGGAAAACTAATCTGAAAGGACCCAAGAGATTCTGGGTACCGAAAGATAAGATCATCTATGTTGCAGATATCCTATGCAGCAAAGTTCAGACACCAATCATGGTACCTGGACTCTGGATGCTCGCGACATATGACGGGAAGAAAGTCTATGTTCCAAAGCCTGGAACTTAAAGACGCTGGATTTGTAGGCTTCGGAGGAGATCAGAAAGGAAGGATCAGAGGCTCCGGAACTATTGGTAATGGTACTCTTCCCTCTATATCTGATGTTCTTTATGTAGAAGGATTAATGCATAACTTGTTATCCATAAGTCAATTAAGTGATAACGGTTATGATGTAATCTTTAATCAAAAAACGTGTAAAGCCATTAGTCAGAACGATGGCTCTGTCCTTTTCACAGGCAAGAGGAAAAACAACATTTATAAAATAAATCTTTCTGATTTAAAAGATCAAAATGTTAAATGTTTAATGTCAGTTCACAAAGAGCAATGGGTATGGCATAGACGCTTAGGCCACATTAGCATGAGAAAACTTTCTCAGCTAACTAAACTTGAGTTAGTCAGAGGTCTGCCTAAACTGAAGTTTTCTTCAGATGCTCTGTGTGAAGCTTGTCAGAAAGGAAAGTTTTCAAAAACATCTTTTAAAAAGAAAAATGTTGTTTCTACCTCTAAGCCTCTGGAGCTTCTTCACATTGACTTATTTGGTCCTGTGAAAACAGCATCAGTCAATGGAAAGAAGTATGGACTAGTAATCGTTGATGATTACAGCCGCTGGACATGGGTAAAATTCCTAAAGCACAAGAGTGAGTCTCACTCTGTATTCACCAGTTTCTGTTCTAAAGTGCAAAAAGAATTTGACTCTAAAATTGTTAGAGTCAGAAGTGATCATGGTGGAGAATTTGAAAATAAAGATTTTGAAGAACTATTTGATTCAAATGGAATATCCCATGATTTCTCCTGCCCTAGAACTCCACAACAAAATGGAGTTGTAGAGAGGAAGAATAGGACACTCCAGGAGATGGCCAGAACCATGATCAATGAAACAAATGTAGCAAAGCACTTTTGGGCAGAAGCTGTAAATACAGCGTGTTATATTCAGAATAGAATCTCTATTAGACCTATTCTGGAAAAGACTCCCTATGAACTGTGTAAGGGAAGAAAACCCAACATTTCATATTTTCATCCTTTTGGATGCATTTGTTTTATATTAAATACTAAAGAACATCTGAACAAGTTTGATTCCAAAGCACAGAAAGGTATTATGTTAGGATACTCAGAACGCTCTAAAGGCTACAGAGTATACAACACAGAAACCAAAATTGTGGAGGAATCAATTCATGTTAGATTTGATGATAAGCTTGACCCTGAAAAGTCAAAGCTAGTTGAAAAGTTTGCAGATTTAGAGATCACTCTGGTAGAATCTGAGAAAACTCCAGAAGCAACTGTCACTCCAGACTCTGAAGAAATTAAATCTCCAGACATTCCAAGGAAAGTTAAAAGTCGTATTAACATATCTGAAGATTTGATTTTGGGAAACAAAGATGAACCTGTTAGAACCAGATCTACCTTCAGAACGTCTGAAGATATTCCTCTGGGACTAGTGTCTCTGATTGAGCCTACGTCCTGTGATGAAGCTCTTCAAGATAATGATTGGGTGGCAGCTATGCAAGAAGAGTTGGATCAATTCTCCAAGAATGATGTCTGGGATCTCGTTCCTAAACCCAGAGGCACTCATGTTATTGGAACTAGATGGGTTTTCAGAAATAAACTGAACGAGAAAGGAGAAGTTGTCAGAAACAAAGCACGACTGGTAGCTCAAGGTTATAGTCAACAAGAAGGTATTGATTATAATGAAACCTTTGCTCCAGTCGCGAGGTTAGAATCTATTCGTCTTCTTGTATCTTTTGCTATTAATCATTCTATCAAATTATACCAAATGGATGTCAAGAGTGCATTTCTAAATGGTTATATTTCAGAAGAAGTGTATGTAAATTAACCTCCAGGTTTTGAAAATTCAAAATTTCCAGAACATGTTTTCAAACTTAAAAAATCTTTATATGGACTTAAACAAGCTCCCAGAGCTTGGTATGAACGTCTGAGCAATTTTCTTCTGGAACAAAATTTTATCAGAGGGAAGGTTGATTCTACACTCTTCTGTAAAAATTATGAAAATGATCTCATGATATGCCAAATTTATGTTGATGACATTATTTTTGGTTCTGCTAATATCTCTGTTTGCCAAGAATTTTCTAAGTTAATGCAGGCAGAATTTGAAATGAGTCTAATGCAAGAACTAAAGTTCTTTCTGGGAATTCAAATCAATCAAACTCCAGAAGTCACGTACATTCATCAAAGCAAGTACATTAAAGATGTTCTGAAAAGTTTGACATGACTGAATGCAACTCTGCAAAGACTCCTATGCACCCAACTTGCATTCTGGAAAAGGAAGAGGTAAGCAACAAGGTTTGTCAGAAGCTCTATCGAGGTATGATAGGCTCTCTTCTCTATTTAACTGCTACTCGTCCTGATATTCTCTTTAGCGTCTGTCTTTGTGCCAGATTCCAATCAGATCCTAGAGAATCTCATTTAACAGCTGTTAAGAGAATTCTTAAGTATCTGAAAGGAACTCCTAACCTGGGCCTGATGTATGAGAAAACATCAGAGTATAGGCTTTCTGGTTATTGTGATGCAGATTATGCAGGAGATAGAATAGAACGAAAAAGCACATCTGGAAATTGCCAGCTTCTGGGAAACAATCTAATCTCCTGGGCTAGCAAAAGACAGTCAACTATCGCTCTATCAACTGCAGAAGCAGAATATATCTCAGCATCACTGTGCACAACTCAGATGCTCTGGATGAAACATCAGCTAGAAGATCTTCAAATCTTTGAGAGTAACATTCCTATCCTTTGTGATAATACTGCTGCTATTTGTTTGAGTAAGAATCCTATTTTACATTCCAGAGCCAAACACATAGAAATTAAACATCATTTTATTAGAGACTATGTTCAGAAAGGAATAGTAACGCTGAAGTTCATTGATACAGAACATCAATGGGCAGATATCTTTACTAAGCCTCTAGCTGAAGATAGATTTCTTTTCATCTTAGAAAATCTGAACATTAAAAATTGTCCTGAATGAAGTATGGCTCTGAAAAATATAAAATAAGATTCTGATAAAAACAAATATGATTCTGCCTCTGACTCTGATGCTTCTACATTGTTAAGAAGATATCTGAGTTAGAAATCTTCAGAACCAATCTCTTGGTATTCCTGAAGATCAGATACATCAACGCGTGGAACTCTGAAGCGTCAAACTTTAGAACTTCTAGACAGCTGTCAAGAAATTCAAAAGGCAGACGTTTGAGTTTTCCTCGAGCAGTGTGCAAACTGTGGGATTAGACATTCATTTATGAGCTGTAATCATTTTTCCCCCCAAGCGTGCCATTTTGAGTTTTGTGTCTAACGCTGGTATGTGTGTCGTTTTGCATGCGTTTTTACTTAGGTATATAAACACTTTTCTCACATTTCACACACTTATCACTCTTCACTCACTCTTAAACCCTAAACCCTCTCTCGAAGTTTTCTCTGCAACTTCTTCAGTTCTTCATCTTCTTCATCAATTTTCTTCATGAATCCTCAAGAGCAAGAAGTTTTTAACTTCTCCCAACAAATGGAAGCCAGTTCTAATCCCCAAACCTCAAACACTCAAACACCCACTGTTACAGGCGTTACCACAACCCCTGTTTATCAAGAACCTCATATTTTGGATCGTGAACGCCACATTCATCTTGCAACCTCCTTTGAAAATTTGGATGTACTGTGTGAATCGCTGGTTGATTTTGAGAATTTAAGAAGAAACGGTGTTGATCTTACTGAAGATCTTTACAAGCAAGGTTGGGAAAACTACTTCGACAGGCTCTATGGTCCAATCTACCCTCTTCTGGTCAAAGAATTTTGGAGACATGCTGATGCAGATGACCAGTTCATCGTTTCCTTTGTTCTGGGAGTGAAGATTGTCATCACTGAAGCATCAATTGCTTCCTTGCTGAACATGGAGACTACTGGAGGTAAAAGGATTTACAACATTCCTCCAAGGTCAAAGCGCATCACAGAGGTCATTAACCCTACAATCTTCAAATCAAACGCTGAGGGAAACCCCTCTAAGAACAAGGAGCTTCATCAGAACCTCCGAGTTTGGTTGAAAATAATTTTGGGAACAATCCACCATCGCCCAGCCTCCAACTCCTCTGATTATATTAATGCTGATCAGAAACTCATTTTATATTGCATTCAGAAAGGTATCAAGATCAATCTCCCTGTTCTTCTTTTCAAATATCTAAGGGATTCTGTCAAAGACTCCAGAAACAGCTTGAAGCCAAGATCTTACATCCCTCTGGGAAGACTGCTTTCTGATGTCTTCATTGAGCATGGATTGGTTGACCAGCTGGAAAAGGCCAAGCTGATGGATGATCTGGCTATAGAAACTGGAAGGCCTCTGAATGCCAAAAACCTGAAAAGCATGGGAATCATCAAGGAGATCAGAGTCAAGCCCACTATGGATGTGTCCTGGGAAGCTCTGAAAGATCAAAGGAAGATGCCTCATGGCCTTGAAAGGTTCTTCAAGAATGAACCCAGAGATGCCATTGCTATCTACCTTCAGCGTCTGCTGGATGAAGGTATTGATATTTCTGATTTCAGAATTGAAGACCTTTTGGATTCAGAAGAGGATTTGGTCAGATACAAAAGAGGCCTTTCTGAGAAGAAGATAGCTGAGGAAGCAAGGAAGGCAAAGAAACCCAGACTTGGAGAATCTTCTGGAACCAAAGCTCCAGCTCCTCTGAAAGTCTCTTCTTCTTCTGGTAAGTCCATTCCTCCTGTTACTTCTGTAATACCTATGATGGCCTCTTCTACTCCTCTCCCAACACCTCCCTTATTTACAACCTCTGAAACCCCTCCTTCAACCATCAGAACCTCTCAACCTCCACCTGTTCTAAAAGTTGCTCGTAATTTCACAACAACCTCTGACCCAAATCAACTATATCACCACAGCACTTCCTCTTCCTCATCCTCTGGACCAGAAACACCCCCATACTTTAGTGTTTCTTCATCATCATCCACAGAACACTCTGACCCAAACTCCCCAACAATAGCTGAAATCTATGCTAAAAATTTCGCTTCACAACCCACAAAACAATCTGAAGTAACCTCCACCCTCCGAACTTCTCTTCCACAACAAACAACCACCATCTCCTCTGAAAATCAAACTTCACTTCCACCACAACAAACAACCACCACACCCTCTGAAACCCAACCATCTGTAATTCGACCATCTGATCCTTATATCACCCCACCAATTATTCCCGCTGTACCTGGACCAGACTCTGACCCATTAGACCTAAACCCACTCTATGCTTCATCCCCCAGTCTTCAACCAGAACCAGATTCTGAATTTCAAGCAGAATCTGAACCTCAACCAGAATCAGAAACTGAACCTCACTCTCTAAATCTCAGCCCTCAAAACTCTCCACCTCATTCACCTGAACCTGAACCTGAACTTACCATACCTACCCTTGAGGAGGCCATTATACAGGTTGCAGAAGCTTCAGTCCAGAAGATCAAGTCTCTGGCTAAAAACTCTGAAGTTAGTGATGATCCTAAATCTGTTAGGACACACTGGAACAGAGTCATTAGTTGGATGACCTCTGAGTCTTATAGGCTGAAGAGTATCTCTGAACAAGTCAGAAATGGCTACATCAGAGACTCTGAGGAAAGACTCCAAGAGAGACTGGCTAGAGAAGCTGAGGCCAGAAGATTAGAGGAGGAAAGATTGGCTAGGGAAGCTGAAGAAGAAGCAAAGAGGTTGGAAGAAGAACGACTGGCAAAGGAAGCAGAACTTCTAAGGATTCGGGAAGCTGAAGCCAAGGCTCAGGCAGATGCAGAAGCCCAAGCTGCTGCTGAAGCTGAAGCTCAGCAGGCTCTGATTCAGGGGGAGTCTTCCTCTGCGATCCCTCTGATTCTTAACACTCTGAAAGAGATAAAGCAAGATCAGCAAGAGATCAAGAAAGATCAGAATGAGCTTCGTGCCAGGATGGGCAAGCAAGATGCTTTGAATGAAAACATCCAGAACATGTTTGCCATGTTGCTTCAGAGACTTCCTCAACCTCCAAACCCTTAGGCACTTAGGATTTATTTTGTTTGCTTGCCTAGTGTTTTTGCTTCTGTCTTTTTTAGCTCTGATATTCTTCTTTGAATCTGATGTTTTTGACTGTTGTTTGCCTTTGTGCTTTTTTTAATGAAGTGTTTTTCTCTTTATTATTTTTTTTTTATTTTTTATGCCTTTTTGATTATGCCAAAAAGGGGGAGAAATTATTAAATAGCTCTGATGAAAATTATGTCTAAAACCTTAAGCATTCTGCAACAATTGTAGAAATAGCTCTGATATAAATAGCTTTGATTAAATAACTCTAACATTAAAATTAAGAAATTGCAGAATGTTTTCAGATCTCATTGCTTGGAAAGCTCTGGTAAGAACTTCTGAACTCCCTAGCGCTAACTCAGGGGGAGCTTTTGTCTATCTGATCTAATATTTTTCATGTTTCATCTGATAATTTTATTTGTTTTGTCATCATCAAAAAGGGGGAGATTGTAAGAACAAAAATTGTTCTACAACAGACTCCATGATTTTGATGATAACAAAGGATGAAACCAAAAATGGCACCCTAACGAAAAGTTTCTAAGTGTGCAGGGTTCTAAAGATAGAAGAAATAAATTTGATGATGTCATCAGATGCACAACAAGATCAGATACAAATTATCAAGTATCAGAAGCATCTAAAGTGGAATCTCGTTTCAAGAAGCTCTGACTCTGGACAAAACTGCAAAGTATCAGAAGCATCTGAACATGAAGTAAAGTCTAGAAGCTCTGACTCTGAACAAATGCCTTCTGTAAACTCTGGAAGTTATCAGCGCCATCTGAATTCTCAAGAGATAACATCAGAAGCCAGATTCCCAGATACACGAAGACTCTAATCAGAATTGTTAATCATGATGAAGTAACGTTTAAGCCAAGTTAAAGTTCTGCAAATGGATTTCCTCAATTAGAAAGAGACGTTAATCTCCTCTTCCAAGAGAGAAGATACTACTTGTGGTAAGTAGTCACTTCTAAAAGAAAAAGTCTCCTGCAGAAGCTATTTATGGAATGGCGTAACTACATCTTTATATCCAACAGATTCAACTCTACTTCAACTCTACTTCAACTCCTATAAATAGAGAAGAAATCTCATTCAGTAAGCAAGAAATCACTAGCCAAAACTATACTGAAATTATATCACGCTCAAGAAAAACATCTCTGTTCTTCAAAGATTTTCACTAAGCTTTTGCTTATCAAGTGAAATATTTGTTCTTAAGTTTGTAATATTTGCTTTCTTAGAAGCACTCTAGATTACACATCTTGTATCTAATTTTTATTTGATTTCCTCAAGTGACTCTTTGTAGTCTGTAGACTTGAGAGGACTAAGAGATTTTCTTCTCTCTTAGGGGTTGTTTGTAATCTTTCAAGATTAGTGGATTAAGTCCTTGTTGAAGGCGAAATCACCTTGGCCGGGTGGACTGGAGTAGCTTTGTGTTATAAGCGAACCAGTATAAAATCATTGTGTGATTTCATTTTGCAAAAGCGCTTATTTTTTTTTTTTTTCAAACAATTCAAACCCCCCCTTTCTTGTTTTTCTCACCTTCAAGCTTCTTCACCTCTCTCTCATAAGTTGCTTCCACGTCGAGCTTCTCCTTGGTGAGTTGATCATATCTCTTTTTCCAACACCTAGACGTGTGAGGTAGGAGATAAGTAACCACATCACCGGGCTCATGAAATACCTGATGCTCTAGAAACTCGATCAATGCATCCTTATCCTTGAGTTGCTGAAGAAGCTCCTCACGCTCACGAACCCAAGCACGCGAACGGTCTTCGTCTCTCAACTCCTATATTCCTTGATTAGGGAGGGTTGAAGGCCCAACCATAACCATAGGGGTAGGTCTCGGATACTCATACAACATGCGGTACTCGAGGGCTCTCTTCCTTACTCAAGAGGTGTAAGGCTCCAAAGCAACACAGTTCCTCGGACCAAGCTCATTCCTCCCTTTCATATGAACCTTGCGCCAGGCGTGGACCATCCTATCCTTTAGGTTTTGGGGATCTTTACCCTCTTGAAAGAATAAGCCTTCCAACGAAGTGTTGTTAGGTTTATCCTTTAAGGGGAACCCAAGCTGGCGGCGAGCCAAAGCAGGGTTGCAGTTAATTCCACCACATGTACGAAGAAGAGGTACATTGGAGAACTCACCACAAGAATCAATAAACTTACTACCATCATAAACATGATTATACCAAGATAAATCATCATTAGTGAGAGACATAAGTCTTGTGGACCACCATAGACATCCCTTGTTCTCCTTGAAGGCAAGCGTCTGAGGCAAGTGCGTAATAAACCACTTGTACAACAGAGGCAGACAGCATACAATGGAACCACCACCCTTTGCATTCCTCATATGCAAAGAGAAATAAGTGTCACCCAACAGAGTCGGAACGTGATTAAGAGAAGAGAAAATCCTAATAGCGTTCACATCCACGAAGTTGTCGATGTTGGGAAATAACACTAGCCCATAGATGAGGAGTACAAATATGGCTTCAAAAGCTTCCTTACTCATGGCCTTCCCAAACAAGGTAGCTTTGGAAATCAGAAAATTAGACGGGAGACCTTGAATTCCACCCTTGGTAGTCATATTGGCAACAATGTCGGATACCTCCACGTGAAGCATGTCAGCAATCTCTTGAGAAGACGAAATCTTCTCCAAACCATTGAACGGTAATAGGTCAAGAATAGGTATACCCACATGATAAGCGTACTCCTCCAATGTAGGCAAAAGCTGGAAATTCGGAAAAGTGAAGCACCGATATAGAGGATCGTAGAACTGCACCAACACACTCATCAGACCCTCATCCACCTTGGTAGAGAGAATAGCTAGAAGCTTCCCATGGAGAGCTTTGAACTCCAAGGGCTCTAATACATAAGATGTCAGACGCCTTAACTCTCTCAAGTCGGGTTGTCTGAAACTGTACTTCTTCGTATTCCTTCTTTGCTTATCCATGTCTGAAAATTTGCAAATAGACCTTTTAAGTTCCTTGCAAAACTCTTATTGTCGATAATATGAATAAGGATGAATGAATGGATGCATGGATGCAACAAACACACTCAAGGATCAAGCAAGTCACACCACACAAAGGTCACGGGATGGCTCAAGTCATCCTTGTCGCAACGCGAAAAACAACCGGCGGAAAAAACAAGTTTACGGAGCCGCCACCGACGCTATTCATCCTATGACGGAAAGGAAGCGCAGGACTAACCTAAGAAGGGGAAAAGGAACGGTCTTACGACCAGAGATTGCAAGGTACAGGAGTCGGTTACGCAAGGGGAAGGTATTAGCATCCCTCACGTCCGTCGTACTCGACGGGATCCACGCTCAAAAGAATAGGAAACGCTTGCTAATAAACTGCTCAAAGAAATATGTACAAACTGGAATAAACAGGTGAATGAAGATGGAGAAAGTGGACTCGGCAGGATGTCACATCCTGGTTCTACGTAGTTTGTCAGAAACAAACATCAGAGTCAACGTAGTTCAGGGAAATGGGAAACATGCTCGCTAGGATATCGCATCCTATGCCTAGGTATCTTCTCTATCCAGAGTAAGAATCAGAGCACTCGTAGCTTGGCTAATGCACGCCGAAACAAAACACCGAAAGAGACGCTGAGACGTCAAAAGAAACACTCAAAAGGAAACAGAATGCCAATACATGGACTTATATCCGACTCCAAACAAACAACACAAACAAGGAAACAAAATGCCAATACATGGACTTATATCCGACTCCAAACGAACCCAAAAGGAAATAGAATGCCAATACATGGACTTACATCCGACTCCAAACAAATAGCACACGCTAACCAGCGAACACCAAAGAAAAAGGTTATCAGATTGACAAACTAATAGGGAGTCTGGAACTCGAGCCTAATAGTTGTCACACAAACACAAAGAAAAGGTTGCCCAGAGAGATCTCGCTCGATCTCCTGCCTACGTATCTCATCTGGTATGAGAATCAGGGCGACGTAGTTCCCCTTAACAGGGGAGAAACTTTCTCCTAACCAGAGACCAGGGAAACAACAAACTAATAGGGAGACTGACTCGAGCCTAAAAGTTATCATGCAATCCATAATCCCTAAGTTGAGATCTCTAATCAGAACCTAACTCACACAGGAAGCAAGTCAGCTCAAAACATCAACACCAGTGAATAAGTATCACACACTATATCCACACAAGAGGCCCAAACAATGGGTAGGCTTTAGTCAAGAAGGGTCATATCAACCTCGACAAACAAGCCAAACTGTAAGGGTAAACAAGAGCTCTTAACCACCAACATTGAGAGTTAGGGTGAGCAGATCAAACAGGTAATGAGGATGAGACCTCATGCTCTTAACCCTAGCCTGGGTGAGCTCAAATCAAAGAAAGTGTGGGGATCCAGAAAGAGGGACCATATTCCACTTGACTGACTCTATACAGAGATCTTGGGTACATTATTCAAGAGCATCAGCACGTAGTGCGAGCATAATGAACGACTCACTGAATAACAGGGAACTGGCTACTAGTCCCTTCTATCTGTCAATTGCCTCTTCACTTAGGAGGACTTATCAAGTAACATGCCTCATCATGGAGGTCTTTGGCACAAATATAAACAAACATAATCAGAGCCTCTTAAGGAGGACTTCAGCCGAAATGCCTGCCAAAAAGGTGACAGGACTTCTAGACTACATGGAGTAAGAAGGCTAAACTACCTCAGTGGTGTATCAACCACACTCCAAAGCTTAAGCAAAAGCTAGCTAGCAAGCAACTAATGTACCTGTACAAAAGCTTAACAGTTAGTATCTCAGACAACCAATCAGAAAACACACAGTGAAACTATCCAATATCTACACAATGCAAGTCATAAGTGCAAGCACTCAAGTGAGTTCATCACATCAATTGACCTACAAGACAACAAGAGTTAGTAATCAAAGGTATTGGCATCTCACAAAGTGAAACCAAACCAACCATTAGTGCCAAATGCTCAAACCTGAAACACAAAGCACAATTAGTATGTGTACAAACCACTAGTTCAAAGAATACGTTCAAAAGCAAGTCAAATGACCAAAACAGAAGTCAATCTTTTGCATAATGCACATTCAAACAATCAAGAAAATGTCCTCAAAAGTATCAAGACTAATTCATAAGACAAGTGCTTCAAACAATTCATGTAAAGCAAAGGCAACAAATGTACACCAAAATGGACATCCAAGTTAGAAAATCCAAATCAAAACAGAAACACATCCAATGGTCTTGAAATTTTTTATACAAGCTTATCATGTTATGAACAAACATCATGCAAAAAATTAAATCCAGAAGAGCTCAAATGATAGGTGAATGAAAATGCACAAATGCAAGGTCAAGAATGTGACACAAATTGTCACACTACATGTTCATGTGTCCAAAACAGTGATGGCATATGATAAAAATTCCAAACCAAAGCCAAAAAATCATATCACATGTTAAGATCAAGCATGCAAAATTTCAGAGCAATTGGATTAACAATGGAGATTTCACAAGCAAATGAATGCAACATATCCAAATGGCACAATGCTCAATCAAAAAATATAAAATAAAAAGATCAGAAATCAACAAATCATGAAAATCATATGAAAAAATACTAGACATTTAAACAAACATGTGAAAAAAATTGGAATTAAATTGAAGCATTTTACAATTTTGTATGGATTTTTGAAGTTGCATGAAATAATATGAAATAAGCATGAAAATGAGAGGGAAATACCAATTCAAACAAAATCAACATATGCACATCAACAGGATTCGAACACACGCTCTAAGGTTGACAAAAGCGCTCAAATTAAATCAGAAACACATGCCAACGCCAGGAATCGAACACGCGCATACAAGGTCCAAAATGAGCGCTCAAATTAAATTCTGAAAGCGCATGGCGAAGGAATCGAACCCACGCGAGGCAAGTCCAGGAGCGCTTAACCAAACACAGCGTTTTGGCCACGAAACCCTAGCCTGTTACAGACGGCGGAGGATGGCGGTAACAACCGTCTTCTCCGGCCGTCCAGGCGGAGGAGATCCAAAAAAAATTCTAGATTTTTGCAAACTATATACCGTTGGAAAGCTCTTGCAACGCTGATCTCAAATATCACACTCAAATAACCTAATTCCTCATATATTTCCTGGATCGAAGAGAAACTTAATCATGTGCAAAACTTTAAATCAACCATACGTGTTCATTTTTCATCCGTTTTCAAATCCAAACACATCAGCATGCTCAGGGATGCAAGATCTACGCGTTTATCACAAGAAATTGGCAAAAAAGAGAGGTCGAAATTTCACTTACTTGAAGTGGCAGTGATGGAAATCGTGTGTTCAAGCTCTCAAACTTTCTAGATCTTCTCCTATGCTTGTATCTTGAAGCTTTAATCACAAAGAAACAGTTGAACAGTCCTAGATTTGCTTCAACTTCAAGCTTCCATCTCTATGTCCAAGTTCTTGATGTGCACAAAATCCAGCTCAATTCCTCAAATAGATAGTTGGATCTTGCTCATATTTACACAAAAATCATGAATATGCAAAGAGAATGAAGAGTTCTGTGAAGAAAAATGAAATTTGAAGAGAGAGAAAAATGGAGGGAAATGAAAATTCTAGATCTCAAAAGTTAGTTATGAGCAAAATCTGTTAGGGTTTAGCTTTTATATGAGATGTTAATCATGCTGAAATTAAGATTAGGCAATGGCTAATTGAGATTAGAGAGATATAAGGTGTTTTGAAAAATTGCAAGTGTGAGGTAGCATGTACAATCCATACGTGAACAGTGCCATGCAAGGGTACAAATTTACTTAAAATCATGCAACAATCAAGATGGGATTGGTATTTTGTTTGTAGCATCAACCAAATTTGAATTATGAAGTTTCCCTCCATTTTGCACATGTGTGAATAAGTGAGCCTATGAGCTTCTTCCATGCAAGGCAATGATTCATTTGGAAAGTATTGGTCATGACAAGCATTTTGCAAAAAGAATGGACCAATTTGGAGTTTTGTGGAAAAAGTTATGCCATGTTGAACTTCCATGTACACTTTGTGATCATTTGGCCATAACTCCCCAACCAATCATCAGATGATCAAGATATAGGACTTTTTGAAAAGAGGAGAGAGAGATATTCCACTTTAATGTTCACCAAAAATCCATTTGAAGCTTCTTTGATGTTGATAAGTCAAGTTGAATGTGGACCAGAAACTTGCCATTTTTGGAAACTTTTAATTACAGGTCATTTTCCATTTTTGGAAACTTTTGCCATGGCTTCAAAATCTTCAAGATAGATGTTTAGAATTACAAATGGACCTCTTTTGAACATGATTAAGGTATGGAAACTCATTTCCCCACCTCATAGCCCTCAGTTGACTGCACAATTGACTTGTTTGGTCCTCAAATGACCTTGGAATGCCCTGATCAGCTTGAGCCTCTACCACTTGAGGAAATTGCCCAAAAATGAAACCCTAGCTCATGTAAGCTCAATATAATGATCATATGATCCTCATCATCAGCAAACACCTTATCTCCTTGAGAAACCCTGGTTGGAAGAAAGTCATTGATTAGGGTTGACCAGAGGTCAGAACCCTAATCCAAAGGAACTTGAGGACGCACTCTGAAACCCTGGATGATGATAGAGCCATGATGATAGTGATATACCCTTGCAATCAAGATAATGCTCAAGACCATTGAAGAATCAAGAAACCCTAACTGAAGTGCAAACCCTCAGATGGTTGATGATCAATTCATAGAGACCCTCGGGCTTGAATCATGCAACCTCTCCATCTCTGAAAAGACTTTGGAGGATGATCTTCTTATTTTCAGATGATATGCAAAATGCAATGCTTAATGCCCTAAAATATGAAATGCAATGTATCAAACTAGTTTCCAAAGAGGAGGGCAAATTTTGAGGTGTTACAATCGTCAATATCAATCATCTATGTTGGTGGATTAGATTTTACACCATATCAACACCCAAGATCCATTTATTTTGAGGATATACGAGAATGTATCGATCGCGAATCACGGGTTTGTTGTGAGTCACGAGCATGGAGTCTCAGTTAAGAACCACCCAACGGGAGTGTACTACGGTTAAACCTGACAATCATGTTCTAAAAGGTTCCCATTGTCATCATCCCATCTTTCAGATATTATCGGATAAAACGACTACTAGTCCTCTAAAAATATTCTCGAGAGGGACTCTTATGAGTGCAGTATCGCGTAACAATCGCATCAAGTCTTACACTTGAACGACCTTCACACTACGTCCTAAAATAGGCCAAGATGGGCTAGGTATCTAAGGTCCTTGGTTTCTAGGGTTTATATTGGAAAGAGTAATGCCTAACCACGACTACTCGTGTGACATTAGTGATCCCAATAAGACCTCCACCAAGTTAATGGACTTGCAAGTTAACTTGTTAAGGACTAACTCCACACAAGTAAATAAGACTATGTCATTCTCTTATCATAAGTGCACTCGAGTTCGGGTATAGAACTCATCTCACAAGAAACCACCAAGCATATAAGAAATTAATGTATCAAACAATTCATACATTACAAACAATACATTCATCCCAAATTTGCACAAATATATGCCACAAATAAATATAAACATATAACACATACGAGCGAAAAGTGGGCTAAACCCACGGGGCATTGTCTAACCAGCAGAGTTGCCACTTTTTTGTAGCGGGGTTTTCGTTACCTTTAGGTTTATTGACTAAACCAAAAGTCAACATACAATTCGAGTCGCCACCGCACTTTTATTTATCCAAAGGAAAGGCTAAAAAGCGAACAAAAGCCAAGTAAGAAGTTTTTCAAATCAAAAACTAATAAAAATGTCAGAGATCTAGGTAAGGGGGTTGGTTATGAAATGGGAAGGTTTTACGCACCCAAAACATCCTTAGTACTCTAAGGGAACCCTTTTTGCAAATATATGTTGTAGGTTGGTATTTGTGAAAAGATTTGTGCAAAAGATTGGACGGATGAGAAGAGAATAGATTATATTTACAAATTTTATTGTTTGAATGGATGAACCCATTGCCTACATACCATCACAAAGGAGGATCAAAACCTCGTAGTTCGTGGTAAAAATTTCAAAGATTGGTGAATTGATTTTAATCAAAAGCCTTAAGGTCTTTTGTTATCAAAGGGAGAAAACTCAACCTAAACCAACAATCCACCATGCGAGGAAGGCTTCAACATGCTAGTGAAGGGTTAACCCTATAATAAGCATGGAAGGCTTATAATCCAACACTAAGGATGAGGTGAGATTAACATCAACCACTATGATAACTTAAACCTATGACTAATGTTTTTGAAAAGAGTTTAACAAGTGGTCGTTGGAACCACAAAATAACTTGAAATGGGTTATATTACAAGTTGAATTTATTTACAAAATGAGGTCAAAGTTGGATTAAAGTTTATTTACAATGAATATTTATGAAAATGGTTTCGAAAAGTCAAAGGCCTAAGGCCTAGGTTTCTAATTTGAAATAAAGTCAAACTTTTTTAAAATTGATTTTTGGCCTGGTTAGAGGGGGGAGAGGAGAGAAGGGCTATTCCTAAAGCATACAAAGATAAGAGGGGAGAGATAACCCTTGGAGTTCCTTTTCTTGGAGTCATAGAGATGACTCAAAAGGCTCATTTCCTTTGGATTTAGCACACAAAGCAAGCAATCAATAATTTGAATTCACGCTCCTAGGATCTCTATTTGGCTTGGCTATTAACTTGGCTACTCATGGAAATGGTCCTCTTTTCCCAATCTTAAGACGAGATTCCTATCACACAAAAGCACACATTAAAAGGCTCACAACATAATAAAGGTAATGGACAAAGAATAAGTTTGAGGAGAAGTCCTTTGAGGTCAACTTTGAATTTTAGCATTCTAAAGGCATGAGGTCTAGTTGCTCTTCAACACATTTTGCATTCTAAAGGCATGAGGCCTAGTTGCTCTTGAACTCCTTTAAGCATGGGTGAATCCTAATTCTAAGTCCTTTCTCCTTTTGTATTTTGGTTCACACCAAAACAAACACAAAACAACACAAAATAGCAATATACTTATATACAATAATGGGCTCAAATGAGCAAAAGAAAAATGACGTAAACATAAAATATGCGCTCAAGTGAACAAAAATGAAAATCAAGATGAATAATGAGCAAGAAATAAATAACATTAAAAGTAAATGACAAGAATTTAAAAGCTCAAATTAAACTTAGTAGTTAGTAGAGTTATGTTAGCTTGTCATAAGACAATGTAGCGCTATGTTAAGCAATCAAAAGTGGACTAATATAGTAGCCACACCTATCTGAGGTCGGTCAATAAGAATATAGGCAAAGAACACAAGTTAGAGGTCATGACTAGTAAGCCAACCTCCATAAACTTGCCATGCCAAACAAGAAGGGAAGGGCCTTGTATTGACTTTTGGTTATTTGCTTGACCAAGAAGTAACCTATCTTTGACACTAAATAACTCACTTGATCATGGATCAAGTTGAGTTTGGTTTGGATCAAAAAAGATTAAACTTCTATTTGTGAAGACCAAACTCAAGACTTTAACTCATTGGCCATTGAGGGAAAGAAAAGGATGAAGATGAAAGGGAGAGGGTAAGAAGACAGCAACCAATCCCAATTGATCAAGGGATAACTCATCCTTGATCAAATTCATTCATCTCTCTAGGTGATGATCCTTAAGGATTCTCAAACCACAAGATCCAATGAATTTGATCAAAGTTGAATCAATTCAACCTTGATCAACACCAAACAGAAGAGGAATGAATATAACAAGTCAATAAGTCAATAATATTTTTTTGGTAATTTTTGAATTAAAAGAAAATACAAATAAAAAACAAACAAACAAAGTTGAACCTCAAATTCAATTCAAAACAACTTCAATAAGTCCAATTAAATTTTCATAGGTTCAACATAGTCAAACAAACTTTGACTAATTTTCTCACAAATTTTAAAAGCCAGAAAGCAATTAAAATCAATTAAAAACAACCAAAAATAGCATAATATGAATTAAAATCTCAAATAATCTCAAAACAAACAAGAAATGGTTGAGACTATTTTTTATTGATTTATCATGATCCATAGATGCTATGAAAATATTTTTGTATTTTTCTAAAGTCAGAAAGCATTTTAAAATGAATTAAAATCATTAAAAACCAAATAATTCATGAAAAATATCAAATGAGGTCACAAAAATAATTAAAAATCATAAGATGAAACTAGATTTTCAAGAAAATTCTTAAAGTTAGTCTCATATTTTTCTGACCTCATATGAATTTTTTATGAATTATTGAAAATAGAATGAATTAAAAGAAAATAAAGAGAAAATGAAATAAAGCGAAAAAAGTTGAGCCACCGAATCCGTCTTATTAAATGACGTGGCGTGTTACATAGCCTGGATCTGAGGGTGCATGATGTACTCAAGTCAGCAGCGAAACACAATGAATTAAAAAAAGTAATTAGAATGGATGCACGAGATTAGATCTTGAGGGAGAGATGCAATGGTTGTGATCAATACACGTGGTGGTGGAAACCACCATCTTCTTCGATCAACCAAGCAGAATCCGGCCAAAAATTGCAGGAAAACGAATCTCATCAAAAATGAAAAACAAGGGCATGAAAATGAAACTTATGTGATGTAGATCACCACTGTACCATTAGATTCCTCTCATTCTTTGAAGGAGAAAATCATGGTGTCCACACGGATTGTCTTGAAATGGAAAATTGAATGCATCAAAAGTTTGCCTCAAGTATGAGGACTTCAGAGAACCACAAAAACACAATAATACTACATTGAATCGTGAGTTTCAGATCCAAACAGTTTGAGCTTATACCTTCAAAAATGGTGAGTTTCTGGCCACAAATCCTTCAAGCTTTTTGCTCCTTTTTGATCTTTGAATATAGGGAAGATGATTGGCTAAGGAATCTAGCTTCGAAATTCAACTAATGTTGCTGAATTTCAAGCTCAAAAATATTGAAAAATGGTGAATGATTCCTTTAGTGAGGGTTGTGGTTTCAATTCAGCAACATGTGGGATCTCCAAAGGGTTCTGAAATGAAGGAGAGGAAGCCCTTATTTATAGGTAAATGCATTTGATCATCACACTTTGCTCATGTGCATGGGAATTGCAATTTTGATTGCATGTGCCTTTGTGGACGTGTGAGAGGCCCATGAATGGTTAAAGGGACTTGCTGAGCTCATATGGAAAGCATGTGGTCATGCACATGGAATGGAAAAGGCTTGCATCTCAAGTTTTAACATAAAATGTCAAAAATACACATAAATGAAGAAAAATTCGAATCTCTAAAATGGTAGATCCAAATGACTATTGTGAGTAATGGTTGGAAAGCTCTTGAAAGAAGGTATAAAATTCATGTTTGTCAAAAAACCATTTGACATGTGCAAATTGATCAAAACTGGCTTGGAATGTTCGAGTGTAAAACATGTTCAAATCACTTTGAAAAAATCAACCAAAAGTAAGCTTGGTTAAACCCCTCTGACCTCATGATACAAGCTTCAAATGAACAAATCTCCAACATAGAAGTTGCAAACCTTTTCAAGATAGTCAATTTAGACTCAAAGTTTGCATCATTTTGATTTGAAGTTTGGCTTTTTTTCAAATTCAATGAATTAGGTCAAAGATGACCTATAATGTTTTGCAATGGCACATGTATTCCTTTAGTATTATGAAATTTTGACCAACATAAAATTTGAATTAGACATCTCAAGCTTGCCAACGCCTTTGGTCCCACCTCAAAATCATACAAATTGAGAAAGTTATACCCTTCGCAAGTTGACCCAAAATTAGGGTTTCAGCCAAAATGACCTATAATGTTTTGAAATGAATGATGACCTTCCAAGATTAAAATGTATTTTTTATGAACATTAAAGTTATTCATATGGTTCTTAGGAACATGTTTGCTTTTGGGGTCATCTTCATTTGACAAACACATCAAAAGTTATAACTGATTGAACCTCAGCTTATTCAAATGACTTGACTGGTCAACTTTTCAAAGTCAAACTTTCAATCTTGATGAATAAATGATTGAGGGGCCTCAAATAGGCTCATATATGCATAAAATGATAAATGTAAGAACTTCCCTTGATTAAATTTGATCAGAGGTTGAGATTGCTTCGTGGGCAAGGCACAGTCAAAGCACAGTGAAATTAGGGTTTCCTTGGGATACAATCTTCAAGCCCTTTGGGTTATCTTGATAAAATTGGAAAATTGAGATACTTGGTGTAACACCCCAAAATTTGCCCTCCTCATTCATGCATTCATTTAGCATTTCATATTGCATTTCATCATGTCAATCAGAATTAGATCCGGAAAAAAAATGAAAAATAAAACGAAAATAAATAAATAATAATAATAATAATTTTTTACAAAAATAAATAAATAAATAAAAATAATAATAATAAAATAAATAAAATATAATAAAATTTTTTGGACTAGGGTCTCTCTCATTTGAGCCCACAAAACCATGAAATTCAGTCTATAAATAACAAGGCTTCACTTGAGAAAAAGGAAGAGAAGCAAAATACTCTGAGGTTTCCTTGGAACAAAACCCTGGACAAAACCTGAAGAGAAACCTGACAGAGAACTCAGAGCAGCCTCCAAACCCTGAAGGGCCTCACGGGTGCAACTCAATTTCAATCAAGCTCTCCAATCAGGTTTGCCCTATTCCCATTATTTTACGCCTTCAATTTGAATGTTCTAAATGTGTGATGTATTATGAATGGGTGAAACCTATGCCTTGAATGTTTAATCACATGATTTCTGAAGTGTATGCCACAGGGTTTGAGGTTTCTGAAACCATATTGTTATCCATGAAAAAAATGCTTATGGTGTTTCACTAACCCTTTTGTTGAGTTTTTGTGAGGGCTCACATGACTTTTGCAGGGATAACTTGCGTGGTTTCCCACTTTATTTTCGGGATAACCCCTGGAGGTTCATTCCGATTACCTGTACTGACCCACTTTCTTTGATGATGTTAGCTTGGAAGGATCTCAGGGTTTCCCATTCCTCTAATTGCTGTTACTTCGGATCTTTATCCGCGTGGTACTTTTACATTTTTCCCACATTTTACTGCTTTCCTAGCTGGAAGACCTCGATAGGAGGCAATGTTTTTGTGTTTACTTTATGCAGTTTCCTTTGTCCAGGGTTAAGAGCTATGAGGTCTTATCCTCATTACCCTTTTGCATGCGCGTTCCTACAATGCAAACAAACCCTTCATTGATTTTTCTTCTCCATAACACACGTTTACTCCTTCTACTACAGGCGAGTAAGTCTCCAAAGTTCGAGCATCCGGTAGATTGCGTAGTGACGTCGTTCGTCCAAAACCCAATCCACAACCCCGTAGTTAGCCGAACTACGGCTTGCTCTGATTCTCATTCTAGATGAGATACGTAGGCATAAGACGCGATGTCTTAGCGAGCACACATCCCCCAACCCATAGGTCAGCCGAGCTATGAAGACTCTGATTCTCATATTTAGATGAGATACGTATGCAGTGGATGCGACATCCGCGCGAGTCATTTTCATTTAACCCTTTTTTTTTTGGTAAACAGCACAAGATAAACTCACACCCTTTAGACGAAAACTACAAAAGTGGATCCCGTAGAGTACTACGGATGCGTAGGGGTGCTAATACCTTCCCTTCGCATAACCGACTCCCGAACCCAAGATTTGGTTGCGAGACCCCGTCTTGTCCTTTCCTTTTTCAGGTTTACTTCGAGCGTTTCCTTTCCCTCCTTTGGGATGAATAACGCACGGTGGCGACTCTTCTGTCTTTTTCTTTCACCGGTTGTTTTTTTTGCGCACTGCATTTTTCAGGTTGCGACAGCTGGCGACTCTGCTGGGGACTAAGAAGTTGACCTCTTGCTGGTCCATCTTCCCTAAGCGAGTCCCTCCTAGCTTGTGTGATTTCTTGTTTATTGGGTGTTCATGCTTTTGTACATTTATTTGCTTACCTGCTTGCATGCATCTGTTGTATCTATTGGATCTGTTTGTTTGTTTGTTGGGTTGGGATGTTCTATGAGAGATAAGCCCATTACCCAGGCTTGAGTGTACACACAGGTTTTAGAGTGGATGATCATGAGGCTTGCGTGGCATGTTGCTACGTTAAGTCGTTCGTGAAAAACCACACCCAGACGAGGTTTCTTTTGGATATATTATGTCCTACGGATGTTCCGTAACGACATGGTGTTCCTTTAGAAATCGTCGACTCTGGTGACCATTTCCCGAGAACTCAGTCGAGGCCTCTCCTCCGAGACGTGATTATGTTAGCTCTGGTGGGCGCATTCTCGCTGATCAATCCGAGGACCCCGAGACTGGGAACTTGCTTTAGGATGTCCTGTTGAGGGGAGTCAGTGGAGGTCTTTTATCCCGTAATAATGCCAAACCTTCAGTGGTAAACGTATTATTCGCGACTGAAGGGCTGAAGCTGACGAACTTCTATTCTTAGAACCTACCAGTGAGGGGTGGGCTAAATTCAGGAAACCTTAACCTCCAACCAACCCGGTTTTCTGGAGCAGAGTTTTGGTCTTGTATTATATTCCTCAGTGAATTTCTCTCCAGGAAGTGCAACCTGACAGATGTTCAAGCGGATCCATCAATTCTGATTGACATGCCTTTGCATTGCATAACATCATCTGCATATTTGCATCCAACATCTCATGCTTATTCATTTGCAGGGTATTCCCTTTCAAAACGGGGGTGCCTTAAAATTGAACAAGCAGTGCATCGCATACCATGCATATTAACCCTTGTCTGTTTTGCAGGTGTCATCGCAGTGTCTAATGTTTGTTCCATGTATCAGGCAGTTATTGGTCCCAAGCGAGTTCACAGATACCCGACAAAGGAAAACCGTCCACGACTAGCGATGGACCAAGTACAGAAAGAGCTGGCTGATATGCGTGAAAGGATGGATCAGTTCATGACATTGATGACTGGTATGGCAGCAGGTCAAGAAAAGCTGAGGGAATTGGTTGGGCAACCGAGGCCTGAGGTGGAGATACTAAATGCTGAGAGAAACCCTGGTAACCCTGGGAACGCTGATAACCCTGTGAACACTGGTAACGCGGGTAACACAAATGCTGATGGAAACCCGGGTAATGTTGGCAACACAGGGAATGTTGGAAATGGTATTGGCGGAAGGTACAATGTGAATCAAGGAATTCGGATTAACGGGCACCCCGTTACTGAAGATTATCAGTATGATCAATTTTCTTTGCACGACGAGGCCCTCGAGACCACTCGCCGTATGGATGAGCTTGCTGAGAAGCTCAAATCTTTGGAGTCTCAAAATTCCTTAGGCTTTGATGTCACAAATCTTGGTCTGGTTCAGGGAGTAAGGATTCCTCACAAGTTCAAACCCCCTACTTTTGAGAAATACAACGGGGCTTCTTGCCCACGCACTCATCTCCAATCTTATTTGGGAAGGTTGGGAGCTCACACGGAAGATGAAAAGCTGTGGATGTACTATTTTGAAGACAGTCTAACTGGAGCTTCTCGTGAATGGTATTCTCATTTGTCTCGTACTACCATCAAGAGCTGGAAAGACTTGGCAGAGGCTTTTGTCAAGCAATATCAATACAACTTGGACATGGCTCCAAATCGGACCTTGTTGCAAGGTATGTCCCAGACTGCCAAGGAAACCTTTAGAGAATATGCTCAGCGTTGTAGACAGATTGCTGCGTCCGTCCAACCCCCTATGTCTGAAAGGGAGATGGCGGACATGTTCATGAACACTCTTCAAGGCAATTATATTGAGAGATTGGCTGCTTGCCCGTCAATCAGATTTGCAGAGATAGTAATTGCTGGAGAAAGAATCGAGAGTCTGTTGAAGATGGGCCGAATTCAAGACAATAGTGTTTCCAACCCATCAGGTCCCAAGAGACCGTTTGCTGGTAACGGTCAGCGAAGAAAAGAAGGCGAGGCAAGCGTTGTGTATGCCGGCAGAGGCAGGAGTAAAGGACGCCCTAATTATTATCAAGATCAAGTGGCCGCAGTCACTACTCCAACACCTGTTCCTCAACCGGAATATCATCCGTAATAACAACCCAGGTACAACAATCAACAACAAGGAGGTAATCCGGGTCAGCAGAGACACTATCAACAACGTCCAAGGCAGACGGACCGGGTCATCGAGCCAATCCCAATGCCTTATTCAGTATTACTTCCCAAGCTGATTGACATGAATCTGGTTACATTGAGAACTCTGGCCCCACCAATCGATCCCAATAATTTGTCTAGAGGTTATGATGTCAACGCCAGATGCGCTTTTCACTCCAACGCACCTGGCCATACTACAGATAATTGCAAGGCTCTCCAGTTAAAGGTACAAGATTTGAGAGATGCCCAGGCTATCAATTTTGCTCCGGTGCCTAATGTTATCCAGAACCCGATGCCGGCTCACGGCGGGCAGAGGATTAATGCTGTTGATAGTGGGGAAACTTTGAATTTGGTTTCTGATGTGACTAAGGTGAAGACTTCGCTATCGGTGGTTAAAGACCGACTTCTGAAAGGACAAATTTTCCCGGGCTGTGGGGAAGAATGCAGAAATTGTCAAGCTGCCGAAAACGGATGTCACAGTTTGAGAAGGGGTATTCAGCAGCTGATAGATGAAGGTTGTCTTCAGTTCGATCAGGCCCGTCCGGTGAAGAATGATGTATCGACGGTGACGTTTTATTTCACTCCTGAAGAAATATATGTTCCCGAGAGACTCGCTCCGACAACAATATATTTCCCCGAAAGTACAGAACCTGCAGCGGTGAACATCGAAAGTTCAGCACCAGTCGCAATTTACTCTGACAGCCCTCAACCGACTTTGGTTGGTCCAATCACCATCACGGTACCAGGACCTGTTCCGTATGAGAAAGACAGTGCTATCCCGTGGCACTATGGGGCTGATATCTACTGCCAGGGGCAGAAAGTTAACGAAGAAGACATTGACATTGGTAGCTCCGCTGTAGACAATGTTGGAGGGGTTGGTGGCTTCACTCGTAGTGGACGCCTATTTGCACCATCAACATTATGCGCGAATACTGAAGTCGAGGCAGCTGCCAAGGCTAAAGGGAAACAGGTATCCACCGAAGAGGTTACTACTGAGGAAGATCCTCCTAAGATCGCATTCGAGAAGGAAGTGGATGAGTTTATGAGGATTATCAAGAAAAGTGACTACAAGGTAGTCGACCAGCTAAATCAGACACCCTCAAAGATCTCCATTCTCTCACTATTGCTGTGCTCTGAGGCGCACAAAGCAGCCTTGTTGAAAGTACTGAATATGGCCTATGATCCACCGGAGATAACTGTTAACCAGCTGGAGTCGGTAGTTTCCAATGTAAACGCTAGCGGGAGGCTAGGTTTCACCGATAATGACCTGACACCTGAGGGCAGGAATCACAACAAAGCCTTGCATATCACAATGGAGTGCAAAGGGGTGGTGCTTTCCCATGTTTTGGTTGATACAGGCTCTTCTCTGAATGTTCTTCCAAAGAAATCCTTAATGAAGTTGGATTGGGATGGCATCATCCTGAGGCCAAGTAACTTAGTTGTGAGGGCTTTTGATGGCTCTAAGAGAGCTGTTTTTGGCAAAGTTGAGTTGCCAGTTAAGATTGGACCGCAGGTGTTCAAGAGCACCTTTTATGTGATGGATATCCAGCCTGCCTACAGCTGTCTGCTAGGTCGGCCTTGGATTCATGCTGCCGGTGCTGTTACTTCTACCCTCCACCAGAAGCTCAAATATGAACTAGAAGGTCAGGTCGTCACTGTATGTGGTGAAGAGGATATTTTTGTTAGCCACCTGTCTACATTTAAGTATGTAGAGATGGATGGCGAGATGCATGAGACGCTGTGTCAGGGCTTCGAAACTACAAACATCAATGAGGTCGCGCCCGAAGCTGTCTTTTCACCTGAGTTTGAGAAGGTCGGGACTTCTATCTCTTCATACAAGCAAGCTGTCGAAGTGGTTAAAGCTGGTAATGCCCAAGGCTGGGGCAAATTTGTGGAGCCAGTCATCAAAGAAGACAAGTTTGGATTGGGGTATGCTCCGGGATCTCAGAAGAATGAAACCGGTACTCTCTCCAGCGGGGGTTTGGTTTCTCCCCACATCGTCAATGATGCAGATGAAGACAAGGCTGACAGCGACTATGACTTAGATAGCTGGATTCGCCCGTGTGTCCCGGGAGAAAAGCTCGACAATTGGTCGTCTGAAAAAAACCGTCCGGGTTACTCTGCTGAAAGAGTGATTTTTATTGTTTTCCTTTATTACATGCATAATAAAGTCTTACACTTTGCCCAAGGTGTAACGGCTCATTTGTAGGGCCATCCATTTAGTTACGTTTTGCAATTATTTTTATCATCAATAAAGGACGGCTTTTGCAAACAATTTTGTGTTCTCTTTCTTTCAGTTTTTTTTTACTTTTTACAAAAAAAAATGGCAATGTTTCTTTTTTCGTTTTTCCTTTCTTTCAAAAAAAAAATCTCTCATTCTAAGGTAAAGCATGATCCTCCATCATGCAGAGCCGACCACTCGGATCTCACTGCTAACGACACTGCTATGGCCAAGTATGACTTCGACAATCCTATCTATCAAGCCGAAGAAGGGGCTGAGGAAGATTGTGAATTGCCTGAAGGGTTAGCCAGATTGTTGAAACAGGAGGACCGAGCTATTACACCTTATCAGGAGGTGGTTGAGACCATCAACGTTGGTACCGAAGACGAAAAGAAAGAGATCAAGATCGGGGCCAGTCTACAGGCCGAGAGGAAAGACCGTTGATCATGTACTTGACTGTGTTAGAAAGGTCAATGGGTTGTGTGCTCGGTCAGCATGACGAGTCAGGTCGAAAAGAGCATGCAATATACTACCTTAGCAAAAGTTTACCGACTGTGAACAAAGATACTCATTGCTCGAGAAAACTTGCCGCGCTTTGGCATGGGCTGCTCGCCGACTAAGACAGTATATGTTGACTCACACGACTCTATTGATATCAAAAATAGATCCAGTCAAGTATATTTTTGAAAAGCCATCACTTACCGGAAAGGTTACTAGGTGACAAATGATACTGACAGAGTATGACATCCAATACACTTCACAAAAAGCCATCAAGGGAAGTGTCTTGTCAGACTATCTTGCAGAGCAACCGATTGATGATTACCAACCTATGAGGTTTGACTTTCCTGATGAGGACATCATGTTTCTCAAATCGAAAGATTGAGAGGAACAACTCCCGGAGGAGGGGCCTGACCCTGAATCCAAATGGGTTGTGATGTTTGATGGGGCGGTCCACGTCAATGGTCGCGGAGTTGGTATAGTGTTGATCACACCAGAAGGGGGTTCATATGCCATTTGGTGCCAGAATAACTTTTCCCTGCACCAACAATGAAGCCGAATACGAAGCTTGTATCCTAAGACTTGAGGAAGCCGTCAATATACAGATTAAAACCCTGGATGTATACGGGGATTCAGCTTTGGTCATCAATCAAACCAACGGGAAATGGTATACACCTCAGCCTCATCTGGTTCCTTACAGAGACTACACGAGAAGATTGTTAATTTTCTTTTGAAGAAAACCAATTTGCTGATGCTTTGTTTACCTTGTCTTCGATGATTAAGGTGCTATGCTGGAACTACGTACCCAGAATTGACGTATCTCGGTCAGAGACGAATGAAGAAAGCATTTGGTCAGAAAGTGCGCCCTCGGGGGTATCAAGTCGGTGAATTGGTACTCAAAATATTTCTTCCTCCCAACACAGATCACAGGGGCAAATGGACACCGAACTATGAGGGTCCGTACGTGGTTAAAAGGATTTTCTATGGCGGAGTTTTGATGCTAACAACCATTGATGGCGAAGGATTCCCATCCCCTATTAACTCAGACGCAGTTAAAAAAAAAAACTTCCCATAAAATAGACCCGCTGGACGATAAAAAGAATAGTCCGGGAAAAAAAAGGGCATCCCGACGAACCAAAAAAAAAAAGAGAATAAAGAGGTTCGGGCAAAAATTAGGGATATAAAAAAAGATTACACCCGGTGAGTCGAAAACCCAAAAGGGCGGCTCAGGCAAAAATGGGTATCCCGATGGATTGAAAACCCGACAAAGGGGGCGATCCAGGCAAAAGTTAGGGAATAAGCGAATGACTTTGATATGAGTTCATCAGTGTTATATCACCGTTTCATTCAATCCGACAATCTTCGAAGGTTAAAGATCGACTAATCATGCACTTCAGAAAGCAAGATGAGCAGAGCGTCTTGAGGACATACGAGTCATAGCAGAGTCGAAACTCAGTGGGACCCCGTATCCCCGTTGTCATTAGGATAGTTCTCTTTTTATAGCGATCACCTCTTTTCAGGGATCAACTTCCTGATACCCTCGCATATTCCTGGCACAAATTTTCTCCCCATTAAGAGTCGAATAATTCAGTTAAAGAGCCTCTTTATTTTTCATTTATCAGTTTGTTTGCAAAAATGTCCGAATTTTTGATAAAACATATTGCATATGAACATAATGGTGGCTTTTGCAGATGATTTGCACAGGAAAACATTTAAAATTTCTTTGAATGTGCTTAATCCCGAACGGTGAATTCAAACCGAGTAATTCCCCCGAGGCATACGTGTATTTTTGGTTGCAGGTCACAGGAACCGGATGCCAAGTCATGAATCCTCATCCCCAAGCGGTTGACAGAGTCTCTCCTCAGCAGCGCATGTTCCCCAACAGAGTTGACAGTATCCAGACTGTCTATCCCCAATAGAGTTGACAGTATCCAGACTGTCTATCCCCAGTAGAGTTGACAGTATCCAGACTATATATCCTCAGTGGAGTTGACAGTGTCAGACTGTATCTTCCTAGCAACAGCGGAGTGGTTGCATAACCAACAAATGAGAGGGTGGCGTTCCCAATGTTCATCTCATTCCCCAGCAGATTATTTTTAACAGATTTGTTAATCCCCAGCTTGAGGGCGATTAGCAAGTTCATATCCCCAGCAAAGGTCGTTTCCTACGACATTTCCCCAAGAAGTGTTTTCCCCACAGACTCTCCTCACAGAGCCTCGCCGAACAAAGTTTCCATAGTTGATACTCCCCCCGCAAGGTCAACTTTTCAAGCAGCCAATTTATTTTTGGTGGCTCATTGGTCCCGGCAGACGGATCATTCCCCACAGAGCATTCAAGGATTGATACAGCGATCTGTTCCCTACCGGAGTTTGCTTCCCCAAGCAGATTTCTTTTTACACCATGCATAACATTTGCATTTGCATGCATATCATATCAAGCATACACATAAGCTGATAAACAGGTTCTTCCAAGCAGACTGAAGAATTACTTTACAACCAAGGTCATGAGATCCAGCCAGAGGATCAAGCGTGAGTGATCCAGCCTGAGGGTCGTTTTGAAGATTCAGCCTGAGAATCGTTTTCCAGTGATCCAGCCTGAGGGTCATTTTGAAGATTCAGCCTGAGAATCGTTTTCTAGTGATCCAGCCTGAGGGTCATTTTGAAGATTCAACCTGAGAATCGTGTTCCAGTGATCCGGCCTGAGGTTCATTTTGAAGATTCAGCCTGAGAATCGTGTTCCAGTGATCCAGCCTGAGGGTCATTTCAAAATTCAGCCTAAGAATCGTGTTCCAGTGATCCAGCCTGAGGGTCATTTCGAAGATTCAGCCTGAGAATCGTGTTCCAGTAAGCCAGCCTAAGGCTCAATTTGAAGATTCCCCAGTGAAGTCGCCTACAAGCTTTATTTCCCCAGCAAGCCCAAGTCTAATTGAGGAGTCGTTACAACATGTTCTAGCCCGAAGAATATGTACGAAGCCCAAAAGTGGAATATTCTCGAAGCTGCATATCTAATATGAAGGTTGGGTGTAGATTTCAAAAGAGGGTCAACTAGCGCATGCCTCAGATGCGGGATCCTAATGACGGGAATTTATCATCAAAACAATCCAGATCTAGCCAGAAGATCGAAGTAGATTCAGCCAGAGAATCGAAACAAAGAAGATCTAGCCAGAAGATCGAAAATCGCAACAATTCAGATCTAGCTAGAAGATCGAAGTAGATTCAGCCAGAGAATCAAAGGAAATAGATTCAGCCAGAGAATCGAAACGGAGGAGATCTAGCCAGAAGATCGAAGAAGATCTAGCCAGAAGATCAAAATCGTATCCGGCCCGAGGATCAAAATTAATATCCAACCAGAGGATTAAATTGAGTATAAGTTCAGCCAGAGGATCGAAACTCCAGATTAAGCCAGAGGATCGGAAGAAAAATAAACAGCACGGTGTATTTCCGCGTTTTTGTGGTGTTCTCGGAGCATAAATTTTTGGTATGTCTTTGGTATTCAATCACAGCTCACCCCGTTTGTCTGATAAGCTATTCGCTTTCATCCTACTCGGTTTAGCTGATGATTGAATAGGGGCAGCTGTAACACCCCAAAATTTTCCCTCCTCATTCATGCATTCATTTAGCATTTCATATTGCATTTCATAATGTCAATCAGAATTAGATCCGGAAAAAAAATGAAAAATAAAACGAAAAAAAAAAAAAATTACAAAATAAATAAATAAATAAAAATAATAATAAAAAAATAAATAAAATATAATAAAAAAATTTGGACTTGGGTCTCTCTCATTTGAGCCCACAAAACCACGAAATTCAGTCTATAAATACCAAGGCTTCACTTGAGAAAAAGGAAGAGAAGCAAAATACTCTGAGGTTTCCTTGGAACAAAACCCTGGACAAAACCTGAAGAGAAACCTGACAGAGAACTCAGAGCAGCCTCCAAACCCTGAAGGGCCTCACAGGTGCAACTCAATTTCAATCAAGCTCTCCAATCAGGTTTGCCCTATTCCCATTATTTTACGCCTTCAATTTGAATGTTCTAAATGTGTGATGTATTATGAATGGGTGAAACCTATGCCTTGAATGTTTAATCACATGATTTCTGAAGTGTATGCCACAGGGTTTGAGGTTTCTGAAACCATATTGTTATCCATGAAAAAAATGCTTATGGTGTTTCACTAACCCTTTTGTTGAGTTTTTGTGAGGGCTCACATGACTTTTGCAGGGATAACTTGCGTGGTTTCCCACTTTATTTGCGGGATAACCCCTGGAGGTTCATTCCGATTACCTGTACTGACCCACTTTCTTTGATGATGTTAGCTTGGAAGGATCTCAGGGTTTCCCATTCCTCTAATTGATGTTACTTCGGATCTTTATCCGCGTGGTACTTTTACATTTTTCCCGCATTTTACTGCTTTCCTAGCTGGAAGACCTCGATAGGAGGCAATGTTTTTGTGTTTACTTTATGCAGTTTCCTTTGTCCAGGGTTAAGAGCTATGAGGTCTTATCCTCATTACCCTTTTGCATGCGCGTTCCTACAATGCAAACAAACCCTTCATTGATTTTTCTTCTCCATAACACACGTTTACTCCTTCTACTACAGGCGAGTAAGTCTCCAAAGGTCGAGCATCCGGTAGATTGCGTAGTGACGTCGTTCGTCCAAAACCCAATCCACAGCCCCGTAGTTAGCCGAACTACGACTTGCTCTGATTCTCATTCCAGATGAGATACGTAGGCATAAGATGTGATGTCTTAGCGAGCACACATTCCCCAACCCATAGGTCAGCCGAGCTACGAAGACTCTGATTCTCATATTCAGATGAGATACGTATGCAGTGGATGCGACATCCGCGCGAGTCATTTTCATTTAACCCTTTTTTTTTGGTAAACAGCACAAGATAAACTCACACCCTTTAGACGAAAACTACAAAAGTGGATCCCGTAGAGTACTACGGATGCGTAGGGGTGCTAATACCTTCCCTTCGCATAACCGACATCCGAACCCAAGATTTGGTTGCGAGACCCCGTCTTGTCCTTTCCTTTTTCAGGTTTACTTCGTGCATTTCCTTTCCCTCCTTTGGGATGAATAACGCACGGTGGCGACTCTTCTGTCTTTTTCTTTCGCCGGTTGTTTTTTTTTCGCACTGTATTTTTCAGGTTGCGACACTTGGGAGACATATATGATGATTAGGAACTTTTTGGACCATTTTCATGCCTTTTCTCATCTTCATCTAGCCATTGCATCAAGGCTAACCACCAATCTTTAACTCATTGGTCAAAAAAGAAAAAGATGAAGAAGGAGATGAATAAGGATGAACATTAATGAAAATTCAAATGAAGTAATCAACATACATTGACCAAAGATAGATGGAATCAAGGTCAAACATTAGTAAACAAAAGCAAAATGAAAATTAGAAGTCAAGAAACAAATAAAATATTTTTGGTATTTTTCAAAATTAAAATAATACTTGAATTAAAATAAACAATTAAAGGTCAAACTTCAAATCATTTCAAATCAACTTTGAAAAGTCCAAATGGATCATCCTAAGCTCAACAAGGTCAAACAAAGTTTGACAAAAAATTTCAGCATTTTTAGAAACCATAAACTACTTTTAATCAATTAAAAAATGCATAAAAATAACCTAATTGAATTAAAATCTCAAATAAATCTGAAATCAATTAATAAATTGATGAGAATATTTTTCATAGATCCATCATCATTCAAAGAGGTTGAGAAAATATTTTTGTATTTTTTGGATATTAAAAACTATTTAAAATGAATTAAAAATAACCAGAAAAGAGAAAATTCATAAAAAATATCAAATGATAAAATAAAAAATATTAAAAATCATTTTTAGAAACTAGAAATTAAAAGAGAAATAATGCAATTGGTCTCATATTTTTTGGATTTAAAATGAATGAGATATGATTTTTTGAAATGAAATGAAATAAAAGAAATAAAATGGAAATTAAATCAGAAATAGAAAATAGGAAAAACGTGATACGTTGGATCCAGGCTCATTAATTGAGTTGGCACATCAGACAGTCCACATGCGCGCGTCCAACAAACACCAAGGTCAATGAGAAACAGGTGGCATTAAAAAAAGTCATAAAACGAGAAGGTCCAGATTAGATCTAGAGATTAGATCCAAGGGCTGTAGTTTGATCTAGAGCTGGGACGGTGGTGTACACCACCGTCTTCTCCGGCGAACTCAACGGCGCCGGTGAGAGTTGCAGACATGGTAACCTCAACCAAATGCAACGATCTATACAGCAATGGAAAGCTGGGGTGATGTACATCACCCCTGTGCCATCTATTTTCACTCTAGACCTCCATGGAGAGAGAAATCAGAGGTGGAAAATGATGGTGTTCAACTTGAACTCAATGGATTTTCAAAATTAGAAGCATAAATCAATTGCCTCTGATGAGAGGACTTCAGCCAAACCAACAAATGCAAGAAACAAGCTACAATTAGTGAGTTTCTAAGAAGGAAAGTTTGTATAGCAACCTCTGAAATATGGATCTATGGAGCACAATTCCTCTTAGCTATTGCTTGTAGTGTGATCTAGAGATGAAGATGAAGCAAGGTCAAGGAATTTTGAGTCTGAAAATCGGCCAATGAAGTTGAAATTCAGATCTGAAATTTTGAAAAGAAAGTGAGAATTCCTTTAGGTATGGCTATGGAGGGAGTTGTGCAGCATAACAGGCGCCTTCAGGTTGTTGAATTATGAAGCCTAACACTCTTATTTATAGCAATTGGCAAAGGTGTACATGAGCATGAATGGAGAGGGCCTCCATGCATGGGCCTGTACAGGCGTATGGAGGGCCCAAATCCTATTGCAAATGAATGCTGATATCATCTTGAATTGAAATGGACGTGCAAAATTGATGCAATTGGCTTGTGCAATGAGTTTTCAACTAGTTTCCAAAAATGCACCAAAATGTTCTCTTCTTCGAAAATGCCACTTCCAAAAATGGAACATGGCCTTATGGGTAATGGTTGGAAAGCTCTTGACATAAGGATCAATTTCTATGTTGAACAAAACTTCATTTGGAGTTGGGAAATTGATGAAAATAGATCATAAAGTGCAAGGTGCAAAACATGTGTATGTGAAAATTTCCCAAAATGGCCAACTTCAAGCACTTATGTTTCAATGATGCAAGCTCCAAATGACAAAACCTTCAACATAAACGTTGCAGATATTTTCAAGATAATCAACTTGAACTCAAATTATGCATCATTTGGATTTTTGATGAGAACGTTATGGGCACTTGAAGTTGGACTTTTTCACATTTTAATGCCTTTGGTCCAAAGTGACCTATAATGTTTTGCATTATCACATGTATTTATTTTAGGATCGTGAAAATTTGTTCAACATAACAAATGAAGTAGACATCTTAAACTTTCCAATTCGTTTGATCCCACCTCAAAATCATGAAAAATGAATGAGTTATGTTCTTCGGAAGTTGACCTAAAATTAGGGTTTCAGTCAAAATGACCTATAATGTTTTGAAATGGATGATGACCTTCCATGATTCAAATCAATTTTTGATGAACATGAGAGTTGTTCATATGGTTCTTAAGAACATTTTAGCTCTTGGGGTCATCTCCATTTGACAAACACATTAAGAGTTAGGTCTCAGTGTATTTCAAAATAGTCAGATGAATTGACTGGTCAACTTCTCAGGTCCAAACTTCCAATCTTGATGAATTGATGATTGAGGACACTCAAATAATCCCAAATATGCATGAAATGATGAATGAAAGAACTTCCCTTGATTGTATTTGATCATGGGTTGAGGTTGCTTCATGAGCAAGGCACAACTGATGCACAACTGAATTAGGGTTTCCTTGGGAAACAAGCCTCAAGCCCTTTGGTTTCCTTGATCAAATTGAGATGCTTGAGAGGGATATATGATGAATTAGAGATTTGGGAACCATTTTCATGCTTGCTTTCACCTTCACCTGGCCATATCAATGAGCATAGGGTCTCTTAGGAGCCTCAAATCTTATGATTGCTCAAGCTACAAAACAAAAGATGTTAGTGACATATTTTTGTGCTTTTGGTTAGTAAACAAAATAAGAAAAGAAATAATATACAATTCAAGCATGCTTGGTGGTCTCAGACCAACTCACACAAGTCCCAACCCAAAGGTAAAGGAGCCAAGATGCTATGATCCTTGAGGCAAATGCAATGAGCAATGATATGATGCCATGAGGTTAGGGTCAAAATTAGGGTCTTACAGATACCCCTATTTAAGGTCATTCTAGCTGGAGATATGAAGGTTAAAATCTTCGTCTCGACGAGGTAGAATGGGCTTAAATAATAACAAAGAGATGAATTTTGGTCCCTAAGAGACCTCATGATGCAAATGTATGTATGCAAAAGGTAACAATCTGTGGGGATATGTGTCCACAAAGGAAAAAGAAACCAGGAGAAACTGAAAATCCATAGGAGTAATACACTCATAAATGGGACAGAGACTCTGGGGACTTAATTGGGGAATAAAAGGGAATAAAATACGTGAGCAGGTCACGACTTAAAACTTGCTGAGAGACACGAAGGAATTCCATAAATCAATGGAAAGACTCGAGCTGACGCAAAGATACATGTATTGGGGAATATGCCAATAAAGCAAAACTATCCATAAAGGATACTTCGGATAAAAATCTGGACTCAGGCTGGGAAAATCCACTAAGGGACTCCGATGGGGAATGTCCAAAGAGGGCTCAGCTGACGAAACAGCAACTGAGGTATTACCGGTTACTGGATAATAAGCTCAAGGAGACATGTGATCAAAACACCGGTATAAGGGTGAGAAAAGCAACATGCTCGGGGAGAATGAATATCTAAGACCGGTATAAGGGTGAGAGATATCAATCGTCCAAAACATCTGAGGAAGGCCCGAAAAGGTACATTTTAACTCATGAAAATCTGACTCCATAGGGGACAAAAGTCATAATAGGGAGTAGAAAGGAAGGAACACCAGGGATACCGATTACTGGGCATATAATAGGTGACAAACCAAGGCGTGAATTGGGGAATATAATAGGTGATCATCCGAACAGAGGGCTGAAAAAGCAGACTCGATTACAGGATGGGCATTCGATTCCATAAGGAAATACGAATCTTACTCGAATGGGGAAGAAAATGACTTCGAATGAAGAGCGCATGAGATACATTATCTATTACCGTCAGAACATAGATAACATACTCGCATGGAAGATTATCCACAACCAGCTACTGGGTTAATAAAGGATAGATCGACCGAAAAGAAAAGGACATCGGGATACCGGTTACTGGGTATAGGATGATGACCAATCAAAGGGGAGAAACAATCACTACCAACAAAAGGGGTGAATGAAAGATGACTCGTCGGGGATACATTAGTTTATCAGAGCAATCATCCAAGAGATATATCACCAGTTACTGGGAGATATACTCGAAAGGTGGAGGAATATTGATACCGAATAATGGATAAAGATAACCGTCAAAAAGGGGATTACATCTACCAGTTATTGGGTAGAAAACCACAGAAGAGTAACCGCCATCGGTTAGGATGAAGAAAATTAGGGTTAACTCTACAAGGGGATAACATGGGGTTTACAACTACCGGTATAAGGGTAGAAAAACACATAGACTCCGTCGGGGAAAAGATGGACAATCACTGGTTATTGAGCAATCATTCATCTAAACCACGGGGAAGTGCAAAGGGAAATAACAAGAGGAGTCAAACTAGGAACGAACTAGAGAGACACAACGAAACAAGACTCAACCCAATGAGGATATAACTCAGGGGAGTAATTTCATCCCAATACATATTTTGGGAGGAAACATAAATAATAATCATCCACGAGGACATAACTCAATGGGGAATGTGGAAGAAAGGGTAGACACTTTCTGCCTATGGGGCTGACTCTATATTGGAGAGATCAAACACCAACATCTGCTTGGGGAAAACATGTATCACCAAATAGCAGGAGATAACCAACAAAGATATATGGCAAAGAATGCAACATGAATATCTGAATGTTGTAGCTATGCATGTATATCCGTGGTTTATGTATGATGAGTGCTAACAAACAGACATGTCTAACACAACCAGGTCCAGGAATCAATGGACAAACATCTGGTACTACATCTCGAAAGAGAAAGCCAGGCCCACTGGGGAGACTCCCAATCTGACGGAGGCAACAGATACCGGGAAACAGATGACCTCTGCAAGGGAAAGAAAACCAGTCACTCCACTAGGAAGGAATCAACACATCTTCCTCAGAAACTCCAACGCCGATCTGAAATCAGGCAACGCCTTGGCCAGGGGACCGAATAGGGATATGATCCATCGTAGAATCATTTTTACTGGGGGAAATTATCCAGGGGAAGGATGAAACACTACGGGGAACAACCACCAATCAAAAAGTTTCGAAACCAACCTACTTCCTCGCCCTGCTGGATAACTCATCTCTGCCGAGGAGAAGAGGAACACTATTCCACTGGGGATGGAAAGATAAACATTTCTGTCACCCGCTCTGCTCAGGAGGAAACAACAGACAGGTTCCAGGGAAACACTGCTGAGGACTGAATCAGGAACTACCTGTAGGCGATCAATTAGAGATATCCTGCTGGTGACCATACCGGGGAGTTAAAATGGGATCAACCCTGCCGAGGACGAGCAAAGTCGAACCTGCTGGACATTCATGTAGGCAAATCTGCAGGGGATAAGCTACAAACTAAATGTTGAGAATTCTATTCATGCTAGGAATTTCTTGCTCACTCTACGGGAGAATTCCAATCTAAATGAGGGAATACTAACTTTCTCGAAAAAATAGCATATCAATTTATCAATTTATAAGGGATTTTAGGTCTATCCAACCAAGGGATGACAACCATATAATTGATAACACAGATGCTAAATCCAGCCTTACTGAGGAGTTAGAAGATTGAGGCCAAACTCCAAACTCTCTGAGGATTTTGGTGATGCATAATTTCTTCTGTGCTCGAGAAGGAGACAACCTGAAAGATAATGAAGAGGATACAAGTATGCTCGGAATATGAACAAATGTCTTACCATTTTGGAGATCATACTATCCTTGGGAGAGAACTGAAGACGTCCCAATTATCCTTTTCGTTGTGAATGTTCACTTTGTTTAAAAACAATTTATAAAAAATTTATTTATTCAAAACAATGATATTTGTCAATTAAGACATGCAAAATATTTGTTTGAACAAAAACAAATACGAGTGCGAAGAATTGGATAAAGGCTCAAATTTATTTGATGGAATGGTAGTCTGCAAATGGCAAGACTCCATGGATCTTTACAAATTTGAAATTGGTGATACATATTGGAAAAGGGCTACATTGAACATAATGACCATTTCTCCACCAACTCTGAATACGATGTATTTGAAGCTTCAGTTGACGATGACTGAGTGAAATTCTTTAACAGATGACAGTTGTAGGACACAGTCTTGTCGGGATGCAGTTACTTGCCAAATCCCTAATTTTTGCCTAGATTGCCCCAGGGTGAGGTACTCAATCTAGCGGGATATATATTCATCATTCATTTTTTATGTCTCTAACTTTTTCCTGGATCGCCCTTTCGGATTTTCAATCCACCGAGACGCTCATTTTTGCCTAAGCCCCCCTTTCGGGTTTTCAACTTAGCGAGCTATTCTGTTTTTTTTTATTTTAGGCAAAGTATTTCTTGACTGCATCTGAATTCACAGGACGAGTGAAATCCTCCCCATCCATAGTTGTAAGTATTAAAGCACCGCCTGAGAAGGCTCTCTTAACAACATATGGACCTTCATAGTTTGGAATCCACTTGCCCCTGGAATCGGGCACGAAAGACAAGACTTTCTTGAGCACAAGGTCGCCTTCTCGGAACACACGAGGCTTGACCTTCTTATGAAAGGCTTTCTTCATCCTTTGCTGATACAACTGACCATGGCACATGGCAGTTAATCTCTTCTCTTCTATCAAATTCAGTTGGTTGTAATGATTCTAAACCCATTCAGCCTCAGTCAACTTGGCTTCCATCAAGACTCTCATTGATGGGATATCCACGTCTACTAGGAGCACAACCTCCATGCCATATACAAGGGTTAAAGGGGTTGCCCCTGTAGAAGTGCGAACAGATGTACGATATCCATGCAGAGCAAATGGCAGCATCTCATGCCAGTCTTTGTACGTAACAACCATCTTCTGGATAATCTTCTTAATGTTCTTATTAGCAGCTTCAACAACCCCATTCATCTTGGGTCTATAAGGAGAAGAATTATGATGTGCAATCTTGAACTCGCTACATAGCTCTCTCATCATCTTGTTGTTCAAGTTAGATCCATTATCAGTAATGATCTTGTCTGGCACACCATAACGGCATATGAGTTGATTCTTGATAAACTTCACAACCACCTGCCTGGTTACGTTAACATACGACGTCGCTTCAACCCACTTGGTGGAGTAATCAATTGCTACGAGAATAAATATGTGACCGTTGGATGCTTTCGGCTCTATCATGCCAATCATGTCAATTCCCCACATGGAGAAGGGCCATGGTGATGAATTCACATTCAGAAGTGTCGGGGGAATATGAATCTTATCCGCATAAATTTGACACTTGTGGCATCTTTTCACATATTTGCAGCAATCAGACTCCAATGTCAGCCAATAGTAACCTGCTCTCAACATCTTCCTTGCCATGGCATGTCCATTGGAATGAGTACCAAATGAACCCTCGTGGACTTCAGTCATCAACAAGTCTGCCTCGTGTCTATTCACGCATCTGAGCAGAACCATGTCAAAATTCCTTTTATAAAGCACATCACCATTGAGGTAGAAACTGCCAGATAGTCTCCTCAAAGTCTTCTTATCTTTAACAGATGCCCCAGGAGGGTAAATCTGACTTTGAAGAAAACACTTGATATCATAATACCATGGCTTATCATCCTTCACCTCTTCTACTGCAAATAGATGAGCTGGTCTGTCTAAGCATATCACAGTGATATTAGGGACTTCATTCCAGAGTCTTACTACAATCATAGAAGCAAGTGTAGCAAGAGCATCTGCCATCCGATTCTCATCTCGAGGAATATGATGGAAGTCAACCTCAGTAAAGAACGTTGAAATTCTCTTCGCATAATCTCTGTATGGGATGAGGCCAGGCTGGTTCGTCTCCCATTCACCCTTAATCTGATTAACAACAATGTCCGAATCACCATAAACATCAAGATGCTTGATCCGAAGATCAATACACTCTTCCAATCCCATAATGCAGGCCTCATACTCAGCCATATTATTCGCGCATTTGAAATTTAGCCTTGCTGTAAAAGGGAAATGCGTGCCCTGAGGAGTAATAATCACTGTCCCAATACCATTTCCATATTGATTTACAGCGCCATCAAACACCATGCTCCAACGGGAACCAGGCTCTGGCCCTTCATCGAGCATAGGCTCATTACAATCTTTCATTTTCAAATACAGAATCTCCTCGTCAGGGAAGTCGTACTGAACTGACTGATAATCCTCAATTGGTTGATGTGCCAAGTGGTCAGCCAAGATACTACCTCTAATACCTTCTGAGCTCGATACTCAATATCATACTCAGACAACAGCATCTGCCAACGGGCAATCCTCCCAGTTAAAGCAGGCTTCTCAAAGATATGTTTGATTGAATCCATTTTGGATATCAACCAAGTCGTATGATTTAACATATACTAGCATAAGCGCTTAGCAGCCCAAGCCAGAGCACAACATGTTTTCTTGAGCATTGAGTATCGGGACTCACAATCAGTGAACTTCTTACTCAGGTAGTAAATAGAATACTCTTTCTTTCCTGATTCATCTTGCTGACCAAAGACACAACCCATAGAGTCTTCAAGAATTGTCAGATACATAATCAAGGGCCTCCCTTCCACAGGCGGAGATGGAATCGGAGGCTCGGACAGATACTCTTTAATACTGTCGAAGGCTTTTTGGCAATCCTCGGTCCAATCATGACGTTGATCTTTATCGAGGAGCTTGAATATCAGCACACATGTGGCAGTCATGTGGGATATAAATCTGGAAATATAATTCAAGCGGCCAAGAAAACCTCGGACTTGCTTCTCAGTTTTGGGCGCCGGCATCTCTTGTATTGCTTTGACCTTGGCGGGATCAACTTCAATACCTCTTTCGCTGACTATAAAACCCAATAACTTGCCGGAACGGACTCCGAATGTACACTTGTTAGGACTCAGACGAAGCTTGTACTTCCTCAAACGCTGAAAAAGCTTCAACAAGTGCTCTACATGTTCATCTTCCGTTCTTGACTTCACAATCATATCATCAACATATACCTCGATCTCCTTGTGCATCATATCGTGAAACAAGGTAGTCATAGCTCGTTGATACGTGGCTTCGGCGTTCTTCAAACCGAAGGGCATCACTCGATAACAGAATGTTCCCCAAGGTGTGATGAATGTAGTCTTCTCCATATCCTCAGGTGCCATTTTGATCTGATTATATCCGGAAAATCTGTCCATAAATGAGAAGACGTTGAATTTAGTTGTATTATCTACCAACATATCAATATGTGGTAGAGGAAAATCGTGTTTCGGACTAGCTTTCTTCAAGTCTCTATAGTCCACACACATTCGGACTTTTCCATATTTCTTAGGCACGGGCACAATATTGGCCACCCATTGAGGATATGTAGAAGTCACCAGAAACCCTGCATCAATTTGCTTCTGAACTTCTTCTTTAATCTTCACTTCCATGTCAAGATGAGTTCTTCTGAGCTTCTGCTTCACAGGCACGGACTCAGACTTTAAAGGTAGGAAATGTTGCACGATATCAGTATCCAGACCAGGCATGTCTTCATATGACCAGACAAAGACGTCGACGTATTCTCGTAGTAACTCAATCAACCCCTTCTTTACAGATTCTTCTAGGAGTACCCCAATCTTCACCTCACGAACACAATCTTCAGACCCCAAGTTGACTGTTTCCAGATTCTCAAGATGTGGTTGAATGATCTTCTCTTCGTGCTCAAGTAGACGGGTAATCTCGTCAGGAATCTCTTCAACATCATCTTCTTCGGCTTCAAATACAGGGAACTCAAAGTTGGGAGATGGTGTTGGATCATTATGTTCAATGGGTTTGATCAACCTGCATAATGATTTTGGATATAAAAGAGATTTTAGAACTCAAACAAGGTAACTCATTATGCAAATGAAAAGATTAATTTATTCCTTTTTTAGGGTTTTACGTGATCACCAATTTCATGCTAAAAGCAAAAAGTGAAAATAATTGGAAAAACAAACATTTAACATGAATTTATTGAATGAAATATCATTGTATTTATGAGCCAACAATGTCATCACTCCTCCTTTTGGCATGGGAGAAGGGTTTTTAAACAAACAGCGAACATTACGTTGACTTATGGATAACTGTTGGAACATCAACAGCGATCCAGTTATTGCAGGCCCCTCCAGGGATGACAAAGTTGCCAGAATCCTCCTTTGCATCCTCTTCCACAATAGCAGCAGCTTCCTGGTCTTTGACCGTGTGGATGAAACCACCACTCTGAAAAAGCCCATGCTTGTTGAAGGTGCCCGAAGAATACCCTATGCCAGCCCGGGATTTATTGTCTTCTATCTTGATCATTTGTCCCAAACCAGTAGTTGGGCATGTTGGTGTAAGCCCTAGAGGCCAATACTTGTGGTACTTGTATCGAATTATTTATTAATAATAAAAGGCTTTTTCTTTATTATGTTTGTTTAATAAAGTCCCTAGAATAGCTAGTCCGTTTAATGTATCAAGTATGACTTAATCATGAGATCACATTAAACATAAGGACATTATTCTTAAAAGTATCCGTAGTCAAGCTTTATTGTGAAGTGGGATAACATTAAAGCATGAAGACTATTATATTTATAGACTGATGATCACATCTCATGGATCATGGATAAAGAGTTATCAAGTCGTAAACATAGGTATGAATATTAAGAGTAATATTTATACTAGATTGACCTGCTATGAGAATACTATATAGAATGTTATGCAAAGTGTCATAAGTTATTCTCATGATGATAATGGTGTATACCACCCTTCGACCTGAAACCACTATGGACCCTAGATGTAGAGTCGAGTGCCTTATTGTTGATCAAACATTGTCCGTAATTGGATGACCATAAAGACAGTTGATGGGTACTCCACGAAGCATGCTAAGGGACATGAGTGACCTAGATGGAATTTTCCCATCCTGCGTAACAGGATAAATGTCTATGGGCCCAATATTGAACTGGACAAGGATGACACGGTCTATGCCTTATGTTCAATATAGACATAAGGGAAAAAGGGTAATTATACACATAATTATTATCACAGAAGGATTTGTCAGATCACATGACCTTTTCGTGTCTTGGGTAGCAGTGATGTGTTGCTAGATACCGCTCACTGTTTATTATGTTAAATACGTGATTTAATATAATTGCCAATGCCGCGAAAACCTATAGGGTCACACACAAAGGACAGATTGATGAGAGATAGAGTAATTAAGGAATACCGTAATGTACAGTGCCCTTAAGTGAATTATAGAACATCGTAAGGTACGGTGTACTTAAGTAGAATACAAAATATGGTAAGGTACCATGCGGTTAAGTGATTTTGGCATATTATAAGATATGGGTCATATACACTTGAGTGGGCTTTTTAGCTTGCAACCCACACAAGTGGTTCTATAAATAGAACCCTTGTGTAGAAGCATTGTGACACTTGCAATTTCGTTTCTCTCTCTCTCTCTCTCACTCAAAGCCTTCATTCGTAGCAGCTAGCACTGAGATTGTAGGAATCCGTTCGTGTGGACTGAGTAGAGGCGTTGTCATCAATCAACGTTCGTGATCGTCACAAGAGGTAATGATTCTATCACTGATCATGGCCATTCGTAAGGATCATTAAAGGAGAAATTTTAAATTCCGTTGCGTTTTGGATCGCCCTTCTCCTTCAGTGGTATCAGAGCCACTTATGAAACCATGCATCTGATAGCTGTTTATTTTCTGTATTTTCTGCGTTAATATGATTAAAAGACAGAATGAATTAAAGAATAAACGAGTAATTAAATTGAGATCGATCAAGTTATATATATGATATAAGTAATCCTGATGCAAAATATGGTATATATGATATACTGTTTCTGTTTCATTCATTCAAACACTTAATGGTTGTTTTCCTTTGAGCGATCAATGGTCGTTTGCTTCTTGATCCGACATTAGTATGGTGAAGCAATGACGTGTTGATCAATCATACTGAATCAACAATCGAGATGTGTTTGACGGTCTAAAATTGGTGCATTAGGGTTAATGACGGCACAAGGGTTGTGTTGTCAAAGAGTTATGCATTAGGGTTAATGACGGCACAAGGGTTGTGTTGTCAAAGAGTTATGCATTAGGGTTAATGACGGCACAAGGGTTGTGTTGTCAAAGAGTTATGCATTAGGGTTAATGACGGCACAAGGGTTGTGTTGTCAAAGAGTTATGCATTAGGGTTAATGACGGTATAAGGGTTGTGTTGTCAAAGAGTTATGTATTAGGGTTAATGACGGCACAAGGGTTGTGTTGTCAAAAAGGTTATGCGATTAGGGTTGTGACTGCGCAAGAGTTGTGCTTTAAAGTATCAAGTGTTAATGCGAAAAACGACGTCGATTTTAAACACCCGTTCCCGCTGACCGGGTAGCGGACCCCCGGCTAACTCTGCGTACTGTGATTGGTCGCCGAAATTTAATTTGGTTTTAATTAATTAAAAGAATTAAAATTAATAATAATAATGTGTTTATTATTATTGTCTTGTGGTGATCGGTTATGGCCTTAGTTTTCCTTTATTTTGTTTTGGGTTTTAAAATATGACCTGCGTGTCGTGCCTCTCTTTTAATCTCTTAATGTAACTTCTTTTCTCATCTCACTCCCTCGTATGTAAAATGAGTTTCTTTTATGTAATGTAATGTTATGAAGAAAGAGAAGAATTCAATATCAAAGGAGGACAACCTTGAAGATCTTGCTTGGATAAGCTTAGATCGTTATTAGGTTAGCTTAGGTTCTCTCATTGGCTTGGGAGAACAATTGCGCTAGGGGCCATAACTGTTTCATTATGTATGTATGTTGATGCATGTGAATGTATGTTGATGCATGTGAGAGACGATTTATATGATAAATAAGCCGGTGAGATCAGAATAATTGCAAATTCCCTCAAATTAAATATTAAGTTTATGCTTTCCAAGTTTTAACACTCATTAAGACTAGTATCGGATAATGTAGGTTTCGCCTATGCGAGGTGCATGTTCTATATTAGTAAGGTGCGATGGGATAATTGTAATATCCAATTGTTAAAACAATGGGTCAAACTTAACTAAACAAATTATAATAAGATTATATATGTTTAGAAGCAAGAGTTGGAATTGATCCATGTGATGGATTGGAATAAGGAGTTATTCACCCAACTAAAATATTCGAGAGTTGTATTAGATACAATTGGAAGGAGTTTCTACCTAAATAACCTAGTTTTGTGTAATCCGCCTACGCGGACTTAAAACAAAGTGAAATATGGATCTCGACCCACTAGAAAATCTTCCAACGGGATTTTCTGAATCAAATGGTGAGGGTCATTTGTTTTGAGTAAAATAGTGGGAGCATATTTAATTAAAGGCTTAATTAAATATGTTATTGATACTTATATTTTCATTATTTTCATGTAGATTACCATGACAACAAACACCTCTAACAACATTTTACGATCAATCCTTGACAAGGAAAAATTGTCTGGGACAAATTTTCTAGACTGGCACTGAAATCTGAGGATTATCCTCAAACATGATAAAAAGCTGTATGTCTTGGAGAAACCTGTTCCTGAAGAGGAACCTCCTAGTTCTGCACCTAAGGCAGAAAGAGATGCTTATAAGAAGCATGTCGATGATGCCAACGAAAATGCTTGTCTCATGCTAGCTACCATGAACTCAGAGTTGCAAAAGCAACATGAGAACATGGCAGCGTTCGATATGATCGAACACCTGAAGATGCTCTATCAAGAGCAAGCAAGGCATGGGAGGTTTGAAGTTTCGAAAGCCCTTTTTCAAGGCAAGATAGCTGAGGGAGCCCCTGTAGGTCCCCATGTGCTCAAGTTGATTGAGTATGTGGAAAACCTTGAGAGGTTGGGTTTTCCCCTCGGAAAGGAACTTGCGACTGATTTGATCTTGCAATCGTTGCTAGATAGATTCAGTCAATTTGTCCTAAATTTCAATATGAATGATATGGACAAATCTCTTCCTGAACTGCTAGTCATGTTAAGAACTGCTGAGCAGAATCTGAAGTCAAAAGGGAAGTCCATTCTGATGATCGGAAATGGAAAGAGACAGAACAAAAGGCCCACCAAGTAGGGTGATAAAGGGAAAGGCAAGGAAGTTGCCAAACCCAAACCCACTGTTGCTGCTTTGAAGCCTAGTGGAGGCATAGCAAAAGAAGGCACCTGCTTCCATTGCGGTAAGACCGGACAGTGGAAGAGAAACTGCCCAAAGTACATGAAAGATAAGAAGAATGGAGTAGAGACTTCAACTTCAGGTATTTTTGTTATTGAAATTAATTAATCTACTTCTACATCATGGGTATTAGATACTGGATGCAGTTCTCACATTTGTACCAATGTGCAGGGCCTAAAAAGGAGTAGAGATTTGGCAAAAGGTGAAGTCGACCTACGAGTTGGCAATGGAGCAAAGGTTGCTGCTTTAGCCGTAGGAACTTATGTATTGACTTTACCTAGTGGTTTAATAATTCAGTTAGAGAACTGTTATTATGTACCTGCAATTAGCAGGAATATTATTTCTGTTTCTTGTTTGGACAAGTTTGGTTTTTTATTTATAATAAAGAACAATTGTTGCTCAATTTATTTGAATGATATATTCTATACTACTGCACAAATGAACAATGGGCTATATGTCCTTGATCTTGAAATGCCTATTTATAACATTAATACTAAAAGGATGAAACCTAATGAGTTAAATCCAACTTACCTTTGGCATTGTCGATTAGGCCACATAAATGAGAAACGCATTTCCAAACTCCATAAAGATGGAATGTTTGACTCTTTTGATTATGAATCATATGAGACATGTAGATCTTGTTTAATTGGAAAGATGACAAAGTCTCCATTCACAGGAAAAGGTGAAAGAGCTAATGATCTTTTGGCCCTCATACATACTGATGTATGTGGACCACTGAACATACCAGCCAGCGGAGGTTTTCAGTACTTCATCACATTTACTGATGATTTCAATAGATATGGTTATGTGTATTTAATGAAACACAAATCAGAGTCCTTTGAAAAGTTCAAGGAATTCAAAAATGAAGTACAAAACCAACTAGGTAAGATTATTAAAACTCTTCGATCAGATCGACGTGGTGAGTATTTAAGCCTAGAGTTTGATGACCATCTGAAAGAGTGTGGGATCCTATCCCAACTTACTCCTCCTGGAACACCCCAATGGAATGGTGTATCTGAGAGAAGAAATCGAACCCTGTTAGACATGGTCCGATCCATGATGAGTCACGCCGATCTTCTAAACTCCTTTTGGGGACATGCACTATTAACAACAGCTTACACACTTAACCGTGTTCCATCCAAAAAGGTTGAGAAGACACCATATGAGATATGGAGTGGTAAGAAACCACATATGTCTTACATGAAGATTGGGGTTGCGAAGTTTATGTGAAACGACAAATTTCAACAAAGCTTGAGCCCAAATCTGACAAATGCTTATTTGTGGGGTATCCTAAAGAAACAAGAGGGTATTACTTCTACAATCCTTCTGAGGGCAAAGTGTTTGTCGCTCGAACTGGAGTTTTCCTAGAAAAGGATTTTATTTCCAAAGGAATCAGTGGGAGGAAAGTAGAGCTTGAAGAAATTCAAAAATCACAAAGCATCGACACACCTATGGAGGAATTAGAGCAGGAAACACAAGTAGTTGTGGAAGAGCAACCTGCTCAAGTAGAACAAGACCAACGTAGGTCAAGCAGGATACGTCACATACCTGAGAGATATGGATATCTCATAACTGATCAAGGTGATGTATTACTCATGGATCAAGATGAGCATGTAACCTACCAAGAGGCCATAACTGGTCCCTGTCGCATCCGCGAAAAACAACCGGCGGGAAAAAAAAACAAACAGAGCCGCCACCGTACGTTATTTATCCCAAAAGATGGAAAGGAAACCTTCGAAGTAAACCTGGAAAGGAAATGGTCTTACGACCGGAGATTGCAAGGATCGGGAGTCGGTTACGCAAGGGGAAGGTATTAACACCCCTCACGTCCGTCGTACTCGACGGGATCCACGCTCAAAAGAATAGAATAAGGTTGCTGAATAACTGCTCAAAAAGAATGCACACACACTAGAATAATAACACAGATGGAAGCAGACGGAAGCGGACTCGGATGGATGTCGCATCCTGGGCCTACGTAGTTTGTTAGAAACAAACATCAGAGTCGACGTAGTTCGAGGAAATGGGGAACGGGCTCGCTAGGATATCGCATCCTATGCCTACGTATCTCATCTGGAATGAGAATCAGAGCTACCGTAGTTCGGATAACGCACGCCAAAACAAAACACACGCACAGACGCTGAGACGTCAAAGCAAACACATAAATGGAAATAGACTGCCAATGGCTGGTCTTACGTCCGACTCCGAACAAAAGAAACACAAAACAGGAAACCGAATGCCAATCGCTGGACATACATCAGACTACAAACAAAGAAACACAAACAGGAAACCGAATGCCAATCGTTGGACTTACATCAGACTCCAAACACACCACAAATAGGAAACCGAATGCCAATCGTTGGGCTTACATCAGACTCCTAACACACACAAAAAGATTATCAAACAGACAAACTAATAGGGAGTCTGGAACTCGAGCCTAATAGTTGTCTAGAAAACACACACAAAAAAAGAAAAGGTTGCCCGGAGAGATCTCACACGATCTCCTGCCTACGTACCTCATCTGGTATGAGGATCAGGGCGATGTAGTTCCCCTTAACAGGGGAGAAACTTTCTCCTAACCAGAGACTGGGAAATAACCAACTAAAAGGGAGACTGACTCGAGCCTAATAGTTGTCATGCAATCCACAATGGTCCTAGGTGGAGGTATCTAAGCAGATCCTAACTCGCACAGGAAGCAAGTTGAAACAGCAAATAAGCAATCACAAGAGAGCAAGCACACACACTATATGCAAACAAGTGGCTCATACAAGGCTGGGCTTTAGTCAAGGGATCAAATCAACCTCGACAAACAAGCCAACTGGAAGGGGTGTTTTGATCTCTTAACCCTAACATCGAGAGTTAGGGTGAAGCAGATGAAATGGGAAATGAGGATCAAACCTCATAGCTCTTATCCCTGGCCTGGGAGAGCTTGAAACAATGAAAGTGTAGGAGTTCAGAATGAGGAACTCTACTCCACAATGACTGACTCTATATACAATGATCTTGGGTGTTTATTCAAATGCATCAGCACGTAGTGCGAGCAAGATGAAAGACTCAACGGAATAGCAGGGGATGGATTGCACATCCCTTCTATCTGCCAATGCCTTTTCACTTAGGAGGTCTTTATATATACAATGCACAAAGATAAACAAGCACAAGCATTGCCTCATAAGGAGGGCTTCAGGCAGGTGTCTGCCAACATAACATGACAGGTCTTCCAGACTACATGGAGAATAGGAAGTTACCTAGGTGGTATGCCAACCACAAGCAAAGCAAAGTAACTCAAATAATGAGTTAAAGCGGCTAAAGTACCTGGGTAAACAACCAAACAATCAGTATAATATTCAGACAAAACTATCAGAAAGTCCAACAGTGAGACAACCAATCATCAGACAACATCAATGCAAGGCATGAGATGTAAGCAAACTAAATTAATTCATCATCCACAAGACCTACAAAACAGCAAGGTTAGTCAACCAAAATAACTTGTATCTCAAGTGATGAGATCATATCAACCAATGTGGCTAATTGCTTGAAACCTGAAACACAAAGTCCAAAGGATGAGAACAAACCACTAGCTCAAAGGCTAGGGTCAAAGGTGGGGCAAAAAGTCAAAACAGAACTTGATATTCAACATGAAGCAACTACATTCACTCAAGAACATGTCCTAAAAAGGACCAAATCAAAATCATTAAGCAAAGTCATGTAGTGAGCAAGAGAAGGCAAAGGCAATTTCAAAGCATTCAAATGATCATCAAGAATCAAAATTCCATATCAAAACAGAAATGAATCAAATAATATTGGAAATTTTTATGAGCATACAACATGTCCAATACAATCATCATGCCAAAAATCATAAACAGAGGAGCTCATTTGATATGGATATGAAAATGCACAAGTTGAACACCCAATTGTGTGACACAAATTGTCACACCTAAAGTACATGTGTCCCAAACAGTGAAGACAATAGCAAAAAATGCCAAATAAAATCACACAAATCCATCAACATGTTAAGAATCATCATGCAAAATTTCAGGGCAATTGGAGCAATATTGAGCATTTCATGATAGAAAGAATGAGGCAATGTCACAAATGCACACATGTTCACATGATCAACCACAATTCAAATTCCAGAAATGATAAAATCCTAAAATCAACACCAAAATATTCTAGACATTCCAAGGATCATGTAGCAAAAAACCTGGAATTAATTGGATTATTTTTCAATTTTTTATGAATTTTCAAAGTTGGATAAAAAATATGAAATAAAATGAAATATGTATATGAAATTACGGAGGGAAGAGCAAAATATGAAGCGAAATTTGAAAATATGTCTCCAGGCAGAATCAAACTGGGAGCGCGCTGGGACCTGAAACGGCGTTGTTTTGACGCTTAGCCCTAGTACAAAACCAGGGGCGGCGAACACTGTACACGCACGGCTGGCCAAGGCGGAAACAGCTGTCTTCTTCGCGAAGACGGCGGAGTGAACAGTGATCCTCAAAAAAAAATTCCAGATTTCGAAAATGATTACACCATTGGACTCGTCTTGGCATGTAGATTACAAATCTAATAATATTTTGGTCCAAATCATCATGAATTTCCAAAATCGATCAAGAACATTTTTGAACACCAAACTTTAAACACATATATCTCACTCAATAATTATCCGTTTTTTATGAAATTTAGATCAGAATTTTTAGCGTGGAAAGATCTACAATAATATGCACATAAAATCATGAATTAAGAGGTTCGAATTTTTGACCTCTTGAAGCTCCAACAATGACAGTAGCAGATTCAAGGCTTGGCAAGCATCCAAATCTCTTCCTGTATCACTATTATGAGGCTTGAAGTTGAAATTGAGGCTTGGCACAACTTAAATCTTGCTCAAATAACCATTTCCTTCATCTTCATGAACTTGATATGCTTGATTTTTACACGAATCCTTCAAAACAAAGCTTGATCTACACCAAAACCATATCACAGAACAAGAATATGCAAGAAAAAAGCAAGGTTATATGGAAGAAATTTGAATTTTGGTTGAGAGGAAAAAATGGAGGGAAAATGAGATCTAGATCTAGAATGATGAATAATCACAAATTCTGTTAGGATTATGTATTTATATGATGTGTTAATCCTACTGAAAATTAATTAAGCTTTGGTTAATTGTGATTAAGTGAAAATAAGGTGTTTGGCCAAAAATGACATTTTGCATGGTGCATGGAGCAAATGGACGTGAATAGTAACCAATGAATGATCAATTTCACTTAAAATCTTCCAATTAACACAATGGCAATGGTGATTTGTTCCCATGATGCACCAATTTCAAATTTAGCATTTTCCCTCCAAAATAAGCATGAATATGCATATGATCATAAGATGAATTTTCATGCAATGTGATGAATGCTTTGGAAATTTCATGTCAAGAGAAGAAATTGGCAAAAAGGAGCACTCAATTTGGAGTTATGAGTCAAAAGATATGGCCTTGTGAAGTCCCATGCACACTTGATAATTATTTGATCATATCTCCTCAACCATTCATCATAAATTCATGATCTTGGACTTTTTGGAAATGGGAGAGAAAGATCTTCAACTTTCATGTTGGACAAAAATTCATTTGAAGCTTATTTAATGATGTAAGATCAAGTTGAATTTGAACCAAAATCTTTCCATTTTTGGAAACTTTCAGTTACAGGTCATTTTCCATTTTTGGAAACTTTTGATCTGACCTCAAATTCTTCAAGATATACATTTGACATGATGAATAAGCCTCTTTTGAACATGAATGAAATGTTGAAACTCATTTCTCCACCTCCTAGCCCTCAGTTGACTTTCTGTTGACTTTTTGGGTTGACAGATGACTTGGAAGTGCTCTGATCAGCTTGAGCCTCAACCACTTGAAGAATTGGCTCCAAAATGAACCCCTAAAAAATGAAAGACCTTAGGAGGATGACTTATTTCTTTTCACATGATATGCAATATGCAAATGCCTAATGTCCTAAAAAATGAAATGCAATATGCTAAGCTAGTCCCAAGAAGGGAGGGCAAATTTTGAGGTGTTACAGCTGCCCCTATTCAATCCACTATGAACCTGTCGATATGAACAGCCTCGGCTTTCAGATGATCAGGGTGAAGAGTGATTGAATACTAATAACAGACAAACAATTTGTACTCCGCTGGGAAATGATTAACAATGCCTGTCAGAATCGGCAAAGATGCGTTCTCAAAAGAAGAATCTGTCTGGTACGGAGAAATTCGGCCTGAGTACCGAGAAGAAATATTGACCCGGATCTGGATACCAAAATAAATGGTAACATAGGAACCACCATGGCCTGAACGCCGCTCATCAGTCTGAATACTGAGCATCGGAATATGAAAGTATTGATATCGGTCTGAACACCGAGAGATTAGCCTGAATGCCCGAAAAACTGGCCTGATTGCCACTTCGATATGAATACCACTTCGGTCTGAATACCACTTCAGGATGAATACCACTTCGGTCTGAATACCGGAAAACTAGTATGGACACCACTTCGGTTTGAATACCGGAAAACTGGCCTGAATGCCACAAGTGTGTCGACCTGAACGTCGGAAACTTCTTCGATCTGAACATCGGAAACTAGCCTGAGTGCCACAAGTACGTCGACCTGATCGTCGGAAACTTCTTCGATCTGAACATCGGAAACTGGCCGGAGTGCCACAAGTACGTCGACCTGATCGTCGGAAACTCCTTCGATCTAAAAATCGGAAACTGGCCTGAGTGCCACATCGGTCTGAATACCCAAAAAACTGGCCTGAATTCCACATCGGTCTGAATACCCAAAAAACTTGTCATGCCTGTCAGCATCGGCAGAAATAAGAACATGTGATAAATGAGGCGGCACGCGTGCCAACGACCCATGCTGGGGATAACAAGCCATGAGCATGCCATCCCTGCTTAATCCATTGTGAACGAACAATTTGCGCTCAGCTGGGGATTATTCTCTTTCTTCTTTTTTGCTTTTCTTGAACCCCGAAACTCCTCTTGATTTTTTATTATTATTTCCATCTCTGCCCAACAGAAACTCCTCCTCCAATATCGCACTACTGGGGAATATTATTGATCTGACATCATGATGATAAACTCCTTAGAGTAACATCTTCACCATCTGGCGAAACCAATCCTCAAACAGTAACCATGGCTTGAGACTAGTTTATGCTTGCAATGATGATGCATGATTTTTTTTAGCGTAATGCTCCATAATCATGGAAATGCTACGCAATTAGCTATGCAATATGCTACGCTTATCTAAATGATGAATGCATAAAAAAGTATCCCCCTCAAGGGACTCTACTGGGAAGCCCGAGGCACTCTGCTGAGGAACTCGTTATCGCTCCAACCTCCACCCTGTTGGGGAATAACACTGCTGCTGGGGAAAGAACAACCCTCACCATGGATGACCTCCACCGAACCCGATCCGCTTGGGGACTTCGCTAGGGAAACAGCTACCAACGCACTCTACGGGGAAAACAGCAATCCTCGACTTGTTAGGGGAAACTAACAAGCTCCTCCGTGCTAGGGGAAACAGCTACCAACAGACACCTCTACTGGGGAAATAGCAACCTTCAGGCCTGGCTGCTGAGGAAATACCAGTCTCGAAACGGTTGGGGAGATAACAATCCCGACTCTGCTAGGGAAGACACATACCTTGAATCTGCTGGGGAGGTAACAATCCCGACTCTGCTAGGGAATAAGGAAAGTCTGGCACATAACACCCGTCGACTCGTCGATCCCCGGTATTCACTAGCTAAATCCAGTGTCAGCTTTCCACTTTCGAGAGCTCCCAGACTCGTCTGGACTTTTCTGATTCATCCCCTTGTATTCTCGACTTCTCCGTACTCCATGGAACTCGAACTCCTTGGATTCATACCAACTTTTCAGTCCTCAGACTTTGAAGAGTCTTCTTGATTAATCCTCCAGGATCGTCGCACATCTCTCGTCGTCTTTTCACCATTCTTCTATTTCTCTTGTCCCTGACTGGACTCTACGGGGATCTATTATCAAAAAGCTTCTCATCCCAACCTGCAAGTGAGTGAAAATATCTAACAGCACCTGCAAAAGAGATTGTTAGATAAAAACGTGCCCCAGGCGTGCCAAAGTTTCAAGACCTAGGTCACTCAACCTTCCGAATAAGATTTCAAGTTTTCAATCTTATAAACATGCATTGGAAGGGATCTCCATATCTCAAAATGCAAAGATTCATATCAAAATAAACAGATGTTTTTGCAATCAAAGTGATTATGAAAACAAAAACAAAATTATTTGACTGAATATGCATTTTATTGATTGAAAAAGGTGGCTCAAACTGAGCAATACACAGGAAGCAATTCCTGAAAAGAGGTAATTGCACACAAAAGGAAAAATCTATCCTAATGGCAATGTGGACCCGTGATCTCATCAAGTTCCAACTCGGTTACACCCCATATGTCCTCAAGACTCTCCGTGCTTTCTGCCTTCTGAACAAGACGCTTCCGACCGATCCATGCCGGGGATTATCCATGATGTCATAACCAAAGTGCAAACGATCATGCCAGACGCAGTTGTTCGTTTCAATCCCTCTTTTGCCTGGACCGCCCTTTCGGGTTTTCAGTCCACCGGGATACCCTTTTTTGCCCAAGCCGCCCTTGTGGGGTTTTCGACTTGCCGGGTGTACAGTTTTTTCTTTTTTATCCCTAATTTTTGCCCGAACCTTTTTTCATTTTTTTTTGGTTCGCCGGGATGCCCATTTTTGCCTGGACTATTTTATTCTTTTCGTCCAGCGGGTCTCTTATACGAAGTATTTTTTAACCGCGTCCGCATTCACAGGGGATGGAAAGTCCTCACCATCCATGGTCGTCAACAACAAGGCCCCGCCAGAGAAAACCTTCTTGACCACGAATGGACCTTCATAATTGGGTGTCCACTTGCCCCTACGATCGTTTTGAGGAGGAAGGAATCCTTTTCAGCACCAGATCTCCCACATGATACACACGAGGTCGCACCTTTCGGTCAAAAGCACGCTTCATCCGCTGCTGGTACAACTGCCCATGACAGATGGCCGCTAGCCTCTTTTCCTCAATCAGGCTCAACTCCTCATACCGGGTCCTTACCCATTCAGCCTCTTGCAATTTCACGTCCATCAGGACTCTCAAAGAGGGAATCTGGACCTCAGCCGGTAACACGGCTTTCATTCCATATACCAACGAGAAAGGCGTTGCCCCAGTAGACGTACGCACTGAGGTTCGATACCCATGCAATGCAAACGGCAACATCTCATGCCAGTCTTTATAGGTCACAACCATCTTCTGCACAATCTTCTTAATATTCTTATTAGCTGCCTCAACCGCCCCATTCATCTTCGGACGATAAGGAGAAGAATTGTGATGCTCAATCTTGAATTCCCGACACAGCTCTGCCATCATCTTATTGTTGAGATTAGAACCATTATCAGTAATGATTCTTTCGGGAATCCCATATCTGTAAATGATGTCTCTTTTGAGGAATCTGGAAACGACCTGCTTTGTCACATTCGCATAAGAGGCTGCTTCCACCCACTTGGTGAAGTAATCGATAGCCACTAATATGAACCGGTGCCCATTCGAAGTCGTAGGCTCAATCTTCCCGATCATATCAATGCCCCACATAGCAAACGGCCACGGAGACGACATTAAACTCAACGGATTTGGAGGCACGTGCACCTTGTCAGCATAAATCTGGCATTTATGACACTTCCGCACGAAATTGAAACACTGGGCCTCCATTGTCATCCAATAATAACCAGCCCTCGATAATTTCTTCACCATTGCATTCCCATTGGCATGGGTACCGAACGACCCCTCGTGTACCTCTTTCATCAATTGGCTTGCTTCTTTATCATCAACACATCTGAGCAAAACCCAATCCAAATTTCTCTTGTACAAAACCCCATCCTTGTTTAGATAGAACACCATGGCCAACCTCCTCAGAGTCTTTCGGTCTTTCTTGGATGCTCCCTCAGGATATTCTTGGGTTTCCAGATAGCGCTTGATATCGTAATACCACGGCTTCTCATCATCAGGCGCTGTGTCAACAACAAACACATAAGCCGGTCTATCCAAACGTCCCACCTCAACACTGGGGAACTGATTCCACCACTGTACCTTGATTAAGGCGGCCAGAGTAGCCAAAGCATCTTCCAAAGGATTCTCTTCTCTCGGCATATGATGTAATTTCACCTAGGTGAAAAACGTCAACAACCTCCTCGTATAATCCCGATATGGAATTAAATGAGATTGATGCGTATACCATTTTTCGTTAACCTGATTCACAACCAAAGCTGAATCTCCATATATAACAAGGTTCTTCATCCGCAAATCAATCGCCTCTTCAATCCCCAAGATACAAGCTTCGTATTCAGCCACGTTGTTGGTGCGCTCAAATGTTAGCCGAGCAGCAAAAGGAATGTGGGATCCTTTCGGCGTAACCAAAACAGCACCAACTCCGCTACCATTCACGTTAACGGCCCCATCAAACATCAGAATCCATTCGGATTCAGGGTCAGGCCCCTCCTCCGGGATTGGTTCCTCACAATCCTTCGATTTGAGAAACATGATGTCCTCATCAGGGAATTCAAACTTCATCGGTTGATAATCCTCAATGGGTTGCTGGGCGAGGTAATCAGACAATACACTCCCCTTGATTGCTTTCTGAGAGGTATACTGTATATCATATTCAGTCAAAATTAGTTGCCATCTCGCAACCCGTCCGGTCAATGCTGGCTTCTCAAAATATATTTGATCGGATCCATCTTGGAAATCAACAAAGTGGTATGAACCAGTATATACTGTCTCAATCGGCGAGCAGCCCATACCAAAGCGCAGCAAGTTTTCTCGAGCAGTGAATATCTTGTTTCACAGTCGGTAAACTTTTTGCTAAGGTAGTAAATCGCATGCTCTTTTCGACCAGACTCGTCATGCTGCCCCAATACACACCCCATAGACCCCTCGAGGACCGTCAAGTACAGGATTAACGGTCGTCCCTCCACAGGAGGCATCCGAATCGGAGGCTCTTGCAAATACTTTTTTATCTTTTCAAATGCCGCTTGGCAATCATTATTCCACCTGACCGTTTGATCTTTTCTCAACAACTTGAATATAGGTTCGCACGTGGCTGTTAGATGAGATATGAACCGTGAAATGTAGTTCAATCTACCTAAGAAACCACGAACCTCTTTTTTTGTTCTCGGTTCAGCCATTTCTTGAATTGCTTTTACCTTTGCAGGATCAACCTCGATTCCTCTTTCGCTTACAATAAACCCCAGCAACTTACCGGACCGCACTCCGAAAGTGCATTTATTCGGATTCAACCTCAGTCTGAATTGTCTCAACCGGTCAAACAGCTTGGCCAGATCTACCAAATGCCCCTCTTCTGTTTGGGACTTCGCTATCATGTCATCAACATAGCATTCGATTTCATGATGAATCATATCGTGAAACAAAGTCACCATGGCTCTCTAGTAAGTAGCACCGGCGTTCTTGAGACCGAATGGCATCACCTTATAGCAAAAAGTTCCCCACGGTGTAATGAACGTTGTTTTCTCCATATCATCTGGCGACATTTTGATTTGATTATAGCCAGAAAAGCCATCCATGAAGGAAAACACCGAGAACTGAGCTGTATTATCTACCAACACATCAATGTGAGGTAATGGGAAATCATCCTTCGGACTAGCTCTATTCAGATCCCGATAGTCCACACACATTCTCACCTTCCCATCCTTCTTCGGCACCGGCACAATGTTCGCGAACCAAGGCGGATAATTAGTGACAGCGAGGAACCCAGCATCCAACTGCTTCTGAACCTCTTCTTTAATTTTCATGGCCATCTCAGGTCAAGTTCTGCATAACTTCTGCTTCACTAGAGGACAATCTGCTCTCAACGGTAGCTTGTGCACAACGATATCGGTATCCAACCCTGGCATATCTTGATAAGACCATGCGAAGGTATCAACATACTCTTTCAACAGTGATACCATTCTGCTCTTAACATTTGCCTCCAAAGCGGCCCCGACTTTCACTTCTTTCCTGACCTCGTCGGTACCCAGATTCACAATCTCAACTTGCTCCTCGTGCGGCTGAATCACCTTCTCCTCTTGTTTCAATAACCTGGCTAATTCCTCGGGCAGTTCACAATCTTCTTCGCCTTCTTCTTCGGCATGATAGATCGGATTGTCGAAGTCATATGAGGGTGTAACAGGATTGTTATCAATGAGATCCGGAGAACGATCGCATCTGCATGAATGTTGATTCATGCATTGCTTTAGAACCGGAGCGAAACAAATTAAAAGGAAAATGAAAACAAACATTGCCATTTTATTTTTGTTTTTTAAACTGCAAAAATAAATGAAAAACAGGGAACGCTGCTTTTAATGAAAAACATCCTTTTATTTATGATGCAAATATTGCAAAATGAAACACATGAGGTGGCCCTTACAATGAACCATTACGTTTCGGGCAAAACGTATGGCTTTCATGCAGACAAAATTGAAAAACAAGAAATATTACTCTTCACGTAGAGTGACAGTGATGATCTTTTTGGCCTTCCAGTTCTGGATCTCCATCCCTGGTACGCACGGTTTTATCCACTGATCAATCTCACAATCACTGTCAGCTTCTTCACCTACCGCACAGATGCGATTTGGATCCAGCATTCCAGCACTGGCGAACGTGAATGGCTGATGATGTCCCCTACTCTGACCCGACGAGCCTCGGCCCGGCTGATAGCCAACCCCAAATCTGTCTTTCTTGGCGGCAATATCCATCATCTTTCCCCAACCTGGGGCCTCTCCATTCTTCACCACCTCAGCAGCCTGTTTGTACGAAGAAATGGACGGCTTCTCCTCTTTGGCAAAAATAGCATTCTCCACCTTAACGGTTTCAAATGCTTGACTTGGTGTTTCCCATATCTCACCGTCCATTTCAACGTACTTGAACGACGATAGATGGCTGATGAAGATATCTTCTTCTCCACAAACTGTGACGACCTGCCCGTCCCAGATGTACTTCAGTTTCTGGTGCAAAGTCGAAGTCATTGCCCCAGCAGCGTGTATCCATGGGCGACCCAACAGACAACTGTATGCCGGCTGAATATCCATGACATAGAATACAGACTTAAACACCTCGGGCTCAATCTTCACCGGGAGCTCCACTTCTCCAAACACAGCCCGCTTTGAGCCATCAAAAGCTCTAACTATCAGGTCCGTGGGCGTCAAGATCAACCCTTCACAGTCCAGCTTCGCCAAGGCTTTCTTTGGCAACACATTTAGTGATGAGCCGGTATCAACCAACACGTGCGAGAGCACGGCTCCTTTAAACTCCATTGTAATGTGTAATACCCTATTATGATTCCGCCCATCCACAGTCAGATCCAAATCAGTGAAACCCAGCCCATGACTGGCATTGACATTAGACACCACTGTCTCTAGCTGATTGATCGTTATCTCCTAAGAAACATAGGCTCTCTTTAGTATTTTCAACAAAGCCTCTCTATGCCCCTCTGAGCTCAGCAATAAGGACAAGATTGAGATCTTGGATGGGGTCTACTGCAAGTGGTCAACAAGCTTATACTCTGACTTCTTGATGATTCTCAAAAATTCTTCAGCTTCATCATCAAGTTCTCTTTCCGACCCACCAGGCGTCGGTGTCACCACAGGAGTACCCTCATTTACCACCTGCTTCCCTCTTGCCCTGGCTAAAGCCTCGGCCTTATCTTTCTTTTCTTTTTCTCCCTCCCCACTCCTCAAAGCGTCGGGTGCAAACAACCTTCCACTGCGAGTGAGACCACTGGGTCCGGCATTATCCACCTTTGAAACGGTGGTTTCACCTGCAGTCTGATCATCCAACTTCTCCCCATTACAGTATACTTCCCCACTGAAATTCTAGTTATCAGACTTTGGATGTCACACGGGTTGTTATGACATCCAATTCTGCACAGACAAGAATTATGCAGAACTTAAAAGTAAGTGCAGTAAATAACACAAGTAATTGTTTACCCAGTTCAGTCCAACATGACCTACATCTGGGGGCTACCAAGCCAGGGAGGAAATCCACTATTAGTAGTATCAATTCAAAGCTAAACTCACCCGTTTACAACTTATCACTTAATCCCTACCCAATGCAATTTCAATCTTAAACTAAGATCAGAGTTCCTACTCACTCCCCCTCAATCACCTCAGTGATTACTATCTTTAAACAATATTAAAGAGAAGTTGAAGTCACACTTCAAACAACTCTTGATTGTGCTTCACAGCTTTAATCAAGATACACAGCACTCACGCTTAAAAGCTTTGAGCGACACAACACTTACAACTCAATGAACACCCTATGCCACAGCAATCATCTACTTGATAATGGCTTGGCTTACAAGTTACGTCTAATACAAGACTCACAAAATACAGCAGTGAAGTATGATGGACACATAAAATCTTCACGCCTCAAAATCCCCGAAACTGAATGAAGGAACGCCTTCCTTTTTATATTGCAGTACCTGGGCTTTTGCACCTGTATTCTCCTGAATTTAAGGTCACACGAGTTCCCATAAATTCAACATTTAGGTTACTAACAAATAGGCTATTTGTTAGGTTCATTAAATGTAACTTGGTTGTTGGTTTCCTGGTTTTTCTCTAAGCTGTTGACTTCCTGAAGAATAGCCCAAGAAAAGCTGAAACAGAAAACTGAACAACCTACAATATAGCATATGCTGTCAGGAATGAATGTCACGACATTCAGCTCGACATCAAGGTCCATATGCTGAGTCTGTTTTTTCAGAAAACAGACTGTACAATTTTGCTGACCTGTACATGATCAAAATGACCATACTACAGTAACAACTTACATTAATAAATGTTAAAGTGTCCAACTTAACATTTACACATTTGGCCTTAAGTTAGTTCTGTTATTCTCTTGAAGAACAAACTAAGTTACATGCTGAAGTATAGCAGAACACCACTCTGTCTAATGTTCAGTAGCTGCTGTCAGTGATGAATGTCATAACATCCAATTTGACATTTAGTCAGTAGGCCTTATGCCAGGTCTGGTCTTTCCTTGATAACCAGACTGGAAATAAATACTAAGTTCTAACAGAACACCAGCTGTTCTATTTCTTAGTATCTGTTGACAGGTATGAATGTCACAGCATCCAGTTTGACATTCAATAAATCCTGTGTTAGCTAATCCTGCAGTAACTACTCAAGTGTGTCATGACATCATTCAAGACATCAGAGTACAGTTAGATATTCTAACCTACAATGTAGTCACACATACATACTATGTCATGACATCAGTCAAGACATTTGTAACCAGCTAGTGTTTTACCATATAATGCAGCCAATTAAACACCTACAAACTCCCCCTTTGGCAAATTTTTGGCTAAAACACTTTGATCCCCATAACAGAGTTCATAGCAGCGGAATCACACACCTAGCAGGAAATAATACTAGCTAATACACTCAGAGTGGCAGCACACTCACACACATGGAAGTTAAAAAACTTCACACAGTAGCACACACATACAGAAGTTAAATCTAAACTTCAACACACAGCAGCTGCAGGGGAGGGAATCTGTCACGCGAGTCTGTTGTAAAGACCCACTCTGTTTGTCAGGGGTGGTGGTTATTACTCCCCCTTTTTGTCAAAAATGTTGCCAAAGCCAACAACAAAACCAGAGAATAATGACAGAGTTACAGACTTGGTTTTACTTCACAGTTTCAACCAAGTTATCATCCACTTGATCTTGCTTCACAGCTTTGATCAAGTAATCACCCACTTTTGCTTGACAGTAGGTACCACCATATCAGAAGCCATGATTTTGTTTCTGACATCCAGAACCACTCCTGCATGAACAGCATCCTTGAATTCCTACAGGTACATTGGCCTTCTCACGGAAGGGTGTCTCCTTACCCTCTTGTAGCCACACTTGTTGCAAGTAGCATAGCTGTGATCTGTTGACCAATCAGAGCATAGTACCAATTGTTTAATAGGCAGAGATATTAAACAATACATCCCAAACATCAGTCGTTGCTATAAGGTCTCAGAGAGACATATTCCCAGTTTGCTCCTTAAGTTTTCAAACTGAGTAGCATCCAGAGCCTTTGTAAATATGTCAGCCAGTTGAAGGTCCGTGGCTACATGTAACAGAGTGATCACCTTGTCTTCCACCAGATCTCTGATGAAGTGGTGCCTAATATCAATATGTTTGGTCCTGCTGTGTTGGATGGGATTCTTGGAGATATTGATGGCACTGAGATTATCACAGAACAATGTCATAACATTTTGAGTGACATTGTACTCAGTGAGCATCTGTTTCATCCAAACCAGTTGGGAGCAACTGCTTCCAGCATCTATGTATTCAGCCTCTGCAGTGGACAGAGAAACACAATTCTGCTTCTTGCTGAACCAAGATATGAGATTGTCTCCTAAGAAGAAACATCCACCTGATGTGCTTTTTCTGTCATCAGCATTCCCAGCCCAGTCAACATCACAGTACCCAGATAGGACAGGTTCGGACCCATGTGAATACAGCATCCCATAGTCACAAGTCCCATTGATGTACTTGAGAATCCTTTTGACTTGATTCAAGTGGCTCACTTTAGGCTCTGCTTGGTATCTAGCACATACTCCAACTGCATAAGAAATGTCAGGTCTACTTGCAGTTAGGTAAAGTAGGCTTCCTATCATGCTTCTATACAATCATTGATCAACACCAGGCCCTCCATCATCTTTGGTTAACTTCAGATGAGTAGGTGCAGGAGTCCTCTTGTGCCTAGCATTATCCATACCAAACTTCTTAACTATGTTCTTGGCATACTTGCTTTGGGAGAGAAACATAGAGTCCTCCATTTGGTTTACTTGCATTCCAAGGAAATAGGTCAGTTCTCCAACTAGACTCATTTCAAACTCAGATTGCATCTGGTGAACAAATTGTTGAACCATTTGTTCTGACATTCCACCAAAGACTATATCATCCACATAGATTTGAGCAATCATGATTTTGCCGTCTTCATCCTTCACAAACAAGGTTTTATCTATTCCACCTTTTCTGTATCCATTTGAGGTCAGAAATTCGGTCAACCTTTCATACCATGCTCTAGGTGCTTGTTTCAACCCATACAAGGCTTTCCTCAACTTGTATACATGCTTAGGTTGGTTGGGATCACAGAACCCTTTAGGTTGTTCCACAAAGACTTCTTCATTCAAGTAGCCATTCAAGAATGCACTCTTCACATCCATTTGGAATAGTTTAAACTTTAGGATGCATGCTACCCCTAACAGCAATCTGATGGACTCAAGCCTAGCCACAGGAGCAAATGTCTCATCAAAATCTACCCCTTCAACTTGAGTGTATCCTTGAGCCACTAGTCTTGCCTTATTCCTAGTAATTACTCCTTTCTCATCATATTTGTTTTTGTAGATCCACTTGGTACCAATGATGTTGGTCCCTTCAGGTCTTGGAACTAGCTCCCATACTTCATTCCTTTTGAACTGCTCAAGTTCCTCTTGCATGGCAATGATCCAGTATTCATCAGTCAGGGCTTCTTTTACATTTTTTGGTTCAACCTTGGATACAAAGCAGGAATTTGAGCTTATTCCCCGTGACCTGGTAGTCAGACCACTATTGGGATCCCCTATGATAAGATCCTTAGGGTGGTCTTTCTGAATTCTGATAGATGGCGCTTTGGTGGTTGCATCTACTTCACATTCAGGAGGAGGTTCCTCTACTTCTTCAGACTTGACAGGAATGTCAGTTGAACTATCAAGGAATGTTTCAACATCCTCCATGACATCGGTTCCTTCCTCTTTATCGTCCACAATAACATTTATGGATTCCATCAGGACATTGGTCCTGTAGTTGAACACTCTGTAGGCTCTGCTGTTAGTTGAGTATCCCAGAAATATACCCTCATCACTTTTCGGATCTAGCTTTCTTCTCTGTTCACGATCTGTGAGAATGTAGCATTTACTTCCAAAGATATGAAAGTACTTCACAGTAGGTTTTCTGCCTTTCCATATTTCATACAGAGTGGAGGAGGTTCCTTTTCTCAAGGTGACTCTGTTGTGAACATAGCACGCGGTATTCATTGCTTCAGCCCAAAAGTGCATGGGGAGCTTCTTTGCATGAATCATTGCTCTGGCAAATTCTTGAATAGTTCTATTTTTTCTTTCAACTATCCCATTCTGCTGGGGAGTTATAGGGGAGGAGAACTCATGACTTATTCCTTCAGACGAGCAAAACTCATCAAACTTGGAGTTCTTGAACTCCGTACCATGATCACTCCTAATTCGGACCACACAACTGTCCTTTTCCCTTTGAAGTCTGATGCACAGGTCTTTGAAGACATCGAATGTATCTGACTTCTCTCTGATGAAGCTTATCCACGTGTATCTGGAATGGTCATCAACCACCACATAGGCATATCTCTTCCCACCAAGACTTTCAACCTGCATAGGTCCCATTAAGTCCATATGCAATAGTTCCAGAACTCTGGAAGTTGTAGGATGTCCCAGCTTCGGATGTGACATCTTGGTTTGCTTGCCCACTTGGCATTCACCACAGACTCTTCCTTCATCAATAAGCAGCTTTGGGATCCCTCTGACTGCTTCCTTGGATATAATCTTCTTCATTCCCCTTAAGTGGAGATGTCCAAGACGTCTATGCCACATCTTCACCTCCTGTTCTTCCTTGGTTGAGAAGCATATTGTAGAAAAGTTAGAGACTTTAGGTTCCCACAGATAACAGTTATCTTTGGACCTGGTTCCTCTCATAACTTCCTGATTGTCACCATTAGCCACAATGCAAAGCTCCTTAGTAAACCGAACATGAAACCCTTGATCGCACAGCTGACTTATGCTGATGAGGTTTGCAGTTAGTCCTCTTACTAACAGCACATTATTCAGTTTTGGAACTCCAAAGCAGTCCAGCTTGCCCACACCTTTTATTTTACCTTTGGCACCATCACCAAAGGTCACATAGCTGGTAGTGTGAGGTTGAATATCCACCAGTAGATTTTCCATACCAGTCATATGTCTTGAGCATCCACTGTCAAAGTACCAGTCTTCTCTGGTAGAGGCCCTTAGAGCAGTGTGTGCTATCCTAGCATACCATTGTTGCTTCTTGATGGGAACATAGCGCTTATATGGTTTATGCTTAGGCCTGACATGCGTGGCTTGGTTAGGGAAACCATGAATCCAGTAGCAGAAGGCTTTTATATGACCAAGCCTACCACAGTGGTGACACCTCCACTCCTGGTATTTCCTCTTCTGATGATCATTCATCCTAGTTCCTCGATGTTGAGACATTGGCTTTAACCTCCGCTTGAACTTCTGAACTTTTGCCTTTGGGCGTTTGTGTTCAGCTGAGGATCTTTTCCCAAATCCTAGGCCAGATTTGGTTCCAGACTGCTGTCCCACCTTTAGTATCTCTTCCAAGATGTCAGTTCCCTTATTCATCATTCTGATGGATTTGGCCATCTGATTCAGCTTGGAGGTCAGCAGGGCTATCTCACCATTTAGACCCCCTATGACAGACAGTTGCTTCTGTCTCTCATCTTCCAGTTCCTTGATGAGGTTCTTCTGTTTTTCTCCTTGTGCACGCACTTCTGCACTGGTGGTACACAGCTTCTTATAGGCTGCAGTAAGTTCATCAAAGGTCAGTTCATCTGCACTTGAGTCATCATCAGAGGCACAAACACTGGTTAGTGCAGTGACATGTTTAGCAGATTCTCCTTCAGATTCACTTTCAGAATCTCCTTCAGACCATGTGATAGTTAGCCCCTTCTGTTTCATCTTGAGATAAGTAGGACATTCAGCTCTGACGTGTCCATACCCTTCACAACCATGACACTGGATTCCCTTGCCTTGGTTGAACTTTTCTTCAGAAGTTGATCTTTTCCTGATGTTAGACGGGATGTTCTTGACATTAGGTCTCCCTCTTTGATCAATCTTCTTCACGAACTTGTTGAACTGTCTCCCAAGCATGGCTAAGGCTTCTGATATACTTTCATCACCTTCAGTATATCCTGCTTCTGACTCCTCTTCAACATTAGATACAAAAGCTATGCTTTTGTTCTTCTTTTCAGCATTCTCACACAAGCCCATTTCAAAGGTTTGAAGAGAACCAATGAGCTCATCCACCTTCATATTGCAGATGTCCTGTGCCTCCTCTATGGCTGTGACCTTCATAGCAAATCTCTTAGGCAAGGACCTGAGAATCTTTCTTACAAGTTTCTCTTCAGCCATTTTCTCACCTAGTCCACCAGAGGTGTTTGCAATTTCAAGAATATTCATGTGAAAGTCATGAATAGTCTCATCCTCTTTCATCCTCAGATTTTCAAACTTGGTGGTCAGCATCTGAAGTTTGGACATCTTCACCTTAGAGGTACCTTCATGAGTTACCTTGAGGGTATCCCAAACTTCCTTAGCTAGTTCACAGTGGTGTACCAGCCTGAAGATGTTCTTACTGATTCCATTGAACAGTGCATTCAAGGCCTTGGAATTTCCAAGAGCTAATGCCTCTTGCTCCTTGTCCCACTCTTCTTCAGGAATCTGCACACTGACTCCATCTTCACCTGTCCTCATTGGATGTTCCCATCCTTTGTTGACAGCTCTCCAGACTTTGCTGTCTAGTGACCTTAAGAAGGCTATCATACGAGGCTTCCAGTCATCATAATTAGAGCCATCCAACATGGGTGGTCTGTTTGAGTGTCCTAAATCCTTGTCCATGGTACTAGAAAGTAACTTCCCTAGATCTCACCCAGAAATTCACAGGCAGGGTGCCTGCTCTGATGCCAATTGAAATTCTAGTTATCAGACTTTGGATGTCACACGGGTTGTTATGACATCCAATTCTGCACAGACAGGAATTATGCAGAACTTAAAAGTAAGTGCAGTAAATAACACAAGTAATTGTTTACCCAGTTCAGTCCAACATGACCTACATCTGGGGGCTACCAAGCTAGGGAGGAAATCCACTATTAGTAGTATCAATTCAAAGCTAAACTCACCCGTTTACAACTTATCACTTAATCCCTACCCAATGCAATTTCAATCTTAAACTAAGATCAGAGTTCCTACTCACTCCCCCTCAATCACCTCAGTGATTACTATCTTTAAACAATATTCAAGACAAGTTGAAGTCACACTTCAAACAACTCTTGATTGTGCTTCACACCTTTAATCAAGATACACAGCACTCACGCTTAAAAGCTTTGAGCGACACAACACTTACAACTCAATGAACACCCTATGCCACAACAATCATCTACTTGATAATGGCTTGGCTTACAAGTTACGTCTAATACAAGACTCACAAAATACAACAGTGAAGTATGATGGACACATAAAATCTTCACGCCTCAAAATCCCCGAAACTGAATGAAGGAACGCCTTCCTTTTTATATTGCAGTACCTGGGCTTTTGCACCTGTATTCTCCTGAAATTAAGGTCACACGAGTTCCCATAAATTCAACATTTAGGTTACTAACAAATAGGCTATTTGTTAGGTTCATTAAATGTAACTTGGTTGTTGGTTTCCTGGTTTTTCTCTAAGCTGTTGACTTCCTGAAGAATAGCCCAAGAAAAGCTGAAACAGAAAACTGAACAACCTACAATATAGCATATGCTGTCAGGAATGAATGTCACGACATTCAGCTCGACATCAAGGTCCATATGCTGAGTCTGTTTTTCCAGAAAACAGACTGTACAAATTTGCTGACCTGTACATGATCAAAATGACCATACTACAGTAACAACTTACATTAATAAATGTTAAAGTGTCCAACTTAACATTTACACATTTGGCCTTAAGTTAGTTCTGTTATTCTCTTGAAGAACAAACTAAGTTACATGCTGAAGTATAGCAGAACACCATTCTGTCTAATGTTCAGTAGCTGCTGTCAGTGATGAATGTCATAACATCCAATTTGACATTCAGTCAGTAGGCCTTATGCCAGGTCTGGTCTTTCCTTGATAACCAGACTGGAAATAAATACTAAGTTCTAACAGAACACCAGCTGTTCTATTTCTTAGTATCTGTTGACAGGTATGAATGTCACAGCATCCAGTTTGACATTCAATAAATCCTGTGTTAGCTAATCCTGCAGTAACTACTCAAGTGTGTCATGACATCAGTCAAGACATCAGAGTACAGTTAGATATTCTAACCTACAATGTAGTCACACATACATACTATGTCATGACATCAGTCAAGACATTTGTAACCAGCTAGTGTTTTACCATATAATGCAGCCAATTAAACACCTACACCCACCATAATGCCATGGCACAGCATCATCATTGTCATAAGGAATAGGCCCAGGTACCGTGATGGTAACTGGAGCCGCATCTGCCAGCGTTGACAAATCGATCGGATCAAAGTATATGGTTATGGTGGAGACATCCTCCTTCCCCGAATCAATCTTCTCAAACCCGAGGCTTCCCTCATCCATCATCCTCTAGACAGCCTCCCTTAGCAATACACACCCATCGGGAACAACGGTGCACGCAGCACAATAGTCATCACAGCCCGGGAAGACCCCATTCCTCAACAATTGTCTCTTGACCTTAGCCAATGGAGTCTTTAACCGGTTCACATCCGTCACCCAGATTCGGCCCTCATCCTCAGAAATTGCATTCACCCCCATTTGACCATGCGCGGGCATGGGATTAGCATTAACATTTGGAGACAGAGCAAAATTGATAGCTTTAGAATCCACCAAGTCCTGGATAACATGCTTAAAAGCTTTACAATTTTCCACATTGTGTCCAGGGGCACCAGAGTGGAATTCACATTTGGCATTCTCATCAAAACAGGCCGGCCTCTGGTCAGGTCTCAATGGAGCCAACGTCCTCAGCTGGACCAACCCCAATTCTTTCAACTTCTTCAGCAAGAATGAGTATGTCACAGGTGGTCTATCAAATTGACGATCATTCATTCGTCCTCTTACCTGATACCCGGCCCTCTGCGGTCTCTGTTGAAATGGCTGTCGTTGCTAGTGCGGTTGTTGTTGTTGCTGTTGTGCGGGTGAATTATCAGCAGGAATGGTTACCGCAGCAGTGTGCTGGTAGTAACGATCCCTACTCTGTCCCCTCTGGGCATACACAGCGCTGGTGTCACCCTCCTTCTTGCATTGGCCATTACCAAAGGGCTTCTTCGATCCAGACGACGAAGCGTTACCCTGTATCTTCCCCAGCTTCAACCAGCTCTCAATTCTTTCCCCGGCCACCACAATATCAGCGAAATTGGTAACCGGGCATCCAACCATCCTCTCTGCAAACGTCCCCTGAAGGGTACCCATAAACAGATCAGACATTTCTCGGTCTACCAACAGAGGTTGGACTCGGGCAGCCAACTCCCTCCACCTTTGCGCGTATTCTTTAAACCCCTCATTTGGCTTTTGAGACATACCCTGCAACTGGATACGGCTAGGAGCCATGTCAGCATTAAATTGGCATTGTTTAAAGAACGCATCACCAAGATCCTGCCAGCTCTTGACATCAGATGACCTCAATTTGGTGTACCATTCCAAAGACCCCCCAGACAGACTGTCCTGGAAGAAATACATCCAAAGCTTCTGGTCCATTGTATAAGCAGAAATCTTTCGGACAAAAGCCTGGAGATGAGTTTCTGGGCAAGAACTCCCATTATATTTGTCAAACGCAGGCGCTTTAAACATTTGCGGGATCACAATCCCCTCAACCAACCCCATGTTCGACATATTGACAACCCCTGGAGTAGCATAACTTTCCAGAGCCCTGATTTTCTCTGCCAACACCAGAATCTCTTTGTTTGGTGGTTGAACACCCCACTGACCAAACTGTTCATTCAGCATGGAGAACTGATCCGCTTCTTTGTCTTCCTCTTTATCCTCCTCAGCCCCGAAGAAAGGAGGAAACAGACTATCCTTCAGATTGTTGTTCACCGGACCCGGTCCACCGCCTGTAGCATCACCGAAACCACCACCATTATTGATCACCACCCCAGCAACAGTGTTCTTTCTGAGATCTCCTCCGTCTCTAGAACCACCGAGACAATTGTTGGACACACCCTCCTGATTATTACCACTGTTGGCAGCTGAAGTCCGCTCGAGCTTTTCCACCTTATCAGCAAGTGTAACAGCCCAATTTTAGTAATTAGTTCTTATATTATTATTATTATATTATATTTAATTATTTGGAGTGTTAAGTAATTAAGTGGTTGTGAGGTAGTATAATAATTGATTATATTAATTGAATTAGTATGTTAATTAATTAATTAGTTGATATGAGATATAGTTAAATAATTATATTAATTAACTTGGTTGCATAGTGAGTGGTTAATTATTTAAATTTAAATAGAGGTATTTAAATATTAGGTATTATTGGGCCTAGTGATTAAATTAGATGAATTAAGCCCAACTAGAATACTATTATAAATAGTAAGAGCGAAGGAAGTGAGAATTAGAATTCACTTGAGCACTGAAGGCAATAGAGAAAGAGGAGAGGAAACGCGAGAGGAGTCAAGGTTTCCATCAAATTGACAAGGTAAGGGGGGAAATCCTTATCATTATGGGTTAGTATGATTGGGTCAATGGGTAGGAACATGTTTTAGGTTGAAATCCTTAATTGGCATGGTTTGGAATTATTAGGTCTTGATAAATACTCTTGAATTGTGATGATTAAATTATGCTAAAACTGTGAATGAATATATATTTGGATGAGTCATAATTTTCTGAACGTGTAGCTTTTTACGGAATCGAAATCGGAGGTCCAGAAGTCCTCCAATGATGAAAAATGCGAGGAAATCTGCATTCTGTTTCGTGTTAGCGCAGGAACATCATTCTGTTTTGCGTTAACCGGTTAACCCAGGGCGTTAACCGGTTAACACTGTTATAATATTGAAAAAATTACATTCTGTATTGCGTTAACCGGTTAACCCAGGGCATTAACCGGTTAACACTGTTAAAAATTGCCAAGAAGCGCATTCTGTTTTGCGTTAACCGATTAACCCAGGGCGTTAACCGGTTAACACTGTTTGAAAAGTGAAAAATTGATATTTAAATGTTGTGTGCGTTTCGGAATGAAATTTATGTATACATATTTGATGATTGGCCTATATTGGTGAATAATATATTGTATGAATGTGTATGTATACCTTTATTGATTTGTGAATGATTTATGGTTATGGATGTGTATATGTAATCGTAATTGATGTGTTGTGATGAATGTGTATATGTACCAATTGTGAGTCATGGCGATATATGGGATGTTAAGACGGTATATAGATTTTCTTAATTGCATATGTGTTGGTATGTGTGCATTCATTCATAGCATGGTTGACTTCATTGTGGAAGTGGTTAAGCGGTGATCCTTCATTGGAAACAGACGTAGGAGACGTTAATCCTTAATTGGGATTAGGCGTAGTATTTAAGCGGTGATCCTTCACTGGAAACAGACGTAGCAGACGCTAATCCTTAATTGGGATTAGGCGTAGTATTAAGCGGTGATCCTTCATTAGAAATAGACGTAGCAGACGTTAATCCTTAATTGGGATTAGGCGTAGTATTAAGCGGTGATCCTTCATTGGAAACAGACGTAGGGCTTTGGTCTTGTCCGGATCGGAAGCGTGGCTTGGATTCTAGATATTGAATCGGAAAGCTGTGAAACTTTGAGTTCACATTGAGGTACCACATGCATAGAGTCACATTGTCTGGCATTGAGTCGTCTATAGTTATGTGATCATTGAATGCATGTATTGATGTGGATGCGATGTACGTTTGAAATATGTGAGATGATTGTTGGTTAATATTATTGACGTGATTATACCAAGTGTGATGAATTCTTAAATTGGGTTTTAATTCATTGTGCCTTATTATGCTATTTCATGATGATTTGAATTCTCACCCTTTCTGTTTGAATGTTACCTTTACATGGGTATCGTGCAGATACTACAGAGTAGTATTGCTGGAGTAGGTGGACGGTAGCTCACTCAAGAATAGCTGGAGAGTTTCCGTATTTAGTTTGAAATTAGGTAATGAGTCAATGCTCTGGTCATGTAACACTGGGTAGATTAGTGGTATTGAACTCATATCTTATTTTGATATGTTTTATGTCATTAATTGTTTTATTTTATTTGAAGTGATTATTGAGAGATGATCATGGTATGGGACATGGATCATATTATGAAATACATGAGTATTCTTTATTTTCCGCTACAAACGCATATTGCTTGAATATTCATGATGAGTGAAATGTGTTATTTTGAATGACCAGGTGTATTGTTGGTTTTTGAAAGTTTTAAGTTTCGAAAACGTCGATGTGACGCCCTTTTCTTTATATGCGTGCTTATTTACTCTGATTATATGCTAAATAATTTGGGGTAGAAAAAGGGGTGTTACATTAGTGGTATCAGAGCCTGGTTGACCAGTTGGTCAATAGTAGTAGGTTTTCCGTGGTATTTGATTTGTGTATCTGACACGATCGATACTGTTTGTTTGATGTTTCGGGATGTTCAGGACAATGGTTGCAGGCAGGAATGACGATGCCATTGCTGAGGCGCTAAGGATGATGGCTGAATCCATGGGTCAGATCCATCAAGCGAATGCCCATCAAGCGAATGTGAATGCCGGTAACCAAAAGGGAGATGATGATGAGTTCCGTGCTTTGGGGAGATTCCAGCGGAACAATCCTCCTATCTTTGAGGGTGAGCATGCACCTGAGAAAGCTCAAGCTTGGCTGAAAGCAATTGAGAATATCTTCAGAGTCATGAACTGTACTGATGCTCAGAAAGTGCAGTTTGGTACCCATATGCTTGAGAAGGAAGCTGGAGATTGGTGGAATAACACTCTTCAGAGGTTCGAAGAAGACAACATTGAAGTTACTTGGGCTCTTTTCCATGATACCTTCTTGGAGAACTATTTCCCAGACGATTGTCGTGGGAAGAAAGAGGTGGAGTTCCTTGAATTGAAGCAAGGAAATGGTATCGTTGCTGATTATGCTGCTAGATTTCAGGAGCTTATCAAGTATTGTCCTCATTACAATACTGCTAATGCTGAGAGATCTAAATGTTTGAAGTTTGTGAATGGATTAAGACATGATATCAAGAAGGCCATTGGTTACCAACAGATTACTCGTTTTACAAAATTGGTTAACAAGAGCCGGATTTATGACGAGGATAGTAGGGAGAGTGCTTCTGTCTACAAGAGTCTGAAGGGGAAACACCAAGATCGGGGAAAACCATATGATGACAAGAGGAGACAATATAGTGTTGGCAAGAAGCCAAGTGGGGGAGTATCTTCTATTCCACTTAAGTGCTTCAAATGTGGTGTGGAAGGCCATCGTGCTACGGAGTGTAGTAGAGATTCTGGGAAGTGTTTCAATTGTGGCAGGATGGGTCACAGAGCAAACCAATGTAGGGTTGGTTCGAACGTAACTTGTTTCAACTGTGGTGAGAAAGGTCACATTAGTTCGCAATGTGATAAGCCGAAGAAGGAGCAAGTGAAGGGGAAGGTGTTTGCATTGTCTGGTGCGGAGACCACTACCGATGATAGACTAATCCAAGGTACGTGCTTTATTAATGGTACACCTTTGATTGCCAATATTGATACCGGTGCAACACATTCTTTCATTTCTTTGGATTGTGCTAAGAGGCTGAATCTCATATTATCTGATATGCGTAGAAGTATGATTATTGATACACCTGCTATGGGTTCTGTTTCTACTTCCTATGTGTGTTTGAATTGTCCGTTGAGTATATTTGGTAGGGATTTTGGAATTGATTTAGTTTGTCTTCCGTTAGAGCAACTCGACGTGATTTTGGGTATAAATTGGTTAAAAGTTAACCTGGTGTATATCAACTGTTTCGAGAAGACAGTTATTTTGCCTGAGGTTGATGCTAAGGAAGATTGGTGTGTGTCTGCTAAGCAAGTTGATGAATCGGTGCAAGATGGTGCCGAGTTGTTTATGTTGTTGGCAACTTGGGATATTCGGGAGAAGAGGACGATCGAAGAACTGCCAATAGTTTGTGAATTTGCGGAGGTATTTCCGGAAAATATAAGTGATTTACCACCGGAACGAGAGGTCGAGTTTTCGATTGATTTAGTTCCTGGGACTAGTCCTGTATCGATGGCTCCCTATCGAATGTCCGCTTCTGAGTTGAAAGAGTTGAAGAGTCAACTTGAAGACTTACTCGAGAAGAAGTTTATTCATCCTAGTGTGTCACCGTGGGGTGCACCTGTGCTATTGGTCAAGAAGAAAGAAGGTTCTATGAGATTATGTGTTGATTATAGACAACTGAATAAAGTGACGATTAAGAACAAGTATCCACTTCCGAGGATTGACGATCTGATGAATCAGCTGGTTGGAGCTTGTGTGTTTAGCAAAATTGATTTGAGGTCTGGGTATCATCAGATTCGTGTAAAGGCTGAGGATATTCAGAAGACTGCTTTTAGGATAAGGTACAGTCACTACAAGTACTCCGTGATGCCTTTTGGGGTGACGAATGCACCTGGTGTATTTATGGAGTATATGAATAGAATCTTTCATGATTATCTGGATAAGTTTGTAGTTGTGTTCATCGATGATATATTGATTTATTCCAAGGGCGAAGAGGATCATGCAGAGCATTTGAAGGTTGTGTTATTGGTGTTGAAAGAGAGGAAGTTGTTCGCTAAACTCTCTAAATGTGAATTTTGGTTGAGTGAAGTAAGTTTTCTTGGACATGTGATTTCGAGCGGTGGGATTTCTGTGGATCCTACGAAAATCGAAGTTGTATCTCAGTGGGAAGCTCCTAAGTTTGTTGCTGAGATTCGAAGTTTCCTTGGTTTGGCTGGTTATTATAGAAAATTCATTGAGGGATTTTCTAAGTTGTCGTTACCGTTGACGCAGTTGACTAGGAAGGGTCAAGCTTTCATTTGGACTTCGCAGTGTGAAGCGAATTTTCGAGAGCTTAAGAGAAGATTGACTAAGGCTCCTATTTTGATTTTACCGGATCCGTTAGAAACCTTCGTTGTGTATTGCGATGCTTCTTTGTTGGGTTTGGGAGGTGTTCTGATGCAAAAGGGGCAAGTGGTAGCTTATGCTTCAAGGCAACTCAAGGTTCATGAGAAGAATTATCCGACGCATGATTTAGAGTTGTCCGCCGTTGTGTTTGTGTTGAAGCTTTGGAGACATTACTTGTTTGGATCGAGGTTTGATGTGTTTAGTGATCACAAGAGTTTGAAGTACTTGTTCGATCAGAAAGAATTGAATATGAGGCAAAGGAGATGGTTAGAATTCTTGAAGGATTATGATTTTGGTTTGAATTATCATCCTGGGAAGGCGAATGTTGTAGCCAATGCATTGAGTAGGAAGTCATTGCATATGTCTATGTTGATGATGCGAGAGTTTAAATTGTTGGAGCAATTTAGGGATTTGAGTTTGGTTTGTGAAGCGACGTCTTCGTGTGTTAAGCTTGGGATGTTGAAGCTTACGTGTGACATTCTTGACGAGATTAGAGAAGGTCAGAGGTCAGATTTGAAGTTAGTCGATGTTATGACATTGATTAACCAAGGTAAAGGTGGTGACTTTCGGATTGATGAGAATGGTATCATGAGGTGTTGTGATCGAGTGTGTGTTCCGGATGGTATGGATTTGAGAAAGAGGATTCTTGAGGAAGGGCATAAAAGTGGTATGAGTATTCATCCTGGTGCTACTAAGATGTATCAAGACTTGAGGAAGATGTTTTGGTGGCAAGGTATGAAGAAGGATGTAGCGGAATTTGTGTATTCATGTTTGACTTGTCAAAAGTCAAAGATTGAACATCAAAAGCCTTCTGGTTTGATGAAATCGTTATCTATTCCCGAGTGGAAGTGGGATAGTATCTCTATGGATTTTGTTTCGAGCTTACCAAGAACATCGAGTAATTGTGAGGCGATTTGGGTCGTTGTGGACAGACTGACGAAGTGTTCTCATTTTATTCCGATGAGAATGGATTATTCGATGGAGAGACTTGCTAAGTTGTACGTCAAGAGAATTGTGTGTTTGCATGGTATACCGTCGAGTATTGTTTCGGATCGAGATCCGAGGTTCACTTCGAGATTTTGGGAAGGTTTGCAAAGTGCTTTGGGTACGAAGTTGCGTTTGAGTTCAGCATATCATCCGCAAACTGATGGTCAAACGGAGAGGACTATTCAATCACTTGAAGATCTTTTGAGGTCTTGTGTTTTGGAACAAGGAGGAAATTGGGATAGTTTCTTGCCTTTAATCGAGTTTACATATAATAACAGTTTCCATTCGAGTATTGGAATGGCACCGTTTGAGGCCCTTTATGGCAGAAGGTGTAGAACTCCTCTATGTTGGTACGAATCGGGAGAGAGTGATGTGGTTGGACCCGAGTTGATTCAAGAGACTACAGATAAGATTAAGATGATTCAAGGGAAGATGAAGGCTTCTCAGAGTCGTCAAAAGAGTTATCATGATAAGAGGAGGAAAGCTCTTGAGTTTGAGAAAGACGAGCATGTGTTTCTTCGAGTTACGCCAATAACGGGTGTTGGTAGAGCTTTGAAGTCGCGTAAGTTGACGCCGCGTTTCATTTGTCCTTATCAGATTTCCGAGAGGATAGGTGAAGTGGCATATCGGATTGCATTACCACCATCACTTTCTAATCTTCAAGATGTATTCCATGTGTCTCAATTGAGGAAGTACATTTCGGATCCGTCGCATGTTATTCCATTAGATGATGTGCAAGTACGGGATAATTTGACGGTTGATACATCACCTGTGCGGATTGAAGATCGAGAAGTGAAGAAGCTTCGTGGTAAGGAGATTGCTTTGGTAAGAGTGATATGGGGCGGAGTCGCCAATGGAAATATTACGTGGGAACTCGAGGATAAGATGAGGGAATCATATCCGGAGTTGTTCGTTTGAGGTAAATTTTCTAGGACGAAAATCTTTTAAGTGGGGGAGAGTTGTAACAGCCCAATTTTAGTAATTAGTTCTTATATTATTATTATTATATTATATTTAATTATTTGGAGTGTTAAGTAATTAAGTGGTTGTGAGGTAGTATAATAATTGATTATATTAATTGAATTAGTATGTTAATTAATTAATTAGTTGATATGAGATATAGTTAAATAATTATATTAATTAACTTGGTTGCATAGTGAGTGGTTAATTATTTAAATTTAAATAGAGGTATTTAAATATTAGGTATTATTGGGCCTAGTGATTAAATTAGATGAATTAAGCCCAACTAGAATACTATTATAAATAGTAAGAGCGAAGGAAGTGAGAATTAGAATTCACTTGAGCACTGAAGGCAATAGAGAAAGAGGAGAGGAAACGCGAGAGGAGTCAAGGTTTCCATCAAATTGACAAGGTAAGGGGGGAAATCCTTATCATTATGGGTTAGTATGATTGGGTCAATGGGTAGGAACATGTTTTAGGTTGAAATCCTTAATTGGCATGGTTTGGAATTATTAGGTCTTGATAAATACTCTTGAATTGTGATGATTAAATTATGCTAAAACTGTGAATGAATATATATTTGGATGAGTCATAATTTTTTGAACGTGTAGCTTTTTACGGAATCGAAATCGGAGGTCCGGAAGTCCTCCAACGATGAAAAATGCGGGGAAATCTGCATTCTGTTTCGTGTTAGCGCAGGAACAGCATTCTAATTTGCGTTAACCGGTTAACCCAGGGCGTTAACCGGTTAACACTGTTATAATATTGAAAACATTACATTTTGTCTTGCGTTAACCGGTTAATCCAGGGCATTAACCGGTTAACACTGTTAAAAATTGCCAAGAAGCGCATTCTGTTTTGCGTTAACCGATTAACCCAGGGCGTTAACCGGTTAACACTGTTTGAAAAGTGAAAAATTGATATTTAAATGTTGTGTGCGTTTCGGAATGAAATTTATGTGTACATATTTGATGATTGGCCTATATTGGTGAATAATATATTGTATGAATGTGTATGTATACCTTTATTGATTTGTGAATGATTTATGGTTATGGATGTGTATATGTAATCGTATATGATGTGTTGTGATGAATGTGTATATGTACCAATTGTGAGCCATGGCGATATGTGGGATGTTAAGACGGTATATAGATGGTCTTAATTGCATATGTGTTGGTATGTGTGCATTCATTCATAGCATGGTTGACTTCATTGTGGAAGTGGTTAAGCGGTGATCCTTCATTGGAAACAGACGTAGCAGACGTTAATCCTTAATTGGGATTAGGCGTAGTATTTAAGCGATGATCCTTCATTGGAAACAGACGTAGCAGACGTTAATCCTTAATTGGGATTAGGCGTAGTATTAAGCGGTGATCCTTGATTAGAAACAGACGTAGCAGACGTTAATCCTTAATTGGGATTAGGCGTAGTATTAAGCGGTGATCCTTCATTGGAAACAGACGTAGGGCTTTGGTCTTGTCTGGATCGGAAGCGTGGCTTGGATTCTAGATATTGAATCGGAAAGCGGTGAAACTTTAAGTTCACATTGAGGTACCACATGCATAGAGTCACATTGTCTGGCATTGAGTCGTCTATAGTTATGTGATCATTGAATGCATGTATTGATGTGGATGCGATGTACGTTTGAAATATGTGAGATGATTGTTGGTTAATATTATTGACGTGATTATACCAAGTTGATGAATTCTTAAATTGGGTTTTAATTCATTGTGCCTTATTATGCTATTTCATGATGATTTGAATTCTCACCCTTTCTGTTTGAATGTTACCTTTACATGGGTATCGTGCAGATACTACAGAGTAGTATTGCTGGAGTGGGTGGACGGTAGCTCACTCAAGAATAGCTGGAGAGTTTCCATATTTAGTTTGAAATTAGGTAATGAGTCAATGCTCTGGTCATGTAACACTGGGTAGATTAGTGGTATTGAACTCATATCTTATTTTGATATGTTTTATGTCATTAATTGTTTTATTTTATTTGAAGTGATTATTGAGAGATGATCATGGTATGGGACATGGATCATATTATGAAATACATGAGTATTCTTTATTTTCCGCTGCAAACGCATATTGCTTGAATATTCATGATGAGTGAAATGTGTTATTTTGAATGACCAGGTGTATTATTGGTTTTTGAAAGTTTTAAGTTTCGAAAACGTCGATGTGACGCCCTTTTCTTTATATGCGTGCTTATTTACTCTGATTATATGCTAAATAATTTGGGGTAGAAAAAGGGGTGTTACAGCAAGTGCCTTCTGTCCTAAGGCCAACCCTTGCATGACGTTTATCAGCTCACCCATTTTCTCCTTCAACTCGGGAATATCTATGTTGGGTAGATCCATCAGCCTGGATGTGTTGCGTCTGGTAGGATATCTGCGTGGACGTGCTACGTGCAAGGGAATGATTCTACGTGCGCGAGTAATGATTCCTGAAACAATCAAGCACGTTAGAAACTGACACCTGCAAAATAGAAGACAGGTTATTATAATTCATGCATGAATGCAATGTCTATCCATATGAGGAACACTCTGTCTTTCGATCCTGGTTTCATCGAGACAAATAATAATTTGCCGACAACATTCTGACATAAATCATCTGATTTTGCCATACACAACAGAGATATATGATTTAGCAAAGATATCACCAAACCATGTGTGTGCTATGTGAGTGCAGACAGAAAAGCAAATAAAGCTTGAAGATCAATCACTGAATGATAATCACTGTATATCAAAAGCGCACTGCACGTGAAAGAGTCATACATCAGGCTGATGCAAATCAAATACAATTCTCCAGAATCAGAAAGAAAATACAAGCAAGTGAATTCCGTCAACAGGCCTGACGGTAATCCACACATGATAATAAAAGTCTACACCAAAGAAGGTCCCACAGCGGGCTCTGCATCATCAACCATCTTGGTAAACTTCACGGCGAACCTGAGCACAGTATTCTCCTGCTGCAATCTTCCTATCTCCTTCTGGTGAATCTTCATCTGTCTGAAGTAATGATCCCTCTCAGCAAGATAGTGATCTCTCTCAACAATAGTCTTCGCTTTCTCAGCTTCCCATTCTGTGGCAAGGAATTTGGCTTGGGCATCTCTCTGATTCTTCACAAGGATTTGTCTCCTCTTCTCATCTTCAATATCCCTCAAAGCTCTAGCTAACTTCACTACTAGAAAAACTGTTATTAGCGTCGGCCATTTACAGACGCTAACGGTGAAAAAACAGACACTAATATGTGGTTAGCGTCGGTTTAGCGTCGGTGTCGGGCCTTGAATAAAAGTTGCGAAGCTACTGTGTAACGTCGGCTAAAGATACACCGAGGCTACGTAGCCTCGGGGAGACGGAGACTAAAGCGGACACTAATTGAACCGACGCTATGTTGTTTCAAAACCATGAAAAGTCAATATTATGTTTAGCGTTGGCCTGTCCGACTCTAAAGTCAACAAAAAAAGTCAACAGATAGCGTCCGTGTCACCGACCCTAAAGTCAACATAGAAAAGTCTATAATAATATTTAGCCTTGCATACACCGACTCTAAAGTCAACAAAAAAGGACAATAACGGGTTGCAACATGACAACCTCACTCAAACAAATTTTTTCAATCCACAATATCATATTTATGGTAAAACATTTGGAAACAATTTTAAATATTCGTGAAAGTAACTACAAAAGTTCTACCCACATTAACTTTCAAAAAACATACACAAAAAGTAATCACATCCGAGATTAATTCGTTCTACTAAAAGTACAAGATCAATCTTCATCTAATGATTGATCATCCAAATCGTCATCATAATGATGAGAATGTGATACAAAAGTTGAAGTGTCAAATTTCTTCATCATAAATTCCTTCCAAGCATTCATCTCCCTCTCCATCCTTTGTGCTGTCTCGGTAGCAGCTTTTGCAGCCTCGGTAGCAGCTCGCATTGCTTCGTGAAGTTGCTTTTGAATGTGAAGGTGTGCCTAAATTGATTAAAGACGTGGGATGTTCCTTACAAAATAAACCAATTGAAGAATGGAAAGTGTCGTTAGATAATCTTAAACATTAGTTAATATATATTTATCCATATAAAGTGACAATGCATTAGTTAATATATACAGTAATTATAAAAGTACAGGCTCACTTTATCATAAAAGTACAGTAATTATATACATTAGTTAATATATATCTATCCATATAAAAGCAGCAATAACAGCACAGCAGGAATTTCATTTTCAACAGAACTTTCCTTTTCAAACTGATAGCAGGAATTTCAAACTGATATCAAACAGCACAGCAGGAATTTCATTTTCAACAGAACTTTCCTTTTCAAACTGATAGCAGTCCTGACTGTAGAATTACAGCTTTCTATGGTCACTCTAAGCATGTTGATAAACATAGGACTTGTGCTATTATATCTAACTTACATTAGACTATAAAAATGGATAACTAGATCCTTTTTGGAGAGTTTAATTTGATTAAGTCTGCTTCTGAAAAATAAAGGGGTAAACATATATATTTTAAAACTACTAATATGTTTAACGATACTATAATTAATATCAACCTCCAAATAAGGTGGAGTCAGAGAGCTAAAAGCTCTTGGTTGATGGAAGGAGATAGAAACTCCAAATACTTCTATCAAAAATAGTATCATACAGCTCAATCTATTTAGTAAAATAGTATTTTACCTCGATGTACTTCTTGGCATTATCCCAAGCACCGCCAGTGTTGGATGCAGAGATGGCAATCTGTAATCAACACAACAACCACATTGCATCATGAATTAATATTGATTGTATTACAAGCAGCAGACAGTGGGTACCAAACATTAATTACCTGTACACCAGAAACCAATGATCCGGCAAGGACACCAGAAAGTGTTTCAACACCAAAAAAGATCCCAACAATAAGGGGTGTTAGCATAACAAGGGCACCAGGTGGGATCATTTCTTTGATGGAAGCGTCGGTGGAGATTGTCACACATGTGGCATAGTCAGGTTTCGCAGTTCCCTCCATCAATCCAGGAATCGTGTTGAATTGCCTGCGAACTTCCTCAACCATCTTCAATGCTGCACTTCCGACACTCTTCATGGTCATGGCAAAAACCAGTAAGGGAGCATGGCGCCCACAATCAGACCGATGAAAACCTTGGGAGTCAGGACATCGACGGTTGTAACACCAGCACGGCTCACAAAGGCACCAAAAAGGGCCAAAGACACAAGGGCGGCAGAACCAATAGCAAACCCCTACAACATAGTTACAACATACATCAAGAACTTAACTAGAATAATAGAATATATTGAACTAGGTGAAAAGAAAAGAAAAAAAAAGAGGAAAACTGAACCTTTCCAATGGCAGCAGTTGTGTTTCCTGCAGCATCAAGAGCATCGGTTCTCTCACGAATTCTGTGACTCATTCCAGCCATCTCAGCAATACCTCCGGCATTGTCACTGATTGGACCATATGCATCGATGGCTAATCCGGTTGCTATAGTACTCAACATTCCAAGTGCATCAACAGCAACACCATACATAGCAGCAAAACTGAAACTTACAAAAATACTAATTGCAATGGCAAAAATTGGAATGATAACAGACTTGTATCCCAAGGCAAGACCAAAGATAACATTGGTAGCAGCACCAGTCCTGCAGGAATCAGCAACATCTTGCACAGGGCTGCAAAATTCAGAAAGAAAATGTAACTCCTGTTAATATTTAATCAATTAGATGAATGAAGATGAAAATGCAAAATATGATTCAGAATTGCTTTTACCTGTATGCATTGCTGGTATAGTATTCAGTAACAAATCCAATGATAAGCCCTGCCCAAAGACCAACAGAAACACACAAGAATAGCTGCCTGCAAAGCCAAAATCAATCCAGTAAGTACTAAGACTGTTCAAAATTTATGATTCAAATCATTATTTCGTAAATAGACTGAAACCCTAACAATAAGTGTTATGAAACTAACCAGTTCTTGACAACTTTCTGCTCTCCAAAATTGAAGATGGTGAAGGTAGATGGGAGTGCTATCCAACTAACAATTGCAATTCCAACAGTCATCAGTACTGTTGAAATAACAAGCTGTTTTTTCAATGCTGGCTCAATTTCCTTTACAAGTTTGATCTCAAAAAAGTCGGTTGCAAACAAACATATATTAGACAAAAATGAATGGCTGATAAGTTCCTAATGGGTATTAGGAGAAAATCAGATAACTTCCTAATGGGTATTAGGAGAGAATAGAATACATGCATTCCAAGGGATTTTTATTTTATTTTCAGTGGTTCAAAAATTAAACATGACGATATACACCATTCACAATTAACAGCCGATTTCTTGATACATACCTCTACGTATCCATCTCCAAAGTTGATGCCATTTCCAAAATAGGTGCGAGAGATATGACGGTTAAGGGATGCTGAGTTGAACTGTGTCAATACAAATACTTTGTTGATGCCGCTGTTGATGCAGTTGCTCATTGGAATGTCTATAAGCCTGTAGCATCCACCAACAGGAACCTGAAAAATGTAAACAATACTATGTATCATTATCGAATGAAACAATTCTCGAATTTTGAGTCAACAAAAACAATGGTTTGGTTAACTCACAGCTGGTGTAGCAGCTCGTTTGGTAAGAGGAAAAAGTTGAACACCAGAACCTCCTCCCAGTATGATGGAAACAACATTTTTAGGGTTGGCTTTTCTTCTCAAAAAAGACGGAACTTGAAATGTCTGAAGTTGTCACACATAAATACGAATCCAAGAATCATTTACCAAATAATGACATAAAATTTAGCTGCAGAATCTAAGGACCTAAGCCTTGAGTGTCATATTGATCAATACCATAACATTTGGATCACCCAAAATTGATTTTAACATGTTCGGTTGCTCTCATGTAGAACTGATTTTTCTTTCTATAACATACTGTAAAACATACTGTAAATCACTGTAAAACATACTGTAAATCATGTAGAACTGATTTTTCTTTCTTAACACAACTCAACTCACTTTTGCAACAATTTATCTAAAACATACTGTAAATCACTTTTAGCCAGAATTACTTTTACAGAATCAATTCAATCAAAATCAATTTTCTTCACGGCAGAACCAAATACACAAACGAACTTTAAACTAAATTTGATTAATTCAAATTAGTGGAAACATACAAACATACCCGTAACCAAAACACAGAGACAAAAGGTTGAATAAACTATTTCTTCAACTGTATTCCATAGCATTTGAGAACGTCTGTACATAAAAATTCATGGATAGTAAATTGAATATGGAATCAAATCATGTATATACCGAGAAATAAAAATTAAAAAGGGAATAAGCATGTAGTCCGTTATGTGAGGAATTGAATTGGAACCTGGAGTAATCATAGAGGGGGATGAAGAATATGAATCAGAATCGGAAGACTAGCGATGATGCTTGCGACGTCGTTTGGTGTGGGAGTGAGACTTGGTTTTTTTTGGTTCTTAACGGAGTCCTTGTCGCGGTCTCGGCGATTACGGTGGTGATGCCTGTGACGGTAAGAGGAAGAATCGGAAGAGAGAGAGGAAGAATCAGATTAGGGTTTTCGTTTTGTGAAATGAAATGGAGGGAGAGTGAAAAATGACGAGGGAAAAGGAAAGAGGGAAATAAGCTGATTTTTGGTACGAAATAGAAAATTCCATAGAGTCCGCCAAGCGGACTCTAATTAATAAATAAAATACTTAAACCTTAAATATATATATATATATATATATATATATTATAGATAAATCAATGGAAATTGTATATGTTATAAGAATAGAGTCGGCTCAGCGGACTCTAAGTAAATAAATACTAATTAAAAAATAATGCTACTAGATAGAGTCGGTCTCACCGACTCTAAATAAATTAATCAAACATTCTTCAAATATAAAATAACAAGTAGTGTCGGTTTTGCCGACACTGATAAAAAAAATAACTTGTCTTACAAGTGTACCTAGATAGAGTCCGTTAGTGTAGGCTTAGCCGACACTAATAGTGTCCGTGTCGGTGGCCGACTCTAAACTAGGAGGCTAAAATGACTTATTCTAGTAGTGCTTCTCCTTGGCAATGTCATGCTCCCTTGTAGATGACTCCAACGTTTAGATGATCTTGCGGTAATAAGCGGTGTCTATGTCAAAGCGCTTCACCTCCAAAGCATGTCTCTTATCCTGGTCTTCTATCTTCCCTTTGATTTCCTGATTAGCCATTTGAATCCTAGCAACACTCATCTCCAACTCAGTCTTCTCTACCTGCAGCTGATCTCTGGCTTTCTTCATCTCAAGGAACTCTTCCATGCTGACAGAAGAATGTGGCCCATCAATCAAAGGACACCAAGGATCACCTCCAAGAAATGGTAAATGTGTGAGCTCAATCCTCTTCCTAAGACAATCATCAAATGGAGGAAAAGACCTGCTATTAACCTTACCAAAAGGAACCTTGCCCTTCCTCTGAATGTTACGCCATGCCCCGGATACTTGCCTCAACTATGACAGATTACCCTCAGCTGGGAAGTAGAAAGACTCCTGAATCTCACATTCGAGAGGAGGAACCTCCATAGCAAATCCCATTTGCCTCCTAAGAAGCATCGGGTTGTAATTAATGCAACCTTGAACTCCTATAAGAGGCACATTGGGAAAGCTCCCACAACTGTAAATGAAATTTCGCCCAGCCATACCATTGTGAGTCCAAGCTATGTCCTTAGCTCGCAAACCTATCAACTTGGTCGCCCAATTAACCGTAGGATCAAGAGAAACAAAAGCACCTCTAGAAGGTAGATATCCCATGAACCACTTGTGCAACAGTTGTGCACAACATCTGATCAATCCCCCTCGCCTCTTCTCGTTCCGATTATGGACCGAGTAATACACATCCCCAACCAAAGTAGGAACAGGATTCCTCTGCATAAACACCCGGATGGAATTAATGTCCACAAAGTTCTTCTGATTAGGGAACAAGATGATCCCATAGATGCTCACAGCAATCAAAGCACAAATGGTCTGCCAATTACCCACAACAGCATGCTCCTTGGCTTTAGCCTCCAAGAAACTCAGATGGAAACCGGGCAACTTTCCCTTCTCCTTCAAACCCCCCTTGGTCACCTCTGGGCTCAAATAAAGAGCACGAGAAATCTCAGCAACATCAAATTCATCCTTAGTGACATAGAACGGAATCTGGTCTCTGATCGGAATACCCAGGATGCTGGCATAGTCCTCCATCAAAGGTCCCAACAAGTAATCCGGGAAAACGAAGCACCTCAAGCCCGGGTCATAAAACTGGAGAAAAGTGTGGATGGCACTCTTATCTGTATCAGTAAGCCTGAAAACCACCTTTAGAATACCACCATAATCCTCACGGAACATCCCCACATGGTCAGGTGTAATTAATGTTATCATATCCTTCAACACATCAATCTCTGGATTAAAGAAACTATAGACGACGTCATCTTTCAAGCCAGGCCTCATGTCTGAAACAAAGAAGTTCCTCAACCAGGATCTCAATCAAGAATGTCCCCTGCATATGGATAAACATGAGTTAGATGCAGATAAATGAAAAATGTGAATGATGTTGATGTATGAATGCAATGCACTGTGCCATCCCCCAAGTCATCTGAACATCCACTGCACTGAGCTACGGTCTCTGAACTGATCACAACCATCTGAGGAACTGAGTAACCATAGATCCAACTCGGGGAGTTCCGAAATAAACGGAACCGAAGGATATATCACCATCATCACTGGAGAACCCCTAATCTGATAGCAACACAATCATCTGTACCAACCCAGGGAATCCTAAAATAAACGGATCCCCACTGACAAATACCACGGACAGAACTCCGGCGTCTCAGAAATAAATCCATAAATCCGACTTATAAATAAGACTCTGATCAATAACTGAACCATTAGTCACCATCAAAGTCACCATCAGAACATGCATCTGTAAGAATCAACCCTCCCCTCACAGGTGAATTCTAATCAGGTCATCCTAAGGCGGATAATGGTCTCGACAATCGGACAAGATACTCAACGGGTTTGCCCTTTCGGGTGTGCCGCTGCAGCTCTCATAAGATCGTCTAAACCAGAGATCCGGAAAAGATCGGTCACCGAAGTCAACAACCCTAAAGAGATAACCCAACCAACGTGGAATACTCCACCCGGAAGAGCTCACTCAAAAGAACCTCGTCCGGCTTGTGGTATGTCACGTCTCAACAACATGCTGATCCAACATGTGAGGCAACGTGAGACCACGCTAATCCTAGGTGTATACTCGGGCCTCGGTTTTAGCCCCACTCAAAACACCCACCCTAAATCAGAGGAACCAAACCTGTACAGAATCGAGCACAATGAAAATATGATGCATGCAAACATTTATGCAAATATATACACAACATAATAATCATAAATGCAATAAACAAAGCAGCACAAGCAACCAAAACTATCCTAGAGAGCGCTATGAGTGACTCGCTTAGGGAAGATGGACCAGCAATAGGTCAACTTCTAATGTCCCCAGCAGAGTCGCCAGCTGTCGCATCCGCGAAAAACAACCGGCGGGAAAAACAAACAAACAGAGTCGCCACCGTCGGTTATTTATCCCAAAAGAGGGAAAGGAAACGCTCGAAGTAAACCTGGAAAGGAAATGGTCTTACGACCGGAGATTGCAAGGATTGGGAGTCAGTTACGCAAGGGGAAGGTATTAGCACCCCTCACGTCCGTCGTACTCGACGGGATCCACGCTCAAAAGAATAGAATAAGGTTGCTGAATAACTGCTCAAAAACAATGCACACACACTGGAATAATAACACAGATGGAAGAAGACGGAAGCGGACTCGGCAGGATGTCGCATCCTGGGCCTACGTAGTTTGTCAGAAACAAACATCAGAGTCGACGTAGTTCGGGGAAATGGGGAACGGGCTCGCTAGGATATCGCATCCTATGCCTACGTATCTCATCTAGAATGAGAATCAGAGCTACCGTAGTTCGGCTAACGCATGCCGAAACAAAACACACGCACAGACGCTGAGACGTCAAAGCAAACACACAAATGGAAACAGACTGCCAATGGCTGGTCTTACGTCCGACTCCGAACAAAAGAAACACAAAACAGGAAACCGAATGCCAATCGCTGGACATACATCAGACTCCAAACAAAGAAACACTAACAGGAAACCGAATGCAAATCGCTGGACTTACATCAGACTCCAAACACACCACAAATAGGAAACTGAATGTCAATCGCTGGGCTTACATCGGACTCCTAACACACACAAAAAGATTATCAAACAGACAAACTAATAGGGAGTCTGGAACTCGAGCCTAATAGTTGTCTAGCAAACACACACAAAAAAAGAAAAGGTTGCCCGGAGAGATCTCGCACGATCTCCTGCCTACGTACCTCATCTGGTATGAGGATCAGGGCGACGTAGTTCCCCTTAACAGGGGAGAAAATTTCTCCTAACCAGAGACTGGGAAATAACCAACTAAAAGGGAGACTGACTCGAGCCTAATAGTTGTCATGCAATCCACAATGGTCCTAGGTGGAGGTATCTAAGCAGATCCTAACTCGCACAGGAAGCAAGTTGAAACAGCAAATAAGCAATCACAAGAGAGCAAGCACACACACTATATGCAAACAAGTGGCTCATACAAGGCTGGGCTTTAGTCAAGGGGTCAAATCAACCTCGACAAACAAGCCAACTGGAAGGGGTGTTTTGAGCTCTTAACCCTAACATCGAGAGTTAGGGTAAAGCAGATGAAATGGGAAATGAGGATCAAACCTCATAGCTCTTATCCCTGGCCTGGGAGAGCTTGAAACAATGAAAGTGTGGGAGTTCAGAATGAGGAACTCTACTCCACAATGACTGACTCTATATACAATGATCTTGGGTGTTTATTCAAATGCATCAGCACGTAGTGCGAGCAAGATGAAAGACTCAACTGAATAGCAGGGGATGGATTGCACATCCCTTCTATCTGCCAATGCCTCTTCACTTAGGAGGTCTTTATATGTACAAGGCACAAAGATAAACAAGCACAAGCATTGCCTCATAAGGAGGGCTTCAGACAGGTGTCTGCCAACATAACATGATAGGTCTTCTAGACTACATGGAGAATAGGAAGTTACCTAGGTGGTATGCCAACCACAAGCAAAGCAAAGCAACTCAAATAATGAGTTAAAGCGGCTAAAGTACCTGGGTAAACAACCAAACAATCAGTATAGTATTCAGACAAAACAATCAGAAAGTCCAACAGTGAGACAACCAATCATCAGACAACATCAATGCAAGGCATGGGATGTAAGCAAACTAAATTAATTCATCATCCACAAGACCTACAAAACAGCAAGGTTAGTCAACCAAAATAACTTGTATCTCAAGTGATGAGATCATATCAACCAATGTGGCTAATTGCTTGAAACCTGAAACACAAAGTCCAGAGGATGAGAACAAACCACTAGCTCAAAGGCTAGGGTCAAAGGTGGGGCAAAAAGTCAAAACAGAACTTGATATTCAACATGAAGCAACTACATTCACTCAAGAACATGTCCTAAAACGGACCAAATCAAAATCATTAAGCAAAGTCATGTAGTGAGCAAGAGAAGGCAAAGGCAATTTCAAAGCATTCAAATGATCATCAAGAATCAAAATTCCATATGAAAACAGAAATGAATCAAATAATTCTGGAAATTTTTATGAGCATACAACATGTCCAAAACAATCATCATGCCAAAAATCATAAACAGAGGAGCTCATTTGATATGGATATGAAAATGCACAAGTTGAACACCCAATTGTGTGACACAAATTGTCACACCTAAAGTACATGTGTCCCAAACAGTGAAGAGAATAGCAAAAAATGCCAAATAAAATCACACAAATCCATCAACATGTTAAGAATCATCATGAAAAATTTCAAGGCAATTGGAGCAATATTGAGCATTTCATGATAGAAAGAATGAGGCAATGTCACAAATGCACACATGTTCACATGATCAACCACAATTCAAATTCCAGAAATGATAAAATCCTAAAATCAACACCAAATCATTCTAGACATTCCAAGGATCATGTAGCAAACAACCTGGAATTAATTGGATTATTTTTCAATTTTTTATGAATTTTCAAAGTTGGATAAAAAATATGAAATAAAATGAAATATGTATATGAAATTATGGAGGGAAGAGCAAAATATGAAGCGAAATTTGAAAATATGTCTCCAGGCGGAATCGAACTGGGAGCGCGCTGGGACCTGAAACGGCGTCGTTTTGACGCTTAGCCCTAGTACAAAACCAGGGGCGGCGAACACTGTACACGCACGGCTGGCCAAGGCGGAAACAGCCGTCTTCTTCGCGAAGACGGCGGAGTGAACAGTGATCCTAAAAAAAAATCCAGATTTCGAAAATGATTACACCATTGGACTCGTCTTGGCATGTAGATTACAAATCTAATAATATTTTGGTCCAAATCATCATGAATTTCCAGAATCGATCAAGGACATTTTTGAACACCAAGCTTTAAACACATATATCTCACTCAATAATTATCCGTTTTTTATGAAATTTAGATCAGAATTTTCAGTGTGGAAAGATCTACAATAATATGCACATAAAATCATGAATTAAGAGGTTCGAATTTTTGACCTCTTGAAGCTCCAACAATGGCAGTAGCAGATTCAAGGCTTGGCAAGCATCCAAATCTCTTCTTGTATCACTGTTATGAGGCTTGAAGTTGAAATTGAGGCTTGGCACAACTTAAATCTTGCTCAAATAACCATTTCCATCTTCATCTTCATGAACTTGATATGCTTGATTTTTACACGAATCCTTCAAAACAAAGCTTGATCTACACCAAATCCATATCACAGAACAAGAATATGCAAGAAAAAAGCAAGGTTATGTGGAAGAAATTTGAATTTTGGTTGAGAGGAAAAAAAGGAGGGAAAATGAGATCTAGATCTAGAATGATGAATAATCACAAATTCTGTTAGGATTATGTATTTATATGATGTGTAAATCCTACTGAAAATTAATTAAGCTTTGGTTAATTGTGATTAAGTGAAAATAAGGTGTTTGGCCAAAAATGACATTTTGCATGGTGCATGGAGCAAATGGACGTGAACAGTAACCAATGAATGATCAATTTCACTTAAAATCTTCCAATTAACACAATGGCAATGGTGATTTGTTCCCATGATGCACCAATTTCAAATTTAGCATTTCCCTCCAAAATAAGCATGAATATGCATATGATCATAAGATGAATTTTCATGCAATGTGATGAATGCTTTGGAAAGTTCATGTCATGAGAAGAAATTGGCAAAAAGGAGCACTCAATTTGGAGTTATGAGTCAAAAGATATGGCCTTGTGAAGTCCCATGCACACTTGACAATGATTTGATCATATCTCCTCAGCCATTCATCATAAATTCATGATCTTGGACTTTTTGGAAATGGGAGAGAAAGATCTTCAACTTTCGTGTTGGACAAAAATTCATTTGAAGCTTCTTTGATGATGTAAGATCAAGTTGAATTTGAACCAAAATCTTTCCATTTTTGGAAACTTTCAATTACAGGTCATTTTCCATTTTTGGAAACTTTTGATCTTACCTCAAATTCTTCAAGATATACATTTGACATGATGAATAAGCCTCTTTTGAACATGAATGAAATGTTAAAACTCATTTCTCCACCTCCTAGACCTCAGTTGACTTTCTGTTGACTTTTTGGGTTGACAGATGACTTGGAAGTGCTTTGATCAGCTTGAGCCTCAACCACTTGAAGAATTGGCTCCAAAATGAACCCCTAAAAAATGAAAGACCTTAGGAGGATGACTTATTTCTTTTCACATGATATGCAATATGCAAATGCCTAATGTCCTAAAAAATGAAATGCAATATGCTAAGCTAGTCCCAAGAAGGAAGGGCAAATTTTGAGGTGTTACAGCTGCCCCTATTCAATCCACTGTGAACCTGTCGATATGAACAGCCTCGGCTTTCAGATGATCAGGGTGAAGACTGATTGAATACCAATAACAGACAAACAATTTGTACTCCGCTGGGAAATAATTAACAATGCCTGTCAAAATCGGCAAAGATGCGATCTCAAAAGAAGAATCCGTCTGGTACGGAGAAATTCGGCCTGAGTACCGAGAAGAAATATTGACCCGGATCTGGATACCAAAATAAATGGTAACACAGGAACCACCATGGCCTGAACTCCGCTCATCAGTCTGAATACTGAGCATCGGAATATGAGAGTATTGATATCGGTCTGAACACCGAGAGATTGGCCTGAATGCCCGAAAAACTGGCCTGATTGCCACTTCGGTATGAATACCACTTCGGTCTGAATACCACTTCAGGCTGAATACCACTTCGGTCTGAATACCGGAAAACTAGTATGGACACCACTTCGGTCTGAATACCGAAAAACTGGCCTGAATGCCACAAGTGCGTCGACCTGAACGTCGGAAACTTCTTCAATCTGAACATCGGAAACTGGCCTGAGTGCCACAAGTACGTCGACCTGATCGTCAGAAACTTCTTCGATCTGAACATCGGAAACTGGCCGGAGTGCCACAAGTACGTCGACCTGATCGTCGGAAACTCCTTCGATCTAAAAATCGGAAACTGGCCTGAGTGCCACATCGGTCTGAATACCCAAAAAACTGGCCTGAATGCCACATCGGTCTGAATACCCAAAAAACTTGTCATGCCTGTCAGCATCGGCAGAAATAAGAACATGTGATAAATGAGGCGGCACGCGTGCCAACGACCCATGCTGGGGATAACAAGCCATGAGCATGCCATCCCTGCTTAATCCATTGTGAACGAACAATTTGCGCTCAGCTGGGGATTATTCTCTTTCTTCTTTTTTGCTTTTCTTGAACCCCGAAACTCCTCTTGATTTTTATTATTATTTCCATCTCCGCCCAACAGAAACTCCTCCTCCAATATCGCACTACTGGGTAATATTATTGATCTGACATCATGATGATAAACTCCTTAGAGTAATATCTTCACCATTTGGCGAAACCAATCCTCAAACAGTAACCACGGCTTGAGACTAGTTTATGCTTGTAATGATGATGCATGATTTTTTTTTAGCGTAATGCTCCATAATCATGGAAATGCTACGCAATTAGCTATGCAATATGCTACGCTTATCTAAATGATGAATGCATAAAAAAGTATCCCCCTCAAGGGATGGCATAAAAATGTAGAATACCTCATCTCCTTGAAGATCCCTAATTGGAAGAATGGCACTGATTAGGGTTGACTAGAGGTTAAAACCCTAATCTCAAGGAACATGAGCATGAATTCTGAAACCTTGAGGATGACAAAACCATGATGATGGTGAAATATCCTTGCAAATCAAGATAATACTCAACCTCCTGGAGGAACCAATAAAACCCTAATTGGAGCACAAACCCTCAGATGGCTAGTGATCAATTTATGAGACCCTCAGACTTGAATCTCTTAACCTCTCCTTCTTCTGAGAAAGACCTTAGGAGGATGACTTATTTCTTTTCACATGATATGCAATATGAAAATGCCTAATGTCCTAAAAAATGAAATGCAATATGCTAAGCTAGTCCCAAGAAGGGAGGGCAAATTTTGAGGTGTTACAGTCCCGAGTCTGAGAAGTGGCTAGAAGCCATGAAATCTGAAATGGATTCCATGTACACAAACCAAGTTTGGACCTTGGTAGAGCCTCCTATAGGAGTTAACCCTATAGGATGCAAGTGGGTCTTCAAAAAGAAGACTGACATGGATGGTAAGGTACATACCTATAAGGTAAGACTGGTTGCAAAAGGATATAAACAAATTCATGGGGTTGACTATGATGAAACCTTTTCACCAGTTGCAATGCTTAAATATGTTCGAACTTTACTTGCTATCGCTGCATATCATGATTATGAAATATGGCAGATGGATGTCAAAACTGCTTTCCTTAATGGGAATCTTCTTGAGGATGTGTACATGACACAACTTGAAGGATTTAACATACTAGAAGAAGCCCAAAAGATATGTAAGTTACAAAGATCAATCTATGGATTGAAGCAAGCTTCCAGAAGCTGGAATCTTCGTTTTGATGAAACGGTAAAACAATATTGATTCATCAAGAACGAAGATGAGCCTTGTGTCTACATGAAGGTTATTGGGAGCATGATCGTTTTCCTGGTATTATATGTAGATGACATATTACTCATTGGAAACGATGTCCCTACACTGCAACAAGTAAAGTCTTGGTTGGGGAAATGCTTTTCTATGAAGGACCTAGGTGAAGCAGCCTATATATTAGGAATCAGAATCTATAGAGATAGATCACAAAAACTACTTGGCCTAAGTCAGAGTAAGTACATAGACAAAGTGCTGAGACGCTTTAATATGTATGATTCCAAGAAAGGATTCATACCTATGCAACATGGCATGTGTCTATCAAAAACACAATCCCCTTCAACTAAGGAAGAAAGGGATCGCATGAATAAGATTCCATATGCATCTGCAATAGGATCTATCATGTATACCATGTTATGTACTCGACCAGATGTCTCGTATGCTTTAAGTGCAACGAGTAGGTACCAATCTGATCCCGGTGATGCCCATTGGGTAGCTGTCAAGAATATCCTTAAGTATTTGAGAAGGACTAAGGACTCATTCATGATATATGGAGGTCAGGAAGAGTTGGTCGTAATTGGATACACCGATGCTAGCTTCCAGACAGATAAGGATGACTTTAGATCGCAATCTGGTTATGTGTTTTGCTTAAACGGTGGCGTTGTGACCTGGAAAAGTTCAAAGCAAGATACAGTTGTTGATTCTACAACCGAGGCCGAGTATATTGCTGTCTCAAGTGCAGCAAAGGAAGCTGTTTGGATCAAAAAGTTCATTAGTGAACTTGGCATAGTTCCTAGCATTGTGGATCCCATTGGTCTCTATTGTGATAATAATGGTGCTATCGCACAAGCTAAGGAGCCTAGATCTCACCAATGATCCAAACACATACTTAGGCGTTATCACCTCATTCGAGAGATAATAGATAGAGGAGATGTGAAAATATGCAGAGTACCTACACTTGACAATATTGTTGACCCACTAACAAAGCCTCTTGCGCAGCAGAAGTATGATGGCCATACTAGATCTATGGGCATTAGGGGTATGCCTGATTGGCTCTAGTGCTAGTGGGAGATTGTTGGTGTAAGCCCTAGAGGCCAATACTTTTGGTACTTGTATCGAATTATTTATTAATAATAAAAGGCTTTTTCTTTATTATGTTTGTTTAATAAAGTCCCTATAATAGCTAGTCCGTTTAATGTATCAAGTATGACTTAATCATGAGATCACATTAAACATAAGGACATTATTCTTAAAAGTATCCGTAGTCAAGCTTTATTGTGAAGTGGGATAATATTAAAGCATGAAGACTATTATGTTTATAGACTGATGATCACATCTCATGGATCATGGATAAAGAGTTATCAAGTCTTAAACATAGGTATGAATATTAAGAGTAATATTTATACTAGATTGACCTGCTATGAGAATACTATATAGAATGTTATGCAAAGTGTCATAAGTTATTCTCATGGTGATAATGGTGTATACCACCCTTCGACCTGAAACCACTATGGACCCTAGATGTAGAGTCGAGTGCCTTATTGCTAATCAAACGTTGTCCGTAATTTGATGACCATAAAGACAGTTGATGGGTACTCCACGAAGCATGCTATGAGTGACCTAGATGGAATTTTCCCATCCTGCGTAACAGGATAAATGTCTATGGGCCCAATATTGAACTGGACAAAGATGACACGGTCTATGCCTTGTGTTCAATATATACATAAGGGAAAAAGGGTAATTATACACATAATTATTATCACAGAAGGATTTGTCAGATCACATGACATTTTCGTGTCTTGGGTAGCAGTGATGTGTTGCTAGATACCGCTCACTGTTTATTATGTTAAATACGTGATTTAATATAATTGCCAATGCCGCGAAAACCTATAGGGTCACACACAAAGGACGGATTGATGAGAGATAGAGTAATTAAGGAATATTATAATGTACGGTGCCCTTAAGTGAATTATAGAACATCGTAAGGTACGGTGTACTTAAGTAGAATACGAAATATGGTAAGGTATCACGCGCTTAAGTGATTTTGGCATATTATAAGATATGGGCCATATACACTTGAGTGGCCTTTTTAGCTTGCAGCCCACACAAGTGGTTCTATAAATAGAACCCTTGTGTAGAAGCATTGTGACACTTGCAATTTCGTTTCTCTCTCTCTCTCTCTCACTCACTCAAAGCCTTCATTCAAAGCAGCTAGCACTGAGATTGAAGGAATCCGTTCGTGTGGACTGAGTAGAGGCGTTGTCATCGTTCAACATTCAGGATTGCCACAAGAGGTAAAGATTCTATCACTGATCATGCCCATTCGTAAGGATCATTAAAGGAGAAATTTTAAATTCCGCTGCGTTTTGGATCGCCCTTCTCCTTCAGGGCCATGCTCAATGGCCAACTTAGCATCATTGTAGGATGCAAATGAAGAAGTTCCTTTCTTAGAAGGCTCAGCAATAGATAAAGCTTGGAACGGCGTCCCAACTTCATCCTCAGCGTCTATATAAGAAAAGGAAGACAGATGGCTAACCAAGAGAGCCTTCTCTCCTCCTACCACCACCATCTTTTTGTTCTTAACAAATTTCAATTTCTGGTGTAGGGTGGATGTCACGGCGCCTGCCTCGTGAATCCATGGTCTGCCCAACAGACAGCTATATGATGGGTGGATATCCATGACCTGAAAAGTGATCTGGAAATCACTTGGTCCAATCTTGACTGGGAGTTCAACCTCTCCAATCACAGTCTTGCGGGATCCATCAAAAGCTTTTACGACCACTCCACTCTGCCTCATGGGAGGCCCCTGGTATGACAATCTAGCCAGAGTGGATTTTGGCAACACATTCAGTGATGATCCAGTGTCCACCAGCACATTAGACATGGCATCATCCTTGCAGCTCATAGATATGTGAAGTGCCAAATTGTGGTCTCTTCCCTCCTCGGGGAGATCAGCATCACAAAAACTCAGATTGTTACAAGAGGTAATATTTGCAACAATACTATCGAATTGTTCTATCGTGACGTCATGATCTACATACGCCACATCCAACACCTTCTACGGAGCTTCACGGTGTGGTTCTGAGTTCATCAACAAAGATAGCACATAGATCTTTGATGGTGTTTGTAGAAGCTGATCTACAACGTTTTACTCACTCCTCTTGATGAGCCTCAGCATCTCATCGCGGTCCTCTTCCATCATGCCATTTTGGCCAGCAGGGACAGGAGTTTTTACAACGGTGGCAGGTTTATTAGCAACAAGTGTCGGATTCGGAGAAACAACAGAATTTCCAACCGGACGAACAGCACAATCAGTAACATCAGCCCTTTTGGTGTCAGCCCGGGGTTTCGGCGGAACCGAGAAAACACGACCACTATGGGTCAGGCCGCTGACATCAGCGATATTAACAATAGAGGTCGAGGGCAGGGGCACCTCCTTCCCATCTTCCAATGCCACAACATTGTAACGATAGGGGACAGCCTTATCAAAAGAATATGGTACAGGGCCAGTTGGTTTAATTATGAGAGAGGGATAAGCCTTCTATTTGCTACCATCATATCGGATGACAACAGGCTCTAGGATCCTGAACACTGGTGATATCATATTAACTTCATCATCCCCATCGCGATTCTGAAGTATTTCAATTACACCTTCATCCAACATTTCTTGAATGTCTTTTCGAACTTGACGACACCCCATCTGATTGACAGTGCAAACACGGCAGCTGTCATGGTCATGCTCGTAGTGACTGTATTCACACAATAGCCTGTGCATCTCGACCAGAGATTCTCGGATATGGATGACATATCGAACTTTGTATTTGCCAGGGCAGCCCTGGACCATGTTGACAGCAGATTTCCCATGCTCGGGCAATGGGTTCTTCTTGACATTGGGACCTACGTCCTTGAAACACAATATACCACTTCTCACAAGGTCTTGAACCTTGGTCTTCAGCGGGTAGCAGTTCTCCATATCATGTCCGGGAGCACCAGAATGATAAACACAATGAAGCTCTGGCTTATACCACCATTGAGGGTTGGTAGGTATAGCCGGTGGGTCACGTGGAGTGATCAGATTCCTCTCTATTAAAGAGGGATATAGCTCTCCGTAGGTCATGGGAATAGGATCAAAAGTGACCCTTTTCCTCTCATAGCTTGTACTGGTCTGATTATTGTTCTGAGGTTGGTAGGCATGCTGTTGAGGACGGTGTTGTTGTTGTTGATATTGGTGACATTGCTGTTGTTGGTTATTATTATGCTGATAGTGCTGGTTTTCTCTGAAAATAGGTGCTATGTGAGCCACCTGATGCTGATTACCGGCGGGACGCACGGTCTTCCTCCTCACAGATGGTCTTTTAGATTTGACATGGGAGGTCACAGCATGTGCCTCACCATCTTTCTTCTTTCCAAACGCCCCATATCATTTAGCAGAAGAGCCTTCTTCTCTAGTCAGGCGCCCTTCCCTGACTCCTTCCTCCAGACGCATCCCCATATTCACCATCTCGGTGAAGTCAGAAGGAGCGCTGGCAATCATCCACTCATAATAAAATGAGCTCAAGGTTTTTAGGAAGATCTTGGTCATTTATTTTTCTTTCAGTAGAGGCACAATTTGTGCAGCTAGCTCTCGCCACCTCTAGGTGTACTCCTTGAAAGTTTCTTTGTCCTTCTGCTTGACGAAAGCTTAGCCAAGGTCATTGAAGGATCGGATGTTTGCGCTGTCCAGACCCATGTACAATCTTAGGGCAGCACCGGACAGGCTGTCTTGGAAATAATGAATGAGGAGCTGATCATTGTCAGTCTGAGTCGACATCTTTCTTGCATACATAACCAAGTGGCTGAGAGGGCAAGTATTTCCCTTGTACTTTTCAAAGTTAGGTACTTTGAACTTTACAGGGATCTTGACATTAGGAACCAGGCAGAGTTCAGCAGCAGACTTGCCAAAGAGGTCATTCCCTCTGAGAGTTTTGAGTTCCTTGTGGAGCTCAAGAAACTGATCGTTCATAGCATCCATCTTTTCATACACGCCTGGGCCCTCAGATGGCTCAAAGTGATAGATGGTGTCGTCTACTCTTGGCATAGTATGCACGACCGGAGGCGGAACAGCAAGGACCGGGCTAGATGTCGGCAGAGAAGCAAACGTTAGGGCGAGAACCTTAGGAGCAAAATTTGCGGGCATCCCCCAGGGAAACCCGACTGGCATAGCAGTTGGCGTGAAGTGGGCGTTGGCAGCAGGCACTGTTGAAGAGGCAATCTCAAAGATGACTTTCCTCTGGGGAGGAGTTGAAGGTGTTGGAGACGACTGGCTTTGGGCGGTCATGAAAGACTCCATCAGGGCAGTCAATCTGGCCACTTCCTCCTTGAGTTCTCTGTTTTCTTGCTCTAGGTGATCCATCAGTCTTGAAGTGTTGGCCCTGGTGTAGTATCGGTGAGTCAGCTTATCTTTAAAATAAATGAAGAACACAAAGTTAGACCATTGAACAAGAAGCCTGGAGCAAAACCTGCTTATGCACATGATACATGCAATGCTTGTGCATATGATTTACTTTATTTATCAGAGGAACTTTAGAGTTCTATTTGCAAATATTGAAAATATTAATATCATATCAATAATATCTGGCAAAATTTTACACCAAAGAAGTACAATCTTGGTAACCTAATACAGTACAAGAGAGAAGGAAAATGAACATCCTATGGAACCCTAGAAACAATCGTCTAAAGCTCTCGAGACCGGAAGAGAAGCTGCACGAAGCCTCTTCACCTCTCTCTCATAGGCTGCTTCCATATTTGCCTTCTCTTTGGCGAGTCGATCGTACTTCCTCTTCCAGAACTTGGAAGACTGAGGAAGAAGAGAAGTCACCACATCATCAGGCTCATCGATAACCTGATGCTCAAGAAACTCTATCAAAACATCCTTTTCTCTAAGCTGCTGAAGTAGCTCTTCTCGCTCACGGATCCAAGCACGTGAACGGTCTTCGTCTCTCAACTCCTCTACTCCTTGGTCGGGGAGGGTTGAAGGCCCAACCACAACTAAAGGTGTAGGTCTCGAATACTCATAGGGCATAAGGTACTCGGAAGCTCTCCTCCTGACCCACGAGGTATAGGGTTCCAAAGAAATACAGTTCTTCGGACCAAGCTCTTTCCTTCCCTTATTATGGATCTTGCGCCAAGCGCGAACCATCTTGCTCTTCAGGCCTTGGGGATCTTTACCCTCCTGAAAGAACACACCCTCTAACAAAATGTTATTAGGTTTATCCTTTAAGGGGAACCCAAGTTAACGACGTGCCAAAATAGGGTGTAGTTAATCCCACCACATGTACCAAGAAGAGGCACATTGGAGAATTCACCACAAGAGTCGATAATCTACACACCATCATACATGCGGTTGTACCAAAAGATATCATCATTAGTGAGAGACATCAGTCTCGTAGACCACCGTAGACATCCTTTGTTCTCCTTGAAGGCGACCGTTTGTGGCAAGTGCGAAATAAACCACTTGTACAACAGAGGCAAACAACACACAATGGTACCACCACCCTTTGCATTCCTCATGTGCAAAGAAAAGTAAGTGTCACCCAATAGAGTCGGAACGGGATTAAGAGTAGAGAAAATCCTAATAGCGTTCACATCCACAAACTTGTCGATGTTGGGGAATAACACTAGCCCATAGATGAGAAGTACAAATATGGCCTCAAAGGTGTCCTCACTCATGGCCTTCCCATACAGAGTAGCTTGAGCAATGAGGAACTCAGAAGGGAGACCTTGAATTCCACCTTTGATAGTCATATGAGCACCAACCAGAGATTCATCTATATGCAACAGATCAGCAATCTCTTGAGAAGTAGGGACCCTATCTAAGCCACTGAACGGCAACTGATCTAGAATAGGTATACCTATAAGATAGGCATACTCCTCAAGCGTAGGCAAAAGCTGAAAATCCGGGAATGTGAAGAAACGGTGTTAGTACCTTAAGATTGGCATTAATTTTGTAAAACAAATAATGTAATCACCTCTGTTGTTTTAATATGTTGGGTTGAAGAAGTTCAACATCTTGACCAACATGTCATGTAAGATGTCACGACATCGGGACTGTGACATCTCACATGTGTATCAAACTGAATCAGTTAATTCTGGCTTGGTTTGTGATTAATTAGGATATCTGGTGAATATCCTATCTCCTATGTGAAGATCTTGAAGATTCAATCAGAAGATTTGGTAATATATTTGGTGAATATACAGTTCCCAAATATGGAGATCTTTTAGGAAATAAAAGATTGAAGACCATGATTGGAGCAGAAGAATTATGCATGCTCTGTAACAGCAAAGGAAAGATTTGTTGCGATTTCTGAAGGCCCAAACCCAGTTGGGTGGTTGGGTTATAAATAGGAGATTGTAACCTAGGTTTTGTAAGCCTCAAACAATGTAAAAATTAGAGGTGTGTGTATGAGGTAAACCTCCCAACCTGTGGGAAGGTTACCAAGTGTTTCTCAGTGCTTGAAAGCATGAGATTATTTGTAACTCAAAGCCTGTAGGCAAGAGTGGTTATGTTCTTGAACGAAGCTGTGAAGCAAGTTCAAGTTGTTTAAACATTACATGGTACTTGTAATGATAGGAATGGAAACTGGAGGTTTCTATCTAGGAGTGCCTAGGTATAGATTGCATTGGGTAGGGATTAAGTGAGGAGTTGTAAACGGGGGAGTTTAACTCTGAATTAATACTACTAATAGTGGATCTTCTTCCTGGCTTGGTATGCCCCCGGAGTAGGTAACGTTGTACCGAACTGGGTTAACAATTACTTGTGTTTTTACCTTCTGCACATTATATTTTGTTTGTTATACCTCAGTCTGTTTCTAGTCTGTTTATGAAGAGAATAACAGACTTGACACATAGCCTGCAGTCTGATTGCAAAACAGAATGTTATGACATTCATTATTGACTGTTGTTACTGATAGACTGGTTGGTTTGTTACAGTTCATCCTTTTGTGTTATTGGAACATATGATGTTCAAATCAATGTTGAGACATCATGCTGATAACTGGGCATGATTAATAAACATAAGTGCCATGTTTGATCTCTATTGTGTCGTTGTTCTAGATGGACAAAACTGGATGTTCTTCTGTCCATGGTGGTAGAGTAGCAGATGTAGTGACATCTGGGACTGTGTGCATATGAGTACTGGGCTTTAATTTTTCTAACTGTCTTGTTGTATAAGTAACAATGTTGGATCAGATGTCATGACTTCGTGTAGAACATCTTAACTCTGACTATACCAGAATTTCAATTGGTATCAGAGCAGGCATCCTGTTCTGTTTCTGGATGAGATCCATGGGTGATACTTTCTGGTATCTTGCAAGGAGTTATGCCAGTACTGATGTTGGAACCTGTGGAAGGTTATGTGATTTCCCTGAATGGTCCCTTGAAGTAGGTGGATGGACTATTCATGACAGGAACTGTGTGTGCCTGTCTCTAGAGGTTGGCAATTGGCCTTTGTGTGGAACAGTTATGCTAGTATTGAAACATACTCAAACTTGGTATGTTCTTGGAGGCTGATCTGGTGAAGTGTGTGGTCATAGATTGAGTTGTATTATGATTTCCGCTGCATAATACTTGACTAAACTCAACTCTGATGAAGGTTCCCCTCATATGGATGAAAGGCTGTTGTATTCAAGATTTAATCATAATCTACTGAAGATGTCAAAGATACTTGAGTCTCCTCAAGTCCACTCATCATGGCGTTCTCACTTCAGGATGGTAAGAATCACCTGATGACTGATTCTTTTACTCTCTTGGGTAGTGTATATGAAGACCTTGAAGATTTTCAAGGAGGTTTTGTTCAAAGGAGGTGGAACTAATGTTCTATGTGATGTTAGAACATGTTATTGAACAAGTATGCAGCTACTGGTTGAAGAGCAGATGTTTTTAGGTGTCAAACAAAGGGATACTTATGTTTGGAACCTACTCTTGACCTGGAAGAGGAGACATCTGTGGGAGCTAAGTTGACAAGGGTAGGGTCAACTATGAGTATGCTCAAGAAGGTCACTTTTTAGAAGTTTGATCTCTAGAAGTGAAGTTGGTTGAAATGTGACATTGTGCAACCTCATGCTGTCTGTCTTGGATAGTTGCTCCTGAAGTACTATGTTGTGTTGGAAGACAAGTCCCCTGGATGTCAGAAGGCAATAATAGGGCAACCTGATTGCTATATCATTTAAGAGGAGTAGGACCATGAATCTTGTAATTCAAACACCACGCTCAGAAGTGGCAGTTCTTTCAAGGAGTGAGAATATGAAGATTCAGAGATTGGTTGAAGTAGTATGCTCTGGCAATTCATATCTACTATTGACGAGAGTTGTTGTCTTTCACCAGTACTTATGGTCAGCATGAGTCTGATTGGTGTGATTGGAGTATGTAGAGATTTAACTCAGAGAGTGAGCTACCACCAATAAGGGTGATGTATGTCATGTTGAGACAGTTGTGTACAATGCATGGATATTGGTGTGAAGTTTCCATGATTGTTAATTTGAGGGGGAGTTTTGGTTAACCTCCTCACGTATTGGTCAGCCTAGGGTCTGGTTGGCTGTTGACCTGTGTCACATGGGTTCTGGTGGTTGTGTGACACATTTGCAAGGAAGAATTCATCTCTCTTATTCCTAAGGGTGAATTTAATCTGGGAAGATTTTCAAAACTGTTGAGGTACTTGCAAGCAGAAGAGGTTGACACTAGAAGAGTATTTTCAAAAGTAGTCTTATGGTGGAAATATCTGAAAGGAATATTGGGAAAGGATTTAAGATCAATGTCTACTTGTGCCAAGTACAAGTATTTAATTGATTATCCTTGGAGCTCAAGATAAATGATGTTTTGAAAGATGTTGGAATATCTCATCTTCAAGATCCTGTGCAGAATCACAGGAAGGATAGTACATTGGTTTATGATTTATCACTTTGGTGGCAGCAAAAGCATATGATCTCTGAAAAGGTTTCCTAGCAAGAAACATGTTCAGCCTTGGTGTGTACAAGAAGAAGAAAACATCATAGTCCTGATGGTGGTTACTGGGATCAGTTTAATTCTGATCTAGGTAAGGAAGTGCATTAGCTAATGCACACTATGGAGCCAAGAACAAGTGGCAACAGTCTTGACATCGTGGAAACAGCTTTGCTTTAGGAAGTGGAATCCTTGGTATAGCTGAAGGGATAGTTTCTAATTGGTCCTTCTGAAGACTCATGCATCAGAGTGTCTGATGTCTTTGGAGAAGAAGCAGGGATTCATCAAGGTGTGAGCTTGGATGACTTAACTGCAAACCTGCAGGATGGAGGATGTTTACTCAAACTTGGTTCCACAATCAAGTCTATGAGAACATTGAGCTCTTGTTCTGTGAAGGGAGGAAGTTCTTTCAAGTGGCAGAAGAAGGAGCTGAATTCAACAGCTAGATGTCAAAACACAATGTTATGACATTTGGTTCAACTTCAGAATCTTAGTTGGTGAAATGGCACATCAACTTGAGATAGAAAGGCCTACAGGGTTGTAGATTGGATACTTCAAAAAGCTTGAAGTTCAAGTCTCACTTGGAAGGTAAAAATATCTTTGGGAGAAATCTGATAAACGTGGAGAGGTCAAAAGAATGGCATTTGACTTTTTCATATGAGGAGTCATGAAGGAGGTAATCAACCAGTGGCAATTGGTCTATCTCTGAAGTGAGTTTGAAGATTCAAGATAATCTACATATGGCAATTGATTATTCTTGAAGATAGTCTGAGACAAGTTACTTTTGAGCAGAAAAGTAGTAAGTTAAAGACAAAAGGAGGTGTTTTCTAGTCATCTCTTGGAGCTTGTTACTGGAGTTAAAGAAGATATGCAAGCAGGATTGTTTCAGAATGCCACATACAAAGATAAGGCTTCTGATATTGGTTGTACCTGCTGGAGCTTATATGGAAGACGTATGCTGCAGGATTGTTTCAGTTGACATACTCATTGTCATGGTAACTGATATGGTTGTACCTGCTATAAAAGGAAACTAGATTATGCAGGATTTTTCCAGATGTCAGACCCGATGTCATGATAGCCTGTACACAGAACATTCAGTATGAATGTCTGGTGTTTTGTGATTGCACAATTAATGGCAATCATTGGTTGATTGAAGATACGGCTAACTGGCGCATTCTATCAGGGATTTCAACCAGATTTGTTTATTTTCCAGGATGATCTTTACAGCTGTTATAAAGATTTGATTGGAAAATATATTGAGGGTTTTCAAGATGTCCAATGCCTCTATAAAAAGGGACTTAGAAAACCTGTTTGAAAGCACAACCAAGACTGAGCGAAATTTAGAGAGAGAGCTAGGGTTGTGTCTGGTTTCTTGTGGATCAAGCTTATGATTCAGTGATATCTGAAGAATATCAGATGGTGTTATGTTGTTTTCTGTTCTGGTTAGAAGAGAGATTGTCACAGAGTGTGGATGTGTTCATCCAAGAAGGTTGAACAAAGGGCGTGCTCTTGAAGACATGAAGATGCGTCTTATGTTTTCCATTCATCAAGTGGTCTGGGTTCTCCTTGAATCAGGAAGTTTGTAAAGGTCCAACCTTGGGGTGTTGGATATGTTCATCTCCAAGGTTCAAGAGGAGAGTTGGTTGTTCATGACAGGGGGAGTTCTGTCTTTGCACTGCAAGTAATCATTAAGCTTATGGTCTATGTGTTCTCAGATAACAAGGTATGGAACCTTGTTAGTTGTGGGATGATGTGGTGAGTGTCAAGGCTGAGTGAGCAGAACAATGTCTGACCGGATGTCATGACATTGCCTTGGACAAAACTGTTATTTCCTTCTGAAACTTACAGTCATAAGGAAATATAGAAGCAGATGTCAGTATGACAGTCTGGCTGGTACAGGTGCTGGAGTTTTCAGTAGCTGTTTTTTTTTAATGCACAGATTTAGGGGGAGGAGAAGTACCCTTGTGCATGTGTGTATTACTAGTAGCCATAGCTAGTAATTGTTTTCTGCTTCTGCTGCTGATTAAACTACTAGTGTGTGGTTTAAGTGCTGATAGTTTTCCTTGTGAACAAAAAGGACAGAGATGTCATAAGTGATATCTTAACAAAAGATATCTTATGTTCCTGCTGGAAGTTGTATAAGGATATGTGGAAGTGTGATGCCAGATGTCAAGCTACCACTGGAGATGAGAAAGTGGTTTTAGAAAATGGGGATAGGGAGAATACTTGAAGAATGCAGACAAAAGCAGTATCAAAGGTTAAGACATAGCTTGTAACGTGTCTGACAGCATTTATGAAATAGTCTTGGAACTGCTGTTTCTGGAAACAGTCAAGAGCCGTAAAAGGTATTCAAAGATTGTCTGGGATATTGGTGGTGATTCTCTGACTGATTCTCAGCAAATATTTATGAATCTTGACCAAGCATTTACTCCTACCGTTAATTCCTAAGCATGGTTTGGCCTATTTAAAGGATGTTTCAGCATTCCTCTTCTCACAAGAGCGACATTTCATTCCCTCTAAACCATGGGGTTTGTTAAGATCTGGGCATACTGCTCCTGGATCTGGTTTTGTGAAGGTGTCATTTGTAAATGTTTAGCTAAAAAGGGGGAGAGAAACATGGTCCTGAGGATGCACCAGAAGCAAGCAACATCTGGTAGCAAGAAGAAGATGGATTCAGACACAAAAGTCACTAACTTGGTATATCAGTTGTGTCTTGTGATCTGAGTTAAGAAGACAGTTGTGTCTTGTAATCTGAGTTATATTACATATGTACTCAGCATTACATATTCTTCAGGAAGCCCTACTGCTGAGGGGAAGGCCTGTGGTGGAGCTGATCCTTGTACATCTTCTTCCTCATGTACACCAACAGTGGTGGTGGCATTGGGGCTGTCAAGGACAAAGAGGAAGTGCAGACCCATATTGGGTTATTTGTTTTAGCTAAAATTTGCCAAAGGGGGAGATTGTTAGTACCTTAAGATTGGCATTAATTTTGTAAAACAAATAATGTAATCACCTCTGTTGTTTTAATATGTTGGGTTGAAGAAGTTCAACATCTGGACCAACATGTCATGTAAGATGTCACGACATCAGGACTGTGACATCTCACATGTGTATCAAACTGAATCAGTTAATTCTGGTTTAGTTTGTGATTAATTAGGAGATCTGGTGAATATCCTATCTCCTATGTGAAGATCTTGAAGATTCAATCAGAAGATTTGGTAATATATTTGGTGAATATACAGTTCCCAAATATGGAGATCTTTTAGGAAATAAAAGATTGAAGACCATGATTGGAGCAGAAGAATTCTGCCAGCTCTGTAACAGCAAAGGAAAGATTTGCTGCGATTTCTGAAGGCCCAAATCCAGTTGGGTGGTTAGGTTATAAATAGGAGATTGTAACCTAGGTTTTGTAAGCCTCAAACAATGTAAAAATTAGAGGTGTGTGTATGAGGTAAACCTCTCAACTTGTGGGAAGGTTACCAAGTGTTTCTCAGTGCTTGAAAGCATGAGATTATTTGTAACTCAAAGCCTGTAGGCAAGAGTGGTTATGTTCTTGAACGAAGCTGTGAAGCAAGTTCAAGTTGTTTAAACATTACATGGTACTTGTAATGATAGGAATGGAAACTGGAGGTTTCTATATAGGAGTGCCTAGGTATAGATTGCATTGGGTAGGGATTAAGTGAGGAGTTGTAAACGGGGGAGTTTAACTCTGAATTAATACTACTAATAATGGATCTTCTTCCTGGCTTGGTATGCCCCCAGAGTAGGTAACGTTGTACCGAACTGGGTTAACAATTACTGGTGTGTTTACCTTCTGCACACTATATTTTGTTTGTTATACCTCAGTCTGTTTCTAGTCTGTTTATGAAGAGAATAACAGACTTGACACATAGCCTGCAGTCTGATTGCAAAACAGAATGTTATGACATTCATTATTGACTGTTGTTACTGATAGACTGGTTGGTTTGTTACAGTTCATCCTTTTGTGTTATTGGAACAGATGATGTTCAAATCAATGTTGAGACATCATGCTGATAACTGGGCAGGATTCATAAACATAAGTGCCATGTTTGATCTCTACTGTGTCGTTGTTCTAGATGGACAAAACTGGATGTTCTTCTGTCCATGGTGGTGGTGTAGCAGATATAGTGACATCTGGGACTGTGTGCATATGAGTACTGGGCTTTAATTTTTCTAACTGTCTTGTTGTATAAGTAACAATGTTGGATCAGATGTCATGACTTCGTGTAGAACATCTTAACTCTGACTATACCAGAATTTCAAACGGTACAAGGGATCATAGAACTGCACCAATACACTCATCAGACCTTCGTCCACCTGAGTAGCCAGAATAGATAGAAGCTTCCCATGAAGAGCCTTGAACTCCAACGGATCTAATACATAGGATGTCAAATTCCTTAGCTCTTTCAAGTCGGGTTGTCTGAAACTATACTTCTTTGTATTCCTTCTTTGTTTATCCATGTCTGAAAATTTGCAAATAGACCTCTTAGGTTCCTTGAAAATTTTCTCATTATTGATGATATGGATGCAAATGGGTGCATGAGTGCATGGATGCAACAATCACACTCAAGGATCAAGCAAAGCACACCACACAAAGGTCATGGGATGGATCAAGCCATCCTTAATATCAATCATCCATTTTGGTGGATTATGGTTTACACCTCATCAACACCCAAGTTCCATTGATATTAAGGATACACAAGAACGGATCAACCATGAATCAAGGGTTTGTTGCAAGTCACGAGCATGAAGTCTTGGTTAAGGACCACCCAAAGGAGTGTACTAGGGTTTAAACCTGCCAAACATGATCTACAAGAAGTTCCCATAGTCATCATCCCATCTTTCGGATATTATCAGATAAACGACTACTCGTATTCCAAAAATATTCTCAAGAGAGACTCTTATGCGTGTAGTATCACATAACAATCGTATCAAATCTTACACTTGAACGACCTTCGCACTACGTCCTAAAAATAGGCCAAGATGGGCTTGGTAAACTAAGGTCCTTGGCTTCTAAAGTCTATATTGGAAAGAGTAATGCCTAGCCACGACTACTGGTGTGACATTATTTATCCCAATATGACCTCCACCAAGTGAATGGACTTGCAAGTCAACTTGCTAAGGAATAACTCCACACAAGTTGACAAGACTATGCCAATCTCCTATCCTAAATGCACTCGAGTTTGGGTATAGATCACCAAGCATACAAGGAATTAATATATCAAGCAATTCAACCATTACATACAATACAGTAATCCCAAATTGCACAAAAATATGTCCCCAAATAATATACACATTACAATACAACAAATGTGAAAAGTAGGCAAAACCCACTAGGCAAATGTTATTCCCCATCAGAGTCGCCACTTTTCTATAGCGGGGTATTCGTTACCTTTGGATTTATTGACTAAATCAAAAGTAAATCATACAATTCGAGTCGCCACCTCACCTCTATTTATCCAAAGGAAAGGTTAGAAAGCGAACAAAAAACGAGAAGTTTTATCGAATAAAAAACTAATAAAAATGTCAGAGATCGGGGTAAGGGGGTTGGTTATGCAATGGGAAGGTTTTAAGCACCCAAAACATCCTAGGTACTCCTAGGGAGCCCTTTTCACAATTTGTTATAAGGTAGGTTGGTATTTGTGAAAAATCATTTGTGCAAACATGATTGGGGAGATGAGAGAAGAATGTACAAATTATTTACAATTTTTGTGTTTGAATGGATAAACCCACTGCCTACAGACCATCTTAAAGAAGATTAGGATCAAAACCTCGTAGTTCGGGGTAAAAATCTCGAAGCAAGTTGGTGAATTGATTGGTCCAAAAGCCTTAAGGTCTTTTGTTATCTAAGGGAGAAAACTCAACCTAAAACCACAAATCCACCATGTGAGGATAGCTTCAACATGCTAGGGAGGGGTTAACCCTATAATAAGCATGGAAGACTCATTGTCCATCACTAAGGATATAGGTTAGTATTATACCAACCTCAAGGATAACTCAAACCTAATAGCTAATGGTTATGAAAAGTTTTAATAAGAAAGTGGCCATTGAAACCACAAAAACATTTGAATGAGTTATATTTACCAATGAAAAGTATTTACAAAATATGGTCACAGTTGACTTAAGGATTCAATTCAAAATAAGTGTTATGAAAGGAAAGTTTGAAAATCAAAAGCATACTGCTTAGGTTTCTAATGTTTGAAAACAAATGTTAATGTTTGCACAAAAGTTTTGGCTTGGGTTAGAGTGGAGGGAAGAAGAAGAATGGCTAAGTCCTAAACATACAAAGATGAAGGAAGATAAATAAAACCATAAATAGAGTTCCCTTCTTGAGATCATAGTCATGATCCAAGTAGCTCCTATCCTTTTGGAATAAGCAAGCAAAATAGGCAAATACTCAAGCAATCAATCAATCAAGCAAGCTTTTAGGAATCTTCCAATGGCTCTTATATCTCTCACTTTAGGTGCACATGACAATGATTCTTCAATTTGGCTCAAATAGGAATCCCTTGCACAAAAGCACACACATCAAAAAGTTCTATAATGCAAACAAAGAATGGACAAGAGTGAGTTTAGAGATTAGGTCCTTCCAATTCATCTTCAACATTAAGTCCTTTTTACTCCATTTTTGCATAGGGAATGTCCTAGAATCGAAGTCCTTTTGTCCATTTGCATTTGGTTCACAACAATCAAAACAAAACACAAGCACAATAGTATATACACAATTATGTGCTCAAGTGAGCAAAAGGCAAATTGCATTAACATAAACATGTCCTCAAATGAGCAAAGGGCAAAAGCAAATGATTGATATGTACAAGAATATTAAATTCCATAAATGTAAAGTGCAAGAATTAAATGTTAGTGGTCAATTGTTAGTGTTAGTGTGCCATAAGGCAATTTAGCGCTATGTTAAGCAATCGTAAGTGGACTAATGTAGTAGTCACACCTATTTGAGGTCGGTCAATAAAATATAGGCAACAAACACAAGTTAGAGATCTTGATTAGTGAATCAAGCTCCTACAACTTGCCATGCCAAAAGAAGATGGGAAATGATCTTGTATTGATTTACGTTCTTTGCTTGATTAGGAAGCAACCTATCCTTAATGCAAAGCCATTCACTTGATCTATAATCAAGATGAATTATATTTGAATCAAGGAAGGTTAAACCTCCCATACATCAAGGCTAACCACCAATCTTTAACTCATTGATCAAAAAAGAAAAAGATGAAGAAGGAGATGAATAAGGATGAACATTAATGGAAATTCAAATGAAGTAATCAACATACATTGACCAAAGATAGATGGAATCAAGGTCAAACATTAGTAAACAAAAGCAAAATGAAAATTAGAAGTCAAGAAACAAATAAAATATTTTTGGTATTTTTCAAAATTAAAATAATACTTGAATTAAAATAAACAATTAAAGGTCAAACTTCAAATCCATTTCAAATCAACTTTGAAAAGTCCAAATGGATCATCCTAAGCTCAACAACGTCAAACAAAGTTTGACAAAAAATTTCAGCATTTTTAGAAACCAGAAACTATTTTTAATCAATTAAAAAATGCATAAAAATAACCTAATTGAATTAAAATCTCAAATAAATCTGAAATCAATTAATAAATTGATGAGAATATTTTTCATAGATCCATCATCATTCAAAGAGGTTGAGAAAATATTTTTGTATATTTTGGATATTGAAAACTATTTCAAATGAATTAAAAATAACCAGAAAAGAGAAAATTCATAAAAAATATCAAATGATAAAATAAAAAATATTAAAAATCATTTTTAGAAACTAGAAATTAAAAGAGAAATAATGTAATTGGTCTCATATTTTTTGGATTTAAAATGAATGAGATATGATTTTTTGAAATGAAATGAAATAAAAGAAATAAAATGGAAATTAAATCAGAAATAGAAAATAGGAAAAACGTGATACGTTGGATCCAGGCTCATTAATTGAGCTGGCACATCAGACAGTCTACATGCGCGCGTCCACCAAACACCAAGGTCAATGAGAAACAGGTGGCATTAAAAAAAGTCATAAAAAGAGAAGGTCCAGATTAGATCTGGAGATTAGATCCAAGGTTTGTGGTTTGATCTGGAGCTGGGACGGTGGTGTACACCACCGTTTTCTCCGGCGAACTCAACGGCGCCGGTGAGAGTTGCAGACATGGCAACCTCAACCAAATGCAACGATCTATACAGCAATGGAAAGCTGGGGTGATGTACATCACCCCTGTGCCATCTATTTTCACTCTAGACCTCCATGGAGAGAGAAATCAGAGGTGGAAATGATGGTGTTCAACTTGAACTCAATGGATTTTCAAAATTAGAAGCATAAATCAATTGCCTCTGATGAGAGGACTTCAGCCAAACCAACAAATGCAATAAATAAGCTACAATTAGTGAGTTTCGAAGAAGGAAAGTTTGTGTAGCAACCTCTGAAATATGGATCTATGGAGCACAGTTCCTCTTAGCTATTGCTTGCAGTGTGATCTAGAGATGAAGATGAAGCAAGGTCAAGGAATTTTGAGTCTGAAAATCAACCAATGAAGTTGAAATTCAGATCTAAAATTTTGAAAAGAAAGTGAGAATTCCTTTAGGTACGGCTATGGAGGGAGCTGTGCAGCATAACAGGCGCCTTCAGGTTGCTGAATTATGAAGCCTAGCACTCTTATTTATAGCAATTGGCAAAGGTATGCATGAGCAATGCATGTGCATGAATGGAGAGGGCCTCCATGCATGGGCCTGTACAGGTGCATGGAGGGCCCAAATCCTATTGCAAGTGAATGCTGATATCATCTTGAATTGAAATGGACGTGCAGAATTGATGTAATTGGCTTGTGCAATGAGTTTTCAACTAGTTTCCAAAAATGCACCAAAATGTTCTCTTCTTCGAAAATGCCACTTCCAAAAATAGAACATGGCCTTATGGGTAATGGTTGGAAAGCTCTTGATATAAGGATCAATTGTTATGTTGAACAAAACTTTATTTGGAGTTGGGAAATTGATGAAAATTGATCATAAAGTGCAAGGTGCAAAACATGTGTATGTGAAAATTTCCCAAAATGGCCAACTTCAAGCACTTATGTTTCAATGATGCAAGCTCCAAATGACAAAACCTTCAACATAAAAGTTGTAGATATTTTCAAGATAATCAACTTGGACTCAAATTATGCATCATTTGGATTTTTGATGAGAACGTTATGGGCACTTGAAGTTGGACTTTTTCACATTTCAATGCCTTTGGTCCAAAGTGACCTATAATGTTTTGCATTATCACATGTATTTTTCTTAGGATTATGAAAATTTGTTCAACATAACAAATGAAGTAGACATCTTAAAATTTCCAATTCATTTGATACCACCTCAAAATAACGAAAAATGAATGAGTTATGTTCTTGGGAAGTTGACCCAAAATTACGGTTTCAGTCAAAATAACCTATAATGTTTTGAAATGGATGATGACCTTCCAAGCTTCAAATAAATTTTTGATGAACATGAGAGTTGTTCATATGGTTCTTAAGAACATATTTTCTCTTGGGGTCATCTCCATTTGACAAACACATTAAAAGTTAGGTCTCAGTGTATTTCAAAATAGTCAGATGAATTGACTGATCAACTTCTCAAGTCCAAACTTCCAATCTTGATGATATGATGATTGAGGACACTCAAATAAGCCCAAATATGCATGAAATTATGAATGAAATAACTTCCCTTGATTGTATTTGATCATGGGTTGAGATTGCTTCATGAGCAAGGCACAACTGATGCATAGCTGAATTAGGGTTTCCTTGGGAAACAAGCCTCAAGCCCTTTGGTTTCCTTGATCAAATTGATAGATTTAGATGCTTTAGAGGCATATATGATGAATTAGAGCTTTGGGAACCATTGTCATGCTTGCTTTCACCCTCACTTGGCCATTTCAATGAGCATAGGGTCTCCTAGGAGCCTCAGATCTTATGATTGCTCAAGCTACAAAACAAAAGATGTTAGTGACATATTTTTGTGCTTTTGGTTGGTAAACAAAATAATAAAAGCAATAATATACAATTCAAGCATGCTTGGTGGTCTCAGACCAACTTACACAAGTCCCAACCCAAAGGTAAAGGAGCGAAGATGCTATGATCCTTGAGGCAAATGCAATGAGCAATGATATGATGCCATGAGGGATCTTAAGGTCAAAATTAGGGTCTTACAATACCATTGGTACTCATACTCATATTCGGGCTTTTCAATATAAGGTTCGGTTAGACGATTTTGTATCCAAGAAATATTTTAAACTTGCTTCAGCGTCATAAAATTTTCTAAATAAAATTTTCACTTGGGATCTATTCACCCCCCACCCCCTTCTAGATATAGGCTTATCATCTAACAAGGTTGATTTTTGGTCAAACAGTTGACCAAAGTCAAACTGACCCTAATGGTATTTTTTCTTCTTCCTTAAGATCTTCTATTTTGTGTGCCTCCAAGTTCATTCCAAGTTGAAATTCTGGTATCAGATATGAGATGTCGAAGGTAATGTCATGACACTAATATCTCAACAACACAAACAGGATAAAAGATAAAGAACAATAATGCAAGAGACACAAGCAATTGTTAACCCAGTTCGGTGCAACTCACCTACGTCTGGGGGCTACCAAGCCAGGAAGGAAATCCACTAAAATAGAATCAGTTCAAAGACTCTCAGTAAACAACACAAGTTACAGTCTTTTTCACCTAATCTCTACCCGTGTGACTTCTACCTAAATACTCTTAGATATGAGATCCCACTCACCCCCCCCTCAATCACACCAGTGATATTAAACAAGAATTACAATGAAAAGAAGACACTCTTCAAAGACACACACTTGATCTTACTTAACAGCTTCAATCAAGTAGACACACACTCATGCTTAAAAGCTTAGAGTGACAAATTACAATTCAAAAATCAGACCAATTCAATCATTTATGGATGAATTGAATGGCTTACAATCCACACGACCACAGAAGACTAAAACCCTTATTCTCTCTCAATATTTCGTTCGTTATTTCTTGTGTATCAAATCAGGTTTTCCATGTCCTTTTTATAGAAGCATTCAGCTGGGCTTGGACATCATAAAACCCTAAAACTATTTTCCATTCAAATCTTCTTATGACAGTTGATTAGATCTCCTTGGAAAATAAGTTAATCACGTTGTAATTACTGATTGATATCGTGTTCAATTAACTCATCAATCATACACAGATTTCCATTAAAAGCGCAATCACATAATACATAACATTCAGACTGAATTTTCTGTATACAGATGTCATGACATCGGGTCTGACATCCTGGAACAATCCTGCATAATTATATCTTAAACATCCAGCAGGTACATGATATCAAATGTCATGACATCGGGTATGACATCCTGAAACAATCCTGCATAATTATATTTTAAACATCCATCAGGTACAAGATATCTTATGTTAAGATATCACATGTGACATCTTGTGAACACTCTTGGTTTTACCAAAATCGCTACCAACACCTAGAACAAACAAACTCCCCCTTTGGCAAATTTTGGCTAAAACATATATCAGTCCATTTTGTTCACAAGAAAAAAACATCAGTAGTTAAAAAGCATAACAGCAGTTTAAGCAGCAGTAGAAGCAAACACAATTACTAGCTATTATAGCAACTAGTAATGCACACATGGGTACTTCTTCTCCCCCTAAGTCTGTTCACCTACAGACATCTCCTTCAACAACAACAACACCTGTAACAATCAGAATTTCCTTCTGATATCTCCTTCAACATCTGTAACATACAGAATCACATTCTGACATCTCCTTTAACATCACCTGTACAACCATCTGTACAACACAGAACATTCTTCTGTTCAACATCAGATGTCCCCTGTTTAGCCTAGCTAGTTACTTCAGCATATAATAACTGCAACTGTCCACATCTCCACACATTAACTGCAGCTCTCCACATAATAACTTCTCCCCCTTTTTAGTCAAAATAGACCAAAGTGACCAATTAGACAAAATAAATGTCAATCAGTCCAGCAGAGAATGTCACAAACAATGTTATAACATATAAAATGTTAAAACATAATGTCAGGTGGTACATAACCATAATTATACACAGCTGCAATAGCTGAGATAATCAGAAATCCAGGGAACTCATAAAGAGCCCAAATATTACATCATGGCATCAAAAAGACTTCCAAAAATTACAAACATCAAATAGAAAACATCAAATCATCCAGCATCTAAAACATCACACATCATTAACAGGGGGACCATCACCACAACTTAGTCTGAGGAGGTAGCATCTTCTTCATCTTCAGATGCAAAACTGCCAATAGATTGATCTTGAGAATTAGACCTCTCACTTGAGGTATGGGCATCTGACTCCTTGGCTTCACCAACCTTATCCATCTCTTCTTGCTCCAAGCTACTAATGAGAACCTCTAAAGCCTCTTTCCTAGCCTTGGCCACCTTAATCCCATTTTCCAACTCCTTACAGGTTTCTTTTAATTGAGCAATCAGGCCACCTTGTGAGGCTGGCTCCTTCCTTGCAGATGTCATGACAATGTCATTGACATGACTGCCTTCAAATAACTTGTAATGAATGGACAATGGAGGCTTCCTTCTGCTGGGGATATCCCTTGTGCTTAGAATACCAGGTTGCTGGCTTAAAGTAATTCCATAAATGATCGAGGGAAAGGCAATTGGCAGCTTTACTGCATTAGTGGAGGCATGTCTAACAATTTGTTCAAACATGAACCTTCCATAATCAAAGTTGAGCCTGGTTCCAATAGCATATATAATCCTTCCAGGAGCATTACATATTGTTGAGATATGGTTTGTGGGCACCCAGTTGGCTGAACCTATCTTATGCAAGATAGCATATTTTACAGTTAATTTGCCAGCAGATAGATGTTTTTTGCTTGGCCATTCCTTGACTTGACCAGCAGTGGTTGTCCTACAGACTTCATTGTCTGTGGCTTCTAACTCAATAACTCCTTCAGTTCCTCTTCCTAGGAATTTATTGATGATAGTTGGGGAGAACCTTACACACCTTCCTCTTACAAAGACCTTGCAGAATTCTTTGTTATTCTTGTCAGAAATATCCTCTGGTATATTCACCACAAACTCCTTCACTAAACCTTCAAAACATTGGGGCAATGTACTAACTGTTTTCACCAAACCAGCAGTCTTGATCAATTCCATAACCTCCTTCACTTCTACAGCCTCCTTCCCTAGCTCCCTTTCCATAGCAACTCTCCTCTGTATAACAAATTTCCACTTGGCTGCACCATCTTCCAGGTGAAAGGAAATGTTGTCCAAATGCACAGCTGCAACCTTAGCTGGAGACTTTTTAACAGTTTGCTTTTTAGCAGGAGAGATATCTGGGACATCGTCTTCGACATCATCTTTAGAGTCAGAACTTTCTCTGACATTTCTTTTCTTGACTTCCACTTTACTCCATGACTTATAAGGACCTACAACAGCAACCTTCTTACCAGTTCTGGCTGTCAACATCTCAGCCACAGTCTTGCCTTTCATGGTCTTCATTTTCTTTGCAACACTTGGTTTCAAGTGATGAACCAAGGTGTCATCTTCCTCTTCTGAACTCTCTTCCTCCAAATCAATCACTTTCTCAGTAGTCTCATGCTTCTTAGACTGAGAAGCATATACAGGTTTCTTACTAGGCAAGGTTTTACCTATAGAGCATAGTCCCTCAGCAGCCATGTCTTTCTCTGATCTAGATGAATCATCATCTTTCTCAGTTTGAGCTTCCACCTCGGGTGAGGGGTCCCTTCTAGACAGAGGAGTCGAAACCCCCTTGACTGAGTGTCTTTCATTTAGAATCCTAGTTACCAGGTTCCTAATGACACGATCCGTATAGTGCATGTCATCCTTAGGTGGAGAGTTTTCAGAGCTGTTATCTTGATTGTTTCCTGCCGTGGAAGAAGGACCAGGGGTGTCGCCTGGGTTACAGAAAGAGGAATAACTTCCAAAACGTCTTCATCCAGAAACTCCATGGAGGGAGTCCTTGCTTTATGAGTGGGTTTTGATCCAGAGGATGAAGGATGTTGTGACATTTTGTTGAACTTTTGAGAAAATTCTTGTTGCCCTAGCAGAGGTTGTCTGAGAAGTTGGATGAAGATGGAAATGGTCGTGTTGAGGTAGCGTGTAGAAATGGTATAGATACTAGTTCCAATACTAGGTAATGATTGACCATAAATGAGGCACTTTCTTTTAAGTGGGCAGACAATATTTTTACTACCTTTTTCACTCCACTTTAATTGCTATAAATTCTCATGAATACAAATCTCCTATTTCCCTCTTAAACATTCAAACTGATTAGCATCCAAAGCCTTTGTAAATATGTCAGCTAATTGCATTTCAGTAGTAACATGCTCCATTGCTATGATTTTATCTTCCACAAGTTCTCTAATGAAGTGATGACGAATATCAATGTGCTTTGTCCTGCTGTGCTGAATAGGATTTTTGGAAATATTTATTGCACTCAGGTTGTCACAGTATAATGTCATGACATCTTGTGTGACAGTGTATCCAGTCAACATTTGTTTCATCCAAACCAGTTGAGAACAATTACTCCCAGCTACTATGTATTCAGCTTCAACAGTGGATAAGGACACACAATTTTGTTTCTTGCTAAACCATGATATGAAATTGTTCCCCAAGAAGAAACGTCCTCCTGATGTGCTTTTCCTATCATCAGCACTTCTAGCCCAGTCAGCATCACAGTAACCAGTCAGCATAGATCCAGATCCATGAGTATATAACATCCCATAGTCACTGGTGCCATTGACATATTTCAGTATTCTCTTCACTTGGTTTATGTGACTGACTTTTGGTTCAGCTTGATATCTAGCACAAACACCTACAGCAAATGCAATGTCAGGTCTGCTTGTTGTGAGATATAGCAGACTTCCTATCATGCTTCTGTATAGACTTTGATCTACACTGACACCATTTTCATCTTTGGATATTTTCACATGTGTAGGAGCAGGTGTCCTTTTATGACTTGCATTCTCCATGCCAAACTTCTTAACAATGTTCTTGGCATATTTGCTTTGAGATAGAAAGATAGAATCTTCCATCTGCTTGACTTGTAGCCCAAGAAAGTAGGTCTGCTCTCCAACAAGGCTCATCTCAAACTCAGACTGCATTTGTCTAACAAAATGTTCAACCATCTGATCCGACATCCCACCAAACACAATATCATCCACATATATTTGTGCCACCATGAGTTTTCCTCCTTCATTCTTCACAAATAGGGTCTTGTCAATACCTCATTTCCTGTATCCGTTGTTAGTGAGGAACACTATGAGTCTCTCATGCCAAGCCCTAGTAGCTTGCTTCAAACCATATAGGGCTTTCTTCAATCTGTACACATGCTTTGGAAGATTTTGATCTGTGAATCCTTTAGGTTGTTCAACATATACTTCCTCATTTAAGTAGCCATTCAAGAAGGCACTTTTTACATCCATTTGGAACAGTTTGAATTTCAGAATACATGTCACTCCAACCAATAGTCTAATGGACTCAAGGCGAGCTACAAGAGAAAATGTTTCACCAAAATCCACTCCTTCAAGTTGAGTATATCCTTGTGCTACTAATCTTGCTTTGTTTTTAGTAACCACCCCTTGTTCATCAGATTTATTCTTATACACCCACTTTGTACCTATGACATTTACTCCTTCAGGTCTAGGAACCAGTTCCCATACTTCATTCCTCTTGAATTGACCTAACTCCTCCTGCATGGCATTGATCCAGAACTCATCAGTCAAGGCTTCCTTGACATTCCTAGGCTCAATCTTGGACACAAAGCAGCCATGTGAGATCACTTCCCTTGATCTAGTTGTGACCCCTTTATTTGGATCTCCTATAATGAGATCTTTGGGATGATCCTTCTGAACTCTGATGGAGGGTCCCTTGTTGATTTTGGCATCTTCAGGTTTAGCTTGAGGAGGCTCACTCTCCTTATTTTTGTCTAAGAAATCAATTGGGGGATCATCCAGAGATGTCTCAACATTGTCTGTGACATCAGTCTGTTGGTCATGAACCACAACATTAATAGATTCCATCATTACTTTAGTTCTGGAATTAAAGGCTCTATAAGCTCTACTATTTTTTGAGTAGCCCATAAATATTCCTTCATCACTTTTGGGATCCATCTTCCTTCTTTGTTCACGATCAATCAAGATATAGCATTTACTACCAAACACATGGAAGTATTTGACTGTAGGTCTTCTCCCTTTCCAGACTTCATATAAAGTTGTAGGAGTCCCTTTCTTCAAGGTCACTCTGTTGCGAACATAGCAGGATGTGTTCATGGCTTCAGCCCAAAAATGGTAGGGCAATTTCTTAGCATGAATCATAGCTCTGGCTGATTCTTGAAGGGTTCTGTTTTTCCTTTCCACCACACCATTTTGCTAGGGGATAATGGGAGATGAGAACTCATGATGAATTCCTTATGAAGAACAGAATTCAGCAAACTTGTTGTTCTCAAATTCCTTCCCATGATCACTTCTAATTTTCATGACATGACTTTCCTTTTCTCTTTGAAGTTTTAGACAAAGTTCTTTGAAGACTTCAAACACAACAGATTTTTCCCTTATAAAATTGATCCAGGTGTATCTGGAGAAGTCATCCACCACTACATAAGCATACTTCTTCCCACCAAGGCTTTCCACCTGCATGGGTCTCATCAAATCCAAATGGTGGAGTTCCAAAACTTTGGAAGTGGTGTGATGTATGAGCTTCTGGCGTGACATCCTTGTCTGTTTTCCAATCTGACATTCTCCACAGACTTTTCCTTCATCAATCTTCAAGTTGGGAATTCCTCTAATAGCTTTAACAGATATAATCCTCTTCATACCTTTAAGATGCAGATGGCCCAATCTTTGATGCCATATCTTCACTTCTTCTTCTTTGGCTAAAGTACACATTGAAGAATAACCAGTTTCTTGAGGACTCCACATGTAACAGTTGTCTTTAGACCTGACTCCTTTCATGATCACTTCACTTTCTTTGTTAGTAATCAGACATTCAGTTTTAGTGAAGTTAACATTTAGACCTTGGTCACACAGTTGACTGATGCTTATTAAATTTGCAGTTAATCCCTTAACAAATAGGACATTGTCAAGGTCAGGAACTCCAGGGCAGTCAAGCTTACCAATCCTCTTGATTTCACCCTTTGCTCCATCACCAAAGGTTACATAGCTTGTGGCATGAGGATGTAGACCAGTTAGCAGGTTTTTGTTTCCAGTCATGTGTCTGGAACACCCACTGTCAAAATACCAATCTTCTTTGGCTGAAACTCTGAAGGAAATGTGAGCTATCAGAATTGTAACATTAGTCCTAGGAACCCATTTCGTAATGTTAACAGGTGTGTGATGTTTGGGTCTAGGTTGATGATGAGCAGGACTAGGATAACCATACAGCTTATAACAGAAAGGCTTTATGTGGCCAAATTTTCCACAGTAATGACATCTCCTTCTTTAGTGTTTTCCTTTCTGATGTCTTCCTTTATGATGTTGTGACATATGATATGACATCGCAGGTTTTCTATCAGTATGGATGCGCTTAGGTTTGGATTTAGGTTTGCCAACAGTGTAACTGCACTCAAGCTTAGATTCACTAAACCCAATACCAGACTTGTCTCCTGTTATTTGTCCAGTCTAGAGAATTTTGTCTAAGGTGTCAGATCCATTATTTAGCATTCTTACATACTTGGTCATCTCATCCAGTTTAGAATTCAAGAATACAACTTCATTTTTTAACTTGGAGATGGTTTCCACATGTTCTGCCTTCTCATTCTCCAGTTGTGCTATCACTTTCTTCTGGCTTTCAACTTGTCTACACACTTCTTCACTTCTGTGACACAACTCTCTGTAGGTAGTGGTTAAATCTTCAAAGGTTACTTCATCATCACTTGAACCTTCATCAGAACCCCATCTTCCAGTCAAGGCAGTCACAAGATTTGAAGACTCTTCTGTTTCACTTTCATCAGACCAAGTGGCAGCAAGACTCCTCTTCTGTTTCTTGAGGTAGGTCCCACATTCAGTTTTAATGTGTCCATACCCATCACATTCATGGCACTGAACTCTTTTTCCTTCTTTGGGCTTTTCATCTGACCTTGTTCTTCTTCCAATATTGTTGGATTTATTGATGTCAGATGCGATGTTCTTGACATTAGCCTTAGATCTTACATCCATATTTTTCATAAGCCTGTTGAGCTGTCTTCCCAGCATTGCTACATCATTTTCCAGATCTTCATCCAATCTTGACCACCTTCCTCCTCTTCCTCCTCAGTGTTTGATATGAAGGCTATACTTTTGGATTTCTTTTCAGATCCATCACACATTCCCATCTCAAATGTTTGGAGGGATCCAATTAGCTCATCAACTCTTATATTGGAGATGTCTTTAGACTCTTCTATGGCTGTCACCTTCATAGTAAATCTCTTAGGGAGTGACCTGAGTATTTTCCTTACTAATTTTTCATCTGACATCTTCTCTCCCAGGGCTCCTGAGGCATTAGCAATTTCAAGGATATTCATATGAAATTCATGAATTTTTTCATCTTCTTTCATCCTTAAAATTTCAAACTTGGTAGTGAGCAGCTGCAATCTAGACATCTTTACTCTAGAGGTGCCTTCATGAGTGGTCTTGAGAATGTCCCAAGCATCTTTAGCCACCTCACAGTTGTTTAACAATCTGAAGATATTCTTGTCTACTCCATTGAATATAGCATTCAATGCTTTAGAACTTCCAAGGGCTAAATCCTCCTCCTCCTTGGACCATTGGTCTTCAGGCTTCTTATCAGTTGTAGCTTCTCCTTCCTTAGTAACTACTGGATGTTCCCAGCCTGTTAACACAGCCTTCCAAGCCTTATTATCCAGAGATTTTAGGAAGGCTACCATTCGAGGTTTCTAGTAGTCATAGCTGGATCCATCCAAAATAGGTGGCTTGTGAACAGATCCTCCATCTCTCTTCATAGTACTAGAAAGTATCGTCCCTAGATCTCACTCAGAACCAGAGCGGGATGCCTGCTCTGATACCAATTGAAATTTTGGTATCAGATATGAGATGTCGAAGGTAATGTCACGACACTAATATCTGAACAACACAAACAGGATAAAAGATAAAGAACAGTAATGCAAGAGACACACGCAATTGTTAACCCAGTTCGGTGCAACTCACCTACGTCTGGGGGCTACCAAGCCAAGAAGGAACTCCACTAAAATAGAATCAGTTCAAAGACTCTCAGTAAATAACACAAGTTACAGTCTTTTTCACCTAATCTCTACCCGTGTGACTTCTACCTAAGAACTCTTAGATATGAGATCCCACTCACTCCCCCTCAATCACACCAGTGATATTAAACAAGAATTACAATGAAAAGAAGACACTCTTCAAAGACACACACTTGATCTTACTTAACAGCTTCAATCAAGTAGACACATACTCATGCTTAAAAGCTTAGAGTGACAAATTACAACTCAAAAATCAGACCAATTCAATCATCTATGGATGAATTGAATGGCTTACAATCCACACGACCACAGAAGACTAAAACCCTTATTCTCTCTCAATATTTTGTTCGTTATTTCTTGTGTATCAAATCAGGTTTTCCATGTCCTTTTTATAGAAGCATTCAGCTGGGCTTGGAAATCATAAAACCCTAAAACTATTTTCCATTCAAATCTTCTTATGACAGTTGATTAGATCTCCTTGGAAAATAAGTTAATCACGTTGTAATTACTGATTGATATCATGTTCAATTAACTCATCAATCATACACAAATTTCCATTAAAAGCGCAATCACATAATACATAACATTCAGACTGAATGTTCTGTATACAGATGTCATGACATCGGGTCTGACATCCTGGAACAATCCTGCATAATTATATCTTAAACATCCAGCAGGTACATGATATCAAATGTCATGACATCAGGTATGACATCCTGAAAGAATCCTGCATAATTATATTTTAAACATCCAGCAGGTACAAGATATCTTATGTTAAGATATCACATGTGACATCTTGTGAACACTCTTGGTTTTACCAAAATTGCTGCCAACACCTAGAACCAACACAAGTTCTCTTCATGTTCACTTCCATACCAAGCCTCCACCATGGTGAAATGACATGCCAAACCATGATTAAACCATGTCAAGCCTCAAGATTTGTTCACCCTACCAAGTTTACATCAGCCCTGCATCAATAAGATCAAGTCAAAATCATACATATATGAAAAATACATTATTCCCTGACATTTCATGCAATACAACAAAGCCATGACAATTCATGACAGTATGTTATAACATTGATGCTAACAAGCTAAGCCATGATAGCAATGCACATAATCACAATTCACACAATAAAACCCAACAATACACATACATACCCATGATCCACACTTTAGAACTCAACATGCATACCATAAAAAAGAAGACATAGCAGGCATACCATAGAAGTCCAATTCGTAGCAGCACACAAGTCCAAGACATACCATGCAATTCATCATTCAATCACTTAACAAACCAACTATCATAGCTTACTAACAGTTCAAACTAACAAATTTCTAACTGAAGCACTAACCAACCCTAAGTGTTTTTTTTTCAAATTCAACTAATTTCTATTAATACTACCTTCAACTAACATTTCCACTTTAATTTGCTACTAATTGATGATAGTTCAGTTCCAACCTTCCTATTAAATTTTTTGCAAGCTAACATAGCTTCCAACTATAAGGTTCTAAGTGATTTACTATCTGCCAGGTTGTCTTTCCTAACCTCTAACTAAAATTGTAACTGATTTAACTCAGTAAGAGTTCAAACCAATTCCTAAATTGTAACCATAATTAATTAGTTCTCTAAGCCATGAAAACCAAATTCCAATTAGCAACTATTTGTCAGTAACATTTTTTTGATCACCAACATTGACTAATTAACATTTACCTAACAATCAAGAGAGCTAACTAATCGCTAACTATCACTAATTCAAACTAAACCCTAATTGTTTTTCCCAAATACTAACTTCTGATACCATTTAACTCATAACTATTCTAACAATCTGTTAATATTTTTCATCACCAAGATTAACTACCAGCTAACTGTAATACCCCAAAATTTACCCTTCATTTTTCCCAAAAAAAAACGAAAAAAAAAAGTAAATAAATAAATAAATAAAAGAAATCTTGGACTTGGACCTCTCTCATTTTAGCCCACAGGTCCACAAAAATCAGGTTATAAATTCAGAGTTTCAGTGAAACAAAACGAAATTCGATTCCTATTACCCTGTCTGGGAAAAAGATAGTGAGAGAAGAACCCTGGGGAAAAAGATAGTGAGAGAAGAGCTAACAGAATTCAGAGCAACCTCCAGGCAACTCTGAAAGGTTCATTCTGACTCACACACTTTCAGCTCAAGCAAACTCTAACATTGGTTTGCAAATCCAGCCGTGCCATTTGATTTCAACCGATCTCTCCAATCAGGTTTGCCCTTATTCCCATTACCTTTGTGCTTTGAAGTTGAATACTCTGAATGTTTGAGGTATGATGGATGAATTTCATTAGGTTTTTGCCCACGGGTTCATAATTATGTATGAATGTATAAATAATGCCTTGAATGCTTAATCGTTTAATTTCTGAAGTGTATGCCACAGGGTTTGAGGTTTCTGAAACCATACTGTTATCCATGAAAAAAATGCTTATCGTGTTTCACTAACCCTTTTGTTGAGTTTTTGTGAAGGCTCACATGACTTTTGCAGGGATAGCTCGCTGGATATTCCATTTTGCTTGTGGGATACCATTTGGGAGATTTATTCTGATTTCCTTGTTGGCACATTTACTTTATACATGTTTGTTTTGTATGTGTTCGTATCCCCGCAGGTAGCGCGGTTCCTTCGTCAAGGACTGCCTTTTTGCATGAGCATCCCAAACCCTAACCCTTCATTGATTTTTCTTCTCCTAAACACACGTTTACTCCTTCTGCTACATGTGAGTAAGCCTCCAAAGGTCGAGCATCCGGTAGATTGCGTAGTAACGTCGTTCGTCCAAAACCCAATCCATAACCCCGTAGTTAGCCGAACTACGGCTTGCTCTGATTCTCATTCCAGATGAGATACATAGGCATAAGACGCAATGTCTTAGCGAGCACACATCCCCCAAACCCATAGGTCAGCCGAGCTACGAAGACTCTGATTCTCATATTCACATGAGATACATATGCAGTGGATGCGACATCTGCGCGAGTCATTTTCATTTAACCCCTTTTTTAGTAAACAGTACAAGATAAACTCACACCCTTTAGACAAGAACTACAAAAGTGGATCCCGTAGAGTACTACGGATGCGTAGGGGTGCTAATACCTTCCCTTCGTATAACCGACTCCCGAACCCAAGATTTGGTTGCGAGACCTTGTCTTTTCCTTTCCTCTTTTCAGGTTTACTTCGAGCGTTTCCTTTCCCTCCTTTGGGATAAATAACGTACGGTGGCGACTCTTCTGTCATTTTCTTTCGCCGGTTGTTTTTTCGCACACTGTATTTTTCAGGTTGCGACACTAACCTATAACTAGTTCAAGGAAAACGTCTTATTCAAACCCCTAACTACCTAATAATGCAAACTAACTCAGTTAACAAACTAACTGACATTTGAAACTTTCCCATTCCACCTAACTAACAACTTCTTCAAACTGATTCAATTAACCTTTAACTAACTTAATTAACATAACAATTCAAATCTCCAACTAACCAACTCACTAACATTTCAAGCTAACCTAACAACTAACATCTCTAACTGTCAAAGTTTCTAAATGTCAAACAAAAACTAGCATTGTTAAGTCACACTAACTAACTTTCTCATGAACCAACTAACTTCAATTGAACCTAACAACGCCCTAACCTTTAACTACCCTTGCCATGAGCTTCCCAAATCGGTTATCAAATTTCCCTCCAATTCAATCCTCAACTCATCTATTTAAGCAGCCCTCTCTTCAGCATTCTTCAACAACTACACTCCAATCACAATTCACCATTACCCTCAACTCTCTACAACTCTCTACAACCTCTCTACTCACTCTCCCTCAAACTCCACTAAAGCTCTTCTTCAAGGTACTCCTCAGAGCTTCACATTTAAGCTCTAAAAGAGTAGAGCTAAAATCTCAACTCTCTCTCAATTCCCAGTCTAGCTATCAAGTTCCTACAAGCCAAATCCTACAGACTAAGTTCACAAAAGAAGAAAGAAGAAGGGAAAAGAGGAAAAACTACAAGATGTGAAGGATCAAAGGGTTCACCTGATTGCATACTCTTTGGTATTCTTGTCTCCATCTTCATCTTCAAGTGCTCCAATGAATTCCAGAGCCTTTCTCTGCTCTGTAGGCAGTGTAGCGGTGTATTCGTCGCTATATGATCTATCGATTAAATCATAAGCTAAGAGATACCTTGAAATTTCGAGTCGCCACCGCACTTTTATTTATCCAAAGGACTGGCTAAAAAGCGAACAAAAGCCTAAGAAGTTTTACACGTAGAAAACTAATAAAAAGATCAGAGAGTCTGGGTAAGGGGTAAATTACGCAATGGGAAGGTGTTAGGCACCCACTACGTCCTAGGTACTCCTAGGGAGCCCTTTTCACACTTGTTGTAAAAGATTGTTATTTGTTATGACATAAAGATTGTGCAAACATGATTGGGATGATGAGAAAAGAATATACAGTTTTTATTATTATTGGGTTCGAACGGATGAACCCGTTGCCTACGTACCTTCCATCAAAGGTAAGGATCAGAACGCCGTAGTTCGGCTAAAAGATTTCCAAAAAGTTGGTGGGTTCAGTTTTAAACACAAGCACTGAGGCTTTTCATTATCAATGGGAGAACACTCGACCAAAAACAACATCCACCATGCGAGGATAGCTTCGACGTACTAGAGGGGTTAGCCCTGTTTGAAGTACGGAAGTCTTACTGTCGACTCACTAAGGATAGGCAAGATTTACATCAACCACAAAGATAATTGAAACCTATGGCTAATGTGAAAAGATTAACAATGGACAAAGCCAAAACAAGTGAATGAGTGAAGTTACTGATTATGATTATGAAAATGGAGTCAAAGTATGATTAAGATCAATTCAAATAAGTATTATGAAATGAAGTTTGAAAAGAGTCAAGGACTTGAGTCCAGGTTTTTAGTTAGAAAACATGAAAATGTTTGCACAACACTTATGTCAAGTTTGAAAAGATAAAGTGTGAAAAAGTTTAGGACATAATGAATGATGAATGGATGAAGATGGATTGTAAAACTTCTTAGAAGGTTCACTTCTTGAGATCATATAGCGGATGATTCAAGTGTGTCCTTTGAAATAGCAATTAATAATAACAAGCAAAGCAAAAGAAAAGCGGATACCGGATGCCAATCAATGGTCTTATACCAATCTCCTAAAACAGAACGGGATATCAGATGCCACTCAATGGTCTTACACTAATCTCCACAGGCGAAGAAATAAAAGGCGGATACCGGATACCAATAGATGGATTTACACCAGTCTCCTAAAACAGAACAGGATATCAGAAGCCACTCAATGGACTTACACCAATCTCCACAGAAGAAAACAAGAAATGAGATATGGAAGTCAACTGCCAATCTGTCTGGACTTAGGTTAACTCCACAAATATGCTCATAGGAATACCAATGCCACGTTGCAGGGACTTACAGTGGATCCTCACATACAAGAACAAAAGCAACAATATGATCACAGGTATGCAAATGCCAACTTACAGGGACTTATAATTGCAACCTCTCATACAAAGAAAAACAAAACATGGAAGTCAGATGCCAATCTGTCTGGGCTTACTCTAACCTCCACAGTATGGTCCTAGGAATACAAATGCCAACTTGCAGGGACTTACAGTTGTATCCTCTCATACAAACAAGCAAAACAACATGTGATCATAGGAAAGCAAATGCCAACTAGCAGGGACTTACAGTTGCTTCCTCACATACAAATCAAACAGATCAAATTATGATCACAGGATAACAGATGCCAACTTACAGGGACTTATAACTGTATCCTCCCATACAAACAGATAAACAGAAGATATGAGTGACCAATGAGGTCTTACACTCTATCCTTCCATATCACAGGAGCAAATGCCAAAGCAATGGACTTACAATTGTCCTCAATGGGCAAACAACAATGATAGCATCACAAAAGCAAATGAGATGATCATGCATTAATGGCAATTGATGATGATGATAGATGCATAACATACAGGCAAACATGTGCACATGAAGCAATCAATCAATCAATGAATAACAAACAGCACACTCTATAGCCAAAACAATGGGGCTCACACAAGAGGGTTTGACTTTAAAAGTCCACTGTAATGGGTAAAGGTCGCTCTTAACCTGGCCATTGAGGGGCTCAGGTGAAGCAGATGAAAAGGATATGAGGGGTGTGCCTCATTGCTTCAATCTCAAATCAGAGAGAGCATCAAAGAAAGTGTGGGAGTTCAGAAAGTAGGAACTCTCTCCACATTATTGACTCGATTAGATCTTGGGTATTTATCTCAATGCTTCAACCATGTAATGGGAGCAAAGAGAGGACACACTGAATAGTGGGGGATAGATTGCTTATCCCTACCTTCCACCAATTGCCTTACTTGAAGGACTTTTCCTGCTTGGGACAAATATAAACAAACACAGGCATTGCCTCTTAAGGAGGACTTCAGACAGTTTGCCCGGTCAAATAACAGACCGGGTCTCCAGACTACATGAAGAAGAAGGTTTATACCTCAAAGCAAATGCTAAAAAGCAAAGCAAGCAAGCAAGTTCAAAGAACTTAAGCGACTAAAGTACCTGAAAAAGTCAAACTCATTAGTAAACAAGTCAACAGTCAAAATCAAAAGAAAATGAACCAATAGTCAACCACAGAGGGACCAATTGTGCAAGGCACAAAGACTCAAGCATATGAGTCACCTACAAAACAAGTGTTAGCACATGATAAACAAACCAACTCAATCAAAATTGAAAGGTCTTTGAGGCATTGGTGCTCAACCTGAAACAAACAGCTCAATTGTAAGCTTACAAGACCACTAGGACTAGCCTAGGGTCAAAGATGAAAGAAAAAGTCAAGGCAGCAAGGAAAAGTCAACCCAAACCAAGTCTAAACATTCAAGAAGCATTTTCAATTGGATTCATAATTATATCATGCATCATGGTCATTTCATATGCAAAAGGATGCAAAGCATGGCAAGAGAAGCATACAAAAGTCAACAGCAAAGACTTCCTTCAAAAGTCAACTCAAACAATCTCAAAAATTATGAAATAAATCACACTCAATCCTAACATCTAACATGGTATACATGTAAAATTTCATGGCATTTGGATGAGAGGAAGGCAGTCAATGAAATTCATGAAGTCAAACCAAATTCAAGTAAGCATGGTGAAAGTCAACAAGCATAGGTCAACTTCAAAAAATCATATCAATTTGAAAACAGAAGAGAAATGAATGAGATTAACACCAATGCAAAGCTTGAGATGTCTAGTTATCACATATGAAATTTCAAAGTCATACAATATGATGTGAGAATTTCACAAAAGATTTGGCAAGGCATAGCACAAAAAGTCAACAAATGACCACATATGGAAGAAAATTCACAATCAAATAGAAAACAGCATGATTAATTCCAAGAAAATTCATACATAAACTAGACATGTTAAAGAACATTCATGCAAAATTTCAAGTGATTTGGATAAGAGGAAGCATGTGAACAAAAATTGGGAAAATGCATGTTCATGTTGTGACACCAAATTCAACACATAACTTCAGAAAATCATAACTCTCAATCCACAAATGATAAATGCACAAACTTTATATGGAAATGAAGGTCAATGTGTCTAGTTTTACCACAAAAAAATTTCAAAGGCATTGGATGCAATATGACAATTTCACAATTGAAATGGCAAAGGGTATCATTCATGCACACATGTGAAGAAATCATTTATCAATTAAAATTCAGCCAACCAAAAATTAATTAAAAATCATGATTAAATAATAGACATCTTTGTGATCATCATGCAAAAAAAATCATAATTTTTGGAGTTGAAATGAAAGAGCAAATAATTGTGGAAGTTTGTGTAACAATTGGAGCAAAAATGAACAAAATGCATGGCAATGTTGGTCAACTAAGGAGTCAACGATGGCAGAGTTGGTAATATCCGCCTCACTTACTCAAAACGACACAGTTTTGGCCTACACAACGAAATGTTGTGATTGGCCAGTTCCCAATGGAACAGTACACGACCAATGGGGCTTCATGTTTCTAGGTTCATGCATACTTAGGGTTTGGCAACAACAGCAACACAACAAACTCGACCAGTAATTACATCAGCATAGCATTTCAACAAAACTCTTCGTACAACCATAACATAACAACAAACCAACATCATTAGTTCATGCAGAATTCTTGGCAAGTTGATGATTTAAGTACAACAGCAGAGCATTTCATCATTTGACCAAACAAAACAAACAACAACAATGGCTCATCATTCAGCTACATCAAACAAAAATGATTCAACCAAACCACACAACATAAGCATGAAAACCTAGGCATATTAAGATAGCAAAATAGCAGCAGGGTTTTATTAGCATGGTATAGCCTCATGGAATTTTGAGCAAGTTCATCATCTTTAATAAATAACATCCGAAACAAGCACCATTCAAAAGCATGGCATAAATGGTTCATGTAGCAAGCAGGCAATCAACAGCATCTACAATAAACAATCACACAATAGTCATGCCAAACTATCCTCATGCAACAATAACCACAACAAAACAATCAATAACCATAGGAACTCCTGGTCATGGTCATATTTAAACAACAGCAAAGCATCATAACAGCAGTAGCAATATTCATCATAACAGCAGGGTATTGGAAATCAATCATAATCAATTGAAATTCAGCATAGCAGCAAAGTATTCATGTGTTCATCAAACATCCCAACAAAACAAACAACATAGCATTTAGCAATGTTCACATAGCAACCAAACAACAATATGCAACACAGTTCATATGGTTTTTAGGACAATGCTCATGGGATTTCGAAACCGCAGCATGGTTTTCATGGTGATGCTCACACAGCCAACAAACAACAGCATTCAGCATAAATCAAATGGTTTTTTGGGCAATGGTCAGGTTTGAACAGCAGTAGGGTATCATCATCATGTAATTATCAGACCAAGTTCATCATCAAATAAGCAGCAGCATGCAAAACATTGATCATTCAACAAACCAATATTCATGACCAAACACAACAAATACCAACATGTGGATTTTATGAGCAAGGTTCAGGAAGTTTCAAACAGCAGCATTGGCATATTCATCATCCAATGTCCATCACCAAATCAAGCAAAACAAAACAACAGCACATAGCAGCATAGCATTTGGCAAATCACATGAGCACGACTCATGCACCAACAGACCAACAGCAGGAAGAAAATACTGGACAGTTGAGGTTTAACAGCATGGCATTGGTATTTTCATACATATGCAATCAACATCCAAGCAAGTCCAAACATTAAACACACAACAGCATGGTATTTTATGAGCAAGTTTGAAGTTTTCCATCAGCAGGGCATATGTAGCAATGGTATTCATCATCATGTTTCATCATCATCAAACCCAGCAAAACAAAAATTAACATGGCAATGGTAATGTTCATACTGCAACTCAAATAACAGCATACAACAGCAGTCATCAATTCGAGCAAAGTCATCATTAAACAAGATACAAAACCTCATGGCAAGCAAACAAGGCAATGACACAGTATTCAGTATATTTCACATGGATTTTCTGGCATATTATGGTTTGATAGCAGGGCACTGGTAAAGTTTATGCGGCAAGCAACCAACAGTATGTAACACCAAACATATGGTTTTTTTTGGGTTCAAGCATAACAGCAACAGGGTTCAGCATGCACTCGAACAAAAAATATGAACAAAACACATCTAGCATCACCAACCAAGCAGGGCATATGAAACCATCATCATCTAACATCAACCATTCAACACAACAAAGCTTAATCGAACACATTTCTGGACAGGGTAATGTTCAACATGGACAGCATATATTCATCATCATCTTGCAACTTGAAAATTTGAAAGGTCCAGAAATCCAAATTAAGTAAAACAATAGCATCATCAAGTCATACCCAACATGAATATAGCATCCATTTCCTCTAATTCATCATGGCTAAACCAACTCGAGGGAAAACACATTTGTGCACAAAATGAAAATCAAGATTTAAAACAGCATAGTCCATCATTCAGCGTGACTCAAGTTGCAATGACATGAGGATACAAAGAACTAACAGAAACATATCATGATTTGGTGAAAAAAAGAGATTCAAACATTTACTTGGTTTTGAAGAAATTCAAGATGCAGCTACTATTTGGCCAAGGCAAGCTCGAACAGATGATGATTTGGACTCCAAGTGGTGAATGGTGAAGATGGCTTATCTCAAGAGTGCTTAACTTTGCTCCAATCTAGCTCTGCCATTGATGAAAGCTTGAATGGAACAGTGGAGAAAAGGAACTTCCAGCACGATTTTGATGGTGGAAATGAACTCAATATGCTGTCTAGGTGAGGAAAGGATCACAGGTTTCTTGGGTGCTTTGATGATTTGTCCAATTCGAGCCAAAATGCAAAAATGCAAGAGAGAGGAGAATGTGTATTTTCTGTGTGGTAGGCTGCAGAACTAGGGTTTGTTTGGACAGAAAAACCTTTATATATCAACTGTTTAACATCACTTAATTAAATGGTAAGCTGGTTTTGTTCAAAATGGGTGATTTGCATTTTTGCTAATTGAGGAACAAGTGAAATGGAGGGTGTGTGCTGCTGCGAATTGGGCCTGCTACAGGCTGCAAAAAGGACAACATATTTGCTGTTTTGGTTGTACAAGAAAATGCTGTATGTGTTTTGTTTATGTACTTCCTTTTTGCACCTTTTGCCAACTTTGAATTTTGATTCAAAATGATGATGGAATGATGGTATGGACATGGTTTTGGAATTGGAACAAGTCACAAATGTGATATGGAACATTTCCCAATTGGCAAAATCAAGAAAAAGTCAAAGAAGCCAAAAGTCAAAGTTTGGTCAAACTTTGATTTTAAATGCAAAAGGTCCAAAAATGCCATTTTGAATGGTGAGGTTTTAGGTCATGAAATTTATATTTTTGGAAAGAGGATGAAAAATGTGGTTTGTAGGAAAAAACCCCACCAAATTTGGCCTTATGGTTTGAGAGATATGGCTCTTTGAAGTTCAAAAATTGGTGAAAATGATTTGATCATATCTTGACAACCATACATGGGATTTTGATGTTCTTGGACTTTCTGAAAATGGGAAGACAAGATCTTCAACTTTTATGTTGGGCAAAAATTCATTTGAAGCTTGTATCATGATGTAAGTTTGAGATCAAGAAGTTTCCATTTTTGGCAGTTGAAATTACAGGTCCACTTTCTATTTCTGGAAAATTTCTGATTGGCTTGATTTTCTTCCATGATGAGGTTGAACATGATATATGAGGTTTATACAAGCATGAATGAGCTCCTTCAGATCAATTCTATTCATCAAATCACTGATTAAATCCACAGTTGACCAAGTTTGACTTTTCTAGGGTTTTGAGTGACTGATGCACTTCTGATGAATTCCAAACCCTAATTCCTTGAGAACTTGACTTCAAATGATGTCTCAAGATGTATGAACCTTTGATTATTGATCATGGTGCCCAAATTCTGCAAGAATGGCCACCATCCATTGCTTTGACTGATCAATGACTGACTTTGACTGTCTTTGACCTAATTGCTGATGATTGCTTCAACTGCAAGCAAAAAGGTTAGACTGACAATATTTTTGTACTTTTTTAAATGATAAACATATGAAAGCAAAGATATACAAATGCAAAGTATGCTTGGTGATCAAGAAACAAACCCACAAGGCAATCTATCCACTAAGAGGAAAGCAAAGGCATGCAATGATCCTTGAGGCCATGATATGAATGATATGGGTCATGAGGGATCTTAGGGCCCAAAATTGGGGTCTTACAGATGCCCCTATTTAAGGTCATTCTAGCCGGAGAAGTGAAGTTTAGAAATCTTCATCTCGACGCGGTAGAATGGGCTTAAATAACAGTAATGAGACAAATTTTGGTCCCTAAGAGACCTCATGATGCAGATGTATGCGTGCAAAAGACAAAAATTCTGTGGGGAATATGATTCACACAGAAGAAAAGACGATCCATCGGAGTAGTACACTCACCAGGAACAGAGACTCTAATAAGACTCTATGGGGATAATAAAAGAAAAAGAAATGTGTGAACAAGTCACGACTCCAAACTGGGGAAAAACAAAACTGACATAACGTGAACAAGACACGACTCTGATTAAGGAAAACAGAAAACAGACAGGAGAACTCACTGGGGAGTGAAGGACTCACACTGGGAAGAGAATTCCAAAGGAAAAGAAATCCATTGGAAAGACACAAGCTGACTCCTGGAGGAGAAGCAACAGAAAACTCCACTGGGGAAGTAATAAGCAAAATGAGGTGTTACCAGGCATAAGGGTAGCAAACTCAGGAAGGAACACCAAGGATACCGGGTTGTAGGTATGTAACAGGTGACCGACCAAAGACGTGAATTGGTGTGTGTTCCAAAACACTCATCATCCTGAAGTGAGCGAAAGCAAACTTGTTTATAGGATGGACAAAAAACGTGAATTGGTGTGCGTTCCAAAACACTCATCATCCTGAAGAGAGCGAAAGCAAACTTGTTTATAGGATGGATATTTGATTCTGTAAAGAATGCAAATCTTACTCAGTTGGGGAAACAAACAAAGTGTTCGACAAGAGAGTGCATGAGATATATTATCTATAGCCGTCGAAACGTAGATAATATACTCGCAAGGAAAGTTATCCTGAACCGGGTTGTAGGTTGTTTATAGGATAAGATCCGAAATCGTGAATTGGTTTGTGTTCCAAAACACTCATCACCCTGAAGAAAGCTAGAACAGCAGACTTGTTTGTAGGATGGATATTCAATTCCACAAGGAAAATGAATCTTACTCTGAGGGGAAAACAACAAAAGATTGACCCAAGAGTGAACGAGATATAATATCCATAGCCGTCAAAACGTGGATAGAATACTCACAAAGGAAGATTATCCTGAACCGGGTTGTAGGTTGTTTATAGGATAAAAATCCGAAGACGTGAATTGGTGTGTGTTCCAAAACACTCATCACCCTGAAGAAAGCTAGAACAGCAGACTTGTTTATAGGATGGATATTCGATTCCACAAGGAATGCGAATCTTACTCGACTGGGGAAGATCAACAAAGGATTCCAACCGAAGAGCGCATGAGACATATTATTCATAGCCGTCAAAACGTGAATAATATACTCGAAAGGAAAATTATCCTGAACCGGTTACTGGGTTGTTTATAGGATAAGATCCGAAGACGTGAATTGGTGTGTGTTCCAAAACACTCATCATCCAAAACACGAATTGGTTAAAGGATGGCTATTCGATTCTACAAAGAATACGAATCTTGCTCAGTTGGGGAAAATCAACAAAGGACTCCAACCAAAGAGCGCATGAGACATATTATTCATTACCGGCAGACCGTGAATAATACACTCGAAAGGAAAAGACACCAGAGATACCGGTTACTGGGTATATAATAGGTGACTAACCAAAGAGAGAGACAATCGATACCAAGCAAACGGGTAAACGAAAGACAACTCAAAGGATAAATTGCAAGCATCCGGCAATTATCCAACGACAAGAATATTCGACTCCACAAAGGGGAATAACGAATCTTACTCGACTGGGGAAACACAAAAGGCTTCGACTGAAGAGTGCATGAGATATATTATTCATTACCGGCAGACCGTGAATAATATACTCGCATGGAAGATTATCCACAACCGGTTACTGGGTTAACAAAGGATAAATCAACCGAACAGAAAGGCATCGGGATACCAAACTAGGTATATAATGATAACCAATCAAATGAGCAACAGACATTACCAACAAAAGGGTAAATGAAAGGCGAACTGCTGAGGATAAATTGCAAGCATCCGGCAATTATCGACAGAGACTAGCTGGGGATGCATTGATAAAGAATCAATGATCCGGGGAACAAATCACAAGCATACGGTGAAAAGACCCACTGGGGATAAAATTGCTAGCATACGGCAATTATCCACAAAAGACTTGCTGAGTATATAAGTGCTGATCTGAGCAACTTATACAAGCAAAGGAAAATCATCATCAAAAAATGAATGAAGATAACCACAAAATTAGGGTTTACATCTACCGAATACGGGGTAGAAGACCAAAAACTCCGCGTGGGGATAGAACAAATCACAAATCCGCACGGGAAACCAAAATAGGGTTTAAAACAAACCACCAACTGCTGAAGAGCAGGAAAATATAAGATTTACAACTACCGGGATGAGGTAGAAAACCAAAACTCTGGCTGGAGAATAAAAAGGTGTATAACCACAAATTCTGTCAAGAAAGCCAGGAAAGATAGGACTTACAACTGCTGGTTTGTAGGCAGAGGCCCAAAAACATTCCGCTGGGGAACAACCCGCTGGGAAGCGCAAGATATCTTAACAAATAGCCAATTCGGGAATGATCCAAAAAGCAGACTAAATAAAGACACGTCCTAATGAGGATATAACTCAAATAGGAAAATCCATCCCAATATATGTGTTGGGAGGAAACGGAAGAAACCGTCATCCACGAGGATAATCTCAATGGGGAACTGCAGAAGAAAAGACAGACATATTTTCTGCTTATGGGGTTGACTCTATATGGAGAGATTTATAACACCCGACATCTGCTTGGGGAGATCTGTAAAGAGATCTATATCACCATAGCAGGAGACACGACAATCAAAAGATATATGGCAAGAAATGCATCATGAATATCTGAATGTTTATGAGTATGCATGAATATGCGTGATTTATGTTTGATGAATACTGACAAAACAGACAATTCTAACACAAACAGGTTCGGGAATCAAACGTCCGGTATTATACTTCCAGGGAAATAACCCAACTGGAGAGCCAATCTGCGGAGATCTGCGTGCTGTAAAGCAAAGATCTGCGAGTACTGCTGAAGAAGCAGAGAATCAGAGATATCAGTAGACAACCCACTCAGGGTACAGAAAGTCACAACGGGCAAGACAGCCACCAAGACAACTCTGTAGGGGAACAAGAGAAATCCCAAAGTATCCGCAGGGGATCTCAGTGTCAACTGAGAAACAAAAGGTGCATAAGCACGAACTGCTGTAGAAGCAAATCCACATAACTCCGCTGGGGAATAACCCACTGAGGGAGAATGATATCATCCAAATAGAGTCTTACTGCATAAGCAATTCTACTGGGGAAAACTGTCGGCTACTCTCTTGGGAACAAGCCACTGAGGGAGGACAGATCAAACAAGTATATTCTGCAACGGACCGCTCCACTTGGGGAGAATATACAGCAAATTGATCACAACAAGTAGATTCTGCAATATAAGCCACTCTACTGGGGATCACAAACAGTCAGGAAATAAATCCATTCACTGGAGGCTAGAGCCATCATCCGACCATATCGGGATTGAAGGGAGTATTCAACGGGCGAAACTGCCACAACAAACATCTTGCAGACTACGCTGAGGAAAAGATGATGCAATATACTGGGATGTCAACCCAAATCAAAACTGCTCAGGAAAATAAATCCTGCTCTGCTGGAGAGAATAACTCTGATGGAGAGATAGCAACAATTCCGCAGACGACTTCGTCGGGGAAAGGGTAAAGTACCGGGTATCAAACCACCGACTTACCGAGTCTTCAAAAAGAAAGAGATCATGCTGAGGAAACAGACAAATCCTGCTGGCACACTGCATGGGGAGAAGAGGTAACAACTCCACTTGCAACCCTGGTGGGGATATTAATGACAGCTCTACTCGCGACTTCGAGGGGAGTATCAAACAATCAGCTATACTCATGACTGTGCTGAGGAGACAAATGAAGTCTGGGGATATGACCCACTGGAGAAAGTGACGGGGCACCAAGATGACAGACCATCAACCGTCGAAACTTCTCAAGAAAACACCCATGCTAGGGGAAAACTGCTGCTGGAGAGAACAAAGTCTTCAACAACAAATCACTTGCGACTGTACTGGGGAACAACCCCAACAACAACTTTGTCTGAGGAATAACCCCAACAAAGATCTGAAGAAAGAAGATACCACCAAACCAGGAATATGAACCAATGTCTTACCTGTTGGGAATCATGCCACCCTCGGGAGAGCACTGAGATATTCTTGAGTATCCTTTCAATCTTGTGAATGTTCACTTTGTTTAAAACAAAAATTTTGAAAAATTGATTTGTTTAAAACAATGACATTTTATCAATTTAAAACATGCAAAACATTTGTTGATTTGAAACAAATAAGAGTGCAAATAATTGGATAAAAAGCTCAAATTGATTTGATAGAATGGTAGTCTGCAAATGGCAAGACCCCATAGATCTGTACAAATTTGAAATCAGTGATATATATTGGAAGAGGGCTACATTGAACATAATGATCCTTTCTCTACCAATTTGAATCTCGATGTATCCGAAGCTTCAGTTGACGACGAATCGAGAATCTTCTGACGAAATGACGACTGATAAACCAGAAAGTCTTGTCGGGATGCAGTTACTTGCCAAATCCCTTATTTTTGCCTAGATTGCCCCAGAGTGAGGTATTCAATCTAGCGGGATGCAAATATATTTTTCCAAGTCTCTAATTTTTGCCTGAATTACCCTTGCGGGTTCTCCACCGAGACGCTCATTTTTGCCTAAGCCGCCCTTTCGGGTTTTCAACTTAGCGAGCTATTCTGTTTTTTCATTCTTTTTTTTCATTTGCATATACTTTTTTCTTTTTAGGCAAAGTATCTCTTAACTGCATCTGAATTCACAGGACGAGTGAAATCCTCCCCATCCATTGTTGTAAGCATCAAAGCACCGCCTGAAAAGGCTCTCTTAACAACATATGGACCCTCGTAGTTTGGAGTCCACTTGCCCCTGGAATCGGGCGCGAAAGACAAAACTTTCTTGAGCACAAGGTCACCTTCTCGGAACACACGAGGCTTAACCTTCTTGTCGAATGCTTTCTTCATTCTCTGTTGATATAACTGACCATGGCACATGGCAGTTAATCGTTTCTCTTCAATCAGATTCAACTGGTCATAACGACTCTGAATCCATTCAGCATCAGTCAACTAGGGACTTGAGGGTATAATTTTTCTTTTTTCCTTTGGAAAAATTTTGAAAAAAATTTCCTGGTTTTTGATTTTTCCATCTTTTTCACCCTCTTTCTTTTTTCTTCTCTTCTTCTTTTTTTTTTTTTTTTTTTTTTTTTTTTTTTTTTTTTTTTGATTTTTTTTTGATTGATTTTTTTTTGATTGATTTTTTTTTAATGCCCCAGTTTGACTGGTTTGCTGATTCTCATGATACAGCTGAATGAGCTTCTCTCGTGCTCCAGAAGGCGGGTAATCTCGTCAGGAATCCCCTTCAACATCATCTTCCTCTGCCTCAGATACAAGGACTTCAAGATTGGGAGATGGCGTTGGATCATTATGTTCAATGGGTTTAGAAATCCCTGCATAATGATTCTGGATAATGAAAAGCATTTGTATTTTAAACAAGCAAATCAGTTATGCAGATGAAAAATGCTTGCTTTTGTTTTTCAGGGTTTTTTGTGATCACTGATTTCATGCAAAAGCAAAAAGTGAAAACAAATGGAAAAACAAATGTTTAACAATGCATTAATTGAATGAAAACATCATTGTATTAAATGCTGCCAACAATGTCATCACTTCTCCTTTTGGCATGGGAGAAGGGTTTCAAACAAAGTGAACAAATCATGCTGATTTATGAATGACCGGAGGAACATCCACAGCGACCCAATTGTGGCAAGACACCACCAGGAATGATGAAATTGTTCAGATCTTCTGCATCTTCTTCTAAGAAAGCAACAGCTTCTTCTTCTTCAGGTTGATCAGCATGGATGAATCCTCCATTCTTGCGAACAAACCTTGCTCCTTAAGTGCCCCAGGACATCAGCCAATGTCAGCCCGGGATCAGTTAACCAGGAACAAATCCATCAACAGGAATAAATCCATCAACAGGAATAAATCCATCAACAGGAATAAATCCATCAAAGGCACTTAGGCTGACAAAATCCTCCTCGGATTCACAATCCTCTTGCTCAGGATTATCCATCAATCTGGCAGAGATGGCTTTGGTATAATACCGGCAAAGTGCGTCTTCAAAATAAATGAAGATCGCAGGGTCAGACCACAGGACGGGAGACCAGAACAAAACACCTGCTTATGCAAATGATGCATGAAGTGTTTATGCATATGCTTGTTTTTTATATCAAAGGAACCCGAGGGTTTTATTTGCAAACTTTGAAATATTTAAGCATTTTGATCATACATGAGAATATCTCATCAGATATATCAGGTGAAAAAAATTTTCCGGTTTTTCATGTTTTGAAAATTTTTGCAAATAAACTCCTTTGAGTTCCTTGAAAATTTTCTTTTTTCTGATGATATGAATGCGGATGAATGCGTGAATGCATGAATGCAACAATCACACTCAAGGATCAAACAAAGCACACCAAACAAAGGTCGTGGGAAAGCTCGTTGTATCCCTAATATCAATCATCCATTTTGGTGGATTTAGGTTTTCACCTTATCGACACCCAAGTTCCATTGATATTAACGGTACATGAACCGGTTCAAACATTCCTAATATCAACCAGCCGCTTCGATGGATTTTAGGTTTTACACCTGATCCGGGATCCATTGATATTAACAATGTTTGAACGACTCAACCACGAATCACGGGTTTGTTGAGAGTCACGAGCATGGAGTCTCGGTTAAGAGCCACCCAAAGGGAGTGTACTAGGGTTTAAACCTGCCAGACATGTTCTATCAGAGGTTCCCATAATCATCGTTCCATCTTTCGAATATTATCGGAGGAACGAATACTCGTATTCCAAGAATATTCTCAAGAGAAACTCTTATGAGTGTAGTATCGCGTAACAATCGTATCAGAACTGACATCTGAACGACCTCCGCACTACGGTCCTAAAAATAGGCCAAGATGGGTTTGGTAAGCTAAGGTCCTTGGCTTCTGCGGAACATGATTGAAAGAATAATGCCTAACCACAAATAACTTGTGTGACATTATTAGTTCAACATGACCTCCACCAAGTGAATGGACTCGCAAGTCAACTGGCTAAGGACTACTCCACACCAGTCGACAAGACTATGCCATTCTCCTATCCTAGAGAGCACTCGAGTTCGGGTATAGAACTCATCTCACAGATCACCAAAGCAAACAACAAATGTATATCAAGCAATTCACACATTACAATCAATACATTTATCCCAAATTGTACAAAAATATGTCAGAAATGACAAATAATAACATATATCACAACAAGGGTGAAAAGTAGGCAATACCAACCAGGGATTTTATCTTTTCCCCAGCAGAGTCGCCACTTTTCTGTAGCGGTGTATTCGTCGCTATATGATCTATCGATTAAATCATAAGCTAAGAGATACCTTGAAATTTCGAGTCGCCACCGCACTTTTATTTATCCAAAGGACTGGCTAAAAAGCGAACAAAAGCCTAAGAAGTTTTACACGTAGAAAACTAATAAAAAGATCAGAGAGTCTGGGTAAGGGGTAAATTACGCAATGGGAAGGTGTTAGGCACCCACTACGTCCTAGGTACTCCTAGGGAGCCCTTTTCACACTTGTTGTAAAAGATTGTTATTTGTTATGACATAAAGATTGTGCAAACATGATTGGGATGATGAGAAAAGAATATACAGTTTTTATTATTATTGGGTTCGAACGGATGAACCCGTTGCCTACGTACCTTCCATCAAAGGTAAGGATCAGAACGCCGTAGTTCGGCTAAAAGATTTCCAAAAAGTTGGTGGGTTCAGTTTTAAACACAAGCACTGAGGCTTTTCATTATCAATGGGAGAACACTCGACCAAAAACAACATCCACCATGCGAGGATAGCTTCGACGTACTAGAGGGGTTAGCCCTGTTTGAAGTACGGAAGTCTTACTGTCGACTCACTAAGGATAGGCAAGATTTACATCAACCACAAAGATAATTGAAACCTATGGCTAATGTGAAAAGATTAACAATGGACAAAGCCAAAACAAGTGAATGAGTGAAGTTACTGATTATGATTATGAAAATGGAGTCAAAGTATGATTAAGATCAATTCAAATAAGTATTATGAAATGAAGTTTGAAAAGAGTCAAGGACTTGAGTCCAGGTTTTTAGTTAGAAAACATGAAAATGTTTGCACAACACTTATGTCAAGTTTGAAAAGATAAAGTGTGAAAAAGTTTAGGACATAATGAATGATGAATGGATGAAGATGGATTGTAAAACTTCTTAGAAGGTTCACTTCTTGAGATCATATAGCGGATGATTCAAGTGTGTCCTTTGGAATAGCAATTAATAATAACAAGCAAAGCAAAAGAAAAGCGGATACCGGATGCCAATCAATGGTCTTATACCAATCTCCTAAAACAGAACGGGATATCAGATGCCACTCAATGGTCTTACACTAATCTCCACAGGCGAAGAAATAAAAGGCGGATACCGGATACCAATAGATGGATTTACACCAGTCTCCTAAAACAGAACAGGATATCAGAAGCCACTCAATGGACTTACACCAATCTCCACAGAAGAAAACAAGAAATGAGATATGGAAGTCAACTGCCAATCTGTCTGGACTTAGGTTAACTCCACAAATATGCTCATAGGAATACCAATGCCACGTTGCAGGGACTTACAGTGGATCCTCACATACAAGAACAAAAGCAACAATATGATCACAGGTATGCAAATGCCAACTTACAGGGACTTATAATTGCAACCTCTCATACAAAGAAAAACAAAACATGGAAGTCAGATGCCAATCTGTCTGGGCTTACTCTAACCTCCACAGTATGGTCCTAGGAATACAAATGCCAACTTGCAGGGACTTACAGTTGTATCCTCTCATACAAACAAGCAAAACAACATGTGATCATAGGAAAGCAAATGCCAACTAGCAGGGACTTACAGTTGCTTCCTCACATACAAATCAAACAGATCAAATTATGATCACAGGATAACAGATGCCAACTTACAGGGACTTATAACTGTATCCTCCCATACAAACAGATAAACAGAAGATATGAGTGACCAATGAGGTCTTACACTCTATCCTTCCATATCACAGGAGCAAATGCCAAAGCAATGGACTTACAATTGTCCTCAATGGGCAAACAACAATGATAGCATCACAAAAGCAAATGAGATGATCATGCATTAATGGCAATTGATGATGATGATAGATGCATAACATACAGGCAAACATGTGCACATGAAGCAATCAATCAATCAATGAATAACAAACAGCACACTCTATAGCCAAAACAATGGGGCTCACACAAGAGGGTTTGACTTTAAAAGTCCACTGTAATGGGTAAAGGTCGCTCTTAACCTGGCCATTGAGGGGCTCAGGTGAAGCAGATGAAAAGGATATGAGGGGTGTGCCTCATTGCTTCAATCTCAAATCAGAGAGAGCATCAAAGAAAGTGTGGGAGTTCAGAAAGTAGGAACTCTCTCCACATTATTGACTCGATTAGATCTTGGGTATTTATCTCAATGCTTCAACCATGTAATGGGAGCAAAGAGAGGACACACTGAATAGTGGGGGATAGATTGCTTATCCCTACCTTCCACCAATTGCCTTACTTGAAGGACTTTTCCTGCTTGGGACAAATATAAACAAACACAGGCATTGCCTCTTAAGGAGGACTTCAGACAGTTTGCCCGGTCAAATAACAGACCGGGTCTCCAGACTACATGAAGAAGAAGGTTTATACCTCAAAGCAAATGCTAAAAAGCAAAGCAAGCAAGCAAGTTCAAAGAACTTAAGCGACTAAAGTACCTGAAAAAGTCAAACTCATTAGTAAACAAGTCAACAGTCAAAATCAAAAGAAAATGAACCAATAGTCAACCACAGAGGGACCAATTGTGCAAGGCACAAAGACTCAAGCATATGAGTCACCTACAAAACAAGTGTTAGCACATGATAAACAAACCAACTCAATCAAAATTGAAAGGTCTTTGAGGCATTGGTGCTCAACCTGAAACAAACAGCTCAATTGTAAGCTTACAAGACCACTAGGACTAGCCTAGGGTCAAAGATGAAAGAAAAAGTCAAGGCAGCAAGGAAAAGTCAACCCAAACCAAGTCTAAACATTCAAGAAGCATTTTCAATTGGATTCATAATTATATCATGCATCATGGTCATTTCATATGCAAAAGGATGCAAAGCATGGCAAGAGAAGCATACAAAAGTCAACAGCAAAGACTTCCTTCAAAAGTCAACTCAAACAATCTCAAAAATTATGAAATAAATCACACTCAATCCTAACATCTAACATGGTATACATGTAAAATTTCATGGCATTTGGATGAGAGGAAGGCAGTCAATGAAATTCATGAAGTCAAACCAAATTCAAGTAAGCATGGTGAAAGTCAACAAGCATGGGTCAACTTCAAAAAATCATATCAATTTGAAAACAGAAGAGAAATGAATGAGATTAACACCAATGCAAAGCTTGAGATGTCTAGTTATCACATATGAAATTTCAAAGTCATACAATATGATGTGAGAATTTCACAAAAGATTTGGCAAGGCATAGCACAAAAAGTCAACAAATGACCACATATGGAAGAAAATTCACAATCAAATAGAAAACAGCATGATTAATTCCAAGAAAATTCATACATAAACTAGACATGTTAAAGAACATTCATGCAAAATTTCAAGTGATTTGGATAAGAGGAAGCATGTGAACAAAAATTGGGAAAATGCATGTTCATGTTGTGACACCAAATTCAACACATAACTTCAGAAAATCATAACTCTCAATCCACAAATGATAAATGCACAAACTTTATATGGAAATGAAGGTCAATGTGTCTAGTTTTACCACAAAAAAATTTCAAAGGCATTGGATGCAATATGACAATTTCACAATTGAAATGGCAAAGGGTATCATTCATGCACACATGTGAAGAAATCATTTATCAATTAAAATTCAGCCAACCAAAAATTAATTAAAAATCATGATTAAATAATAGACATCTTTGTGATCATCATGCAAAAAAAATCATAATTTTTGGAGTTGAAATGAAAGAGCAAATAATTGTGGAAGTTTGTGTAACAATTGGAGCAAAAATGAACAAAATGCATGGCAATGTTGGTCAACTAAGGAGTCAACGATGGCAGAGTTGGTAATATCCGCCTCACTTACTCAAAACGACACAGTTTTGGCCTACACAACGAAATGTTGTGATTGGCCAGTTCCCAATGGAACAGTACACGACCAATGGGGCTTCATGTTTCTAGGTTCATGCATACTTAGGGTTTGGCAACAACAGCAACACAACAAACTCGACCAGTAATTACATCAGCATAGCATTTCAACAAAACTCTTCGTACAACCATAACATAACAACAAACCAACATCATTAGTTCATGCAGAATTCTTGGCAAGTTGATGATTTAAGTACAACAGCAGAGCATTTCATCATTTGACCAAACAAAACAAACAACAACAATGGCTCATCATTCAGCTACATCAAACAAAAATGATTCAACCAAACCACACAACATAAGCATGAAAACCTAGGCATATTAAGATAGCAAAATAGCAGCAGGGTTTTATTAGCATGGTATAGCCTCATGGAATTTTGAGCAAGTTCATCATCTTTAATAAATAACATCCGAAACAAGCACCATTCAAAAGCATGGCATAAATGGTTCATGTAGCAAGCAGGCAATCAACAGCATCTACAATAAACAATCACACAATAGTCATGCCAAACTATCCTCATGCAACAATAACCACAACAAAACAATCAATAACCATAGGAACTCCTGGTCATGGTCATATTTAAACAACAGCAAAGCATCATAACAGCAGTAGCAATATTCATCATAACAGCAGGGTATTGGAAATCAATCATAATCAATTGAAATTCAGCATAGCAGCAAAGTATTCATGTGTTCATCAAACATCCCAACAAAACAAACAACATAGCATTTAGCAATGTTCACATAGCAACCAAACAACAATATGCAACACAGTTCATATGGTTTTTAGGACAATGCTCATGGGATTTCGAAACCGCAGCATGGTTTTCATGGTGATGCTCACACAGCCAACAAACAACAGCATTCAGCATAAATCAAATGGTTTTTTGGGCAATGGTCAGGTTTGAACAGCAGTAGGGTATCATCATCATGTAATTATCAGACCAAGTTCATCATCAAATAAGCAGCAGCATGCAAAACATTGATCATTCAACAAACCAATATTCATGACCAAACACAACAAATACCAACATGTGGATTTTATGAGCAAGGTTCAGGAAGTTTCAAACAGCAGCATTGGCATATTCATCATCCAATGTCCATCACCAAATCAAGCAAAACAAAACAACAGCACATAGCAGCATAGCATTTGGCAAATCACATGAGCACGACTCATGCACCAACAGACCAACAGCAGGAAGAAAATACTGGACAGTTGAGGTTTAACAGCATGGCATTGGTATTTTCATACATATGCAATCAACATCCAAGCAAGTCCAAACATTAAACACACAACAGCATGGTATTTTATGAGCAAGTTTGAAGTTTTCCATCAGCAGGGCATATGTAGCAATGGTATTCATCATCATGTTTCATCATCATCAAACCCAGCAAAACAAAAATTAACATGGCAATGGTAATGTTCATACTGCAACTCAAATAACAGCATACAACAGCAGTCATCAATTCGAGCAAAGTCATCATTAAACAAGATACAAAACCTCATGGCAAGCAAACAAGGCAATGACACAGTATTCAGTATATTTCACATGGATTTTCTGGCATATTATGGTTTGATAGCAGGGCACTGGTAAAGTTTATGCGGCAAGCAACCAACAGTATGTAACACCAAACATATGGTTTTTTTTGGGTTCAAGCATAACAGCAACAGGGTTCAGCATGCACTCGAACAAAAAATATGAACAAAACACATCTAGCATCACCAACCAAGCAGGGCATATGAAACCATCATCATCTAACATCAACCATTCAACACAACAAAGCTTAATCGAACACATTTCTGGACAGGGTAATGTTCAACATGGACAGCATATATTCATCATCATCTTGCAACTTGAAAATTTGAAAGGTCCAGAAATCCAAATTAAGTAAAACAATAGCATCATCAAGTCATACCCAACATGAATATAGCATCCATTTCCTCTAATTCATCATGGCTAAACCAACTCGAGGGAAAACACATTTGTGCACAAAATGAAAATCAAGATTTAAAACAGCATAGTCCATCATTCAGCGTGACTCAAGTTGCAATGACATGAGGATACAAAGAACTAACAGAAACATATCATGATTTGGTGAAAAAAAGAGATTCAAACATTTACTTGGTTTTGAAGAAATTCAAGATGCAGCTACTATTTGGCCAAGGCAAGCTCGAACAGATGATGATTTGGACTCCAAGTGGTGAATGGTGAAGATGGCTTATCTCAAGAGTGCTTAACTTTGCTCCAATCTAGCTCTGCCATTGATGAAAGCTTGAATGGAACAGTGGAGAAAAGGAACTTCCAGCACGATTTTGATGGTGGAAATGAACTCAATATGCTGTCTAGGTGAGGAAAGGATCACAGGTTTCTTGGGTGCTTTGATGATTTGTCCAATTCGAGCCAAAATGCAAAAATGCAAGAGAGAGGAGAATGTGTATTTTCTGTGTGGTAGGCTGCAGAACTAGGGTTTGTTTGGACAGAAAAACCTTTATATATCAACTGTTTAACATCACTTAATTAAATGGTAAGCTGGTTTTGTTCAAAATGGGTGATTTGCATTTTTGCTAATTGAGGAACAAGTGAAATGGAGGGTGTGTGCTGCTGCGAATTGGGCCTGCTACAGGCTGCAAAAAGGACAACATATTTGCTGTTTTGGTTGTACAAGAAAATGCTGTATGTGTTTTGTTTATGTACTTCCTTTTTGCACCTTTTGCCAACTTTGAATTTTGATTCAAAATGATGATGGAATGATGGTATGGACATGGTTTTGGAATTGGAACAAGTCACAAATGTGATATGGAACATTTCCCAATTGGCAAAATCAAGAAAAAGTCAAAGAAGCCAAAAGTCAAAGTTTGGTCAAACTTTGATTTTAAATGCAAAAGGTCCAAAAATGCCATTTTGAATGGTGAGGTTTTAGGTCATGAAATTTATATTTTTGGAAAGAGGATGAAAAATGTGGTTTGTAGGAAAAAACCCCACCAAATTTGGCCTTATGGTTTGAGAGATATGGCTCTTTGAAGTTCAAAAATTGGTGAAAATGATTTGATCATATCTTGACAACCATACATGGGATTTTGATGTTCTTGGACTTTCTGAAAATGGGAAGACAAGATCTTCAACTTTCATGTTGGGCAAAAATTCATTTGAAGCTTGTATCATGATGTAAGTTTGAGATCAAGAAGTTTCCATTTTTGGCAGTTGAAATTACAGGTCCACTTTCTATTTCTGGAAAATTTCTGATTGGCTTGATTTTCTTCCATGATGAGGTTGAACATGATATATGAGGTTTATACAAGCATGAATGAGCTCCTTCAGATCAATTCTATTCATCAAATCACTGATTAAATCCACAGTTGACCAAGTTTGACTTTTCTAGGGTTTTGAGTGACTGATGCACTTCTGATGAATTCCAAACCCTAATTCCTTGAGAACTTGACTTCAAATGATGTCTCAAGATGTATGAACCTTTGATTATTGATCATGGTGCCCAAATTCTGCAAGAATGGCCACCATCCATTGCTTTGACTGATCAATGACTGACTTTGACTGTCTTTGACCTAATTGCTGATGATTGCTTCAACTGCAAGCAAAAAGGTTAGACTGACAATATTTTTGTACTTTTTTAAATGATAAACATATGAAAGCAAAGATATACAAATGCAAAGTATGCTTGGTGATCAAGAAACAAACCCACAAGGCAATCTATCCACTAAGAGGAAAGCAAAGGCATGCAATGATCCTTGAGGCCATGATATGAATGATATGGGTCATGAGGGATCTTAGGGCCCAAAATTGGGGTCTTACAGGCAGGTTGTTCTTAAAATGTTTTCTTCTTCTTGCATTCCTGTTAAGGTGTTTAGGGAAAATTGTGAAGGCTAGGCTATTTAATTTTAGGTTGAGTACTTTAGGGTTCATGAAGTTTTACTTTGATTTGGGACTCTGGGTTGAGATTTAGGTGAGATGGTTGGGAGAAACAGAGAGAGGGGAAAAAAGGATTTCAGTAGTGGTGGCCATGTGCATTTATGAGCTCTGCCACCTCCAGGATGATTCTTGGCGTGGCGGATCGATTTTCGGCCACCTGAGATATTAAGAAAAGGAATGGAGGGGTCTGATAAGGTGAAGAAAGACTTATTTGGAATTGAGGTCTCAACGCTCCCCCTTTTCCCTCATCCACTTGGGCTTCAAACTAAAGCCCATTGGATTTTAATGTGTTGCACCCTACGTTTCTAACTCACACCCCTACCTAAACTCAAACAAGGATCTAACATGGGCCTCTAATTCCTGGTCCTAACGCCCTTTCCTTTCAGTTCAGAAACTCTTTCCAACCATAGAACTCCCTGGCAGAGTATTTGGTTTATTAATTACATTTTTTCCTTTTAATATTTTCTTGTAAACACATTAAAAATGCACATAAAAATGAACTTTTTTTAATTGCATACTGACCGTGTGAATTCGCAAGTGCATGAATCGCGTCAAAGTAATATAAAAGAATATCGATCCCACATAGACCAAATCGTCAATCTATCGATTGCTATCGTTACGGTGTTTATCTAAGGCGGTGTAAAAGAGATATTGGGTTTGTAAAACAACGGTAAATAATAAATGCAGGTAAAGACAGGTTTGAATGTATATCACGTCAGTTAAGTGATGTTTCGATTGTCTAAATAGAACTACTTATGAGGCAATATTTTCTACTTTTGAAAAGAATCCATTTAACAGGAACTGTCGCTTTCGCGTATTCAGAACCGAGTTTACCCTTAAATTAAGGCCTTTTATTGTCACTTATAAAAGGTGCGCAGAACGCTAAAGTAGTAAACTTATTTTTAAGAAATAAGACTCGTAAACTTAGTTGAAAAGTGATTTAGATTTGGAAAGTTTACCCAAGGAGTTTCCTGATTTTAAATCTACCAACGCGTCCGAAAATAGTTTCAAAAATAGTTTTTCCTTAAAGTGATAAAAATTCCTAGTTAACTAAGCCAGGGTGCTTTCGCACTCCTTGAATAATTAAAACTAACCAAGTTTGTTTTAGAAAACTCAAGTTAAAAATCAAAACAACCTTTAAAGTATTTCTACAGATTCAATATGTGAAACATTACTTTAACCGCGATCCTTACATTCTAACCTTTAAAAGATTTAGCCAGACATGGTAATACAAACAAACACAACGGTATTGATCATGATGAAAAGTTTGTTTTAGAATGTAAGGCTTAAAGAACGAGTAAAGTGCGTAAAGTAAATAAAGTAAAGCGAGACGGAAAATAAATAAAGTAAAGCGAGTACGGAAAATAAATAAAGTAAAGCGAGTGCGGAAAATAAATAAAGTAAAGCGAGTGTGGAAAATAAATAAAGTAAAGCGTGTGCGGAAAATAAATAAAGTAAAGCGAGTGCGGAAAATAAATAAAGTAAAGCGAGTGCGGAAACTAAATAAAGTAAAGCGTAGACAGAAAGTAAATAAATAAAAAGCGATAAAATAAGAACCTGCTCCAAACGGAGGGCTTTAAATCTGGTACAAGAAAAATAACCCTCCGACTCTGAAGATAAAGACGACAGCAACTCGAAGTGACCCAACTCAATCTCACTAAGGTGCGATAACCCCCCGATGTGACAGATTACCGCTTTTACAAATGATAAATATAGGCTTAGTGTTGTAAACTAAGTTGGATGATTTGAAAATGAAATAGAACAAACTATTTATAGAGGATTTCAGCAGCTTGCAAAGACCATGGTGCCCTCCAACTTATCCTTAGTGGGAACGTGATTTCCAAAGGTGGCGCCTGCCATCCCTTCATGGCGCCCGCCATGTGTGTAAATGGGAAAGATCATGGGAACGTGGCGGTTACCTCCTAGTTGAGGGCTGATGAGTCATGGCTTCTCCTATAGCGGCCGCCATGTGCAACGCCATTTGTACAATTTTTGCCGAAAAACCTTAATTTTAGGTATTTTTGCTTCGTTTCTTCTAAAAGGGTCCGAAAGAGGTCAATTTCTGAAAACAACATAAAAGAGAGCATAATACAAACAAAATGATAATAAAGTCCTAATAAACATGTGAAATCCGAGTCAAAAACACTGTGTAATTCAGTGTGATCACATACAATTCATTAGGTTAGGCTTAAATTATATATTTTGAATTTAACTCTTAGCTCATTTAGGAATATGATAGAAATTAAGTTTTTTTAACATGTTAAATTAAATTTATAATGCCTTTATTTTTCATGGTATCATGTGCTTGATTAGTTGATCAAACTTGTGTTGATCAATTAATCATATTTGTGGATTAAGATTTGGTTGTATGACTTTTCAAAGATATATTTGCATGCTCCTTTAGGATTCATATTCAATTAAGTGATCACAAGTCCCTTGATCACTTGATTAGAATTAGATATTTATACTCACCCCTGCACACCAGCCATCAAGTCAATGTTAATCCATTTCCCATTCAAAACCCTAGAGATAGTTGAACATCAACTTCATCCTATTCTTTGGTACCTCATCATTTTCTTCCAACCTTGTTCCCTAACTTATTCAACACAAAACAAAACCTCCTTTTCCTTTTCAAAATTCATGACCCTTAACCATTTTGATACGAATTGTGCACCACGAGTGTCATACCCCGATTTTGCTCCTGAATTTTTTATGTTTGTTTGGAATGCTTGGCCTAACCTAACTTTGGTTTTACATGAGGATTGGTTTTGATCCAAAGTCATGGTGTTGTGATTGTGGATACCTCTATGGTCTGGGTCATCTGAACAACCAAGTTTCTTGTGTTTCTAACCACTTGCCAGTCTTGTTATTGGTTCATGGATACTATAACCTTATGGTCTTATTTCATGGTTTTGTTCATACACATTATCAGTCAAGTTATTTTCTTCTCAAGAGTTGAACATTCAAGCAAATTGTGAAAACAATCTCCAATCATTTTTTCAACCATTTGTTAATCCATTTCAATTTATTTCATGTCGTTGTTTAAACCAGTACATTTGATTCCATACAAGAAAAATAAAAAAATTGACACTTTTGACCAGTTGTTGACTTTGGTCAATAGTTGACTTTTTGGTCAACATTGACCAAAGTCAACCCAAATTCATTAAACCCAAAAATTCACCCATAATAGTCCATTGAATTCCATTTACAAGAAAAATACAAAAAAATGAATGAACTTTGACCAATTTGTTGACTTTGGTCAGCAATTGACTTTTTGGTCAACTTTGACCAAAGTCAACCCTCATTTGCTTTTGCCCATCCAAACTTGGCATGACCCTTTTGCTTCAATGTACATCCCATCCTCATCTTCAAGGTCCGAATCACACTACAAATTCACAACAAGCCTATGCAATCCGATTGGCAAAGGAAAGGCAACTGCATCAGCAGCGTTATACTCAACAGCAGCAACAGCAGCTTGCTGCAACAAATGCACCGATTCCACATGGTCAAGCACAAAGTTCTCATGCCCAATCACAAAGTTCATCTCAGCAAGTATCTGTTTCACCTGCAACACCATCATCTCCTTTGACTCCGATGTCATCTCAGCATCAACAGCAAAAACATCATCTACCACAACCTGGGTTCAGTAGAAATCCTGGTTCTAGTGTGACTAGTCAAGCAGTGAAGCAACGACAACGGCAGGCACAACAGAGGCAGTATCAACAGCCTGCGAGGCAGCATCCTAATCAGCCACAGCATGCACAAGCTCAACAGCAGGCTAAACTTTTGAAGGGAATGGGAAGAGGAAACATGTTGATCTATCAGAACGATTCTGTTGATCCTTCTCATATAAATGGATTATCTGTAGCTTCAGGAAGCCAACCTGTTGAGAAAGGTGATCAAATCACGCAAATGATGCAAGGTCAAACTTTATATCCTGGATCTGGTTTAGATCCAAGCCAACCACCCAAGCCACCAGTTTCTGCTCATCCTTCTAATAATTGCCAATTGCAGCAGAAGCTACATTCTGGATCAACCAGCTCTTCATTGAAGCAACATAAGCCATTGGCATCTTCTTCTGACAGTAACATACAAATTCCAGTTTCACCGGTTTATTTCAGGTCATATAGCTACATCAACACAGCCTGCTGCTGTTGCTCCCAACCATCACCAACTGCAGGTGCAATCTCAGACACAGTCTAAGCAAATTAATCAAACGCAACCAAATATTCAGACGACATTGCAACATAATTGTCAGGGGCATTCTGAGTCATTAAGTGCATCTCAACCTGATTCACTTAAAATTGATCAACAGCCTGGAAATAGTGCTTCTCAAGTCAGTACAAGCACCTCAATGTCTCAAGGTTCTATGGATTCAGCTAGTGTGTTAGCAGTTGCTCATACCGCGTCTTCTCAGTGGAAATCATCAGAACCACCATTTGGTTCCCCCAATCCAGTTATTCAAGTGAGCTCTGTGGAGGGCACATCTGTTGGAAATTCAGCTGCAACTGAGTCATTGACTGTTAATCAGGGGCAGGACCCACGGCAGTCGTCGGCTAACTTGCCTTCTCATGCACGTAATTCCGGGCCACAGTGGCAGCATCATCAGCCTTTGTCTCTTAAACAACAATCTTTGTTGCAATCCAAACCTTGATCTTGTTCTTGAACACATGCTCCGTCTTCTCACAGAACCAAACACTTGTGTTCTAGAGAGAAAAAGAAACAGCACTGAACAAAGTGGTGTTAATGTTGATGGTAATGTTTTAGTTGCTTCAAATGTTAATAACTCTTCAGTGAAACTCATGAACCGTGTTGATGATGTTGTTCCAACAAGTTTACATTTTTCTGACTCTTCAACTCTTCTGAATCAAAACCAAAATCAAAACATGTTTCCCAATTGGGGTGCTACTCAAATCAACAACAACAACCCTTCAGTTTCGCTAGTTACTTTACCTTCACAACCACTTCCACATCAACATGGCTCAATGCATGGCTTCAAGCCATTCCATGTCAGAACCTGCAAAGTAGCAATAATCAGCAGCAGGGAAATGGTTTACAGGAGTTCAGTTCATCATCATTCACAATGTGGTAGCAACAAGTATATTCATTATGGATGTCATCTTACATCATACCTAACCACATCAATAACAAATCTTACAAATAATGGCAGCACATAATGCATTATGACCAACCTTCAAGAAATGGAAGTTGATAATCTACCAAACCTTCAATCTTTTGTCATGAATGATTTACCTAGCAGTTTGCAGGAACTGACTGTTGGCTCTATTGGAGGGATTATGTGGAATACTAAGCCAACTTGGGAGCATCTCACTTGTCTTTCAGTGTTGCGAATTAACGACGATATTATGGTGACCACGTTGATGGGGGCATTTCTACCTTCATCTCTTGTGACACTATGCATTTGTGGTCTTAGTGATACAAGCTTTGACGGGAAGTGGCTTCAACATCTCAATTCTCTCCAAAATCTTGAGATTGTTAATGCTCCCAAACTTAAGACTTTGCCAAAAAAGGATTGCCTTCATCTCTCTCAGTACTAAGTATGACTCGTTGTCCATTATTGGAAGCAAGTTTGCGGAGGAAGCGAGGGAGGGAGTGGCGTAAGGTTGCTCACGATCCTGCCATAATTATCGATGACGAATTGATCACATAAGTTTCATGTCTAGTATTCCATTATGTGTCACTCCTGCTGCTGCCCAATCTTGCTGTTGTGAAAAGCCAAATTCACATACACGAACTGCTACCAAATCCAGTAAATGTCTTAGTGATCAGGCACAGTCCCAGAAATGAAAAGGAGAAACAACTCACCGCAAATATGTCAGATTGGCCAAGTTCTTCAAGTGGGATTGTTGGCTTGCAACAAGATGGCAGCAGTGGAATCTTAGGTATCCTCAACAATATCATAGCACCTAGAACAGGCAACATTGTAGAATCAACACAAGGCCAACCATTACGCTCACACCTCGTAACACATTTCCTGCAGCAAAACAACAATCGAATCGTGAGAGAAAATTCCATTCTTGGCGGAAATGATTTGCACAGCCCAAAGTTACCCGGTCAGGGAAATCAAAGACTTCGTTTCAGTTCGCTCAACCCAAAATCACGATGAAAAGTCCTTGTGATGACTGAAGTTGTAACTTCCTTCTAATTTTTCACTGCAGTAAACAATACAGGTAATTAGCAAAGGCAGTAAATCCAGAAATTCCCAATTTGGAATAGAGATGAAATTCAAAGAAGAAAGCTTGCGTTCAGTTTACCTTTCCAAGGCCAAGCATCAAAGGGGTCAATCCAGTTTCTGAACATCAAAAAGTGCTTTGCAGAGTTACTCTTCTGGATTACCAAAGGCACCTTTGAAACCCTAATTCACGGAGGATAAAAGAGGAGGAGAAATCAGTAAGAGCTGGGAGGCAATTTTGAAAAGCACAACAGAGAAAATTGGAGGCGGACAAAGATTCTACCAAGAACCCTAAATCCCCAACTCAAAAAAGAGACCGATTGAGAGAAGCGCAACGAAGGAGAAAGCAGAAGGAGGGTCACGTACCTGTTCGTTCACTTCCAAGACATCCCAATCTGGTAGAATTCTCGCCCTTTTGTCGTTTCCTATTCAGATGCATAAATGTGTGCTTATCTACTACCTTCCAAACCTGATTGTTTTCTATGCAAATTATGTTGTTTTTCTTCTTTCGTATGGATGATTCGAGTCGGATCTCGTGGACTAGGTTTAGGGATTCGTTGTGTCAGTTGCATTTGTTTTCTTCTTGATACTTAGGTTTGTTTACTGTTAGTAGGGTTTGGTTTTGTTTTTGGGGGAGTAAGCTGAGAGAGGAGAAGAGAGAGCGAGGGAGCTAGACGAGGACGACGACACTGTTTCATTTCGTTCTTTTTACTATTTAATTTATTTTGTTTTTTTAATACAAAAATCAGAAAATGTTTATATGTTCTTGATTTCTTTTTTATTATTTATTCTTTTTATTATTTAACTTAATTTGTTTTTAACAGAGATAATACGAAAACCATGAAAATGTTTGTTTTATATTTTATTTTATTTTAAATTTTTAACCCAGTTCATTTATTTTTGGTAGTACTTCAATAGCAGATAGTGTTGAATGGCCTAGTGGAGAGAGGGTAGTTGAATAATATTAGGTGGGGAGGGTTCAATACTCATGTGTGTTGCTTTTGCTTGTTATTTGATTTTATCTTCCTTTAGCATTTTTTATTCTTTTAGTATGTTGATTAATATCTTTTATATACTCATGATTTCATTTGTTAATAATGCATAGTTGTTGTATTTTAGTTTAGTTCAAAACCATTTTTTTTTAAAAAACTATAAAAATCATACTTTTCTCGATTTAATATCGAGCCCATTTTTACACCCTCGTAAGTCGATTGCTTTTTAAGCATCGCCATCAACCTCACATAGCTTACTCTTGGGCTTTCTTACAATGAGACATGTCCCTTGCACTTACACTCATACATTGTTTAATGCTTCATTATTTCATTCTTTGATTATTTGATTTGATCATATACTTGTTTATATCTTATTGTTTGATTGTTGCCTACTTGTATGATGTATGAGGCATATATTTACGTTGTTTGATTGCCATGACAACCCCCATTCATAACAAATGTATCCCTCTCCCATGAAATGTATAATATTTATTCTTTCATTCTTTATTCACCTGTTAATAAAAGAATTAAAATGAACATTCGATAACCATTTCAAAACAAGATCAAAACCTCGATCCAACGTCGAGTAATCATTTTTCAAAACCTAACAGAACCAGCACGTATTCATCCACCCTTTTGTAAGTCGATTGCTTTATGCATCGCCATCAACCTTGTAAGTCGATTGCTTTATGCATCGCCATCAACCTTGTAGGTCGATTGCTTCATGCATCGCCATCTACCCTTATCCCTAACACTTCTCCTTGCTCCATTCGTCGATTCTTGTTCCGATTAGGTAGCACCCATTAGATAGAACCCTTTGTATGATAACATAGGTAGGATTCCCATATTCCTTTGCATGCTAACATTAGGTAGATATTCCCATTTGTAAATCCTAACACTTAAGCACATATTGCATGACAACTTTAGGGCAGAGTTTCCCCACTTCTAGACCTTTCCGAGCGTCTACGATCTTGTGGCATGTAGTCCGTCCTATTGCAAAGAGGTAACTGCCTAAGACTCGATTCAGCGAGCTACGACACCTACTGCTAGGGCGTGAACACATTGCCCACTCTCTTTTGACACAACTGGTGTCCTCCTTCTCTAAGTCCATATTCAGATGGCAACCCCTATCTAGGGGAACTACATCGCCCTGATCCTTGTTCCAGACGAGGTATGTAGGCAGGTGGTCGTGCGAGACCACTCCGGGCACCTTTCTTTTTCTTTTTGTGTGTGTTTTGGTTCGGATGCTGATGTAAGTCCAGTGATTGGCAGTCGGGCTCCATGTTTGCCCTTTTGTGTGTGTTTCGGTTCGGATGCTGATGTAAGTCCAGTGATTGGCAGTCGGGCTCCATGTTTGCCCTTTTGTGTGTGTTTTGGTTCGGATGCTGATGTAAGTCCAGTGATTGGCAATCGGGCTCCATGTTTGCCACCTTTTTGTGTGTAGGTGTCTTGTTTTGTTTGGCGTGCGTGAGCCGAACTACGGCAACTCTGATTCTCATGTTCAGATGAGATACGTAGGCACAAGATGCGATGTCTTGCCGAGTTTGACTAACGACTAACAACTAATCCTTGTTTGCTTTCGCCCTCGTTGCGATCCTTTCTCTCGCCCTCGTTGCGATCGAGACATTCCCTTTCTCTTGCCCTAGTTGCAATTGAGACCCTTATTCCCGTAGTTAGCTGAACTACGTTTTGCTCTGATTCTCATTCCCGATGAGATACGTAGGCGTAAGACGCGATGTCTTAGCGAGCACATTTATCCTTAACCCTTAGGTACCCGAGCTACGAAGACTCTGATTCTCATATTCAGATGAGATACGTATGCAGTGGATGCGACATCCGTGCGAGTCATTTTCTTTGACCCTTTCTTTTAGTAAATAATACATTAGATATAACACACACCCTTTAGACAAGAAACAAACAAGAGTGGATCCCGTAGAGTACTACGGATGCGTAGGGGTGCTAATACCTTCCTTTCGCATAATCGACTCCCGAACCCAAGATTTGGTTGTGAGACCTTGTCTTTTCCTTTCCTTTCTCCAGGTTTACTTTGAGCGTTTCCTTTCCCTCCTTTGGGATAAATAACGCACGGTGGCGACTCTCCTGTCATCTTTTTCTTTCGCCGGTTAGTTTTTCGCATACCGTATTTTTCGGGCTGCGACAGCTGGCGACTCTGCTGGGGATCATGGTTTCCCTAAGCGAGTCCCTCCTAGCTTTTGTAGGTTTCTTGTTTATTGGGTGTTTATTCTTTTGTACAGTTATTTATTTTCAGCATTTACCTGCTTTACCTTATTGCATTCATGTACATATGTTTGCTGTATCTGCTGCCGTTTATCTGTTTGTTGGGTTGGGATTGTTCTATGAGAGATAAGCCCACTACCTAGGCTTGAGTGTACACATAGGTGTTAGAGTGGATAGTCATGAGGCTTGCATGGCATGTTGCTACGTTAAGTCGTTCATGAGACCCACATTCCAGACGAGGTTTCTGTTGGATATATTTTGTCCTATGGGTGTTCCATAACGACAGATATTCCTTTAGAAATCGTCGACTCTGGTGACCATTTCCCGAGAACTCAGTCGAGGCCTCTCCTCCGAGACGCGTTTATGTTAGCCCTGGTGGGCGCATTCTCGCTGCTCAATCCGAGGACCCCGAGACTGGGAACTTGCTTTAGGATATCCTGTTGAGGGGAGTCAGCAGAGGTCTTTTATCCCGTAATAATGCCAAACCTTCAGTGGTAAAAGTATTATTCTCGACTGAAGGGCTGAAGCTGACAAACTTCTGTTCTTAGAACCTACCAGTGAGGGGAGGGTTTGATCTCTACAGATACGGTTTCTGCCAGTGGTGCTGTGATGGTGACTTTGGTTCAGCCAAATTTATGGACATTTATTTCTGGGACGCCGGAGTTCTGTCCGTGGTTTATCAATGGGTTCCGTTTATTTCGGATCCCCGGGTTGAATTTGAAAGTACCTGTTCAGAGGATCTGACTGTCATCCGTTCAGTGGATGTTCCTGTGATGATAGTGATGTAATCTCCAGTTCCGTTTATTTCGGAATTCCCCAAGTCGGATTTATGGTGACTTAGTCCCGATGACTGTGACTAGTTCAGAGAATGGGTCTTCAGATGACTTGGTGGCGCAGTGACTTGCATTCATGCATTTGCATCGCATTCATCTGCATTTAACTCGTGTCTATCCGTACTCAGGGTCCACTTTTTGATTAAGATTCTGGTTGAGAGATGTCCAGATGTCAGAATGTTATTGATGAAAAATTATCTGTCTCTGTGAAACCAAAATCCAAGGAATATTCCTGGTACGGATAGACATTGCATGCGTGAGTCATACTAACCCATTTGCTGTTTTGAAGGTGTTAACCGGTGCGCATAGCTCTTCCATTCAGACATACAGTCAGACTCAACAAATCCAAGCTGATGGATCTTCCCAGCGCCGACATCCTTGAACTGAAAGAGATGATGAGGGGATTGTTCAGTATTGTGCAAGGGCTTGCCTTGGGACAGAAAGCCATGTCTGAGAGATTGGAAAGGATTGAGAGCTGGATGATCAAGGAGAAAGTTCAGGGAAAGGCTCCATCATCCGATGTAACAAATCCCTCTGGCTCGGTAGCAAAGAAACTCTCTGACAGTGGTCCGCTCAAAAAGGAGGTTGAGTCAAGTGGTGTGCCGGCAAAGAAAGAACGCAGTAAGGATCGTTATCATCCTTATGCTGTTGCTGTAACCACTCTTGTTGGTAACTCACCTGTACCCCCGCAACAACCACCACCTCAACAGAAGGCACCGAGAGCTAGGAGCCAGGTGAAGAGAAAGAAGGAGGATCGTCAGTTTGAGGAGCCACCTGTGACCTACACCCTTCTGTTCAGGAGATTGAGGGATTTGGGGTTAGTCCAGCCAAGGATTTTGATTCCCATAGCACAACAGAAGAGGCCAGCACACTATGATGAGAATGCCAGTTGTGAATTCCATTCTGAGGCACCCGGGCACAGCGTTGAGGGTTGTAAAGCTTTTAAGCATGTCGTCCAGGACATGGTGGACTCCAAGACCATCAGCTTGGCCCAGATAATGAGTGGGGATGTCAACCCGGTACCCAGGCAGGGTCCTGTAAGAATGAAGATGGTGAAAAAGGTCAAGAAAGGAATGGAGATGACTGAGGAAGATCAGCTAAAGGTTCCCCTGGCTGTGGTTCCAAAACCTCCGGTGCAGGATGGAGTCTTCCCTGTGGTTGATAATTGCTGTGCAGCCGTTGCCACAGAAGGGTATGTATTGATGGGAGACACGACCCAGAAGATGAAAGAAGTAGAAATGGACATTGGAAAACTTGAAATACCCAGTCAAGCAATCGAAACCGTCCAGGTGGAGAGCGCTCTTGTTGTCGAGAAAGAGAAGAAGTTGTCCATTTCTTCTTATAAACAAGCTCTAGAGGTGGTGAAAAACAAAGAGGCTCGAGGTTGGGGAAGGATCATTGACATAGTGGTGAAGGCAGACATGTTTGGGATTGGTTATCCAGATCAAGAGTCGTCTAGACCAAACAGAGGACGTCGTCCACCGTACATCTTTGTCAGTGCAGGAATGCTGGATTCTGATCATGCTTGTTCAGTGAGTGAAGAGATTGATTGTGACCGCGAGCTCGAGCTGTGGATAAAGTCGTGCGTACCAGGCGATTGGAGGGCCTCCAAAAGCATCACTGTCGCTCATCCGGAAGTGTAGTATTTCTGTTTTAATTCTGTTTGCATGAAAGCCATACGTTTTGCCCGAAACGTACTGGTCCATTGTAAGGGCCATCTCATGTGTTTCATTTTGCAACGTTTTGCATCAGTAATAAATGGATGTTTTTGTGATTAAAAACGGTGTTCCCTGTTTTTCATTTTTTGCAGTTTAAAAAAAATAAAAATGGCAATGTTTTTCGTTTTTCTTTTGAACTTGTCTCGTTCCAACCTCAAAAGTGATTACCCTCCTGATCTCATCGATAACAATTTGGTTACACCTTTGTATGACTTCGACAATTCGATCTATCATGCCGAAGGAGAAGGCGAAGAAGATTGTGATTTGTTGGAATTAGCCGGGTCGTTGAAACCAGAGGAGAAGGTGATTCAACCGCATGAGGAGTGCTCAGAATTGTTGCTCCAAGCACCGCCGAGGTCAGAAAGCGAATATTGAGGCCGCTTCAGAGGCAAGTCAAGAACAGGATGGTATATGTGCGCCTGGTTGTATCTAGATACACCAAGGTAGGATATCAATGTTGTGGAGGCACGAGTTACCATGGAGAGAAGACTGTCCTCTAGGGAAGCGGAAATCGGTGCTGAAAGATGAGAATATGTGTGGACTGTCGAGATGTGAGCTGAGCTAAGCTGAAAGATGAATTCCCGGTACGTCACAACGAGGTATTGGATTGATTATAATGCTCAGTTTATCTTCATGGATGGCTTCTTGGCCGAGACCAGATTGAACTGTTGCCAGATGATATGACGTAAACCATGTCCATCACACAAGGGGCATCTTCTGGTTATAAGGTGATGTCGCTCAGTATCGAGAAGGCCGGTGCCAAGTATCAGAAGTCTAGGGTGACTTTGTTTCGTGATATGATTCATCGTGAAAGCAAATGCCATGATGATGACATGATGGCAAAGTCCCAAGCAGAAGAGGGGCATCCGGTGGATCAAGTTGTTTGACAGGTAGAGATAACTCATACTGTTGAGTTCGAATCAGCACACTTATGGAGTGTTGTCCAGCAAGCTGCCGAGGCATGTTGCAAACGAAAGAGGAATCAAGGTTGATCCTGCAAAAAAAAAAAAAAAAAAAAAAAAAAAGAGTAGTAGGAACCTCTGATTCTGATACCTTCCGGGGAAGAAACGACTGCTAATCTGGTACCTGGCAGCCCTTAAGGGGTCTATGAGGTGCGTATTGAGTCAGTATGACTAGTCTTGTCGAAAAGAGCACGCAATTTACCTAAGCAAAAATTTTATCGACTGTGAAACAATACACTCACTGCTCGAGAAAACTTGATGTACTTTGGCATAGGCTGCTCGCCGATTGAGACAGTGTATGCTGGTTCATACCACCTTGTGGATGTCCAAAATGGATCTGATCAAGTATGTGCTTGAGGAGCTAGCATCGAACGGACGGGTTGTGAGAGGGCAAGTGATGTCGACTGAATACGATATTCAGTATACCTCCTAGAAAGCAACCAGGAGGAGGGTATTGTATGGTTATCTCGCCCAACAGCCCACTGATGATTGTCAACCAAGGAAGTCTGAAGTCCCTGATGAGGATATCTCGAGGTACTCGAATCGAAAGATTGAGAGTGACCGATCCCGGAGGAGGGGCCTGACCCCGAATCCGAACGGGTTTTGATGTCTGATGGGGAGAGTTTAAAGAGAGTGAGCTAGTGCTTCCCCGATAACATGTGAATGCACCAATGATAGTGGCTAAGTACGAAGTTGGTATCCTGAGTGTCGTACTTTGGTACGTGCATCTACTGGGGCAACACCTTCCTCATGCGGTATGGGATAGAAGTGATATTACCTGCTGGAGGCTAGATTTCATTGTAAAGAGTCCGGATGGATGAGAAGTTAGAAAAGGGCGAGTGGATGAGAACTCGGTATAACGCGTTGAGCCTGGTTGGGAAAAGAGGCTGACAGTTACTTGTCATGGGGCAGTTGTACCCAGTAAATGAAGCGTGTTGTTGACCGAGAAGTGCGACCTCGTGGGTAGCATGGAAGAGATGTGGTGTTGAAAAGGATCCTTCCTTCTCAAGACGATCGTGGGGCAAGTGGATAAACAATTATGAATGTCCGTTCGGGGTCAAAAAAAAGGGGTTTCCTCTGACAGAGCCTTGTCGCTGACGACCACGGATGATGAGGATTTTCCATCCCCTGTGAATGCGGACACAGTTAAAAGATACTTCGTGAAAAAGAGACCCGCTGGACAAAAAGAATAAAAGAGTCCAGGCAAAAAAGGGCATCCCGGCGAACCAAAAAAAGAGAGAAAAGGTTCGGGCAAAAGTTAGGGATAATAAAAGAAAAAAACTGTACACCCGGCAAGTCGAAAACCCCACAAGGGCGACTTGGGCAAAAAAGGGTATCCCGGTGGACTGAAACCCGAAAGGGCGGCCCAGGCAAAAGAGGGATTGAAACGAACAACTGCGTCCGACATGATCGTTTGTGCTTCAGATATGACTTGGATAATCTCCGACAGAAACCGATCGGAAGCATCTTGTTCAGAAGAGAGAAAGTGCGGAAAGTCTTGAGGACATATGAGGTGTAACTGAGTTGGAACCCGATGAGATCACAGTTTCACGTTGCCATTAGGATAGATTTTTTCCTTTTATGTGCAATCACCTCTTTCCAGGGTTTGCTTCCTGTGTGTTGCTCGGTTGTGAGCCATCTTTTATTCCAGTCAATAAAGTGCGAGTTCAGTCAAATAATTTTGTTTTTGTTTTCATTACCGTTTTGATTACGAAAACATCCATTCGTTTTGATAAGAATAGTTGCATTTTGAAACATAGAGGTCCCTTCCGATGCATGCTTATGAGGTTGAAATCTGGAAATCTTATTCGGAAGTTTGAGTGACTTAGGAGTTGAAATATCGGAACACCTGGGGCATACCTGAGGCACGCTTTTATCTAACGATCTCTGTTGCAGAGCCTGATCAGGGGCAAGAGATAGTTGAATGGTGAAAGGCCCGTGACAGAGTTGTGACGGCGACCCTGGAGGATTAATCATCTTCAAAGTCTAAGGACTGGAAAGTTTGTATGAATCCCAGGATTTCGATCTTCGTGGGATGAATCAGAAGAGTCTAGGCGAGTCTGGGTGTTCTCAAAAGAGGAAAGCCGACACTGTGGGTGGACGATGGATGCCACTGTTCGGCGACTCGACAGGTGTTCCGTGTCCAATAAGCTGTATTTTCCCAGTAGGTGTGAGAGGGTTACCTCCCTAACAGATTTGAGATCAGTGTCTCCTCAGCGAGCCTGAAGGTTACTGCCTTCCCAGTAGGATTTGTGTTGATGGTTTTCCCTCAGCAAGATCCTCAAGCGGATCGGGTTCGGAGAAAATCATCCCCAGTAGAGATAAGAATGGGTTGCCTCCCCTAGCAGGGTAATCTCCAAGCAGTTCGGGTTCGATGGAATGCATCCTCAGCAAGGTTTGTCTTTCCCCAGCAGGGTGGAAGTTGACGTGATTATAAGATCCTCAGCACAGTTCCTGGAGTTCCCCGGTGTTTGTCTCTGGAGGAGACGTGTGTTTATGCATTCATCATTTAGATAAGCGTAGCATATTGCATCATTAGTGCATAGCATTTCCATGATCATGGGGCATTGTGTAAAACAAAAAAAAACTCATGCATCCACATTGCAAACATGTCCATTAGCCCTAGGCCGTGGTGACCAGCCGAGATTGGGTTGTTGGAAAGAGTTTAGCATCGCGCCATTGGATCGGCTTCAGAATTGGGTTCATCAACATGGTTGAGAAGTTGGTGTTTTCCCAACAAGTGACTCCTTAGTTGAGTGGGTATCCCCAGCAGTGTTACTCCTTGAAGTTGGCAGCATCTTGCAAGCTTGGGTCCATTCCCTTAGCAGCAGTGGGTGTGTCTGATCTCTCCATGTAGAGTCTACCCCTTAAGCAGAAAGTGTCTACCATTTCCTTCTACGCTCCCCACTGAGTTATATCCTCGTGGATGACGGTTGTTTCTGTTCCCTCCCTGACGGGATGGGTTTTCCCTATTGAGTTCTTTCCTCATTAGGATGAGTCTTGATTCAGTTTGCCTTCTTGGATCGATCCTAAATTGGCTTCTTGTTCGCTGTCTCTTGTGCTTCCCTGGGGCATAAATGAATAGTCGCTCACTAACCGGCACTCATTCATCTCATCCTCAGCGGAATTTTTTGGCTTCTACCAACGAACCGGTAGTTGTAAGTCCTATCTTCGTGGTTTTCTACCTACAAGTTGGTAGTTGTAAAATCCCACTTTCACCCCCTAGCAGAGGTAGCCTTTGTGGTTCATGCTGTTTGTGGCTTCTACCAACGAACCGGTAGTTGTAAGTCCTATCTTTGTGGTTTTCTACCTAATAGCTGGTAGTTGTAAAATCCCACTTTCATCCCCTTGTTGGAGTTAACCCTTTGTGCTCATCCTATCGATGACTGGTTACTTTTCCGTGGTTTTCTGCCTACTAACCGGTAGATGTAATCCCCTCTTTGCGGTTATCGGTACCCGGTTGGCGGTATTGATATTCTTTTCCCCTCTGGATACTTGCCTTGATCAAGCAGTATTGTCCCCCATTGGGTCTTCCCCTTCTTTTTGGATACTTGCTCCGAGTAAGCAACTTTATCCTCTTTTGATTGGTCATCTTTGCATGCCTAGTCCTGGTACCCTGATGCCTTTCTTTTCGGTCGATTATTCATTTAACAACCTACAACCCGGTTATGGATAATCTTCCATGCGAGTGTATTATCTACGTTTTGACGGCTATAGATAATATATCTCATGCACTCTTTGGTCAATCTTTCGATTGTTATCCCCATCATGGGTCTTTGGCATGCGTGTCGGCTCACGTATCACTGTTTTGTTACCTTCGCCGATGCTGATAGACATGAAGAATTTTCCGGTGTTCAGACCGAGGCGGTATCCAGACCGAAGTGGCATTCAGGCCAGTTTTCCCGGTATCCAGACCGAAGTGGCATTCAAGCCAGTCTTTCCCGATTTTCAGATCGAAGAAGTTCCCGGTATCCAGACCGAAGTGGTATTCAGGCCAGTTTTCCCGGTATCCAGACCGAAGTGGCATTCAGGCCAGTTTTCCCGGTATCCAGACAGAAGTGGCATTCAAGCCAGTCTTTCCCGATTTTCAGATCGAAGAAGTTCCCGGTATCCAGACCGAAGTGGTATTCAGGCCAGTTTTCCTGGTATCCAGACCGAAGTGGCATTCAGGCCAGTTTTCCCGGTATCCAGACCGAAGTGGCATTCAAGCCAGTCTTTCCCGATTTTCAGATCGAAGAAGTTCCCGGTATCCAGACCAAAGTGGTATTCAGGCCAGTTTTCCCGGTATCCAGACCGAAGTGGCATTCAAGCCAGTCTTTCCCGATTTTCAGATCGAAGAAGTTCCCGGTATCCAGACCGAAGTGGTATTCAGGCCAGTTTTCCCGGTATCCAGACCGAAGTGGCATTCAGGCCAGTTTTCCCGGTATCCAGACCGAAGTGGCATTCAAGCCAGTCTTTCCCGATTTTCAGATCGAAGAAGTTTCCGGTATCCAGGCCGAAGTGGCGTTCAGGCCAGTTTCAGATTTCCGGTGATCAGACCAACATTGATACTCTCATATTCCGATGCTTAGTGCGGCGTTCAGGCCATGGGTATTCCTATGTTACCATTTATTTTGGTATTCAGGTCAACTTTCCGTTTCGGTACTCAGGCCGATTTTCACCGTATCAGACGGATTCTTCTTTTGAGATTGCTTCTTTGACGATGCTGACAGGCATTGTTTCATAGGGATTCAGGATCAAAATCCGGGTCTTCTTAGTATTTAACCATCTCCCACTATGATCATATGAAGAATATCCTACTTCATATTCTCTAGTTGAAGACGTTTAAATAGGGGCAACTGTCATACCCCGATTTTGCTCCTGAATTTTTTATGTTTGTTTGGCATGCTTGGCCTAACCTAACTTTGGTTTTACATGAGGATTGGTTTTGATCCAAAGTCATGGTGTTGTGATTGTGGATACCTCTATGGTCTGGGTCATCTGAACAACCAAGTTTCTTGTGTTTCTAACCACTTGCCAGTCTTGTTATTGGTTCATGGATACTATAACCTTATGGTCTTATTTCATGGTTTTGTTCATACACATTATCAGTCAAGTTATTTTCTTCTCAAGAGTCGAACATTCAAGCAAATTGTGAAAACAATCTCCAATCATTTTTTCAACCATTTGTTAATCCATTTCAATTTATTTCATGTCGTTGTTTAAACCAGTACATTTGATTCCATACAAGAAAAATAAAAAAATTGACACTTTTGACCAGTTGTTGACTTTGGTCAATAGTTGACTTTTTGGTCAACTTTGACCAAAGTCAACCCAAATTCATTAAACCCAAAAATTCACCCATAATAGTCCATTGAATTCCATTTACAAGAAAAATACAAAAAAATGAATGAACTTTGACCAATTTGTTGACTTTGGTCAGCAATTGACTTTTTGGTCAACTTTGACCAAAGTCAACCCTCATTTGCTTTTGCCCATCCAAACTTGGCATGACCCTTTTGCTTCAATGTACATCCCATCCTCATCTTCAAGGTCCGAATCACACTACAAATTCACAACAAGCCTATGCAATCCGATTGGCAAAGGAAAGGCAACTGCATCAGCAACGTTATATTCAACAGCAGCAACAGCAGCTTGCTGCAACAAATGCACCGATTCCACGTCAAGCACAAAGTTCTCAGGCCCAATCACAAAGTTCATCTCAACAAGTATCTGTTTCACCTGCAACACCATCATCTCCTTTGACTCCGATGTCATCTCAGCATCAACAGCAAAAACATCATCTGCCACAACCTGGGTTCAGTAGAAATCCTGGTTCTAGTGTGACTAGTCAAGCAGTGAAGCAACGACAACGGCAGGCACAACAGAGGCAGTATCAACAGCCTGCGAGGCAGCATCCTAATCAGCCACAGCATGCACAGGCTCAACAGCAGGCTAAACTTTTGAAGGGAATGGGAAGAGGAAACATGTTGATCTATCAGAACGATTCTGTTGATCCTTCTCATATAAATGGATTATCTGTAGCTTCAGGAAGCCAACCTGTTGAGAAAGGTGATCAAATCACGCAAATGATGCAAGGTCAAACTTTATATCCTGGATCTGGTTTAGATCCAAGCCAACCACCCAAGCCACCAGTTTCTGCTCATCCTTCTAATAATTGCCAATTGCAGCAGAAGCTACATTCTGGATCAACCAGCTCTTCATTGAAGCAACATAAGCCATTGGCATCTTCTTCTGACAGTAACATACAAATTCCAGTTTCACCGGTTTATTTCAGGTCATATAGCTACATCAACACAGCCTGCTGCTGTTGCTCCCAACCATCACCAACTGCAGGTGCAATCTCAGACACAGTCTAAGCAAATTAATCAAACGCAACCAAATATTCAGACGACATTGCAACATAATTGTCAGGGGCATTCTGAGTCATTAAGTGCATCTCAACCTGATTCACTTAAAATTGATCAACAGCCTGGAAATAGTGCTTCTCAAGTCAGTACAAGCACCTCAATGTCTCAAGGTTCTATGGATTCAGCTAGTGTGTTAGCAGTTGCTCATACCGCGTCTTCTCAGTGGAAATCATCAGAACCACCATTTGGTTCCCCCAATCCAGTTATTCAAGTGAGCTCTGTGGAGGGCACATCTGTTGGAAATTCAGCTGCAACTGAGTCATTGACTGTTAATCAGGGGCAGGACCCACGGCAGTCGTCGGCTAACTTGCCTTCTCATGCACGTAATTCCGGGCCACAGTGGCAGCATCATCAGCCTTTGTCTCTTAAACAACAATCTTTGTTGCAATCCAAACCTTGCTCTTGTTCTTGAACACAGGCTCCGTCTTCTCACAGAACCAAACACTTGTGTTCCAGAGAGAAAAAGAAACAGCACTGAACAAAGTGGTGTTAATGTTGATGGTAATGTTTTAGCTGCTTCAAATGTTAATAACTCTTCAGTGAAACTCATGAACCGTGTTGATGATGTTGTTCCAACAAGTTTACATTTTTCTGACTCTTCAACTCTTCTGAATCAAAACCAAAATCAAAACATGTTTCCCAATTGGGGTGCTACTCAAATCAACAACAACAACCCTTCAGTTTCGCTAGTTACTTTACCTTCACAACCACTTCCACATCAACATGGCTCAATGCATGGCTTCAAGCCATTCCATGTCAGAACCTGCAAAGTAGCAATAATCAGCAGCAGGGAAATGGTTTACAGGAGTTCAGTTCATCATCATTCACAATGTGGTAGCAACAAGTATATTCATTATGGATGTCATCTTACATCATACCTAACCACATCAATAACAAATCTTACAAATAATGGCAGCACATAATGCATTATGACCAACCTTCAAGAAATGGAAGTTGATAATCTACCAAACCTTCAATCTTTTGTCATGGATGATTTACCTAGCAGTTTGCAGGAACTGACTGTTGGCTCTATTGGAGGGATTATGTGGAATACTAAGCCAACTTGGGAGCATCTCACTTGTCTTTCAGTGTTGCGAATTAACGACGATATTATGGTGACCACGCTGATGGGGGCATTTCTACCTTCATCTCTTGTGACACTATGCATTTGTGGTCTTAGTGATACAAGCTTTGACGGGAAGTGGCTTCAACATCTCAATTCTCTCCAAAATCTTGAGATTGTTAATGCTCCCAAACTTAAGACTTTGCCAAAAAAGGATTGCCTTCATCTCTCTCAGTACTAAGTATGACTCGTTGTCCATTATTGGAAGCAAGTTTGCGGAGGAAGCGAGGGAGGGATTGGCGTAAGGTTGCTCACGATCCTGCCATAATTATCGATGACGAATTGATCACATAAGTTTCATGTCTAGTATTCCATTATGTGTCACTCCTGCTGCTGCCCAATCTTGCTGTTGTGAAAAGCCAAATTCACATACACGAACTGCTACCAAATCCAGTAAATGTCTTAGTGATCAGGCACAGTCCCAGAAATGAAAAGGAGAAACAACTCACCGCAAATATGTCAGATTGGCCAAGTTCTTCAAGTGGGATTGTTGGCTTGCAACAAGATGGCAGCAGTGGAATCTTAGGTATCCTCAACAATATCATAGCACCTAGAACAGGCAACATTGTAGAATCAACACAAGGCCAACCATTACGCTCACACCTCGTAACACATTTCCTGCAGCAAAACAACAATCGAATCGTGAGAGAAAATTCCATTCTTGGCGGAAATGATTTGCACAGCCCAAAGTTACCCGGTCAGGGAAATCAAAGACTTCGTTTCAGTTCGCTCAACCCAAAATCACGATGAAAAGTCCTTGTGATGACTGAAGTTGTAACTTCCTTCTAATTTTTCACTGCAGTAAACAATACAGGTAATTAGCAAAGGCAGTAAATCCAGAAATTCCCAATTTGGAATAGAGATGAAATTCAAAGAAGAAAGCTTGCGTTCAGTTTACCTTTCCAAGGCCAAGCATCAAAGGGGTCAATCCAGTTTCTGAACATCAAAAAGTGCATTGCAGAGTTACTCTTCTGGATTACCAAAGGCACCTTTGAAACCCTAATTCACGGAGGATAAAAGAGGAGGAGAAATCAGTAAGAGCTGGGAGGCAATTTTGAAAAGCACAACAGAGAAAATTGGAGGCGGACAAAGATTCTACCAAGAACCCTAAATCCCCAACTCAAAAAAGAGACCGATTGAGAGAAGCGCAACGAAGGAGAAAGCAGAAGGAGGGTCACGTACCTGTTCGTTCACTTCCAAGACATCCCAATCTGGTAGAATTCTCGCCCTTTTGTCGTTCCCTATTCAGATGCATAAATGTGTGCTTATCTACTACCTTCCAAACCTGATTGTTTTCTATGCAAATTATGTTGTTTTTCTTCTTTCGTATGGATGATTCGAGTCGGATCTCGTGGACTAGGTTTAGGGATTCGTTGTGTCAGTTGCATTTGTTTTCTTCTTGATACTTAGGTTTGGTTACTGTTAGTAGGGTTTGGTTTTGTTTTTGGGGGAGTAAGCTGAGAGAGGAGAAGAGAGAGCGAGGGAGCTAGACGAGGACGACGACACTGTTTCATTTCGTTCTTTTTACTATTTAATTTATTTTGTTTTTTAATACAAAAATCAGAAAATGTTTATATGTTCTTGATTTCTTTTTTATTATTTATTCTTTTTATTATTTAACTTAATTTGTTTTTAACAGAGATAATACGAAAACCATGAAAATGTTTGTTTTATTTTTATTTTATTTTAAATTTTTAACCCAGTTCATTTATTTTTGGCAGTACTTCAATAGCAGATAGTGTTGAATGGCCTAGTGGAGAGAGGGTAGTTGAATAATATTAGGTGGGGAGGGTTCAATACTCATGTGTGTTGCTTTTGCTTGTTATTTGATTTTATCTTCCTTTAGCATTTTTTATTCTTTTAGTATGTTAATTAATATCTTTTATATACTCATGATTTCATTTGTTAATAATGCATAGTTGTTGTATTTTAGTTTAGTTCAAAACCATTTTTTTTTTAAAAAACTATAAAAATCATACTTTTCTCGATTTAATATCGAGCCCATTTTTACACCCTCGTAAGTCGATTGCTTTTTAAGCATCGCCATCAACCTCACATAGCTTACTCTTGGGCTTTCTTACAATGAGACATGTCCCTTGCACTTACACTCATACATTGTTTAATGCTTCATTATTTCATTCTTTGATTATTTGATTTGATCATATACTTGTTTATATCTTATTGTTTGACTGTTGCCTACTTGTATGATGTATGAGGCATATATTTACGTTGTTTGATTGCCATGACAACCCCCATTCATAACAAATGTATCCCTCTCCCATGAAATGTATAATATTTATTCTTTCATTCTTTATATCACCTGTTAATACAAGAATTAAAATGAACATTCGATAACCATTTCAAAACAAGATCAAAACCTCGATCCAACGTCGAGTAATCATTTTTCAAAACCTAACAGAACCAGCACGTATTCATCCACCCTTTTGTAAGTCGATTGCTTTATGCATCGCCATCAACCTTGTAAGTCGATTGCTTTATGCATCGCCATCAACCTTGTAGGTCGATTGCTTCATGCATCGCCATCTACCCTTATCCCTAACACTTCTCCTTGCTCCATTCGTCGATTCTTGTTCCGATTAGGTAGCACCCATTAGATAGAACCCTTTGTATGATAACATAGGTAGGATTCCCATATTCCTTTGCATGCTAACATTAGGTAGATATTCCCATTTGTAAATCCTAACACTTAAGCACATATTGCATGACAACTTTAGGGCAGAGTTTCCCCACTTCTAGACCTTTCCGAGCGTCTACGATCTTGTGGCATGTAGTCCGTCCTATTGCAAAGAGGTAACTGCCTAAGACTCGATTCAGCGAGCTACGACACCTACTGCTAGGGCGTGAACACATTGCCCACTCTCTTTTGACACAACTGGTGTCCTCCTTCTCTAAGTCCATATTCAGATGGCAACCCCTATCTAGGGGAACTACATCGCCCTGATCCTTGTTCCAGACGAGGTATGTAGGCAGGTGGTCGTGCGAGACCACTCCGGGCACCTTTCTTTTTCTTTTTGTGTGTGTTTTGGTTCGGATGCTGATGTAAGTCCAGTGATTGGCAGTCGGGCTCCATGTTTGCCCTTTTGTGTGTGTTTTGGTTCGGATGCTGATGTAAGTCCAGTGATTGGCAGTCGGGCTCCATGTTTGCCCTTTTGTGTGTGTTTTGGTTCGGATGCTGATGTAAGTCCAGTGATTGGCAGTCGGGCTCCATGTTTGCCACCTTTTTGTGTGTAGGTGTCTTGTTTTGTTTGGCGTGCGTGAGCCGAACTACGGCAACTCTGATTCTCATGTTCAGATGAGATACGTAGGCACAAGATGCGATGTCTTGCCGAGTTTGACTAACGACTAACTACTAATCCTTGTTTGCTTTCGCCCTCGTTGCGATCCTTTCTCTCGCCCTCGTTGCGATCGAGACATTCCTTTTCTCTTGCCCTAGTTGCAATTGAGACCCTTATTCCCGTAGTTAGCTGAACTACGTTTTGCTCTGATTCTCATTCCCGATGAGATACGTAGGCATAAGACGCGATGTCTTAGCGAGCATATTTATCCTTAACCCTTAGGTACCCGAGCTACGAAGACTCTGATTCTCATATTCAGATGAGATACGTATGCAGTGGATGCGACATCCGTGCGAGTCATTTTCTTTGACCCTTTCTTTTAGTAAATAATACATTAGATATAACACACACCCTTTAGACAAGAAACAAACAAGAGTGGATCCCGTAGAGTACTACGGATGCGTAGGGGTGCTAATACCTTCCCTTCGCATAATCGACTCCCGAACCCAAGATTTGGTTGCGAGACCTTGTCTTTTCCTTTCCTTTCTCCAGGTTTACTTCGAGCGTTTCCTTTCCCTCCTTTGGGATAAATAACGCACGGTGGCGACTCTCCTGTCATCTTTTTCTTTCGCCGGTTAGTTTTTCGCATACCGTATTTTTCGGGCTGCGACAGCTGGCGACTCTGCTGGGGATCATGGTTTCCCTAAGCGAGTCCCTCCTAGCTTTTGTAGGTTTCTTGTTTATTGGGTGTTTATTCTTTTGTACAGTTATTTATTTTCAGCATTTACCTGCTTTACCTTATTGCATTCATGTACATATGTTTGCTGTATCTGCTGCCGTTTATCTGTTTGTTGGGTTGGGATTGTTCTATGAGAGATAAGCCCACTACCTAGGCTTGAGTGTACACATAGGTGTTAGAGTGGATAGTCATGAGGCTTGCATGGCATGTTGCTACGTTAAGTCGTTCATGAGACCCACATTCCAGACGAGGTTTCTGTTGGATATATTTTGTCCTATGGGTGTTCCATAACGACAGATATTCCTTTAGAAATCGTCGACTCTGGTGACCATTTCCCGAGAACTCAGTCGAGGCCTTTCCTCCGAGACGCGTTTATGTTAGCCCTGGTGGGCGCATTCTCGCTGCTCAATCCGAGGACCCCGAGACTGGGAACTTGCTTTAGGATATCCTGTTGAGGGGAGTCAGCAGAGGTCTTTTATCCCGTAATAATGCCAAACCTTCAGTGGTAAAAGTATTATTCTCGACTGAAGGGCTGAAGCTGACAAACTTCTGTTCTTAGAACCTACCAGTGAGGGGAGGGTTTGATCTCTACAGATACGGTTTCTGCCAGTGGTGCTGTGATGGTGACTTTGGTTCAGCCAAATTTATGGACATTTATTTCTGGGACGCCGGAGTTCTGTCCGTGGTTTATCAATGGGTTCCGTTTATTTCGGATCCCCGGGTTGAATTTGAAAGTACCTGTTCAGAGGATCTGACTGTCATCCGTTCAGTGGATGTTCCTGTGATGATAGTGATGTAATCTCCAGTTTCGTTTATTTCGGAATTCCCCAAGTCGGATTTATGGTGACTTAGTCCCGATGACTGTGACTAGTTCAGAGAATGGGTCTTCAGATGACTTGGTGGCGCAGTGACTTGCATTCATGCATTTGCATCGCATTCATCTGCATTTAACTCGTGTCTATCCGTACTCAGGGTCCACTTTTTGATTAAGATTCTGGTTGAGAGATGTGTCGCATCACGCGAAAAACCGGCGGGAAAAGAAGAAACAACAGAGCCGCCACCGTGCGTTATTTATCCCAAAAGAGGGAAAGGAAACGCTCAGAGTAAACCTAGGAAAGATCATGGTCTCGCGACCAAAGAGAATGGGTTCGGGAGTCGGTTATGCGAAGGGAAGGTATTAGCACCCCTACGCATCCGTAGTACTCTACGGGATCCAAGCACAAAAGGAAGGAAAAATGGTTGCTAAAACACTGCTCACACACACACACACACTGGCTGAAAGAGACGCAAGAAACTGACTGAAACTGACCCGGCAGGATACCGCATCCTGGGCCTACTTAGTCTATCAGGCATAGACATCAGAGTCGAAGTAGTTCGGACTGGGGAAACGACACATGCTCGCTAGGATATCGCATCCTATGCATACGTATCTCCTCGGACGAGAGAAGAATCAGAGCACTCGTAGCTCGGCTGACACGCACACAAACAAAACTAGGCAAAGGCAAACGTGGAGCCTGAATGCCAATCACTGGACTTACATCAGCATCCGAACCAAAACACACACAAAGAGGCAAACATGGAGCCTGACTGCCAATCACTGGACTTACATCAGCATCCGAACCAAACACACGCAAAGAGGCAAACGTGGAGCCTGACTGCCAATCACTGGACTTACATCAGCATCCGAACCAAACACACGCACACTGGAACCCAAATGCCACTCGATGGACTTACATCAGCTTCCAAGCACACAACAAGGCAAAACAAAGACACAGGCGCCCGGAGAGATCTGCTCATCTCCTGCCTACGTACCTCATCTGGTATGAGGATCAGGGCGACGTAGTTCCCCTACAGAGGGATAAAGGACTAGCCTAACCAGATAACAGAGGGAGACACAACTAGGGAGACTACAACTCGAGCCTAGATGTTATCATGCAAATCAACCCTAAGTTAAGGTTTCTAGCTAATTGGCACAGGGAGCCAGCCTATCCTAGACATGACTTGCACAGGAAGCAAGCCGCACACACACTTAACTTGCACAGGAAGCAAGCCAAGCAAAACCTAACTTGCACAGGAAGCAAGTCTAAGCTAACCCTAACTCGCACAGGAAGCAAGTCAAACAAACATACAAGCACAGGTAGCACACACTATACACAAGCAAGGGGCTCAAACAAGGTTAGGTTTTAGTCGAGGGGTCATATCAACCTCAACAAACAAACCTCTGGAACTGGGTGAATGTGCTCTTAACCTTGCCATTGAGGGGCTAAGGTGAAGCAGATGAAAGGTGAGTGAAGATAAGACTTCACAGCTCTTATCCCTGGCCTGGGAGAGCTTAAGACAAGAATGTGTGGGTTCAGAAAGTGGGAACCCTTCTACACATTTGATACTGACTCAACTGTGCAATTGCACAAGATCTTGGGTTTTTATCTGTAATGCATCAACACAGTGGTGTGAGCAAAACAGAAGACACACTGAATAGCAGGGGATAGGTTGCTTATCCCTTGGTTCTACCAATTGCCTCTTCACTTAGGAGGTCTTTGACTCTGTACAGGGACAAATGTAAACAGTCACAAACATTGCCTCTTAAGGAGGACTTCAGACAGTTGCCTGGCCAAGTAACAGGCCAGGTCTTCCAGACTACATGAAGATGAGGAATATACCTTAATGCAAATTGCTTATATAAGCAAAGCAAAGCAAAAGTTCACAAGGAACTGAGCAACTAAAAGCACCTGAAACAGTCAAGCAGATGTTAGTATGTAACTTCAAAACAAAGCAAAAGGAAACAGTCATCAACAGTTAATCAGAAGCAAATGGATGTGCAAGGCACAAGGCTTAAGGCATGTGAGCCAAGCCAACTACAAAACAAACAAGTTAGTCAATGATATTCAAACAAGCTCAATCAAATAGAAATGGTCTCATTGGTCATTTGTTGGTCAACCTGAAAAGATAAGCTCAAAGGTGAGTAACAGGACCACTAGGGCAAGCCTAGGGTCAAAAGAGAATGAAAAAGTCAAAACAGCAAAGGGCAAGTATCCAAAATCATGTTCAAACAATCAAGAATCAAAACCAATTGGGTTCACATTCATATCAATCATCATCATCATTTCATGAACAAATTAGGTCAAAGCATGGCATATGGAAGCTCATAGAAGTCAACAGAAAGACTTGCATCAAAACCAATCTCAAACATTTCCAAAAATCACCAAATAAATCATGATCAATCACAACCCACAGCATGGTAAGCATGTCAAATTTCATCTCACTTGGACAAGTGGAAGGCAGTCAATGAAAATCAGAAAGTCAAAGCAATTTTGAACATGCTCAAAGAAGTCAACCAAACATGCATCAACTTAGAAAAATCATAAATCAGAGATGGTGTATGATAAATGAATGGGACTAAAACCATGGCAAAGATGAGGATGTCTAGTTATCTCATGTAAAATTTCATGTCCATCTAATAAAGTATGAGGATTTCACAAATGCAATGGCAACATGTGTCACAAAAAGTCAACATTTGACCAAGCAGGGGAGAAAATCTCAAACAATTAGGAAATGCCACAAATAATTCCAAGAAAATTCACATGTAAACTAGACATACAAGAGTAGGTTCATGCAAAAAATCAGATCAATTGGAGGTCCAGAAGCATGGTATCAAAAATCATGAAGTTGCACATCAATGGTGTGACACAAATTGTCACACCCTAATTCAAAAAATCATAACCCACAAACCAGAAATGATAAATTCACAAACTCTACACCAAAATCACCATGAGTGTGTCTAGTTTAAGCACAAAAAGTTTGGGAGCCATTGGATAAAGTATCACCATTTCGCAAATGTTTTGGCAAAGTGTACAAAATATGCATAGATGTCACAAACCCTAATACCAATTAAAATCCATTGATCACAAAATTCTGAAAAAATTATGATAAAATACTAGAGGTCATGATGAGCATTTGGCAAAAAACCCCATGAAAAATGGATTTAAAATGAATGATTTATGAATTTTACAAGATTGGTGATCAAATGAAATAATTATTGAAATGAAAATGAATTAAATTGGATTAATTAAATGGCCGGATGGCAAAAGCGTAATATTGGACCTCATTAAACAAAACGACGCCGTTTAGGCGCGGCCATGGAAATGTTTTGATTGGCTCATGGGCCAACATGGCATGCAGCACGTGAGAAAGAGGAAAATCTGGGCAAATTAGGGTTCTTCCATGTACAGTACATCTCATCCCCTTCCCCAAATCGTGAATTTCAAAAACGCCCAGAAATTGGAATCCAACATATCACTAGAACCAGCACACCACACACATTAAGAATCCATCATCCATTTTTCTTAAAACACGCTAACACTCATGAACCGAAGCTAAACATATTCACACATCAGATTTCAAGTCAACATATCTTTTAGCATAGGCAACCATTTAACATGATTCAAACTTCAAAATGATTAGCATGGTGTGATTTAACTAAAGCATATCATGTTTTTTGGAATGGTTAAGGTCGAGGATTTACCAAATTTGAAGAACAGCTGTGGTGCAGTTGTTGTTTGGTCGTTTTGAAGTGAAACAGTTGCTCTTTATGCTTCTACAAGGTGGATGGAGGAAACGCCTTTGCTCGAAGAAGCTTGAAGATAACTTAATTCAAATCTGCCATGGAAGGGTGCTTTGGAAAACAGTTGCAATGAAGCTGCTTACAGATGGAAAAAAGTGGTTGCAAAGTGCTCACAAGGTTGCTTGGAAGGTGAATCGAGCAAGGCAAGGCTTGGTTCTTTGGAGGATTTTTGAAGACTTTGGAAAATGGCCAAAAAATGAATTTGAGAGAGAGTGATATTTTCTGAGTTAGATGGCTGCCACTAGGGGTTTCATTTGACAGAAAAAATGTTATACCTCTGCTGTTTTAGAGTACAAATCCAAGTTCATGGAAATATGGGATAGAGTTGTTGAAAAATGTACTTTCTTTCCAATTTTCAAGCAAGTTGGCATGGGTGTATGTACTTGCACGAATTTGACTTTGTAACATGACCAAAACCACATTTCTGAACTATTTCAATTGGCCAAATGGTTAGAAAATGATTATTTTGAAAAGTCAAAATCTCACTTTACTTGAAATTAATTCAAGTAAGTCAAAAAATGCCATTTTGATCCATAAGGTTTTGGTACATGAAAGTTACTTTTTTGGAAAGAGGGGATCAAATGTGACTTGTAGGAAAAAACCCCACCCAAATTGGCCAAATGGTTTGAGAGATATGGCCTTTTGAAGTTCAAGAATTTTTGAAAATGATTTGATCATATCTTGCCAACCATACATGGGAATTGAGTGTTCTTGGACTTTTTGGAAATGGGAGAACAAGATCTTCAACTTTCATGTTGGGCAAAAATTCATTTGAAGCTTGTATCATGATGTAAGTTTGAGGATCAAGACTTTCCATTTTGGGCAGGTTTCAATTACAGGTCCAGTTTCCATTTTTGGAAATTTCTGATCTGGCTTCAAATTCTTCCATGATGGTGTTTGACATGATATATGAGGCCTATTTGGACATGAATAAGCTCTCTCAAACCAAATCCCACCATCAAAACCATAAAATCAGACACAGTTGACCAAGTTTGACTTTTTAGGGTTTCTGACTGACTGTGCATTGACTGATGACTTCTGAACATTCAATCCTCGACCAAAACACTTCAAATGGATCCCTAAGTCATGTGAACATATTGGACCAACCCTAAGGCCTTGGCTCCTTGAGAATTGTGCTTGCTTGCTTGACTGACTGATCTCCTGACCAGTTTGACTTAATTTCTTGATTGGCTTGCACTTGAGGCAAATGGGACAATGCAATGCTATGCAGTGGACCATGTTATGCTATGACCTAATGTGAGAATGTATGTACAATGATGGGTGCAAATTTGAGGTGCTACAGCTGCCCCTATTCAATCAGCTGGGAACCCGAATGGATGAGAGCAACGGCTGTCAGACTTTCAGGGTAAACAGGGATTGAATACCAAGAACCGTAGAAATTTGCACAATACAGGGATCCACCAATGGAAACGTCCACTGGGATTTGATATTTGTTACTGGGTATATATTTTTTGGTTTTGTTTTCAAAGGGTACGGCCACATCCAGACATCACAACGATGGTGAATGGGAACAACAATCACAACTAGATGCCAACGGACAACTAGGAAAAACTCAACGTTTATCGGGACCAACGGAGAGGTAACCAGATGTTATTGAATGACTGGAAAAGATACAGCCATACGTCAACGGACGAAATGGGAAAAAACTCAACGTTTACCAAGACCAACGGAGAGGTAAACAACTGGGGACGACCAGGAAAAACTCGACGTTTATCGGGACCAACGGAGAGGTAACCAGACATTAATGAATGACTGGAAGAACTCGACCAGACATCGACGGATGAATGGGAGAAAACTCGACGTTTACAGACATCGAAAGATGATGTTTACAGACACCAAAAAAGACCGACCAGACATTTACTGATGGATGGGAGAAAACTCGACGTTTACAGACATCGAAAGATGATGTTTACAGACACCAAAAAGATCGACCAGACATTTACAGATGAATGGGAATACTCGACGTTTACAGACATCGAAAGATGATGTTTACAGACACCAAAAAGATCGACCAGACATTTACTGATGGATGGGAGAAAACTCGACGTTTACAGACATCGAAAGATGATGTTTACAGACACCAAAAAGATCGACCAGACATTTGCTGATGAATGGGAATAAGAGAAACACAACCAGACGTCAACGGACGACTGGGAAAAACTCGTCGTTTATCGACACCAACGGAGAGGAGGAAACTTCACTAGGGGAGGGACGACGTTATGAACATCGAAAGATGATGTTTACAGACATCAAAGAAGACCAGAAACTTACGCATGACTGGGAATCACCGAAAGATGGTGTTTACCGACACCAAGGAAAGCAAACACACGCGGGTGTTGACGGGATACTGAAATCCACAAGATGACCCGGGCAAGGCTGAACACTTGCAGGGGGGTCTCACTGGGGAGAAGCAGGCTTTCCTTTCACCAACGGATGAGGAAATAAACCTCTATGGGGATTATCAACACCAATTGTTGACTGGAGCAACTGTAGCAAATGCGTTGTACAGGTTGAACAAAAATCCGTCTCTGCAGGGAATACGGTCTAATGGGGTTTCGAACATATGAATGCATATGTTTGATTTTTCTATGGCGTAAAGCTCCATTTATGAATGGAAATGCTACGCGATTTTTGAGGATGCAATGGTTACTACATGCAAAATGCAAATGAACCCTGGCTAGGGAGCCGAAATGATCAGATACTCTGACTCTGTGGGGAGACTCCTCTTGGGGAAATACTCTGCGGGGAACTCTGCTTGGGGAACGGTAAAGCGACTTCACTGGGAGGAAGACTCAACCAATCTTCAGATAGGATAAACCCTGCTTTGAAGAATGTCTGTTACTCCGCTAGGGATAACCCACGCGATCCATAGGTAGAATCAACTCAGCTGGGGATGCTGATATCAGTCTACTACAGAAACCCGTCCAATCCACTGGTAGGATGAACTCTGCTGGAGAAATAAATGCTACTCCATTAGGGACGACCCAACCAATCCATATGTAGGAGAATCACTGCTGGAGATGTATTTCATGAGACCCGCTCCACTCGGGGAACTTGCTGAGGAAAAACCACACCATTCTGCTGAGGAGAACGATCCTAGTGGAGAGAACAACCATAGTGGTGAGAGTAACAACTCTGTTGAGGATGATAACACGTCATATCATACTGGAGATGAATTCCCACAAACCTGCTTGGGATAGGCACTCACGGCCATACTGGAGATAATAGCATCACAAAACCAATTGTTGGGGAACACACCAACAGTCTACTGATAGACTCCACTGGGGTGTTCCCGGGGAAAATAACTGCCAGGCGCTCAGCGGGGATTCTCAACTGGGGAAATCTGCAATCATAGGCCTGCTGGGGAGAAGCAATCCTTAGATCTGCTGGGGAAAGAAGGTACTGTCCACAGGTATCTCTGCAGGGGAAATAACTCTGATAGCTTCAATACTGGCTTGGGCTGGGGAGACGTCCTCCATCCTGAGAAACATTCTGCCCCTGCCCCTGCTGGGGACGTGATAACCTTCAGGCTCGCTGAGGAGACAACGATCTTGAATCTGCCAGGGAGATCACACTCTTAATCCTCTGGGGAGATACAGCTTGTTTGACAGGGGTGTCGGTCGACTCGTCGAACACTGGTATCCATCATCCACCCATAGTGTTGACTTTCCACTTTTAAGAACTCCCAGACTCTTCTGGACTTTTCTGCTCCATCATCTTGTATTCCCAACTCGTCCGTACTTCACGGAGGTTGAACTCTTGGGATTCATACATACTTTCCAATCATCAGACTTTGAAGAGTCTTCTTGATTAAATTTCCAGGATCGTTGTCATAATTCTTCACCGTCTTTTCACGGTTCATCTATCCCTTGCCCCTGGTTGGACTCTGAGGGGATCTCTTGTCAAAAAGGTTCATATTACCACTGGCAAGTGAATGAAGATATCTAACAGCACCTGCACAAGAGATCGTCAGATAAAAACGTGTCCCAGGCATGCCCCAGGTGTTCTGATATTTCAACACTTAGGTCACTCAGACTTCCAAGTAAGATTTCCAAATTTCAATCTCACAAGCATGCATCAGAAGGGACCTCTATGTTTCAAAAATGCAAATATTCTTATCAAAATGAATAGATGTTTTCGTAATCAAAACAGTGATGACACAAAAACAAAATTTATTTGACCGAGCACACGCTTTATTTGACTGGAATAAAAGATGGCTCACAATTGAGCAACACACAGGAAGCAAACCCTGGAAAGAGGTGATTGCACATAAAAGAAAAAAAATCTATCCTAATGGCAACGCGAAACTGTGATCCCATCGGGTTCCAACTCAGTTACACCTCATATGTCCTCAGGACTTTCCGCACCTTCTGTCTTCTGAACAAGACGCTTCCGATCGGTCTCTGTCGGAGATTATCCAAGTCATCATGAGCACAAATGATCATGCTAGACGCAGTTGTTCGTTTCATTCCCTCTTTTGCCTGGACCGCCCTTTCGGGTTTCAGTCCACCGGGATACCCTTTTTTGCCCAAGTCGCCCTTGCGGGTTTTCAACTTGCCGGGTGTACAGTTCTTTTCTTTTATTTTTATCCCTAACTTTTGCCCGAACCTTTCTCTTTTTCTTGGTTCGCCGGGATGCCCCTTTTTTTTGCCTGGACTCTTGATTCTTTTTGTCCAGCGGGTTTCTTTCACGAAGTATTTTCTAACTGCGTCCGCATTCACAGTGGATGGAAAATCGTCGTCATCCGTGGTTGTCAACTACAAGGTTCTGTCAGGGGAAACCTTCTTGACCACAAATGGACATTCATAACTGCTCATCCATTTGCCCCACAATCGTCTTGAGGAGGAATGATCTTTTTTCAACCAACTCTTCCACGTGGTACACGCGAGGTCACACTTCTTGGTTAACAACATGCTTCGTTCACTGGGTACAATTGCCCCATGCCAGGTAACTGTCAGCCCTTTCCCTCAGTTGGGCTCAACGTGTCATTCCGAGTCCTTATCCATTCAGTCTTCTCTGATTTCTCATATTTCTGTGAGGAAGACACTGCCCCAGGTAGATACACATCCCTAGGTTCAATATCCAGGATACAGACTTTATGTTCAGCCACCATTGTTGGTGCAACCAACTGTGATCTGGGAAGCACTAACTTATTCACCTCATCTCCTTCCCCCTCAGACATCGGAATCCGTTCGGATTCGGGGTCAGACCCCTCCTCCGGGATCAGTCACTCTCAATCTTTCGATTTGAGTACCTCGAGATGTCCTCATCAGGGACCTCAAACTTCCTTGGTTGATAACCTTTCCATGGGTTGCTACTAGCTTCTTAAACACATATCTGATCAGATCCATTTTGGACATCCACCAAGTGGCATGAATCAGCATACACTGTCTCAATCGGCGAGCAGCCTATGCCGAAGTACATCAAGTTTTTTTCGAACAGTGAGTGTATTGTTTCACAGTCGATAAACTTTTTGCTTAGGTAAATTGCATACTCTTTTCGACAAGACTAGTCATGCTGACTCAATACGCACCTCGTAGACCCCTCGAGGGTTATCAAGTACCGGATTAACAGTTATTTCTTTCACTGAGGTATCGGAATCAGAGGTTCCTACAACTTACCCTCTTTTTTTTTTTTTTTTTTTTTTTTTTTTTTTTTTTTTTTTAGCAGGATCGACCTCGATTCCTCTGATTCGCTCACAACAAGCCTCGGTAGCTTGATGGACAACACTCCATAAGTGCACTGATTCAGACTCAAAAGTATGAGTTATCTCAATCGGTCAAACAACTTGCCCCAAGTCTACTGGATGCCCCTGTTCTGCTTGGGACTTTGCCATCATGTCATCAACATGGCATTTGCTTTCACGATGAATCATATCACGAAACAAAGTCACCGTAGACATCTGATACGTGGCACCGGCCTCATGTGACGGAACGACATCAACTTAGAACAAGAAGGTGCCCCTTGTGTGATGGACCTGGTTTACTTCATATCATCTAGCAACAATTCAATCTGGTCTGGGCCAAGAAGTCATCCATGAAGATAAACACTGAGACCTGAGCCATATAATCAACCAATACCTCATTGTGATGTGCCGGGAATCCATCTTTCAGATTAGCTCTGCTCGCATCTTGATAGTCTATTCACACCTTCTCTCTTTCTCATCCTTTGTCGGCCTCAGCTTTTGCACAGTCTCCTCCTGATGGTAGTTTATGCCCCAAAACATTGGTATCCCACCTTGGTGTATCTAGATACAACCAGGCACATGTATCAACCTTCTCTTTCAAAAGGGCTACCATTCTGCTCTTGACTTGCCTCTGAAACGACCTCAGCTTTTCGCTTTCTAACCTCGGCGGAGCTTGGAGTAACAATCTTGAATCGCTCCTCGTGTGGTTGAATCACCTTCTCCTCTTGTTTCAATGACCTGGCTAATTCCAGCAAATCACAATCTTCTTCGCCTTTTTCTCTGGCATGATAGATCGAATTGTCGAAGTCATACAGAGGTGTAACCAAATCGTTATCGGTGAGATCAGGAGAGTAATCACTTTGGAACGAGACAAAATCAAAAGGAAAGAGAATGAAAAAAACGTTGCCATTTTTATTTGTTTTTTTCCTTTTTTAAATTGCAAAATTAAATGAAAAATAGGGAACACCGCCTTTAACTACAAAAACATCCATTCATCACTGATGCAAAATGTTGCATAATGAAACACATGAGATGGCCCTTACAATGGACCATTACGTTTCGGGCAAAACGTATGGCTTTCATGCAAACAAAAATTGAAAAACAGAAATACTACTCTTCAGAATGAGTGACAGTGATGCTTTTGGAGTCCTTCCAGTTTCTTGGTACGCACGACTTTATCCACAACTCGAGTTCGCGGTCGCTGTCAACATCTTCACCCACTGAACGGGCATGACCAGGATCCAACATTCCTGCACTGACGAAGGCGTACAGTGGACGACATCCTCTGTCTGGTCTAGACGACTCTAAATCCGGCTGATAACCGACTCCAAACATGTCTGCTTTTACCACGATGTCAATGATCCTCCCCCAGCCTTGGGCCTCTTTGTTCTTCACCACTTCCAGAGCTTGTTTATAAGAAGAAATGGACAGCTTCTTCTTTTTCCCAGCGACAAAGGCATTCTCCACCTGGACGGTTTCAACTGCCAGACTGGGTGCTTTACATCTTTCATTGTCCATTTCTACTTTCTTCATCTTCTGGGTCGGGTCCTTCATCAACACACACCCTTCTGTAGTGACAGTCGCACAAGCATTATCAACAGCAGGGAAGGCTCCATCCCGTAGCAGAAGTTTTGGAACCATAGCCATTGGACCTTTTAGCTGACCCTCTTCAATCACTTCTATTCCTTTCTTGACCTTTTTCATCATCTTTACCTTTACCGGTCCCTGCCTGAGTACGGGGTTGACATCCTCATTCATTATCTGGGCCAAGCTGATAGCCTTGGAGTCCACCAGATCTTGGACAATATGCTTAAAAGCTCTGCAACCTTCAATGCTGTGTCCGGATGCCCCAGAGTGAAACTCGCACTTGGCACTCTCATCATAGTTTGCAGGTCTCCGCTGCTGTTCTATAGGAATCAAAATCCTCGGCCGAACTAATCCCAGATTTCTCAGCCTTTGGAAAAGAAGGGCATAAGTCACAGGTGGTTCCTCAAACTGACGATCCTCATTCTTCTTCTTCACCTGGCTCTTAGCTCCCGGTGTCTTCTGTTGAGGTGGCAGTTGTTGCTGTTGAGCAGGCGGATTGTTGACAGGAGTGGTCACAGTGGCAGCATAAGGATGATAACGATCTTTACTACGTTCTTTCTTTGCAGGCACACCAACTGGCTCAACTTCCCTCTTGAATGGACCACTGTCGGAGGATTTCCTTGCTACAGTACCAGAAGGTTTGTTCACTTCGGAGGACGGAGCCTTCCCCTGGACTTTCTTCACTATCAGCCATTTCTCGATCCTTTCCAATCTTTCAGACATGGCTTTCTGCCCCAAGGCAAGTCCTTGCACAACACTGAACAACTCCCTCATCATCTCTTTCAGTTCAAGGATATCGGCGTTGAGAAGATCCATCAGCTTGGATTTGTTGACCCCCAGCAGGTTATCTGAACAGACGAGCTATGCGCACCGGTTGAATACTAAAACCTACAAAACAACAAATGGGTTAGTATGACTCACACATGCAATGTCTGTCCGTACTAGGAATAATCAGACTTGTTTTTTTTTGTGTTTTTTTTTTTCATTGAGACAGATAAAATTTTATTGACAACATTTTGACATCCGGATGTCTCTCAACCTGAGTCTTAGTTAAAAAATAATGGACCCTGAGTACGGACAGACAGGAGTTGAATGCAGATGAATGCGAGATGATATGATGCAAATGCATGAATGCAGGCCCTTGTGCCACCAAGTCATCTGAAAGCCCAACACTTCTCTGAACCAGTCATATCTGTGGGATCAAGTCACCATAAATCCAACTTGGGGGGTTCCGAAATAAACGGAACCGGAGATTATATCACTATCTTCACAGGAACAACCACTGAACGGGTGACAAACGGATCCTCTGAACAAGTACTCTCAACTCAGCCCGGGGATCCGAAATAAACGGAACCCGCTGATAAACCACGGACAGAACTCTGGCGTCCCAGAAATAAATGCCCCATAATTCACAGTCACCATCAGTACCAAGAGTCACCAACAAATCACCAACCAATCAGCAACTGTACCTGTAATGATCAAACCCTCCCCACTCACGGGTGTTATCTAGGCCAGGGTAAAGTCGAAGAGAAACGCAGCATAAATAACCTTTCGCAGAATACCATCATATACACACCTGAAGTATGTAACGACAATATCCCACCAGGGTCTGAACTGCTCGTGATATCAATGTTCCGCTAAGTGGCGCAATACCACCCGCTTCCCATGAATCACTCTATTCCTAAGTATCCTAAATTTCACTCATGGCCTGGGTATTGGGCCTTTTACCTCAAGTAACTCCCACCCCAACAGAGAGACACAGCACAACCAACAGATGAATATGGATGCAAACATTAATGCAAACAATAAATGCAAGCAGTAAATGCAAATATATACAAATGAATGCAATAAATACAACAAACAGCAACCAAAACCCTAACCTAGAGAGCGCTAGGAGAGACTCGCTCAGGGAAGATGGACCAGCACAGGTCAACTTCTCTATTATCCCCAGCAGAGTCGCCAGCTGTCGCATCACGTGAAAAACCGGCGGGAAAAGAAGAAACAACAGAGCCGCCACCGTGCGTTATTTATCCCAAAAGAGGGAAAGGAAACGCTCAGAGTAAACCTAGGAAAGATCATGGTCTCGCGACCAAAGAGAATGGGTTCGGGAGTCGGTTATGCGAAGGGAAGGTATTAGCACCCCTACGCATCCGTAGTACTCTACGGGATCCACGCACAAAAGGAAGGAAAAATGGTTGCTAAAACACTGCTCACACACACACACACACTGGCTGAAAGAGACGCAAGAAACTGACTGAAACTGACCCGGCAGGATACCGCATCCTGGGCCTACTTAGTCTATCAGGCATAGACATCAGAGTCGAAGTAGTTCGGACTGGGGAAACGACACATGCTCGCTAGGATATCGCATCCTATGCATACGTATCTCCTCGGACGAGAGAAGAATCAGAGCACTCGTAGCTCGGCTGACACGCACACAAACAAAACTAGGCAAAGGCAAACGTGGAGCCTGAATGCCAATCACTGAACTTACATCAGCATCCGAACCAAAACACACACAAAGAGGCAAACGTGGAGCCTGACTGCCAATCACTGGACTTACATCAGCATCCGAACCAAACACACGCAAAGAGGCAAACGTGGAGCCTGACTGCCAATCACTGGACTTACATCAGCATCCGAACCAAACACACGCACACTGGAACCCAAATGCCACTCGATGGACTTACATCAGCTTCCAAGCACACAACAAGGCAAAACAAAGACACAGGCGCCCGGAGAGATCTGCTCATCTCCTGCCTACGTACCTCATCTGGTATGAGGATCAGGGCGACGTAGTTCCCCTACAGAGGGATAAAGGACTAGCCTAACCAGATAACAGAGGGAGACACAACTAGGGAGACTACAACTCGAGCCTAGATGTTATCATGCAAATCAACCCTAAGTTAAGGTTTCTAGCTAATTGGCACAGGGAGCCAGCCTATCCTAGACATGACTTGCACAGGAAGCAAGCCACACACACACTTAACTTGCACAGGAAGCAAGCCAAGCAAAACCTAACTTGCACAGGAAGCAAGTCTAAGCTAACCCTAACTCGCACAGGAAGCAAGTCAAACAAACATACAAGCACAGGTAGCACACACTATACACAAGCAAGGGGCTTAAACAAGGTTAGGTTTTAGTCGAGGGGTCATATCAACCTCAACAAACAAACCTCTGGAACTGGGTGAATGTGCTCTTAACCTTGCCATTGAGGGGCTAAGGTGAAGCAGATGAAAGGTGAGTGAAGATAAGACTTCACAGCTCTTATCCCTGGCCTGGGAGAGCTTAAGACAAGAATGTGTGGGTTCAGAAAGTGGGAACCCTTCTACACATTTGATACTGACTCAACTGTGCAATTGCACAAGATCTTGGGTTTTTATCTGTAATGCATCAACACAGTGGTGTGAGCAAAACAGAAGACACACTGAATAGCAGGGGATAGGTTGCTTATCCCTTGGTTCTGCCAATTGCCTCTTCACTTAGGAGGTCTTTGACTCTGTACAGGGACAAATGTAAACAGTCACAAACATTGCCTCTTAAGGAGGACTTCAGACAATTGCCTGGCCAAGTAACAGGCCAGGTCTTCCAGACTACATGAAGATGAGGAATATACCTTAATGCAAATTGCTTATATAAGCAAAGCAAAGCAAAAGTTCACAAGGAACTGAGCAACTAAAAGCACCTGAAACAGTCAAGCAGATGTTAGTATGTAACTTCAAAACAAAGCAAAAGGAAACAGTCATCAACAGTTAATCAGAAGCAAATGGATGTGCAAGGCACAAGGCTTAAGGCATGTGAGCCAAGCCACCTACAAAACAAACAAGTTAGTCAATGATATTCAAACAAGCTCAATCAAATAGAAATGGTCTCATTGGTCATTTGTTGGTCAACCTGAAAAGATAAGCTCAAAGGTGAGTAACAGGACCACTAGGGCAAGCCTAGGGTCAAAAGAGAATGAAAAAGTCAAAACAGCAAAGGGCAAGTACCCAAAATCATGTTCAAACAATCAAGAATCAAAACCAATTGGGTTCACATTCATATCAATCATCATCATCATTTCATGAACAAATTAGGTCAAAGCATGGCATATGGAAGCTCATAGAAGTCAACAGAAAGACTTGCATCAAAACCAATCTCAAACATTTCCAAAAATAACCAAATAAATCATGATCAATCACAACCCACAGCATGGTAAGCATGTCAAATTTCATCTCACTTGGACAAGTGGAAGGCAGTCAATGAAAATCAGAAAGTCAAAGCAATTTTGAACATGCTCAAAGAAGTCAACCAAACATGCATCAACTTATAAAAATCATAAATCATAGATGGTGTATGATAAATGAATGGGATTAAAACCATGGCAAAGATGAGGATGTCTAGTTATCTCATGTAAAATTTCATGTCCATCTAATAAAGTATGAGGATTTCACAAATGAAATGGCAACATGTGTCACAAAAAGTCAACATTTGACCAAGCAGGGGAGAAAATCTCAAACAATTAGGAAATGCCACAAATAATTCCAAGAAAATTCACATGTAAAGTAGACATACAAGAGTAGGTTCATGCAAAAATCAGATCAATTGGAGGTCCAGAAGCATGGTATCAAAAATCATGAAGTTGCACATCAATGGTGTGACACAAATTGTCACACCCTAATTCAAAAAATCATAACCCACAAACCAGCAATGATAAATTCACAAACTCTACACCAAAATCACCATGAGTGTGTCTAGTTTAAGCACAAAAAATTTGGGAGCCATTGGATAAAGTATCACCATTTCACAAATGTTTTGGCAAAGTGTACAAAATATGCATAGATGTCACAAACCCTAATACCAATTAAAATCCATTGATCACAAAATTCTGAAAAAATTATGATAAAATACTAGAGGTCATGATGAGCATTTGGCAAAAAACCCCATGAAAAATGGATTTAAAATGAATGATTTATGAATTTTACAAGATTGGTGATCAAATGAAATAATTATTGAAATGAAAATGAATTAAATTGGATTAATTAAATGGCCGGATGGCAAAAGCGTAATATTGGACCTCATTAAACAAAACGACGCCGTTTAGGCGCGGCCAGGGAAATGTTTTGATTGGCTCATGGGCCAACATGGCATGCAGCACGTGAGAAAGAGGAAAATCTGGGCAAATTAGGGTTCTTCCATGTACAGTACATCTCATCCCCTTCCCCAAATCGTGAATTTCAAAAACGCCCAGAAATTGGAATCCAACATATCACTAGAACCAGCACACCACACACATTAAGAATCCATCATCCATTTTTCTTAAAACACGCTAACACTCATGAACCGAAGCTAAACATATTCACACATCAGATTTCAAGTCAACATATCTTTTAGCATAGGCAACCATTTAACATGATTCAAACTTCAAAATGATTAGCATGGTGTGATTTAACTAAAGCATATCATGTTTTTTGGAATGGTTAAGGTCGAGGATTTACCAAATTTGAAGAACAGCTGTGGTGCAGTTGTTGTTTGGTCGTTTTGAAGTGAAACAGTTGCTCTTTATGCTTCTACAAGGTGGATGGAGGAAACGCCTTTGCTCGAAGAAGCTTGAAGATAACTTAATTCAAATCTGCCATGGAAGGGTGCTTTGGAAAACAGTTGCAATGAAGCTGCTTACAGATGGAAAAAAGTGGTTGCAAAGTGCTCACAAGGTTGCTTGGAAGGTGAATCGAGCAAGGCAAGGCTTGGTTCTTTGGAGGATTTTTGAAGACTTTGGAAAATGGCCAAAAAATGAATTTGAGAGAGAGTGAGATTTTCTGAGTTAGATGGCTGCCACTAGGGGTTTCATTTGACAGAAAAAATGTTATACCTCTGCTGTTTTAGAGTACAAATCCAAGTTCATGGAAATATGGGATAGAGTTGTTGAAAAATGTACTTTCTTTCCAATTTTCAAGCAAGTTGGCATGGGTGTATGTACTTGCACGAATTTGACTTTGTAACATGACCAAAACCACATTTCTGAACTATTTCAATTGGCCAAATGGTTAGAAAATGATTATTTTGAAAAGTCAAAATCCCACTTTACTTGAAATTAATTCAAGTAAGTCAAAAAATGCCATTTTGATCCATAAGGTTTTGGTACATGAAAGTTACTTTTTTGGAAAGAGGAGATCAAATGTGACTTGTAGGAAAAAACCCCACCCAAATTGGCCAAATGGTTTGAGAGATATGGCCTTTTGAAGTTCAAGAATGTTTGAAAATGATTTGATCATATCTTGCCAACCATACATGGGAATTGAGTGTTCTTGGACTTTTTGGAAATGGGAGAACAAGATCTTCAACTTTCATGTTGGGAAAAAATTCATTTGAAGCTTGTATCATGATGTAAGTTTGAGGATCAAGACTTTCCATTTTGGGCAGGTTTCAATTACAGGTCCAGTTTCCATTTTTGGAAATTTCTGATCTGGCTTCAAATTCTTCCATGACGGTGTTTGACATGATATATGAGGCCTATTTGGACATGAATAAGCTCTCTCAAACCAAATCCCACCATCAAAACCATAAAATCAGACACAGTTGACCAAGTTTGACTTTTTAGGGTTTCTGACTGACTGTGCATTGACTGATGACTTCTGAACATTCAATCCTCGACCAAAACACTTCAAATGGATCCCCAAGTCATGTGAACATGTTGGACCAACCCTAAGGCCTTGGCTCCTTGAGAATTGTGCTTGCTTGCTTGACTGACTGATCTCCTGACCAGTTTGACTTAATTTCTTGATTGGCTTGCACTTGAGGCAAATGGGACAATGCAATGCTATGCAGTGGACCATGTTATGCTATGACCTAATGTGAGAATGTATGTACAATGATGGGTGCAAATTTGAGGTGCTACAAGATGTCCAGATGTCAGAATGTTATTGATGAAAAATTATCTGTCTCTGTGAAACCAAAATCCAAGGAATATTTCTGGTACGGATAGACATTGCATGCGTGAGTCATACTAACCCATTTGCTGTTTTGAAGGTGTTAACCGGTGCGCATAGCTCTTCCATTCAGACATACAGTCAGACTCAACAAATCCAAGCTGATGGATCTTCCCAGCGCCGACATCCTTGAACTGAAAGAGATGATGAGGGGATTGTTCAGTATTGTGCAAGGGCTTGCCTTGGGACAGAAAGCCATGTCTGAGAGATTGGAAAGGATTGAGAGCTGGATGATCAAGGAGAAAGTTCAGGGAAAGGCTCCATCATCCGATGTAACAAATCCCTCTGGCTCGGTAGCAAAGAAACTCTCTGACAGTGGTCCGCTCAAAAAGGAGGTTGAGTCAAGTGGTGTGCCGGCAAAGAAAGAACGCAGTAAGGATCGTTATCATCCTTATGCTGTTGCTGTAACCACTCTTGTTGGTAACTCACCTGTACCCCCGCAACAACCACCACCTCAACAGAAGGCACCGAGAGCTAGGAGCCAGGTGAAGAGAAAGAAGGAGGATCGTCAGTTTGAGGAGCCACCTGTGACCTACACCCTTCTGTTCAGGAGATTGAGGGATTTGGGGTTAGTCCAGCCAAGGATTTTGATTCCCATAGCACAACAGAAGAGGCCAGCACACTATGATGAGAATGCCAGTTGTGAATTCCATTCTGAGGCACCCGGGCACAGCGTTGAGGGTTGTAAAGCTTTTAAGCATGTCGTCCAGGACATGGTGGACTCCAAGACCATCAGCTTGGCCCAGATAATGAGTGGGGATGTCAACCCGGTACCCAGGCAGGGTCCTGTAAGAATGAAGATGGTGAAAAAGGTCAAGAAAGGAATGGAGACGACTGAGGAAGATCAGCTAAAGGTTCCCCTGGCTGTGGCTCCAAAACCTCCGGGGCAGGATGGAGTCTTCCCTGTGGTTGATAATTGTTGTGCAGCCGTTGCCACAGAAGGGTATGTATTGATGGGAGACACGACCCAGAAGATGAAAGAAGTAGAAATGGACATTGGAAAACTTGAAATACCCAGTCAAGCAATCGAAACCGTCCAGGTGGAGAGCGCTCTTGTTGTCGAGAAAGAGAAGAAGCTGTCCATTTCTTCTTATAAACAAGCTCTAGAGGTGGTGAAAAACAAAGAGGCCCGAGGTTGGGGAAGGATCATTGACATAGTGGTGAAGGCAGACATGTTTGGGATTGGTTATCCAGATCAAGAGTCGTCTAGACCAAACAGAGGACGTCGTCCACCGTACATCTTTGTCAGTGCAGGAATGCTGGATTCTGATCATGCTTGTTCAGTGAGTGAAGAGATTGACTGTGACTGCGAGCTCGAGCTGTGGATAAAGTCGTGCGTACCAGGCGATTGGAGGGCCTCCAAAAGCATCACTGTCGCTCATCCGGAAGTGTAGTATTTCTGTTTTAATTCTGTTTGCATGAAAGCCATACGTTTTGCCCGAAACGTACTGGTCCATTGTAAGGGCCATCTCATGTGTTTCATTTTGCAACGTTTTGCATCAGTAATAAATGGATGTTTTTGTGATTAAAAACGGTGTTCCCTGTTTTTCATTTTTTGCAGTTTAAAAAAAATAAAAATGGCAATGTTTTTCGTTTTTCTTTTGAACTTGTCTCGTTCCAACCTCAAAAGTGATTACCCTCCTGATCTCATCGATAACAATTTGGTTACACCTTTGTATGACTTCGACAATTCGATCTATCATGCCGAAGGAGAAGGCGAAGAAGATTGTGATTTGTTGGAATTAGCCGGGTCATTGAAACCAGAGGAGAAGGTGATTCAACCGCATGAGGAGTGCTCAGAATTGTTGCTCCAAGCACCGCCGAGGTCAGAAAGCGAATATTGAGGCCGCTTCAGAGGCAAGTCAAGAACAGGATGGTATATGTGCACCTGGTTGTATCTAGATACACCAAGGTAGGATATCAATGTTGTGGAGGCACGAGTTACCATGGAGAGAAGACTGTCCTCTAGGGAAGCGGAAATCGGTGCTGAAAGATGAGAATGTGTGTGGACTGTCGAGATGTGAGTTGAGCTAAGCTGAAAGATGAATTCCCGGTACGTCACAACGAGGTATTGGATTGATTATAATGCTCAATTTATCTTCATGGATGGCTTCTTGGCCGAGACCAGATTGAACTGTTGCCAGATGATATGACGTAAACCATGTCCATCACACAAGGGGCATCTTCTGGTTATAAGGTGATGTCGCTCAGTATCGAGAAGGCCGGTGCCAAGTATCAGAAGTCTAGGGTGACTTTGTTTCGTGATATGATTCATCGTGAAAGCAAATGCCATGATGATGACATGATGGCAAAGTCCCAAGCAGAAGAGGGGCATCCGGTGGATCAAGTTGTTTGACAGGTAGAGATAACTCATACTGTTGAGTTCGAATCAGCACACTTATGGAGTGTTGTCCAGCAAGCTGCCGAGGCATGTTGCAAACGAAAGAGGAATCAAGGTTGATCCTGCAAAAAAAAAAAAAAAAAGAGTAGTAGGAACCTCTGATTCTGATACCTTCCGGGGAAGAAACGACTGCTAATCTGGTACCTGGCAGCCCTTAAGGGGTCTATGAGGTGCGTATTGAGTCAGTATGACTAGTCTTGTCGAAAAGAGCACGCAATTTACCTAAGCAAAAATTTTATCGACTGTGAAACAATACACTCACTGCTCGAGAAAACTTGATGTACTTTGGCATAGGCTGCTCGCCGATTGAGACAGTGTATGCTGGTTCATACCACCTTGTGGATGTCCAAAATGGATCTGATCAAGTATGTGCTTGAGGAGCTAGCATCGAACGGACGGGTTGTGAGAGGGCAAGTGATGTCGACTGAATACGATATTCAGTATACCTCCTAGAAAGCAACCAGGAGGAGGGTATTGTATGGTTATCTCGCCCAACAGCCCACTGATGATTGTCAACCAAGGAAGTCTGAAGTCCCTGATGAGGACATCTCGAGGTACTCGAATCGAAAGATTGAGAGTGACCGATCCCGGAGGAGGGGCCTGACCCCGAATCCGAACGGGTTTTGATGTCTGATGGGGAGAGTTTAAAGAGAGTGAGCTAGTGCTTCCCCGATAACATGTGAACGCACCAATGATAGTGGCTGAGTACGAAGTTGGTATCCTGAGTGTCGTACTTTGGTACGTGCATCTACTGGGGCAACACCTTCCTCATGCGGTATGGGATAGAAGTGATATTACCTGCTGGAGGCTAGATTTCATTGTAAAGAGTCTGGATGGATGAGAAGTTAGAAAAGGGCGAGTGGATGAGAACTCGGTATAACGCGTTGAGCCTGGTTGGGAAAAGAGGCTGACAGTTACTTGTCATGGGGCAGTTGTACCCAGTAAATGAAGCGTGTTGTTGACCGAGAAATGCGACCTCGTGGGTAGCATGGAAGAGATGTGGTGTTGAAAAGGATCCTTCCTTCTCAAGACGATCGTGGGGCAAGTGGATAAACAATTATGAATGTCCGTTCGTGGTCAAAAAAAAGGGGTTTCCTCTGACAGAGCCTTGTCGCTGACGACCACGGATGATGAGGATTTTCCATCCCCTGTGAATGCGGACGCAGTTAAAAGATACTTCGTGAAAAAGAGACCCGCTGGACAAAAAGAATAAAAGAGTCCAGGCAAAAAAGGGCATCCCGGCGAACCAAAAAAAGAGAGAAAAGGTTCGGGCAAAAGTTAGGGATAATAAAAGAAAAAAACTGTACACCCGGCAAGTCGAAAACCCCACAAGGGCGACTTGGGCAAAAAAAGGTATCCCGGTGGACTGAAACCCGAAAGGGCGGCCCAGGCAAAAGAGGGATTGAAACGAACAACTGCGTCTGACATGATCGTTTGTGCTTGAGATATGACTTGGATAATCTCCGACAGAAACCGATCGGAAGCATCTTGTTCAGAAGACAGAAAGTGCGGAAAGTCTTGAGGATATATGAGGTGTAACTGAGTTGGAACCCGATGAGATCACAGTTTCACGTTGCCATTAGGATAGATTTTTTCCTTTTATGTGCAATCACCTCTTTCCAGGGTTTGCTTCCTGTGTGTTGCTCGGTTGTGAGCCATCTTTTATTCCAGTCAATAAAGTGCGTGTTCAGTCAAATAATTTTGTTTTTGTTTTCATTACCGTTTTGATTACGAAAACATCCATTCGTTTTGATAAGAATAGTTGCATTTTGAAACATAGAGGTCCCTTCCGATGCATGCTTATGAGGTTGAAATCTGGAAATCTTATTCGGAAGTTTGAGTGACTTAGGCGTTGAAATATCGGAACACCTGGGGCATACCTGAGGCACGCTTTTATCTAACGATCTCTGTTGCAGAGCCTGATCAGGGGCAAGAGATAGTTGAACGGTGAAAGGCCCGTGACAGAGTTGTGACGGCGACCCTGGAGGATTAATCATCTTCAAAGTCTAAGGACTGGAAAGTTTGTATGAATCCCAGGATTTCGATCTTCGTGGGATGAATCAGAAGAGTCTAGGCGAGTCTGGGTGTTCTCAAAAGAGGAAAGCCGACACTGTGGGTGGACGATGGATGCCAATGTTCGGCGACTCGACAGGTGTTCCGTGTCCAATAAGCTGTATTTCCCCAGTAGGTGTGAGGGGGTTACCTCCCTAACAGATTTGAGATCAGTGTCTCCTCAGCGAGCCTGAAGGTTACTGCCTTCCCAGTAGGATTTGTGTTGATGGTTTTCCCTCAGCAAGATCCCCAAGCGGATCGGGTTCGGAGAAAATCATCCCCAGTAGAGATAAGAATGGGTTGCCTCCCCTAGCAGGGTAATCTCCAAGCAGTTCGGGTTCGATGGAATGCATCCTCAGCAAGGTTTGTCTTTCCCCAGCAGGGTGGAAGTTGACGTGATTATAAGATCCTCAACACAGTTCCTGGAGTTCCCCGGTGTTTGTCTCTGGAGGAGACGTGTGTTTATGCATTCATCATTTAGATAAGCGTAGCATATTGCATCATTAGTGCATAGCATTTCCATGATCATGGGGCATTGTGTAAAACAAAAAAAAACTCATGCATCCACATTGCAAACATGTCCATTAGCCCTAGGCCGTGGTGACCAGCCGAGATTGGGTTGTTGGAAAGAGTTTAGCATCGCGCCATTGGATCGGCTTCAGAATTGGGTTCATCAGCATGGTTGAGAAGTTGGTGTTTTCCCAACAAGTGACTCCTTAGTTGAGTGGGTATCCCCAGCAGTGTTACTCCTTGAAGTTGGCAGCATCTTGCAAGCTTGGGTCCATTCCCTTAGCAGCAGTGGGTGTGTCTGATCTCTCCATGTAGAGTCTACCCCTTAAGCAGAAAGTGTCTACCATTTCCTTCTACGCTCCCCACTGAGTTATATCCTCGTGGATGACGGTTGTTTCTGTTCCCTCCCTGACGGGATGGGTTTTCCCTATTGAGTTCTTTCCTCATTAGGATGAGTCTTGATTCAATTTGCCTTCTTGGATCGATCCTAAATTGGCTTCTTGTTCGCTGTCTCTTGTGCTTCCCTGGGGCATAAATGAATAGTCGCTCACTAACCGGCACTCATTCATCTCATCCTCAGCGGAATTTTTTGGCTTCTACCAACGAACCGGTAGTTGTAAGTCCTATCTTCGTGGTTTTCTACCTACAAGCTGGTAGTTGTAAAATCCCACTTTCACCCCCTAGCAGAGGTAGCCTTTGTGGTTCATGCTGTTTGTGGCTTCTACCAACGAACCGGTAGTTGTAAGTCCTATCTTTGTGGTTTTCTACCTAATAGCTGGTAGTTGTAAAATCCCACTTTCATCCCCTTGTTGGAGTTAACCCTTTGTGCTCATCCTATCGATGACTGGTTACTTTTCCGTGGTTTTCTGCCTACTAACCGGTAGATGTAATCCCCTCTTTGTGGTTATCGGTACCCGGTTGGCGGTATTGATATTCTTTTCCCCTCTGGATACTTGCCTTGATCAAGCAGTATTGTCCCCCATTGGGTCTTCCCCTTCTTTTTGGATACTTGCTCCGAGTAAGCAACTTTATCCTCTTTTGATTGGTCATCTTTGCATGCCTAGTCCTGGTACCCTGATGCCTTTCTTTTCGGTCGATTATTCATTTAACAACCTACAACCCGATTATGGATAATCTTCCATGCGAGTGTATTATCTACGTTTTGACGGCTATAGATAATATATCTCATGCACTCTTTGGTCAATCTTTCGATTGTTATCCCCAGCATGGGTCTTTGGCATGCGTGTCGGCTCACGTATCACTGTTTTGTTACCTTCGCCGATGCTGATAGACATGAAGAATTTTCCGGTGTTCAGACCGAGGTGGTATCCAGACCGAAGTGGCATTCAGGCCAGTTTTCCCGATATCCAGACCGAAGTGGCATTCAAGCCAGTCTTTCCCGATTTTTAGATCGAAGAAGTTCCCGGTATCCAGACCGAAGTGGTATTCAGGCCAGTTTTCCCGGTATCCAGACCGAAGTGGCATTCAGGCCAGTTTTCCCGGTATCCAGACCGAAGTGGCATTCAAGCCAGTCTTTCCCGATTTTCAGATCGAAGAAGTTCCCGGTATCCAGACCGAAGTGGTATTCAGGCCAGTTTTCCTGGTATCCAGACCGAAGTGGCATTCAGGCCAGTTTTCCCGGTATCCAGACCGAAGTGGCATTCAAGCCAGTCTTTCCCGATTTTCAGATCGAAGAAGTTCCCGGTATCCAGACCGAAGTGGTATTCAGGCCAGTTTTCCCGGTATCCATACCGAAATGGCATTCAAGCCAGTCTTTCCCGATTTTCAGATCGAAGAAGTTCCCGGTATCCAGACCGAAGTGGTATTCAGGCCAGTTTTCCCGGTATCCAGACCGAAGTGGCATTCAGGCCAGTTTTCCCGGTATCCAGACCGAAGTGGCATTCAAGCCAGTCTTTCCCGATTTTCAGATCGAAGAAGTTTCCGGTATCCAGGCCGAAGTGGCGTTCAGGCCAGTTTCAGATTTCCGGTGATCAGACCAACATTGATACTCTCATATTCCGATGCTTAGTGCGGCGTTCAGGCCATGGGTATTCCTATGTTACCATTTATTTTGGTATTCAGGTCAACTTTCCGTTTCGGTACTCAGGCCGATTTTCACCGTATCAGACGGATTCTTCTTTTGAGATTGCTTCTTTGACGATGCTGACAGGCATTGTTTCATAGGGATTCAGGATCAAAATCCGGGTCTTCTTAGTATTTAACCATCTCCCACTATGATCATATGAAGAATATCCTACTTCATATTCTCTAGTTGAAGACGTTTAAATAGGGGCAACTGTCATACCCCGATTTTGCTCCTGAATTTTTTATGTTTGTTTGGCATGCTTGGCCTAACCTAACTTTGGTTTTACATGAGGATTGGTTTTGATCCAAAGTCATGGTGTTGTGATTGTGGATACCTCTATGGTCTGGGTCATCTGAACAACCAAGTTTCTTGTGTTTCTAACCACTTGCCAGTCTTGTTATTGGTTCATGGATACTATAACCTTATGGTCTTATTTCATGGTTTTGTTCATACACATTATCAGTCAAGTTATTTTCTTCTCAAGAGTCGAACATTCAAGCAAATTGTGAAAACAATCTCCAATCATTTTTTCAACCATTTGTTAATCCATTTCAATTTATTTCATGTCGTTGTTTAAACCAGTACATTTGATTCCATACAAGAAAAATAAAAAAATTGACACTTTTGACCAGTTGTTGACTTTGGTCAATAGTTGACTTTTTGGTCAACTTTGACCAAAGTCAACCCAAATTCATTAAACCCAAAAATTCACCCATAATAGTCCATTGAATTCCATTTACAAGAAAAATACAAAAAAATGAATGAACTTTGACCAATTTGTTGACTTTGGTCAGCAATTGACTTTTTGGTCAACTTTGACCAAAGTCAACCCTCATTTGCTTTTGCCCATCCAAACTTGGCATGACCCTTTTGCTTCAATGTACATCCCATCCTCATCTTCAAGGTCCGAATCACACTACAAATTCACAACAAGCCTATGCAATCCGATTGGCAAAGGAAAGGCAACTGCATCAGCAGCGTTATATTCAACAGCAGCAACAGCAGCTTGCTGCAACAAATGCACCGATTCCACATGGTCAAGCACAAAGTTCTCAGGCCCAATCACAAAGTTCATCTCAGCAAGTATCTGTTTCACCTGCAACACCATCATCTCCTTTGACTCCGATGTCATCTCAGCATCAACAGCAAAAACATCATCTGCCACAACCTGGGTTCAGTAGAAATCCTGGTTCTAGTGTGACTAGTCAAGCAGTGAAGCAACGACAACGGCAGGCACAACAGAGGCAGTATCAACAGCCTGCGAGGCAGCATCCTAATCAGCCACAGCATGCACAGGCTCAACAGCAGGCTAAACTTTTGAAGGGAATGGGAAGAGGAAACATGTTGATCTATCAGAACGATTCTGTTGATCCTTCTCATATAAATGGATTATCTGTAGCTTCAGGAAGCCAACCTGTTGAGAAAGGTGATCAAATCACGCAAATGATGCAAGGTCAAACTTTATATCCTGGATCTGGTTTAGATCCAAGCCAACCACCCAAGCCACCAGTTTCTGCTCATCCTTCTAATAATTGCCAATTGCAGCAGAAGCTACATTCTGGATCAACCAGCTCTTCATTGAAGCAACATAAGCCATTGGCATCTTCTTCTGACAGTAACATACAAATTCCAGTTTCACCGGTTTATTTCAGGTCATATAGCTACATCAACACAGCCTGCTGCTGTTGCTCCCAACCATCACCAACTGCAGGTGCAATCTCAGACACAGTCTAAGCAAATTAATCAAACGCAACCAAATATTCAGACGACATTGCAACATAATTGTCAGGGGCATTCTGAGTCATTAAGTGCATCTCAACCTGATTCACTTAAAATTGATCAACAACCTGGAAATAGTGCTTCTCAAGTCAGTACAAGCACCTCAATGTCTCAAGGTTCTATGGATTCAGCTAGTGTGTTAGCAGTTGCTCATACCGCGTCTTCTCAGTGGAAATCATCAGAACCACCATTTGGTTCCCCCAATCCAGTTATTCAAGTGAGCTCTGTGGAGGGCACATCTATTGGAAATTCAGCTGCAACTGAGTCATTGACTGTTAATCAGGGGCAGGACCCACGGCAGTCGTCGGCTAACTTGCCTTCTCATGCACGTAATTCCGGGCCACAGTGGCAGCATCATCAGCCTTTGTCTCTTAAACAACAATCTTTGTTGCAATCCAAACCTTGCTCTTGTTCTTGAACACAGGCTCCGTCTTCTCACAGAACCAAACACTTGTGTTCCAGAGAGAAAAAGAAACAGCACTGAACAAAGTGGTGTTAATGTTGATGGTAATGTTTTAGCTGCTTCAAATGTTAATAACTCTTCAGTGAAACTCATGAACCGTGTTGATGATGTTGTTCCAACAAGTTTACATTTTTCTGACTCTTCAACTCTTCTGAATCAAAACCAAAATCAAAACATGTTTCCCAATTGGGGTGCTACTCAAATCAACAACAACAACCCTTCAGTTTCGCTAGTTACTTTACCTTCACAACCACTTCCACATCAACATGGCTCAATGCATGGCTTCAAGCCATTCCATGTCAGAACCTGCAAAGTAGCAATAATCAGCAGCAGGGAAATGGTTTACAGGAGTTCAGTTCATCATCATTCACAATGTGGTAGCAACAAGTATATTCATTATGGATGTCATCTTACATCATACCTAACCACATCAATAACAAATCTTACAAATAATGGCAGCACATAATGCATTATGACCAACCTTCAAGAAATGGAAGTTGATAATCTACCAAACCTTCAATCTTTTGTCATGGATGATTTACCTAGCAGTTTGCAGGAACTGACTGTTGGCTCTATTGGAGGGATTATGTGGAATACTAAGCCAACTTGGGAGCATCTCACTTGTCTTTCAGTGTTGCGAATTAACGACGATATTATGGTGACCACGCTGATGGGGGCATTTCTACCTTCATCTCTTGTGACACTATGCATTTGTGGTCTTAGTGATACAAGCTTTGACGGGAAGTGGCTTCAACATCTCAATTCTCTCCAAAATCTTGAGATTGTTAATGCTCCCAAACTTAAGACTTTGCCAAAAAAGGATTGCCTTCATCTCTCTCAGTACTAAGTATGACTCGTTGTCCATTATTGGAAGCAAGTTTGCGGAGGAAGCGAGGGAGGGAGTGGCGTAAGGTTGCTCACGATCCTGCCATAATTATCGATGACGAATTGATCACATAAGTTTCATGTCTAGTATTCCATTATGTGTCACTCCTGCTGCTGCCCAATCTTGCTGTTGTGAAAAGCCAAATTCACATACACGAACTGCTACCAAATCCAGTAAATGTCTTAGTGATGAGGCACAGTCCCAGAAATGAAAAGGAGAAACAACTCACCGCAAATATGTCAGATTGGCCAAGTTCTTCAAGTGGGATTGTTGGCTTGCAACAAGATGGCAGCAGTGGAATCTTAGGTATCCTCAACAATATCATAGCACCTAGAACAGGCAACATTGTAGAATCAACACAAGGCCAACCATTACGCTCACACCTCGTAACACATTTCCTGCAGCAAAACAACAATCGAATCGTGAGAGAAAATTCCATTCTTGGCGGAAATGATTTGCACAGCCCAAAGTTACCCGGTCAGGGAAATCAAAGACTTCGTTTCAGTTCGCTCAACCCAAAATCACGATGAAAAGTCCTTGTGATGACTGAAGTTGTAACTTCCTTCTAATTTTTCACTGCAGTAAACAATACAGGTAATTAGCAAAGGCAGTAAATCCAGAAATTCCCAATTTGGAATAGAGATGAAATTCAAAGAAGAAAGCTTGCGTTCAGTTTACCTTTCCAAGGCCAAGCATCAAAGGGGTCAATCCAGTTTCTGAACATCAAAAAGTGCTTTGCAGAGTTACTCTTCTGGATTACCAAAGGCACCTTTGAAACCCTAATTCACGGAGGATAAAAGAGGAGGAGAAATCAGTAAGAGCTGGGAGGCAATTTTGAAAAGCACAACAGAGAAAATTGGAGGCGGACAAAGATTCTACCAAGAACCCTAAATCCCCAACTCAAAAAAGAGATCGATTGAGAGAAGCGCAACGAAGGAGAAAGCAGAAGGAGGGTCACGTACCTGTTCGTTCACTTCCAAGACATCCCAATCTGGTAGAATTCTCGCCCTTTTGTCGTTCCCTATTCAGATGCATAAATGTGTGCTTATCTACTACCTTCCAAACCTGATTGTTTTCTATGCAAATTATGTTGTTTTTCTTCTTTCGTATGGATGATTCGAGTCGGATCTCGTGGACTAGGTTTAGGGATTCGTTGTGTCAGTTGCATTTGTTTTCTTCTTGATACTTAGGTTTGGTTACTGTTAGTAGGGTTTGGTTTTGTTTTTGGGGGAGTAAGCTGAGAGAGGAGAAGAGAGAGCGAGGGAGCTAGACGAGGACGACGACACTGTTTCATTTCGTTCTTTTTACTATTTAATTTATTTTGTTTTTTTAATACAAAAATCAGAAAATGTTTATATGTTCTTGATTTCTTTTTTATTATTTATTCTTTTTATTATTTAACTTAATTTGTTTTTAACAGAGATAATACGAAAACCATGAAAATGTTTGTTTTATTTTTTATTTTATTTTAAATTTTTAACCCAGTTCATTTATTTTTGGCAGTACTTCAATAGCAGATAGTGTTGAATGGCCTAGTGGAGAGAGGGTAGTTGAATAATATTAGGTGGGGAGGGTTCAATACTCATGTGTGTTGCTTTTGCTTGTTATTTGATTTTATCTTCCTTTAGCATTTTTTATTCTTTTAGTATGTTGATTAATATCTTTTATATACTCATGATTTCATTTGTTAATAATGCATAGTTGTTGTATTTTAGTTTAGTTCAAAACCATTTTTTTTTAAAAAAACTATAAAAATCATACTTTTCTCGATTTAATATCGAGCCCATTTTTACACCCTCGTAAGTCGATTGCTTTTTAAGCATCGCCATCAACCTCACATAGCTTACTCTTGGGCTTTCTTACAATGAGACATGTCCCTTGCACTTACACTCATACATTGTTTAATGCTTCATTATTTCATTCTTTGATTATTTGATTTGATCATATACTTGTTTATATCTTTATTGTTTGACTGTTGCCTACTTGTATGATGTATGAGGCATATATTTACGTTGTTTGATTGCCATGACAACCCCCATTCATAACAAATGTATCCCTCTCCCATGAAATGTATAATATTTATTCTTTCATTCTTTATATCACCTGTTAATACAAGAATTAAAATGAACATTCGATAACCATTTCAAAACAAGATCAAAACCTCGATCCAACGTCGAGTAATCATTTTTCAAAACCTAACAGAACCAGCACGTATTCATCCACCCTTTTGTAAGTCGATTGCTTTATGCATCGCCATCAACCTTGTAAGTCGATTGCTTTATGCATCGCCATCAACCTTGTAGGTCGATTGCTTCATGCATCGCCATCTACCCTTATCCCTAACACTTCTCCTTGCTCCATTCGTCGATTCTTGTTCCGATTAGGTAGCACCCATTAGATAGAACCCTTTGTATGATAACATAGGTAGGATTCCCATATTCCTTTGCATGCTAACATTAGGTAGATATTCCCATTTGTAAATCCTAACACTTAAGCACATATTGCATGACAACTTTAGGGCAGAGTTTCCCCACTTCTAGACCTTTCCGAGCGTCTACGATCTTGTGGCATGTAGTCCGTCCTATTGCAAAGAGGTAACTGCCTAAGACTCGATTCAGCGAGCTACGACACCTACTACTAGGGCGTGAACACATTGCCCACTCTCTTTTGACACAACTGGTGTCCTCCTTCTCTAAGTCCATATTCAGATGGCAACCCCTATCTAGGGGAACTACATCGCCCTGATCCTTGTTCCAGACGAGGTATGTAGGCAGGTGGTCGTGCGAGACCACTCCGGGCACCTTTCTTTTTCTTTTTGTGTGTGTTTTGGTTCGGATGCTGATGTAAGTCCAGTGATTGGCAGTCGGGCTCCATGTTTGCCCTTTTGTGTGTGTTTTGGTTCGGATGCTGATGTAAGTCCAGTGATCGGCAGTCGGGCTCCATGTTTGCCCTTTTGTGTGTGTTTTGGTTCGGATGCTGATGTAAGTCCAGTGATTGGCAGTCGGGCTCCATGTTTGCCACCTTTTTATGTGTAGGTGTCTTGTTTTGTTTGGCGTGCGTGAGCCGAACTACGGCAACTCTGATTCTCATGTTCAGATGAGATACGTAGGCACAAGATGCGATGTCTTGCCGAGTTTGACTAACGACTAACAACTAATCCTTGTTTGCTTTCGCCCTCGTTGCGATCCTTTCTCTCGCCCTCGTTGCGATCGAGACATTCCCTTTCTCTTGCCCTAGTTGCAATTGAGACCCTTATTCCCGTAGTTAGCTGAACTACGTTTTGCTCTGATTCTCATTCCCGATGAGATACGTAGGCATAAGACGCGATGTCTTAGCGAGCACATTTATCCTTAACCCTTAGGTACCCGAGCTACGAAGACTCTGATTCTCATATTCAGATGAGATACGTATGCAGTGGATGCGACATCCGTGCGAGTCATTTTCTTTGACCCTTTCTTTTAGTAAATAATACATTAGATATAACACACACCCTTTAGACAAGAAACAAACAAGAGTGGATCCCGTAGAGTACTACGGATGCGTAGGGGTGCTAATACCTTCCCTTCGCATAATCGACTCCCGAACCCAAGATTTGGTTGCGAGACCTTGTCTTTTCCTTTCCTTTCTCCAGGTTTACTTCGAGCGTTTCCTTTCCCTCCTTTGGGATAAATAACGCACGGTGGCGACTCTCCTGTCATCTTTTTCTTTCGCCGGTTGTTTTTTCGCATACCGTATTTTTCGGGCTGCGACAACGAGCCTTAAGAAGTTGAAAAAGAATGAGAGGGAGTATTCTTATCCTTATTCTAAATATCTTTTGATACGGGACGCTTGACCTAGTTATTCAAAGTATTCACCTCCACTCATAGACTTTTGTGCAATTCAAATCAAAACAACTTTCAACTTTCATCCTCAAACCAATAATTCAATAATTCACATCAACAACATCACTCTCTTTGGACCAAACACAATACTCTGTGGACACCCATACACTCTTGAGGTTAATCACCTTTTATTGGTTAAAACACCTCCTTCATGGATTAATCACATCCTCTTGGTTAAATACCTATATCTAAACCATACAACTCTCTTTGGGTTAATCACCTTCTCATAGTTAAAACCCTTTTCATGCATGTCTTTCTTGAGTCTCAACGCTTAGGCATACCCCTTTTCATGCATGTTTTCCTTATGGGATCCAATACGTAGACAAACCCCTCATTTTTTCATGCATGTCTTTCTTGTGAGACCCAGTGCTTATGCATACCCTCTGTTTTTATGTTTGCCTTGTAAGACCCAATGCTTAGGAAAACCATTACTCATGAATGTTTGTCTTGTGAGACCTGGTGCTTAGGCAAGCCATCTTATGCAGTCTAGTACTGGGAGACATGTTCGACAATCGAATCACTAGTGTCGACAACGAACTTGGTGAATTTTGAGACTTTCCATCCCCTAGCCAAATTGGCTTACCTTACATACTCAGACAATGGGGATATATAGTTTGGCCTGTGGAGGCCTACGTTGAGGCCATTCTGGACCAAAACACGTTCAATGACGTTGGTGATATTATCATGTACCCCATATGTTGTCTTGTCGGGCTTGTCTCTGGACATGGTCAACATCTTGATTACGCTGCACCAGAAACATGTCGAGGCCTTCCAGCCTTTGATCGTGTTCGACAACCCTATTTTCCGGGGGGTTAACCCCCTGGAGAATGTTATGCACTGGAGTTGAGGGCGCTGGTGGTGCCCCTAAAAAATCAACAATCCTACCCATTTGGTGGGTTAACTGTTGATAACTCCTAGTTGTGTTTTCTAGAAGTGGGATAAACATGTTTCCTATTTTTTGTATAATCGTGTGAACCATATTGTGGTTACTTTTATCCATTAACTATCTCATGACTTAGAGAGAGCTATTGGTTAAAGATAAAGCACCCCGTGGAGGGAAATATCCCATACCTCTTGGTGGTTGTCCTAGTTGGCCAATGTTGCCCATGATGGACGCTGAAGCCAAATATGGATTGAAGGGCGATGATGTTGCCATCACGCTCTCTGAATATATTGACGTGCTAGGGCGCAGGCTTGCCATCATTGCAGTTGGCATTGCCATACAGTTGTTCCTTTTGAGGCAACGAGAAGCCTAAATAAGGAGGTTTATGGTCTCTTAGGTTCCATGCCTCCCTAGAAAAGGTTGGTGTGGTTGACGCTTTTGGTGATGAAATCCCCACATCGAATATGCCACCTCTTGACTTATGAGAGTGGGCATCTCCTCGACTGAGATTGGAGCCACAAAACTGCTGACACTAACAATCGTTGATTGTCCTCTTGGATTTGGAGTATTACTTTGGGAAGAAGTTTGGTTTTTTTGAGACATACCGAAAGGATGTTTACCACTCCTTAAGTACATACAACACAGAAGACCACAAAAACGGAAGACACCAAAACAAAGCGTAAGACACTACTTTTCTATAAAAGTATTCGCACAAAAGGGTCCCGCCGAGCGTGCCAATTTTTTTACCAGTATTTTTGGTAAACAATCAAGAGTTTGAAAGTTTATTAGATTAACTCGAAAAATCTCTAAAATCATTTGTGCAAATAATTTGTGTGAACACATTTGCGTGTGAATTGAATGCAGCATAACAAAAAGACTAAATAAAATTAAGTTGTGATAAATAATAAGGTCAAATGCATTAAATGACATTAAATAAAGCAAAACAAAAATTACATGTTCCGTTAAAGGAAATAAAAAAACTTTAAAAAAATGGATGGACGCAGATGCATACATGTTTCTCGCTTAACTATTTCGCTCTTTCATTCGGGCATTCCAGTGGTATGGAGAGTATGTATGAAATTTTGCAACCTTTAATCCTATGTATGAGTCTGTTATTTATTCTATTTACAAAATAACCGTCAACGGCAGTTATGACCACTAGAAAATTAGTTGTACTTGCTCTACGTTCAATCCTTCAAGTTCCAACTAGTCCACATATGTGTGTTCGAAGATGCTATTTGCTTCAATTTATTTATGTGCTAATCATAAAGAATCTTTTGTTATGATGCATGAGAAGTTGGCTTACCACTATTCAACGTTGTTATCATTAGTTGTTGGAGTGTTTTTTATTAAAATGTAACTTTTTTCTACTTTTCTTTCTTTGTTTACTTCTCTCATGTGTATCAGGGAAAAAATGAAAAGAGGACACATTAACAAAAGAGCAATGTGACCCACTTGCTTTTATTTGGATTAATTAGAATATATGATTTGAATGGTTGCATGCATAAAGAGAACATCGGGTAGGGTGGGTAGAAAAAGTAGTGAATTATTCTCGGTATGTGTGCTTGACTTACCTTTGGTTTTAGATGAGTGTGTGCAAGCATCCAATACAGTTTTGAATTGATATATTTTAATCCATTTAATACCTAAATGCATTGTACACGAGGGAAAAAGAAGAGATTGGATGGAAACATGCATATATTGGTCGTGATTGTATGTATATTGATTCAATCAGCATAGGTAGTCTTTGTCAAAAAAGTGTTGTAGTTGGTGGAAATGTGTAAACATTCCTACTAACCATATCACCCAATTGATTCAAGGTATCAAACAAAACAAATGTAGACAACGAATGTTGACCAAAATAATAGTATTTATGTTTTACCCTTAATTTGTTATATGAAGAGATTTGGAGTTAGTGGAAATAAGCTATGTTGAGTTAGGCATTATAAAATTTAAGTATTGTATGATCAAAAAGTATAATGTTTAAGTCTAATTTATAGCTTAACTTAGATTTGATTTTAACTCAATTATAATCTTTTTGAAAATCCGATTTAGCATGTTAACATATGTAAAAAGTTTAAATAGTCTTTTAGTTTATTTTAAATTTATGCGTTTTTTGTTTTAATCTTTAAATCTTTTGTGGAAATAATCTTTAAAATAACTTTTTTTGTTTTTAGTCTTTAAAATCAAAATGGATAGAAAAAATCGATAGATTTCCTATGTATTTCTCTTTGATTTTTTTTTTTTCGGATTTAAAATCTTCAGATTTCATGCGGATTTTTTGTACGGATTTTTACTTAAGAAATTAAAATAAAAATAATTTTAATATTTAAGAATTATTTTAAAAAAAATAAAAATTTAGAGAATAAAATCAAAAATACGTAAGAACGAAAATGTTACTTAAACCTATTTAAAAATAGTTAATATTATTTATTTTATTAACTAATAAAGTAAAAAAAATTGTTAATAAATTATAAGTCAAATAAGTGATTAATAACGTTTATTTTTATGATTAGTTTAATGGTAAAATTGACTAATGAAACATTCTTATATTTATGTTAGAAGACTGTTTATTACTTATTGCGGAAAAGGATATAATATAATTAGAAGTATGTTTGAAAAAAAAGTAGTTAATACATTTTATAAGTTGGAGGGTTTTATTAAAAGGATTAAGCTCTAACAAATTTATAGAAAACCTTCGAATAAACTTAAATTGGTTTTACATTCACCTCTCTAATACCTAACGCCTTAGAATTTCCACACATTTATAAAGCAAAATATATAAAATATATGTAAACATTTGTTTAGACACAAATTAGAGGGACCCTATCTATTTATAAAACTCCATAACCACTAATCCAGACACAGAACATACATGTTTCACATCACTAAACCCAGATCCTTTTGCCAATTCCTTAAACTCATTCTCATTTCTCTCTTTTCCTCCTGGATTTTGTGTCAACATTACAAGATCTGACATGTAACCACTCTTAGCAGTTGCACTTGTCTCTGGCAATATAGGAAGAACTGCTTCCACCACAATAACCTTTCCATTTTCAGGAATTGCTTTGTAACAATTTTTCAACAGCTTCAAACAATGTTCATCACTCCAATCATGAAGTATCCACTGAAATATCAATATTAATTAATAATTATACCAACTCCATAATAATTGGAAAAAAAACAGTTAAGAAAGTAAACTCCACCTTCATAAAAATTGCGTCTCCCGACGGAACACTCTCGAACATATCTCCTCCCACATGCTCCACGTCTGCATCAATAAAATGAATCAGATACATTGATTATTCAATAAACTTAAAATATAATGTATAAAGTATGAACGATTAATACTTGGATAGGATGGAGCATGTTCTAGGACATGAGGCAAATCGAAATTAATTCCTTTGATATGAGAATATTTTGTTGTAACCAATTTGAGATTAATTCCAAGACCACCACCAACATCGACGAGCTTATTTATATTCTCAAAACCGTTATAACAATTAAGAACCATCTTCATGTTTATTGTAGTTGTGCAAACCATAGCTTTGTTGAAAACATCGTTGAACTTTGGATCCACACGTGGATACTCAAATGCATGCATTCCATGAACCCTATCGAATGGTACACCTCCTTCCATAATCGCGCCTTTCAATTCCGTCCTAAATCAACACCAACATAATCGTTATTATAACTTATGCATTCATTTGATTTATAATAGATCAGATACATCATTTATTCAATAAATTTTTGTGTACGAGTTATATAATAGTAATAATAATAATAAGTGTGGTTCTTAACTAACCAGCTTTGGTAGAAGACGTTGTCTAGAAGCAATGCTAATGTCGGTCCCAACGAGATGCCATCGGAATCGGGGACAAAAAACCTGGACTGGTTCGAGAGGCTATAGAATCTTTGAAGGCTTTGAGGATGTTGAGGAACAGATGAATTTAGAATAGAGTGACTTGACAAGAAACAAAGAACACGATCCAACATTGTTGGTCCTTCTGGATTTTTGGTTCCAATCTTAATAGCAATGTCTTCTGCGGATAGTTCTGCGCCATCACCAGCTTTTGCTAGGATGTCAAAAACACCAAGATCAATGGCTGTTCTTAAAGCCAATGGAAGAATAATTGAACCTGTTACTTGTGTGCAAAATTCGAGGCCATCATTGACATTTCCGTTAGAATGTTGGTTATTATCAGCCATGTGAAGTTTTACTATATGGTTTGTTTTGAGTTTTTCTAGTTCTTGTGATCTTATGATCTTAGTTATATAGAGAGGAGGAGAGGGAGAGGCGTAACACAATGTCTATTGTAAGTTGTTTGGAAAATACTAAAATAAAACACGTGACACTGCTACCTTAAATTTTAAGGTAGGTGACTTGTGGATAAAAATCATTAATTTGATAGTTTATTGTGATAATGTTCCTGATCAATTTTGTGTGGAAACTGTTTCCAAATAGTACCCTTTTACTTTTTTGTGTTTTTTATTTTTATTAGTGTATAGTACTATTATGCACATGGGTGGCGCATTATTAGCCGATATTAATGTTTGTAATACTAAAATTGAAATGTTTGTCTCCTTCATCTAATGGAGGTAAGGGCAAAGAAGGATGATTTTCTCCTCCCACAAACTCTATCCTTCTAAGCCATTTTACTTAAACATTGTTAAATGTTTTTAATGATTTGTCCTAGTCAAGAAGACGTGGCTTCCATATAAGATCATGGGTTTTAAACATTGAAAGTTTGCATTGAAATTCTTCTGAGTTAATTTGAACGTTCTTCTTCTTCAACCTATAAAATTAGGATTCGTTGTTCTTTTTTTTTCTTCTATGACCCCGTCAAATACACCTTCTGCAACCGAAGTTTTTATTCTTCAACTTTACGATTTAGGGTTCATAGTACGAATTAGGAAATCTTCATTTCCGAAACGAAGTAAAAGAATGATGTCTTCAAATTCGTATATGAAAATATTATCGTAACGGTGGAGAAGACAATAACATTTTTTAATCTAGGGGTTATTCTCTTCGAAGAAGAAGCAATGGGGTCTTAGTTGTTTATGTGGAAATTTGGTTGTCCTTAGACGGGGAACAAAAAATAAGAATATTGGGAAGCAATTTTGGAGATGTCAATACTTTAAGCTATGATTTATTTGTCATCTTTCAGTTTTAGTTTGACACAGTATTTTTTATGTCCACACTTAGTTGTTTTCGTAAATTCACTCAGAGGTCTAATAAAAATGGATGTGATTATTTTGCTTGGTATTATGATGAATTGAAAGATGATGAAGACATATTTATCATGAAGCAAAAAAAGATATTGCAAATGTTAGCAAAAGAAAATGAAGATCAAAATCATAAATTAGTTCAATGTGAAGGAAGAATTGAAAGACAAAAGGTCAAAGTTGATGCACAAAAGCAAGAGTTAGAAGATATATAAGTCAGCAACTAAGGCACAATAAACTCATTATCATCCATCAATCATGCTTGGAAAAGAAGTGGCACAAACATGCACAAAGGTCAGGATGGAACATGTAAATTAGGTACCATAACCCATAAGTCAGAAACCAATGGCATGTTATATTAATCATGTAAGTCAACCTAACATTGAGAAGTCATGGCACAAGGTATGCTTAAGGAAAGATCACAAAGTGGGCAAACAAATATCATGAGCAAAACACAATTGTAATCCCAAACAAAAGGCATGGAATGACCTATAAAAATGAGTAAAGGGACTCTACCTCATGGTATCTCAATCAAGAACAAGAGAGGATAATAAACCCTAAATGGTTGCACAAGTGCATTCTCTAAACAAACAAGAAAAGCAAACCAAGGCCAACCATATAGGCATGCATTGTATCACTCAAAAGAAATAATTAGGAGGCTCCAAAAACAAGTGGAAAATTAACTAGACAGCAAGAAGTCAGCAACTCAAGAGTTTCTTAACATGTGCCTAAAAGTATGGCGAAGAAAAAGTTCAACATGGCATCAATCATTAAGCATTACAATCCATCATTGATCATACAAGTCAAGCATTAAAAATGAATCCAAACATGATCCAAAATTAAATATTAAATCACTAAAATAATACCCAAATATCCTACATATATGTGTCTAAGTGTGTACAAAAATTGGGGTTAAAAGTCAAAGGGAATTATCAAGAACCAAACCCTAATTCAAAAACTAGGTCAAACAAACACATTTTATAATATGATTAAAATAAAATATTAAAACAATTAGAAAAATAAAATAAAAAATATAAATAATTAAATAACATATTAAAATATAATCATGAATTTTTGGAGCATTGAGAATATTAAAATAAAATCAGAATTGAAAAATAAAATAAAAGAAATAAAAGGGAGCTAAGAGGCAAATGGGGGTACATGAGTAAAATATGGGAACAATTGGATAATAGTTAAAACATGTGCATTGGCCAAAAACAAGGGGGTGGGAAAAGTGAAAACATACGGCCCATGACCCAATTCCAATAATCAGAATTAAAACAAGCGTGACATTTTAAAAAATACCAAAATAACATGTGACCTTGCATCAACCAGACACATGTTTTAAGTCATAAAAGACAAAAACGAAACCCAACCAATCATAGAGCGCAACACATCATCTTCAACCTTGGTCCAAAAACAAAAAAAAAACGAGTTAAACCTTAATCCCATGCAATCCCATACAACAACTTCCCATGCACATAACTTCATCCAGAGTTCATAAAATTAAACGAAATCAAAAGCAAAGATGCATATCTCATGGAGTAGAACACAACCATGTCAAGCAAAACCTAAAAGGATGGATAAATCATGGAGAAAGTTGGCACGAAAGTTAAGCAAAACACATTATTTTTACAAAGTTTCAACAACTCATACATCAAAAATTCAAACATTCAAGCTAAACCATCATGTTAAACCATTCACATACAACATATGCAAGCTACTCATGGCATGCTCAGATAAAAAATGAAGGAGATGAAATGAGAAGAAGCTTTACCTAGTGGAGAAGGTTCACTGCCTCTTGTGCTTGTTTGAGCTTCAGAAATCCCACAAACAGAGCTTTGTGATCTTCAAATGAGAGGAAGGGAGTAAAAGAAATGGAGAGGGAAGAACTTCCAATGGAGAAAATGCTTTCAAGCTTCAAAAAATGCAGATCCGTATTATCTCTCCTGAATGGCGTCTCCTCTCAAAATTAGGTCATGAAGGTCTTATATGGGGTGTACAGAAAGAGGTTCAGTGTTTACCAAGTTTGGAATTCTATTGAGGGGCATGTTGGGGAGTTTGTGTGAATAATGAAAAATGGAGTGCAATGTTGCATTTCATGATGTTTTAAGGACATGCTTGATGCGTTTTGGCCATGAGAAAATGGGTGGAAAACACCAATGTGGGTTGGCGCATGAGGGTGAACAGAATCAATAAATTTTCTTATTTGAAACATTCCTTCTTTTGCCAAATGCATGGGAGCAAGAGTGTGCATGGAAATCACTTGGTTTGGGCCATTTGAGGAAAGGTCAAAATAGGTGGTGCGTGTAGAAATGCAAAATATAGGTCATTTGGGGAAAACATGTGTGAAACTTGGTTAATTGCATGATTTCTCCTCGAGCTCAAACATGGTCATGCAACCAACTGGGCACGAATGCAACTTTGTGTGTGCTCAACCAAAATTTACAAACTTGATACCAATGGAAAGAGGGAAGATCAAGGAACACTTTTCATGTTGAATAAAACTTGAAATGAATCCTCTAAGACTCCTTAAATTTTCCATGAACCTACTTGAAAATCCAGACTTGAAACACTAAGAAAATTTTCTAAGTGTTGGACATTTAATGATTTTGAAATACCAATCTCCCAATGATCATAACTTGAACCATGATGCTCCAAATGCTTCAAACTTGGTATCTTATTAAAGCTTGGAGAAAGGAGAACAACATTCATGGTGAGGCCAATTTGATTTAAAACCTTGGTCATATGGAAACTTGGTAATGAAGACAACTGATTATTAACACCAAACTTGCCAAAAATAGTAAGTTTCCCTAAAACCCTAATTCCCAAATTAGGCAACTTTGATAAATCTCTTGACTTTATTGATTCTTGTGATTCCACTTGGAAAAATCTTAACCATTGGCCATGTTTGACTTATAAGACCCAAATTTGACCTTAAAAAGTCAAGAGTTGAATTTTTGGTTGCACAATTGACTTTTGTTCTACACAATCAATTCTTCTTCCCTCTTGATCAATTGAACTTCTCTTATTACATCTAATGACCAATACTTCACTCATGAGTGATTTGAGACATACATAGGATCATGGAAGCAAGTTTTGCTCAAAAAGTCAGTCACAAACTGACTTTGACCAAATCCCTAATTGTTAGCCAAATGATAGGAGAATGATGATCATCCTCAAATCCCTTGTCAATATCAATCAATTGAGGATATAATGAGCATGTTGGAATCTCTTGAGGTATATGGAATCCTTGTGGCTTGAGTGACCCAAGAAATTGAAGACATCCCCTCACTATTGACTAGAATACTTGTATTTCTTCTTTCTTCTTTGAGATGAGCCAATAGAGCAAGGTACCTTGATCCCATAACTACAGAACCAATGATATGCATGAGTATGTATGATAAATGAGGCATGAGCAAATTAGGGTTGAAAAGAAGAGGGTAAATTCTGGGATACAAGAGAACTCAAGTGTTTTCCTCCTCTTGTCATGATAGCTCTTTTGGAGACTCTGTGAAGCGTTCATCTTCTATTATATCATCTTGATCTTCTCAATAGTTTGTTGAACTATCTCAGGTTCAAACACTCTCACCAGAATCATACCAACATAAAGGTGTCTTACTCCTGGTACTGTAACATCCCGAATTTTTTTCAAGATATTATTTAATGGATGTTATTAAAGTGCAACTATTTTTTTTTTGTGAGAGAGAACATTTGAATTAATAGATTTTTAGAAAGCTGGAAGTTGAGGGAAAAGAGGAACATAAGTGACGCCGGTTAAAACAAACAGAGGAGGAATTTGGGGAAGTGGAAGACTGGAATTTTGGATAGGAATAAACTGAATTTTATTAATTTGATTTATCCACTCCAACTTAGTCTACTACCCTCCACTATTTTTAGGAAGTACCTCACTTAGTCAAAATTGAATTCTCAATTTTGAATTAAATATCTCCACTTTGTGTGTTTTACGTAACTCACTTACTTACTGTATTTTCCAACCAAGACTAGCATGATGCATCCATATTACTTCCATACCCACATTCATCCATTTATATTAATAAATTAAAATTAAAATAATAATAACAACACATACCATTAAGTGTTAAATTCATTTACTATATTTATTTAAATTTAGTTTAAAAGGAAAACAACAACACATATTATCATTAAGTATTAAATTAATTTAATATATATTTAAACTTAGTTTTATAAAATGATAATCACACACTATATTTTATATTCTATATCATTTAATATATTCATAATTAATTTATTTAAATTTTCCTTAGATTACTTATTTATTTATTTAAGCTTTATTTAATAAATATAACGATCACACAAAATTTTATATTTAAAATTATATAAATATCATTTTTAATGGGTTTTTTTCCCCTTAATATTTAACTATTATAGTCACGCTAATTTAGCTACTTCTAATAATTAATAAAAAAATGAGTTATACGCAATCCATTAAAATTAAGGACGTTACAATTCTTACCCCCTTAAAATAGTTTCGTCCTCGAAACTAGACAATCGCAAAAAGATCTGGATAGAGTTTTCGCATTTGATCCTCTCGCTCCCCTATAGTGTCACCAGTCTTCTGGTTCCAAATTATCTTGACCAATGGGATTTCCTTGCCTCTCAAAAGTTTACTGGATTGACCATCAATACTCATTGGAAGGACCTCAAACGAAAGATTATCCTTCAGTTGAATGTCGTCTGGTGTGATAACATGTGAATCATCAGCCATATACTTTCTCAATTGAGACACATGGAATACACTGTGAAGGTTGGCCAAGTTTGGAGGCAAAACAATCTCATACGCCACCGGACCTACACGCTTAAGAATCTGGTATGGCCCAATAAACTTAGGGGTAAGCTTCTTGGATTTCAGCGCTCTACCTACCCCAGTTGTAGGCGTCACCCTCAAAAATACATGATCACCTTCCTGAAACTCTAGAGGTCTCCTCCGTTGATCTGCATAACTCTTATGTCTGCTCTGGGTTATTTTCATTCGTTCTTGGATTAACCTGACCTTCTCAGTTGTTTGCAAGACTAATTCAGGGCCTACTAACATGCTCTCACCATCCTTATACCAACATAATGGGGTCTGGCATTTGCGTCCATATAAAGCCTCATACGGTGCCATACTAATGTTTGAATGGTAACTGTTATTGTAAGTAAATTCAATAAGTGGTAATAAACTGTCTCAACTACCTCCATTATCCAAGACACAGGCCCTTAATATGTCTTCCAAGGTCTGAATAGTCCTCTCGGTTTGTCCATCTGTCTGAGGATGATAAGCAGAACTTAGTCTTAGCTTTGTCCCTAAGGCCTCCTGTAATTCTCCCCAAAAGTGGGAAGTAAACTTTTGATCTCTATCTGACACAATGCTAGAAGGTACCCCATGTAGTTTCACAATCTCGGCAATATATATCTCTGCACGCTTGGCTACATTATAATTGGTTCGCACGGGTATGAAGAGAGTTGATTTCGTAAACCTATCCACGATCACCCAAATGGAATCAAACTTGCTCTGAGTCTTCGGTAACGCCCCTACAAAGTCCGTAGAAATGTTATCCCACTTCCACTTTGGAACATCCAGAGAATGTAATAATTCAGCTGACTTCTGATGTTCTATCTTAGCTTTCTGACATGTCAAACAAGAAGCCACATACTCGGCCACCTGCTTTTTCATTCCTGACCACCAAAATCTCTGCTTTAAGTCTTGATACATTTTTGTCGTCCCGGGGTGAATACTCAGCTTACTTTTATGGGCCTCATCCAAAATAGTCTTTCTTAACTCTGCATTATTAGGAACGCACACACGCCCATTACAATGCAGAATGTTGTCTGGTCCTAATTTGAACTATGGTGCTCTTTCGGTATCCATCAACTTCCTCTTCTCCTGAATTTCTTCGTCGTCTCCCTGAAGGGTCGCAATCTTAATCATCAATTCATTCTCGATAGTGATCATTCCACAATGCACTCTCTCATTTGAAGAATCCAAATCTAAGTTCAAGTCTCGAAACTTCTCTAATAGTTCCAACCCCTTCAATGCAATAGTTGAGAGTCGGGCTCGCTTTCTACTCAATGAATCTTCCAATACATTTGCTTTTCCTGGGTGATATTGCAAAGTGAAGTCATAATCATTGATGAATTCCATCCATCGCCTCTGCCTAGCGTTAAGCTCTTTCTGATCAAATAAATATTTTAAGCTCTTATGGTCGCTGAACACTCCAAAGCTACAATCATATAAGTAATGCCTCCAGATCTTAAGTGCAAATACTATAGCAGCGACCTCCAAATCATGAGTGGGATAGTTCTTCTCATGAATTTTCAATTGCCTTGAGGCATAAGCCACAACTTGTTTATGCTGCATAAGTACACAACCCAAACCTTGATATGAAGCATCACAATAAACTTCATAAGGTTCTTCTGGCTGTGGTAGCACTAACACTGGTGATGTGGTCAATTTCTCCTTCATTAGTTGGAAACTCTTCTCACACTCCTCTGTCCATGCAAAAATTTGATTTTTTCGAGTGAGTTGTGTCAATTGAGCTACAATCTTGGCGAATCCTTCAATGAATCTTCTGTAATATCCTGCCAATCCCATAAAACTTCTAATTTCAGTGGTTGTTTTTGGTTGTTCCCAAGAAGCTACGGCTTCAACCTTGGATGGGTCAACTGCAATACCTTCCTTTGAGATTACATGGCCTAAGAATTTCACCTCCTCCAACCAAAATTCACACTTCCCCGGGTTAGCGTACAGCTGCTTCTCCTTTAACACTTGCAAGAGTATGCGTAAGTGCTCCTCATGTTCTTCTCTACTCCTGGAGTATATAAGGATATCATCAATGAAAACCACAACAAACTTGTCTAAGAAAGGATGGAAGATACGATTCATATATTCCATGAAAATCGCTGGTGCATTGGTCACTCCAAAAGGCATCACCAAATACTCATAATGCCCATATCGCGTTCTGAATGTTGTCTTGGATATATCTTGTTCCTTCACTCGAATATGGTGGTATCCAGACTTCAGATCAATCTTCGAGAATATCACCGCGCCTCTAAGTTGGTCCATCAAGTCATCAATGCGTGGTAAAGGGTATCTATTCTTGATAGTGACTTTATTAAGTTGTCGATAGTGAACACACAATCTCGACTTCCCATCCTTTTTCTTCACCAATAATACAGGAGCTCCCCATGGTGAGACACTTGGTCGGATAAAATTCTTTGATAGCAGGTCTTCAAGTTGTCTTTTTAGTTCTAACATCTCAGATGGAGCCATTCTGTATGGAGCAATATGAATAGGTGCAGTTCCTAGGATCACATCGATAGCAAATTCAACCTCACGTACTGGAGGTAACTCCAGCACGTCTAATGGAAATACTTCTGGAAACTCTCTTACCACTCGTATCTCATTAATCGTTACTTCTGGCTTCATGCTGACAGAATTTAAGAACACATACTTCTGGATGCCTCCCTTCAAAGATATTTTCATTCGATTTCTATTTAGAAATCGAGAAACATCGTGGTCTGGAAGGATTACAGACTTTCGAGCACAATCCAAAAGAACATGATGACTAGATAACCAGTCCATCCCAAGGATCACTCCCAAATGTTTTAGGGGAATACAAATCAGGTCGACTTTGAATTTCATGCCCAAGATAGTTAAGGGGCATTGCAAGCAAGCTTCATTAAGTATTACAGGTTCAGAAGATGGTATTGTGACCACCAAATCAAAAGGCAGTGAAGTAACAAGTAGTTGTACATAATTTGCATACTCCACAGAGATGAAAGAATGAGTAGCACCAGAATCAAATAATATTGGGAATAGTTTGTCTGCAATTTCACACTCACCCTGGATTAATCCTGAGGCGTTCGAAGCTTCCTCTCCCCCAATGTGATAGGCACGTCCCTTAGCAGTAGGCCGGATAGCATCATTGTTGTTGTTGGTAGATGGAACATGATCTCTCCTTGGTGCTCGACAATCCCTAGTAAAATGTCCCGGTCGCTGGCAAAGATAACATACTCTCACTCTTTCTGGGCACTGAGTACTCACATGTCCCTCCTTATTGCAGTTGTAGCAGCGAATACTACTTGAATTTTGTGGCCTCTGACCTCCCTTGAACTGTGTTTGAGGTTGGTCTCTTCCACCCCGTTGAGGTCGGATGTATGGTTGTTGTTGCTTGCCCATATTATTGCGGTCTTGATGTCCCTGTTTTAAAAGGCTTAGTGATATAAAGTTTTGAACAAATTTAAAGAGATTTCTCAGATTCTACCTGGTGTCTAGACGGTCCTCCAGAAACCCATCTATTCGGACGTCCTTGCTTCATCTGTTCCACCTTCTTACATTTCTCCACTAGCACTTGGAACTGACGGATCTCCAAGGGCTCCACATATTCCTTAATCTCATATCTGAGTCCTTGCTCAAACCTCTCACACTTATAGTTCTCATCCACATGGTCACGAAAATAGCGGAAATATTTGGCTAGTGAGTCAAATTTGTCAGCATACTCAGAGATAGTCATATTACCTTGGTATAATCTAAGGAATTGAGCTTCTTTCTCAGATCTAGCACTTGATGGGAAATACTTGTCCAAAAATTTCTGTTTAAATGTTGCGCAATTCAGTGCTTCATTCTTACTCTCCATTAGCTGCTTCGCACCCCGCCACCAGGATTCAGCCTCTGCCCTAAGCAAAAAGGTTGCATATTCCACCTTCTTAGCATCTGTGCAATGCAACATTTCAAAAAAATTGTCAATTTCTTGTATCCAAAGATCAGCCTTGTCTGGGTCATGTTCCCCTTTGAATTTTGGTGGGTTTTGACGATTAAAATTTGTCAGTTCTCTCGCAGCAGCAACAACTTCTTCTCTCTGATCCCTTAGCGCCTCACGTTGAGCTCGGATTGCAGCTTGTTGGGCAGAAGTTTTCGCTTGTTGAATAGTAGTGGCAGATTGTTTTGCAATAGCAGTAGCCATTGCGTGAATTGCTTGAATGGCGTCTGCCATGTCGGCAATTGGCTGGGTATTTTGTGGGTCGGTAGAAGTTCTTCGTCGACTCATTGTAACTTCCTACAATTACACTTGCATTAGAAGGATTTTTAAGATCTCATCCTAACACTTGGGCTATAAGTAAGTGGTATCCAAAGAAATTTGCTACACATAATTTTTCACACTTGTTAGTACATAACATAAGTAATTAAACCCATAAATAGTCACAATGTTTATATAAAATATTATAAGACTAAATAACTCAGGCATCACAGAATCTTCATACTCATACGCCATAAAAGATCGTCTCACCCAAAAATGTGTGTCCAAGGATTATTGCTCTGATACCAAATGTAACATCCCGAATTTTTTTCAAGATATTATTTAATGGATGCTATTAAAGTGCAACTATTATTTCTTTTTTGTGAGAGAGAACAATTGAATTAATAGATTTTTAGAAAGTTGGAAGTTAAGGGAAAAGAGGGACATAAGTGACACCGGTTAAAACAAACAAAGGAGGAATTTGGAGAAGTGGAAGACTGGAATTTTGGATAGGAATAAACTGAATTTTATTAATTTGATTTATCCACTCCAACTTAGTCTACTACCCTCCACTATTTTTAGGAAGTACCTCACTTAGTCAAAATTGAATTCTCAATTTTGAATTAAATATCTCCACTTTGTGTGTTTTACGTAACTCACTTACTTCCTGTAGTGTATTTTCCAACCAATAATAGCATGATGCATCCATATTACTTCCATACCCACATTCATCCATTTATATTAATAAATTAAAATTAAAATAATAATAACAACACATACCATTAAGTGTCAAATTCATTTACTATATTTATTTAAATTTGGTTTAAAAGGAAAACAACAACACATATTATCATTAAGTATTAAATTAATTTAATATATATTTAAACTTTGTTTTATAAAATGATAATCACACACTATATTTTATATTTTAGATTACTTAATATATTCATAATTAATTTATTTAAATTTTCTTTAGATTACTTATTTATTTATTTAAGCTTTATTTAATAAATATAACGATCACACAAAATTTTATATTTAAAATTATATAAATATTATTTTTAATGGGTTTTTTCCCCTTAATATTTAACTATTATAGTCACGCTAACTTAGCTACTTCTAATAATTAATAAAAAAATATGAGTTCTACGCAATCCATTAAAATTAAGGACGTTACAGGTACCATACAACGCCACGAACGGTGTCATTCCAATGCTAGAATGGAAATTGTTATTGTAGGTGAACTCAAACAATGGTAAGTAACTGTCCCAATTACCTCCCTACTCCAAAGCACACGCTCTCAGTAAATCCTCCAAAGACTGAATAGTCCTCTCTATCTGATCATATATCTGTGGATGATAAGTAAAACTCAACTTTAGCTTAGTACCCATCGTTTCCTGCAAACTCTTCCAAAATCTTGATGTGAACCTTAGATCCCTATCATACATAATACTCGACGAAATACCATGCAAGCTAACAACCTTCTCAATATAAAATTCAACTAACTTCTGCAAAGGGTAACTGGACTTAATCGGAATGAAATTAGCCGATTTAGTCAGTCTGTCAATAATAACCAAGATGGAATCATATCCTTTCATCGTCTTTGACAAACTTGTCACGAAATCCATGGAAATGTTATCCCACTTCCACTCAGGAATACTCAACGGTTGCATCAGACCTGACGGCTTCTGATGTTCAATTTTCGACTTCTGGCAAGTCAAACACACATAAACAAACTAAGTTACTTCCTTCTTCATTCTTGGTTACCAAAAAAATTTCCTCAAGTATTGATATATTTTAGTAGCACCAAGATGAATACTAAGACCACTTATATGTCATTCCTCAAGAATACTCTTCTTAAACTCTTTCACATTAGGTACGCACACTCTGTCTCTGAATCTCATCATGTTATCATCATCCCTGAAATCACCTCATTTACCTTGGTTGATTAACACTAGTCGGTCAACCAATCCTAAATCGACTTTCTGACATTCTCTGATCTCTTCAAGGATACCATTGATCAACTTCAACATTCTCAACTTCACACTATTAGGAGTCTCTTCACACACCAAACTCGTGTCTCTGAACCATCAACATCTACATATGCAACGACTTCATACTCAATGCATCAACCACGACATTGGCTTTACCCTGATGGTAACTCAAACCAAAATCATAATCTTTCAGAAATTCGAGTTATCTTCTTTGTCTCATACTTAACTCTTTTTGATCGAAGAGATACGGTGCAAATCTAAGGGCGATCTTGGATCTTCTAAAGAAACCCTAGTTTTAGGATCTGAACCTTTTTTTTGTTTTAAATTGTTTCCTTTTATAAAATATTATCTTTTTCTTTCTATCTGTTGTGCATGTCTTGTTATCTTGCTTATGTTTTTTGCATTAAGTTATATATTTCTGGAAACTATGATCGTTCTTCTGATAAGTGTTTGATAATATCTTTGCTTGGTTATCTTTTGAATGAATTTTTTCCGGTTATTCTCTTGATGTTTAAACGAATTCAAAGGAGAATAAAAAAGTGCAGAGTAAATATCATTGCAAAAAAGGGGGAGAATTTTTCATTTACAGACTGGGAAGGTTACAATAGTCATGTGTTTACATTAATTTGTACAAATCAGAAAAATAACCCCTAGCTGCTACAAAGTCATCCCAGTCAGGCACCCGCTCCTTACTCCCCTCATCTGAATCATAGAAGAACATTCTTATGGGCATTTTTTTCTTCTTTTTCTTCTTCAACTTCTTCTTTTTCTTCTTGGGCCCCTCTATGGTTTGCTGCTGAATGGGGTTGTAACCTCCTTTGGAACGGTGCTCGTTGACTTCTTTGATGGAGAACTCATTTGCTTAGAAGAAGAGTTGGATGAAAAGATGAGAAGTATTTCTCTAATGATGTGCTTTTATAGAGGAAGTTATGTGTCTTGAACGTTGCAATAAGCAGATGTAACATCGACTCATTTAATGCTTACAATGGTGACTTCTGATGGTTGATATTCTTGAATGACGTGTGACACCTTGAGAAAAGCAAAAAATGTTCAACCATTTTAGTCATTTCTCAGTATTGGGAAGTGTAAGGGTTGTTCACGGTATGTTCTTATCAGAACTATCTTTTCCCATATATGTGATAGTCTTATTTAATATTTTTGTTGACCTGTCTGAACTCATTTTTTTGTTGATTAAAAAAGGGGGAGAAAATCATGGGAATAGTTAAGAAGGTTAGAAGTATTTTTTATGCTTTTAATTAATCCTGAAACCTAATCACTCAATTATTTTGATATTAATTTCTTCTAAATAAATGTAATATCACTGAGCTTAAATGACTAATTTTGATTAACAAAGACAGTAGTTAAGGAAAGCTTACAAACCTTACCTTAATGAACTGCAAGATTAAAGGAATAGCTTACAAGCCTCAACCTAAGGTCTGTCAAACTCAGGGGGAGCTTACAAACCTCAGACCCTGATGTTAAAATTTGTTGATTAAAATTATACGATTCAATTAACATAGATAATGAATTAATGGGAGCTTACAAACCTCGTCTTAATGGACTATCAGACTTATGGGGAGCTTACAAACCTCACTTCAATGGAATGTCTAACTTAGAGGGAGATTACAAACCTCAGAATTTGAGGCTAGACTGTGTTAATTAAATCATCAACCATTAGTTTTAAATACATTTGTTTGTCATCATGAAAAATGGGGAGATTGTTAAAACAACATTTGTTTATGCCCTTAAAAGGTTTTGATTATAACAAAGTATTTAAAGAACAATGAGGTTTTCTAATATTTTGTTTAAGTGCACGGGATCATAACAATAGAACTAATCCGTATTGTTAGCAAATGTGGAGATGTAATTTAAAGTTTGATTCTGATTGGTCAGAATCTGAACTAGTTCATCGCCTCTGAAGGCGTCAGACTCTGGCCTCATGACCCGACTTCTGATGATAACTCAGACGCTAACGACATAGAGAGCAGTTGATCCATACACTGAATCAAAATAATCTTGTTTAATCAAAGCCTCAAATTTCTGGACAAAGTCAACTAGGTTTTTCGTTTTGCAAGGCTCAAGAAAAAGATATGTGACATCTTCAGTCTGTTCTACCTTTTGGTAAATATCTAGTACGATGAAAAATACTGAGAGCAATGCTATTATTTAGTGGATAAAGTTTCAGACCAGATGCAAGTCTCCAACATATCTCTTGACATACTTCTTCACCAAGTTTGCACATTATGATAGAACTCTCCAACAACTTTTTTCAGTCTCTATAAAAGGAAACTACAGACTCAAAGGAAGGTTACAATATCACAACACATTACAAGATCTTTGGCATAACTCTGAGATGTTATTTCTATAACTGTTATAGCATAAAGATCATAAGATTTATTATCTTTGTTTATCTTAGAAATCTTAGAAAGGTTGAAAATCTTTGTGATTGTTGTACAACTGTTATACTTGTGATTGTGTATCAAAGTATAGTAGTTATCTTATCTACTAAATTTCTGTTTAAAGTATAGGAAATCTCTTGTATGCGTGCTTGAGCAAGAAAGTCTATTTCTAAATTGATTGAGTAAGGAAGTCTCTTGTCTGAGGACTTGAGCAAGGAAGTCTATTTCTAGGAAATTCCAAGTTAATTATTTCAATAACTAATTTATCAGATACAATTTCCCTTTATAGCATGTTAGTTGATACCTTATGATGTAAGCTTTTCTACTATTAGCATGTGTTATTTAGAAGTTTGTTAAAGGTAATAAGATGCTTTAATCATATATATATATAATTAATTTAATGCAATCAATTTTATTTAACATTTTTTAAAATATTGATCATATTAATATTTTTTAAAATTATTTATTTTAGATAATAAATTATTAATTTAAAATTTAAAATAATAAAATATAAAAAAAATCATTACTTTTCTTTTTGTACTTTTGAATGTTTGAGATATTTGTTTAAATTTGATGGACTTGTCCATATACTGATCCTGAAGTAAATTTATTCAAACTAATGATATATGGAAAATAATAGTAGTAGTAAATCAAAATATATTAATGACTTTTATGTGAAGTTAGTTGTACTAAAGAGAATTTCTAATACAATGTAAAAGACAAATTAAATTTTGGTCCAAACCGCCTATATAAACTAAGATGAATTTGAAAATAAAATAAATGTATAAGAGACAAGAACATTTAATATTGTATCAGTCATAATATTTAAATTGTATTTATTTTGTTGAAGTAAGTATATTCAAAGTTTCACATTATTTAAATTTTCACATTATTTAAATTTTCGGACAAAGTTTCACATCATTTAAATTTTGGACAGTTGAATGAATGTATAAATATGTGACAACAACTTTATCTCTTAACATAATTTTTTAAATGTTAAATTCAAACATATTTTCAGTAAAATTTGCCCTTTTTTTTAATTGATGTGAGATTTGATTAATTAATATAAAAAAAATGTGACTGATTAAATTGAGTTTAAAAATTAATTAATCACATTTTTTAAATATAAATTAAACAAATTAAATGTATTCAACTGAATTAATCATAGATTATTTCACGTATTACACTACTTATGGCATGAATGTAAAATAAAAAAGTGTACAAACATTTTCCTACATATCATGATGTGTGTGTGTATTTACTTATACCAAAGAGACATCATGAATGAGGCAAGCATTATACTGTGTTGTTCCATAACCTTTAATTATTTCTTTCTTTTCTTTTCTCAATTGTGCTGACAGATCACATCACTTACCTAACTCTCATTTTGTTTTTTATCTTTGTTTTGTCTTTTGATAGTACTAGTTTGGTTTGGTTTTCTCTTTTGATAGTACTAGTTTGGTTTGGTTAGTTAATGTTAAATGATTAAATATTAGAAAGTAGTCATACATGCATTGTATGAACCTAACTCTTATTAATCAATCAACTATTTTATCAATTAGACTTAAATGCATTTCTAGACTGTCTAATTTAAAGTATTTAAATTATTGATTCACCTATTATAAAATTAATCATTCTACTCCCTTAATTTTTTATTTTTTATAGACATGACATTAATGATTAGAATATAAATTTGACTTTTAATGACATGATATTGATGATGACTAAATTATTTATTTTTTATAGAATAAATTAATATTTTTAATCAAGTAAGTGTTTTTAGAAATTTATTAATTAAAATTTTCAAAATTATTTTTTGGAACATAGGAGTAAGACACCCACACTCTCTCACTCTCTCATATGTTTTATTTTGCAATCCATAAATTTATTACACATTATAATTTGTTCTGAATTTTGTAATTGTGTTTCTCTGGTTCTACAATTTTGTTGAGCTTCATTTTTTTACACCATTGATTTCATCTAAATTTTTCACTATCTTATATCTTGCAAACACACCACACCAAACACCACCACATATATAATTAAGTGTAGAATTTATATATGGCACATTCTCGAATAAAATGACTGTATGATACATATGCATGATTAGAGAACATTACTTGTTATAGGAATAAGTTTATGGCATGTCTTCACCAAAGTTATCAGATAAATCCGACTCTTCTTTTTCAATAGCAAATAGATATTCATAAAACAAGAAACAAGTTGCGATTAAAGCCGGTATATAGAATTGTCAATACCACAATAAGAAGTTTGAAGTTTCTAGCATAACGTTGAGGAGATAAATAATTTGATTTAAATTCTTCATCAAATATGTTTAAGGTTTAAGATGCTTGGTCCTTGATATCATATAAAAGTCTCATTCATCTGATAGCCAAAAAAAATTGATTCTCGTGACTCTCGTTCCTTCGTAACTTAAGTAAACTTGAGCACAAGATAAAATGACAATATTTATTATTAATAGAAGATCTGAGCTTAGAAACGATAACATGAAGGGGATAATGAGCTATATAAAAGGATCCATGTTCTAATATTTTAAGCTTTAAGGATCAATGTTTTTTTTACAAATATGAATGTATGAGGCCTTATACCAAGCAAGTAAGGAGTAGTAAATATTTGATAATGAGATTAGTTACTTTAAATGATGAGAAGAGTAATATTGCTGCCAATAGAAGGTTGACTGCCTCAAACGTCTAAAAATCATGGTATTAATCTAGACATGACAATCAATAAAAAGTATGCATACTTTATCGAAAAAGAATAAAAATATGAAAAATATTATGAGAAATATATTCATGTTGAAAACACACATGAATCGTGTCTGTTCCAAGAAGTATTATTGTCAGGCGAAAAACAATTCCACCGACAATATCATAGGAAAGTACACGATCATGTAAGTTCAATAAGAAGTGGAAGCAAACTGATAAATTATTTGCATTAGATGTTGGTTCAGAAACTTCAGATTATGATGGTTCATAGATTATGTAAGCCTAAATTAAGGTAATGCACAAACTCAATATAGAATCAAGTGTAGAAGTTATATATGTGGTGGTGCTTGGTGTGGTGGTGTTTGCAGGATGTAAGGTAGTGTAGTTGTTACAAGGTTGTGAGGGTTATGTTATTGTGCACTGTGTTATGAGGAAAAGTAAAGAAGAGAAAATGAAAAGAATGAAATGGAATAGAGGATCTACTTGTATAATAAAGAAAAGCAATAACAATTTTGTTATTTGGGAGAAAATTCAGATGATACCAATGGTGTGAAAAAATGAAGCTCAACAAAACTAGAGAACTAGAGAAGCAAAATTGTAGAATTGAGAACGAGAGAAGTCCCAAATCGATTTATCAAGAAATAAAATTAGTGTTTATAAAGTGTAATAAATCTATTGATTGCAAAATGAAGCACATGAGAGAGAAAGAGAGAGAGAGAGAGAGAGAGAGAGAGAGAGAGAGAGAGAGAGAGAGAGAGAGAGTGCATGTGTGTCTGTGTATGAGTGAGTGATGTGTCAGACTCCCATGTTTCAAAAATTGATTTTGAAAATTCTAATTAATAAATTTCTAAAAACACTTACTTGATTAAAAATATTAATTTATTCTATAAAAAAATAAATAATCTAGTCATCAATGTCATGTCATTAAAATTAAATTTTTTTTAACCTAATCATCACTTCCACGTATCAAAATTGGAGGAGACTATAAAATTCCAAAGGCCATCAAAATTAAGGGACCAGAATGACTGGTTTTGTAATAGGAGTACCAATAGTTTAAAACATACAATCTAGGGGGACCAAGAGTGCATTTAAGCCTATCAATTAATATAATATATTATCAAATATTATAATTACCATGATTACAACATATCAGTTTGCTATATATATTAAACTAAAAATAATTGTTTCCAACAGTTTACAGCTAAAGAATTGGCACGTCTTCAAATGCATGCAACTCATCTTTCAACGTACTGCCACATCTCCAGGGCTTTAAAACTGCTGAAGCATTATCCCATGTTCTCTAACTAATCTTAGGAACTAGTAGTTGTATGTCCGTCAAAGGTAGTTATTGATAGTGTTTCACTTTTGTCTTTAGTTTCCTTAATTTTCTAAATCTTCAGAGCTTGCCGAAAGACTCGTCCTCGAAATGGTGTCGAGCTCTTGCCCAGGTCTATTTCTGAGACTCCTCTAAATCTTGTCTTAAAATTTACTCTTGATATTCTTCAAAACCACATCTGTAAATATCAGTCGATAGTCTCAGTCAACATGGGCTTGTTGTCTACTCTTTCCAATCAATGATAACACTTAACATTTCACTAATGCACCATTCACTTTAGTATTCATTTGACTTTTCTACTAAGTAAAAATCTCAGGCTAACAGATGACCCCCAAAAATGTCACTTTCAATCATATGATCATTGGAAGAAAGATGGTGTTTTTATAATCTTTCGACATTGTTTGCCCAGTCTGTATACGTCATTTTAACAAAACGTCACAATATTTAATAATTATTCTCTGGTCATTATTGTAACACCCTGAATTAAAAATGCAACTGCTATTTTACAAAATCAGAGTGTTTTAAAAAATGAGTTGTGCGTGAAAGGTTTGAAGCAAAAATGAAAATTACACAATCGATTATGATCAAGAAAACACAAAGTTCATTTCACAAATATCTATGATTATAAATAATGAAACGTTTGGTATGAGTTGGTTCAAGTTATGTAGTCACAAGAAGTGTACACAATTGATTCAATGTGGCTTACTAAATTAAATCAATTTTTAGATTTATCAATCACAATACTAGCTTGACTAGTTGTACAATTCCAACAAAACCATGACAAAGAGCACAACCATGAATTGATCCAAGGATGGTTATGAGCATCATATATGAGTTCCACTGATCTCTACATGTCATATTGATCAAGTTTTCTTCAAGATCTTAAGGGTGATTTGCCTTGGAAACCCTAGTTTGACTGGGTATCTTGAGTAACTTCTCCAACAAGCTATCTCACTAATTGATAAAATTTGGCAAGGGACACTTCAAAATTCATCATCTTATGCATATATGATCTACCATGATCGAAGAAAGTCAAGAGAATTAAAGGTTAGCAAGTTGGTTGATGGTGGTTGGCCAGATGAATTCATCTGATCAAAATTGGGTCTCCCTAGACCCTATCTCCTACAAGTTTCACCATATGAAAATGATTCCAAGATCAAAGTTACTCTAAGTGACATTCCAAACAACTTTCATGTTGAGACCTAGAGCTAGTTTTGCTTGGAAAATCATTTTCTATGTTGAAACATTATAGGTCATTTTGTCTAAACCCTAATTTGAAAGTCAACTTCCCAAGGCCATAACTTGCTCATTTTTTATGATATGAAAGATATCCAAGTTGAAACATCAAATTCAAGATGTCTACTTCAACTTTCATGTTTGAAGTGGAAGCAAATTCAACTTTTATGAGCATGTGATATGAGGAGACATTATAGGTCATTTTTTACCTATACCATTGAACAAGTGATTTTTCCAAACATCAAAAATGCATAACTCTATCATTCTAAATCCAAATGACATGAAATTGGTGACCATTTTTAAGGTCTTTGAAAGAGATACAACTTTGATGAAGACACTTTTCTCATCTGAAGCTCACATAAAAGGTTAAGTAAGGTGGAACATTGAGATATATGGCTTGACACTTAGAAAAAATTTCAACATGTTGAAATTTCCAAACTTCCACCTCAAAATTCACCATGATCCAAGCTCCAAATGAAAAATTGTTCAACATCAAACTTATTCCCCCTGATCCAGGCTTTCCAAAGAACCTAAAATCATGCATTTTGGATGAGGTGTGCTAGGGTTGTGCATGGCTTTAACAGAGCTGCATCATTGGACGAAATCAAATGTACAAACTTCATTTCACCTTGCCTTGCCATTCAAGCTTCATTCATACTTCAACATGATTGATTTTAGACCTTAATGCATTGCCTCATGGTCATGTACATGCCCATGCACTCGTGCCATTCACATTGCTAAATTTGGACAAAATTTCAAGTGTGCAAATATCACTCCCTCATGCTATAAATACATGACCTCTGTGCTCAATTCAAACACCCCTTGCGCGCCAACTTTTCCCCCCAATTCAAACCCTCTCATTCTAAAGGAAAACCTGAGAATCTTCAATTTGAAAATTGAGTTTGAATCTCAATTGTTGGAGATTCAAAAACTCCAGGATCCAAAGCCTTGCACCCTTGCTAATCACTTCCTGCAAGCTTCTCAAGTGTGATCAGATCGTGTTTGAAGCAAGCGACATCAAGTTCTGTACAGCATTGAAGGTAATTTTCAGAAAACTTCATCTCTTCGATTCTCACTCAATTCTCATCAATTCTCTTGGATCTTTGGTTGTCTGAAGTCCTACCAATGTAGGCAAGAAAATTGAGTTGCTTAGAGGTCAAATCGAAGCAACTCAGTTGACACACCTCAAAATTCAACTCCTCGTATTTTTCTATATATTTGGAGTTAGTTGAAATCGAGGTTAGATCCGTGCTCTACGCCATTTTTTCTTTCAGATCATGTCCTCCTTTTTCATTTTCTTGATGGTGATGAGTGAACCAGTTCGGTGGACCTCGCCTGAGAAGGTGACCGGAGGTCCAGCGCCGATGGTGTTCTGGACAGGTTCTGAGCCATTGATTTCATTTAAAATGTTTTAATCTCACGCATTGGTTTTAATTACCATCCCTGCATCGCATTATTAATATTTTTCATGATTTAATTGATTTTGTGTTTATTTTTAATTGTTTAAAAATATTTTTAAGTCTTTAAAAATTCTGAAATTTTTTCTCCAAGGTCCTTTGACCTTGTTTGACCTATGATAAATCTCATGGCCATTTCTTTGGTGTTTTGATGAGGTTTTAGGAATTTAACAAACCATATTTAATTTAAATGTATTATTTTAGTATTTTTAATTTGAATAAATGCCAATTAATTATGTTGACCTATTGTGATGACTTGTATAAGTTTGACTCTTGTTGTTGGGCCTTGGTCAAGGTTGATTTGACTTTGTCAAGTTAATATCATTGGATTTAGGGGATTGATGGAATGTACATTTCATCTCCCAAAATGAATGGATGATATTAATTTGGTAAAAGTCCTCCTTTGACCAATTTGAGTTTTGATCCATTCCCCTCCCTATTCATCTATTTCCCATTCTTTATGCATTCATCTCATTTGGCCTATGATATCTCTAAGTCCTAAGGCTAGTTGATTGCAAAATCAACATAAGTATGGATGAGATTAGGCCACCTCTTTTGCATATCCTTTTTGTGTGTGGTATGTTTCATGAGCATAGTCCAATATACTATGTCTCTAACATCCATTAACACCAAAATTCTATTGCCCAACCTCAAATAGTTGTGACTTCTACATAAGTCCAATTATGATTGCTTAACATAGCGCTAAATTTGTGACACAAAAAGGCATAGCATTCTAGTTAGTGAGATTGTAAGTCTCCCCTCTTTCATGGTATTATGTGGAAACTTGGCCTTTTTTCCTTCCTTTGGAAGATGTCTTGGTTCAAGGATCCATGCTTGTGATAAGTGGGTTGAGTTTTCTCCAAAGAATGGCTTAAAATGAAAAGCAAAAGCAAAAAAATACTAACCTCTAACTCATTAACAACTAACATTTAATTTCAAGTCCTTTATTTTAATGCACTTTAATTTTTAAGTTATATTCATTTGCCATTATTCATACCATTCTAATTGTTTATGTTAATGCAATTTTCACTTTGTCCATTTGGACCATATTGTGTGATATATCTTGCTTGTGTATATTTTGTTTGTTTGTGTGGTCTTGGACCATTAATGTACATAATAAGAACAAAAACCCTAAAAAACTTTTGTGGGGACTGTTGACTTGATCTTGGACAAAATTGGACTTAGAATTTAGGCAACCTCCCTATGCTAAAGGACTTGGTCAATGCCAACTTTTGTGAAACTAAGTGATTGCAATCTGAAACTTCATTTGATACACCATTCAAGACCCCTTTGAGTTCATCTGCAACATGATCATTGTGAAGCTGTTATTTTGAACTTGTGACTTATGACATTATGGAATTCATCTGCTACATGGGGAAATTTGGAGAAAGATCATGAAAGGGTTAAGCTTGGATGTGGCTATCTTTACTTGATGCCTTGCTCTTCAAGTTAATATTATATGCATTGTTTGTTGCTTGATTCTAATATCCAAGGGAATTTGGGGTTTCTATGTGGCATTCTTGCCTATTGGATTGCTACCCATCCGTCAGATCTTTTCAACTCTTAACTTTTAATTTTGTGCATATGATTAGTCTCTTCATCTCCTTCCCGTCTCTTTAATTTCAAAATCACTCCCTCCTTTTAAAAACCTCTTTGTTTGAACTTATTATTTTTTCTAAATTTTGACCACTTTGCAAACTAGGAACTTTTGCCTTATGCCATCGCATTTTCAAACTTCTTTTCTTAATCAAACTTATAAATGAAATTAACTATACTTGACCTAAACTTTCAAAAGCCAAAAAGAACTAACTCATTCAAACCATTTTCAGGACTTTGTGTCTTTTAAACTTAATTTTGTTAAAAGCAATGTATCCACTTTGAAATTTGTATCACGAACTACGAGGTTTTGATCCCTCATTTTTATGTTGGTACGTAGGCACAAGTCCGAAGGTCTTGTCAAACACAAAAATATAATTAATGAATTCTTTTCTCATCCCCTCACTCTATTTGTTTGTAAACATCATCTTTGTACAAAACACATATTCACACAAAAAAGGGCTCCCTAGGAGTACCTAGGACACTTTGGGTGCTAACACCTTCCCTCTGTGTAACCAACCCCCTACCTGTAATCTCTGACATTTTATTAGTTTTGATTTGAAAACTTCTTACTTTTGGGTTTTGTTCGTACTTTTTCCCTTTTCCCTTGGAAATAATAAAAACGCGGTGGCGACTCTAGTTTTATTGATCTCTAGCTTATCCATAGCTTGACGATCATGAATTTACCGCAACAGAAATTAAGTGGTGACTCTGCTGGGGAGTAGTCTCAAGTGGGTTTAGCCTAATTTTTTGTGTGTATATAATTTGTATATATGTGATGTTTTTATATTTGCTTGTATGATATAATCTGCTTGTTGTGCTTGGTGATCTCTGAGTGGTGAGATAAGTTCTAACCCGAACTTGAGTGCAATTAAGATAGGAGGATGGTATAGTCATGTTCGACTTGTATGGAGTAGTCCTTAATAAGTTGGCTTGAGATCCATCTGCTCAGTGGAGACTCTTTTAGATTTGGAAATGTCACACAAGTATTTATGGTTAGGCATTACTATCTCTAATTTGGGTCCGAGAAGCTGAGGACCGTAGAACATTTACCCCCTCTTTGCCTATTTAGGACGTAGTGTGGAGACTGTTCAAGTGTAGACTTGATAACAGTTGTTATGCGATACTACACTCAGACGAGTTTCTCTTGAGAATATTATGGGTCGATGAGTCAGTCATCTTAACCTGTAATATCCGATAAATGGAATTAAGACTCTGGGAACTTTTTAGAACATGATCTACAGATTTTTATCCTTAGTTCATTCCTTTGGGATGGTTCTTACCCAGACTCCATGCTCGTGACTCACAACAAACCCTTGATTCTTGATTGATCCAATCAAGTCTTGTCAATATTAATGGAACTTGGGTGTTGATAAGGTGTAAACCATAATCCACCAAAATGGATGATTGATCTTGACAATGACTTGATTCATCCCTTGACCTTTGTTTGTTTTCCTTGTGTGTGATCCCTTATTTGTGATTGTTGCATTCATGCATTCATACGCATCATAATATTCATCACACGAAAATGTTGAGGAACTGAGGTTTTATTTGCAAATATTTTCAGACCATGGATTATGGACGAAGGAACACTAAGAAGTACAGTTTCAGATGTCCCGACTTAAAAGAGTTAAGGAAGCTAGCATATTTTGTATTAGATCCCTTGGACTTCAATCAACGTCATGGGAAGCTTCTATCTATCTTGTTTGCTGATGTAGTTGAAGGACTCTTGAGTGTGTTGGTGCAGTTCTATGATCCTCCCTACCGTTGCTTCACTTTTCCTGATTATCAGCTTATGCCTATGTTGGAGGAATATTCTCATCTTTTAGGAATACCGGTTTCTAGTAGAGTACATTTTAGTGGATTGGAAGAGATTCCCAAATCTCATCTTATTACTGAAGCTCTTCACTTGAAGAAGTCTGAGATAGAGGTTCATTGGGTGAAGAAAAGAGGATTGTTTGGGTTGCCATCTGATTTCCTCATCAAGGAAGCTATTGCTTTTTCTCAAGCCTGTAGTGTGGATGCTTTTGAAGCTATCTTTTTGTTTCTCATTTATGGATTAGCTTTGCTCCCTAACATTGACAGTTTTGTTGATGTTAACGCCATTAGAGTTTTCTTGATTGAGAATCATGTGCCTACTTTGTTGGGTGATATGTATTTCTCTTTGCATCTAAGGAATTCTAAGGGTGGTGGAACTATTGTCTGTTGCATTCCTCTTCTGTACAAGTGGTTTATTTCGCACTTGCCTCAAACACCTGCTTTTGTGGAGAACAAACAATGTCTACGGTGGTCTCAGAGACTTATATCTCTCACTAATGATGATATAGTTTGGTATGATCCATCTTTAAGCAGTTTGGATATTATTGATTGTTGTGGTGAATTCTCTAATGTGCCTCTCATTGGTACACAAGGAGTAATTAACTATAACCCTGCTTTGGCTCGTCGTCAACTTGGGTTCCCCTTGAGAGACAAACCTAATAACACTTTGTTAGAAGGTCTTTTCTATCAAGAGGGTAAAGATCCCCAACATTTGAAGCAGAAGATTGTGCATGCTTGGCATAATGTGCATAGGAAAGGAAGATCTAGGCTTGGTCCGTGCAATTGTGTGGCTTTGGAAGCTTACACTCTTTGGGTGAAGAAGAGAGATTTGGAGTTTAAGATGCCTTATCCTTGTGAAAGACCTATGTCCATGGTTGTGGTTGAGCCATTAAGTCTCCCTAACCAAGATGTAGAGGAGTTGGAAGACGCGCTCGCCAAGATGAAGCAAGAGAAAGATATGTGGGAAGAGAATTTCCATGCTTTGAGCAAGAAGCATGAAGACTTGCAGTTGGAGTCTAAGGAAAAAGATTCACTTATCGAGCTACTTGAAGACCGAGTGACAAAGAGACAGAGAGACCCGGAAGTTTCATCTTCTAGTATACCTCAGCCTTCCGTTTCTTGGAAGAAGATTGTTGATCAGGTTGTCCTCGAGAAGACTTAGATTAAGGCTTCTTTTGAGACCGAGATCCGTCGCATTCGAAGGAAGTACGCTCCTTCAGCTAGGTCTTCTAACATTGTTGTTAGGGATCCTTAGGATGACTAGTCTCCTTTTCTCTTGTATTTTTGATTTGGTTTCTGAAATTGTACTCAGTGCAATCCTTCCAATTATATCAATGAAATGAGATTTTTGGTCATATAAAAAATTATTGCAATTGTTGATATATATATATATATATATATATATATATATATATATATATTCGAAAATGATATAGTAAGTTCCTTGAAAATAAAAATAAATAAACAAGCATTGCATTTCATGCATCATTTGCATAAGCAGGTTTCTCTTTCGCCAGATGTCTCATTGGTGTTTCTTATGTGCTTTAGCCAAGCTGACTCATCGGTACAATACTCGCGCCAATCGTATCAGAATCATGGAACATTTGAAGCAAGAGAACAAAGAACTGAAGGACGAGATCGCCCACCTGACTGCCATGATGGAGTCCGTCTTGGCTGCTCAGAGCCAGTCTTCTCCAACACCCGTAACTCCTCCTTAGAGGACAATTATTTCAGAGGTGGATACCTCTACCATGCTTGCTGCTGCCGCTCAATTTGCGCCTGCTATGTCTGTCGAATTACCATGGGAAATGCCGCCTAACTTTTTTCCTGAAGGCTTTGCGCCTACTTTTGCTTCCATGTCGGCATCTAGCCAAGTCATGTCTGTGCCACCTCCCATTATGCACACCTTGCCTCGTGTAGAAGACACAATTTATCATTTCGAACCGTCTGAGGGTCTGGATGTTTACGAGAAAATGGATGAAATGAAGGATCAGTTTCTTGAGCTGTGCAAGGAGTTGAAGACACTAAGGGTAAAGGATTCGTTTGGGAAAAGTGCTGCTGAGTTGTGTTTAGTGCCAAATATGAAGATCCTGATAAAGTTCAAAGTTCCTGTCTTTGAAAAGTATAAAGGGAACACATGTCCGCTCAGTCATCTAGTGATGTATGCTCGCAAGATGTCTACCCAAACTGACAATGATCAACTGTTGATTCACTACTTCCAAGACAATTTGGCCGGTGCTACTGTAGCGGTGTATTCGTCGCTATATGATTTATTGATTAAACCATAAGCAAAGCATACAATGAATTCGAGTCGCCACCGCACTTTTATTTATCCAAAGGACTGGCTAAAAAGCGAACAAAAGCCTAAGAAGTTTTACGCGTAGAAAACTAATGAAAAGATCAGAGAGTCTGGGTAAGGGGTAAATTACGCAATGGGAAGGTGTTAGGCACCCATCACGTCCTAGGTACTCCTAGGGAGCCCTTTTCACACTTGTTGTATATATTGTTATTTGTTATGAAATATTTATTGTGCAAACATGATTGGGATGATGAGAAAAGAATATACAATTTTTATTGTTTTTGTGTTCGAACGGATGAACCCGTTGCCTACGTACCTTCCATCAAAGGTAAGGATCAAAACGCCGTAGTTCGGCTAAAAGATTTCCAAAAGTTAGTGGATTCAATTTTAAACACAAGCCTTAAGGTCTTACGTTATCCACGGGAGAAAACTCAACCTTATACAAACAACAAGTCCACCATGTGAGAAAAGCTTCAACTTGCTAGTGAGGGGTTAACCCTATAATAAGCAAGGAAGACTTACAATTCAATCAACTAAGGACAAATAGGTGAGATTAACATCAACCAACTAGGATAAATCAAACCTATGACTAATGTATGAAAGCTTAACAAGAATGGACAAAGCCACAAAACAATTGAATGGGTGAAGTTAATTGATTATGATTATTCACAAAAGGAGGGTCAAAGTATGATTAAGATTGATTCAAAAGAAGTATTATGAAATGGAGTTTGAAAAAGTCAAGGACTTGGGGTCCAGGTTTTTAATTTGAAAGCATGAAGATGTTTGCACAATATTTATCTCAAGTTTTGAAAGCAATGTGTGAAAAGGTTTAGGACAAAATGGATGAGTGGATGAAAATGGAGTGTAAAACTTCCTAGAAGGTTCACCTCTTGAAATCATATAGAAGATGACTCAAGTGTGTCCTTTGGAATAGGCAATGAGCAATAACAAACAAGCAAAGGAAAGGAAGAAAGTCAACAAAAGCGGATACCGGATGCCAATCACTGGACTTATACCAATCTCCTAAAACAAAACCGGATATCAGAGGCCACTCTATGGACTTATACCAATCTCCTCAACAAAGGAATAAAAAGTGGATACCGGATGCCAATCTATCTGGGCTTATACCAATCTCCAACAAAAACAAAGCAAACACTTGGATGTCAGATGCCAATCTATCTGGGCTTACTCTAACCTCCAACATATGATCATGGGAAAACAAATGCCAAATTACACGGACTTACAATTGCATCCTCACATAAATCAAACAAATGCATCAAGCAAAGAGAATATGAGTGGCCAATGAAATGGTCTTATACTCACTTCCATATCATAGGAACAATGGCCAATGAATGGTCTTACAATTGTCCTCCATGGGCAAACAACAAAGATATGTCACAAAGACAAATGAGATGATCATGCACTAATGAGCAATAAATGATGATAAATGCACAAAGCATACAAGCAAACATGTGCATATGAAATAAGCAATCAATCAAAAGAAGTCATTCAGCACACACTATAACCAAGCAATAAGGCTCATACAAAAGGGTTAGGCATTGAAGCCAACTAGAATAGGGTTACTGGTGCTCTTAACCTTGACATTAAGAGCCAAGGTGAAGCAGATGAAAGGATATGAGGGGTGTGCCTCATGCTCTTATCCCCGGTCAGGGAGAGCTTTAAATATCAGAAGGTGTGGGAGTTCAGAAAGATGGAACTCTCTCCACAAGTTAGACTCGATAGATCTTGGGTTTTTTACTCACTATGCATCAACACAAGTAGTGTGAGCAAGGTGAGTGACTCACAGAATAGTAGGAGATAGGCTACATATCTCTTTTGTCTACCAATTGCCTCACATGAGGTCTTTACCTGCTTGGGACAAAAGTAAACAAGCAAAAACATTGCCTCTTAAGGAGGACTTCAGACAGTTGCCTGGCCAAGTAACAGGCCAGGTCTTCCAGACTACATGAAGAAAAAGGATTCTACCTCAATGCAAATGCTATCAAGCAAAGCAATGCAAGTTCTCAAAGAACTATAAGCAACTAAGGGTACCTGAAATCAATCAAATAAAATCAGTACACAACTCAAATTCAAAACCAATATAAGATAAGGATTGACACAATCAGTCAAATGTGCAATGCACAAAGCTCAAAGCATATGAGCTAAACATCCTACAAAACAAACAAGTTAGTTCATGATAATCAATCAAACTTAATCAACTTGCATAAAGCTCCTTGAAGCATTTGCTTCTTAACCTGAAAAACCAAGCTTAAACATGAGCAACAAGACCACTAGGACAAGCCTAGGGTCAAAAGGGGATAAAAAATCCAAAACAGCAAGTGAAAGCCATCCAAAATCAATTCCAAACAATTAAGAAACAAACCCAAGTGGTTTCATGTTCATATCATTCATCATTATCATTTCACAAACAAATTAGATCAAAACATGTCATATAGAAGCTCATAGAAGTCAACAGAATGATTCAAGTCAAATCCAATCACAAACATTTCAATAAATCCTCAAATAATTCATGATCAAACATCATCCATAACATGATAAACATACCAAATTTCAGCTCATCTGGATCAAGGGAAGTAGGTCAATGAAAATCAGAAAGTCAAAGCAAGTTCAAGCAAACTCATACAAAGCATCAAAACATGCACCAACTTCAATAAATCATAAAACAGTGACAACACATGATGAATGAATGGGACTAAAACCATGACAAACTTTAAGATGTCTACAATTCACATGTCAAATTTCAAGTCCATCCAATAATGCATGAGGATTTCACAAATCATATAACATCATGTGTCACAAAAAGTCAACAAATGACCAAACAGGGGAGAAAATTCCAATCAAATAGGAAATGCCATCAATAATTCCAGAAACATTCACATGTATTCTCAACATCCACAAGTATGTTCATGCAAAAATCCAGACCATTTTGAGTTCAATAAGCATGGTAATTAAAATCATGAAGTTGGACATGAATGGTGTGACACAAATTGTCACACCTCTATTCAAAAAATCATATCTCATCAACCAGTAATGATAAATTCACAAACTCTACACCAAAATCACCATGAACATGTCTAGTTTAAGCACAAAAAATTTCAGCCTCATTGGATTAAGTATCATCATTTCACAAGCAATTTGGCAAGGCATACATAAAATGGACAACATGAACAAACCCTAGCACATTTTAAAATCCACACATGCAAAAAATCTGGAAAAAACATCATAAAAAACTAGAGGTCATGAGGAGCATTTCACAAAAAATCCCATCAAATTTGGATTAAAAATGAAGGACTTATGAATTTTGGAAGATTGGCATATCAAATGAAATAAAAATTGAAAAAATAAAATGATTTAAATAATTATTAAAACCGGCAGTGGTGTTTTTGTAATATGGCGTTCATTTAAATGGAACGCTGCGTTCCAATTAGACTGCATGGCACTCAGTGATTCGTTACATGGCAATGGAATAGTGACAAACATGCAGAGAAAAGCCAAAACGCGCGCCTGGGTTCATAATTTAGGGTTTCTGGGCAGCAACTTCATAGTGTTCATCAATGGAACCCAGCAAGAACATTTTGCAATTAAAATCCACAAATGACATACCAACATGTTCATCTAATCATGTACATCATCAAATCAACAATCATTAACACTAATTTGAACTAACAAGGAAGCATCGAGCAAAAACACATTTGACCAACCAAACTTCAAAACAGTGTTTCTCTCTCAATACACAACCATTTTTCACGATTCAAAGTTCAAAATAATCAGCATGGCAAGATCTTTAATAAGCATGTCAACATTTTAAGAATAGTGTGATTCGAATTTTTACCTAATCTGCAAGACAGTGATGATTTGGTGGTTGTTTGGCCGTGATTAGTAGAAACAACAACTTCTTGATGCTCCAGATGATGGATGAATGAGTATTGAAAACCCAGCTGCCTTGATTCTAGCTCCAAACTCGAGCTGCCATGTGAGAAGCTTAGTAGAACAGTGCTAGAGAAAGGATTTACAGCTGAGAGATAATGCTTGCAATGGCTTCCAAAATATTGGTGAATGATGACACGATGGACAATAGCAAGGGTTCTTTGAAGATTTTCAGAAAAAATTTCAAATGGAGAATGAGAGTGTTTTGAGAGAAAATGAAGTTTGATCTGTTTTGGTGAAGTGTGGCTAGGGTTTTTCCATCAGAAAAGTGAAATATATACTCTGTTTAGCATTGCATAACCTTGGTTAGTTAAGTGGTAATCACATTTTGCTAAATGAAGTGTTTTGGTTAATTGATGAATTTCACTTAAGTGTTGCATGTGCATGAGCTACAGTGCGAAATGGGCCCAAAACCACTCTCCAAATGTGATTTCTGAACACTTGCAATTGGTAAAATGCATTGGCAAAGCTTATTTTGAAAGCTCATTTTTCACCCCTCTCCTTTTTAATTCATGCCACTTGAAAAAGGCCATTTTGATTGGTTGATTTTTGGTGAATTGTGATGAAGGATTTGGATAGAGCGCATCAAATATGACTTGTAGCAAAAAACCTCACTCAATTTGGCCAAATGGTTTGGAAGATATGCCACTTTGAAGTTCAAAATTTTTTGAGAATGATTTGATCATAACTTGCCAACCACACATGAGAAATGAGTGTTCTTGGACTTTTTGGAAATGGGAGAACAAGATCTTCAACTGTCATGTTGGACAAAAATTCATTTGAGGCTTGTATGATGATGTAAATTTGAGGGGAAGAACTTTCTATTTTTGGCAAATTCCAATTACAGGTCAACTTTCTATTTTTGGAAATTTCTTGTCTGACTTCAAATTCTTCACTGTGGATGTTTGACATGTTATATGAGGCTTATGTGGACATGAATGAGACCTCTCAGACCAATTCCCACCATCAAATCACTGATTAAATGCACAGTTGACCACAGTTGACTTCAGTTGACTTTGCTAGGGTTTTGGTTGACTGAACCATGTTCTGATGAATTCCAAGCCCCTACCACTTGATATCTTGATTCAAAATGATGTCATAACTCATATGAACTCTTGATGAATGATCATGGTGCCCAAATTCTTCAAGAATGGCCACCATCCACTGTTCAATGAATAATTTGACTGATTTGACCTAGCTTGCTTCATTTGCAAGTAACATGGTTAGATGACAATATTTTTGTACCTTTGGTTAATAGATAGATGAAAAGCAATGATACACAAACGCAAAACATGCTTGGTGATCAAGAACCACACTCACAAGATAACCCACCCACTAGGAGGGAAGCAAAGGTGCACAAAGATCCTTGAGGCAATGATATGGTATGATATGATGCCATGAGGGATCTTAGGGACAAAATTGGGGTCTTACAGCTGCACTCCGTTGATATATGGGGTTGGACAGTGCAAGCATTAGCACTTTCAACGACTTGGGAGAGGCTTTTGTTAAGCACTATAAGTACAACATGTATATGGCGCCTGATAGAGACCAGTTGAGGTCTATGTCTCAGAAGGATAAGGAGACATTCAAAGAATACGCGCAAAGATGGAGGGAATTGGCTGCTCAGATCACTCCTCCCTTGGAGGAAAAGGAGATGACAAAGATCTTTCTGAAAACCCTGAGTTCACTTTATTATGAACGTATGATTGCTAGTGCCCCTAGTGACTTTACCGAAATGGTAAACATGGGGATGAGGCTTGAGGAAGGAGTCCGAGAAGGACGATTGTCAAAAGATGAAGCATCGTCAAGTAAGAGGTACGACAGTAGTTTTGGGAAGAAAAAGGGCAATGAAGCTAATGCAGTAACTAGTGGGAGGCAGAGGAGGCCTCAGATCTGGAGGAGTCAACCATCCCGTCAACATCATCATCAAGTATCTTCAGTCATTCCAGTATTCTCTAATAATCATTCAACACTAGTTTAACAACAACAACGTCAACAACAACAACCGCAACAACGAACAAACACATACAACAACAACAATACCAACAACAATCATCATCAACAAAACTTTGAGAGGAAGAAGGTCTCTTTCGACCCGATTCCTGTGTCTTATGCAGAAATGTACCCATCTTTGGTTCTCAAGAACCTACTTCAACCAAGAAACCCGCCGCAGATTCCAGAACCACTTCCTTGGTGCTACAAACTTGAACTCCGTTGTGCTTTTCATCAAGGGCACCCAGACAGGATATAGAGAACTGTTATCTGCTCAAGTATGAGGTTGAGAAGCTGATGAAGAGTGGAATGGTGTCCTTTGAGGACCGAGCGCCGAATGTGAAAGCAAATCCATTGCCCGCCCATGGGAATTCTTCTGTGAATATGGTGGATGGTTGTCCTGGCGAGTTTAAGGTTTTTGATGTTCGCTTTATCCGAGGTCCTTGGTGCAGATGCATAAGGACATTTGTTTGGTAAGTGATTGTGAGCATGACCATGATGGTTGTGCTGTTTGCAGTGTTAATTCAAGGGGTTGCGAGGTTGTGAAAAGGGACATCCAACGACTGATGGATGAAGGCATGATTCAGATTGTTCAACCCCTTCATGTAGATGACGATGTAAATGTCATAGTGCCCATTTTCAAGCAGCCAGAGAGATTGGTAATTCAGTATGACAGCAGCAACAGTAACAATGTCAACAATAGATCAGTATCGCTGTTGGTTATACGATTAGCGGGCCCAGTCCCGTATTCATCTGATAAAGTTGTTCCATATCAGTATATGCTACAATGATGAAGGATGGTCAAGAGGTCCCGTTGCCTACGACTAGTTCTGTGGTGAGGATTGCTGATGTTACCAAGGTGACTCGCAATGGTCGGTTGTTTGGGACGGTGTTCCCAAAAGATAAAGAAGAATCAGTTGTTGGTAAGAAGGTGGAGGTGCCTTCCGTAGATCCCATTAGTGCTTCAAAAGGTAAGTCTGGTGAATCCAGCGATTTGAAGGCTAATGATGATGATGGGGTACTTCGATTGTTCAAGAGGAGCGAGTTTAATATGGTGGAGCAGCTGCTCCAAACCCCCTTAAAGATCTCAGTGTTATCTCTGCTCATGAATTCAGAAGCACACAGAGAAGCACTGCAGAGAGTTCTAGAGCAAGCATTTGTGGAACATGATGTTACAGTGGATCAATTCGATCATATTGTGGCTAACATCACTTCCTGCAACAATCTCAGCTTTTATGATGAAGAACTCCCTGAGGAGGGCAGAAATCATAACTTGGCTTTGCATATCTCCATGAATTGAAAAGAGAATGCTTTGTCTAATATGCTAGTTGACACCGGGTCTTCGTTGAACATGCTGCCAAAGTCAACTTTGTCAAAGCTATCGTACCAAGGAGCACCTATGAGGTATAACGGTGTAATCGTCAAAGCTTTTGACGGTTCACGCAAAACAGTTATTGGTGAAGTGGACCTTCCAGTTAAGATAGGTCCGAGTGATTTTCAAATTACTTTTCAAGTAATGGATATCCACCCGGCCTACAGTTGTTTATTGGAAAGGACATGGATCCATGAGGCGGGAGCTGTTACCTCCACTTTCCGAGGATGATGTGAAGGAAGTCAAGATTGGGTCTCGACTGTGTCCAGATGTCAAGAAGGGGTTGATTGATCTTCTTTGAGAGTATTCAGATGTGTTTGCTTGGTCCTATCAAGACATGCCTGGTTTGGATTCTGAGATTGTGGAGCATAGATTGCCGTTGAAGCCAGAATGCCCGCCAGTCAAGCAAAAGTTGAGAAGAAGCATCCTGATATGGCTGTGAAGATCAAAGAGGAAGTGCAGAAGCAGATTGACGCCGATTTCCTTGTGACCGCTGAGTATCCGCAATGGGTGGCCAATATTGTTCCTGTGCCGAAGAAAGATGGAAAGGTCTGCATGTGTGTTGATTATAGAGATTTGAATAAAGCCAATCCGAAAGATGATTTCTCTCTGCCACACATTGATATGTTGGTAGACAATACTGCTAAATTCAAAGTTGAAATTCTGGTATCAGATATGAGATGTCAAAGGTAATGTCACGACACTAATATCTGAACAACAGATGAAATATGAACAAAATAAAAATCAGGAAACAATTGAAAAATGAAACAAGCAATTGTTAACCCAGTTCGGTGCAAACACACCTATGTCTGGGGGCTGCCAAGCTAGGAAGGAAATCCACTAAACATAATTAGTTCAAAGACTCTCAGCAAACAACTTCAAGTTACAGTCTTTTCACCTAATCTCTACCCGTGTGATTTCTATCTAAGAACTCTTAGACATGAGACCCTACTCACTCCCCCTCAATAACAGCAGTGATACTAGAACAAATGCCAAAAAGAAAGAAGACACACTTCAAGGACACACACTTGATCTTACTTAAAATCTTCAATCAAGTAAAAAAATAGACTCGTACTTCAAAGCTTAGAGTGGACAAATTACAACTCAAAAACTCAGTCCAATTCACACATCAACAAGATGGATGAATGGCTCACAATTCACAAACTCACACAAGACTAAAACCCTAATCCTCACTCACTTCACGTTCGTATTTTCTTGTATTCGAAATAGGGTTTACAAAGTCTTTAAATAGAATCTTTCTAAATGAGCCTGGGCAGCATGAAACCCTAATTCTATTTATTGCGTATTCCCTAAGAAATAACAGCGAATCATTCCTTTTTGGGAAACCGAATATTTTGGCTTTAAATAGAATTACTCCTTAAATAATGCATGCAATCTCCCCATAAGCACACAAAGACTTGCACGAAAAGCTCAACAACAAAATACATAACATTCAGGCTGAATGTTCTGTATGCACATGTCGTAACATCGGGTCTGACATCTTGAATAAATCCTGCACAACCATATCAAACAACCTGCAGAACGCTGATATCACATGTCAAGACTACAAGCGTGACTTCTTGTGATAACACTAAGTTTTACCAAAATTGATGCCAATTCATAGAACCAACAAACTCCCCCTTTGGCAAATTTTGGCTAAAACAAACAGCAGATCACACGTTCACAAGAAATCAATCAGAGCATAAGTTCAGCAGCAGAAGTAAACATACACATATTACTAGCAAAAATAACAACTAGTAAACACACAAGCGCTTGTACTCTCCAGAACATAACAACTCCCCCTTAAGCCAGTCCACAACAAGCAACAACCACATTGCTTCACACAGACAGAGCATAGAGAATTCTCCCCCTGTGCCAAAAAAAAACACCAGAATTCTCCTCCTGTATCAGAGCAACAACAATACTACAGCTACTTCCCCCATTTTTATCCAAAAGAGACCAAAGAGACAAAATAAATGTCTATCTAGTCATTAACCGAAATACCAGAAGTTAAAGAGTTACATCACCAAGTAAATACACAGCTGTAAGAAAGCTGAGAAACAAACAAAAAAACAAAGAAATCCACCAAAATAACAACAAAAAACCAAGAAAACCATCAAAACAAGAGGGACCAAAGCCAATAGAGCTACTCAGTAGAGCTTGAGTTTGCAGCCTCTTCATCAGCACTAGAAGCAGAATTGCCACTTGCATCATCATTTTTAGCAGACCTCTCACTAAAGGTGTGGGCTTCAGCTTCTTCTTCAACATTATCACCCTCAGCCTGCTCCAAGCTTGCAATCAAGGCTTCCAAAGATTGTTTTCTAGTTGTGTCTACCCTAATCCCTTCACCTATCTCTTTGCATGTCTCCTTAAGCTCAGCAATTGCTCCAACTTTTGAGGCTGACCACTTCATGGCAGATGTCATGACAATATCCTCGACATGACTGCCTTCAAAGAGTTTGTAATGCACAGACAAAGCTGGTTTTCTCCTACTAGGTAAATCATTTGAGCACAGAATACCAGGATGTTGGTTCAAGATAATTTCACAGATCATAGAGGGAAAAGTAATTGGCAGCTTAACTGCATTAGTAGTTGCATGCTTGATGATTTGATCAAACATAAATCTACCATAGTCAAATTTCACTTTTGTTCCAACAACAAAAATAAACCTCCCAAGAGTATTAGCAATAGTAGAGATATGGTTGGTAGGGACCTAGTTAGCATCTCCTATTTTATGCAGGATAGCATACTTGACAGTCAACTTCCCAGCAGAAAGATGCTTTTTAACAGGCCAAACTTTCACCTGCCTAGCTGTAATCTCCCTGTAGACCTGATTGTTTGTAACTTCCAATTCTCCTGCACCCTCATTATTGCTTCCTAGAAAATTATTAATAACAGTATGAGATAATGTTATACACTTACCCCTCACATACACCTTGCAGAACTCTTTGTTGTTCTTATCAGAAATATCCTCAAGAATATTAACAATAAATTCCTTGACTAAACCTTCGTAGCATTGAGAGAACCCAACAACAATCTTCAAAAGCCCAACAACTTTTATCAAGTCCATGACCTCCTTGACATCAACAACGTCTTTTCCCAATTCCCTTTCCACAACTACCCTTCTCTGAATCACAAATTTCCACTTAGCAGTTCCATCCTCAAGATGGAAGGAGATGTTATCCAAATGAACAGCAGGAACATTAACAAGAGACTTCCTAACAGTAGTTTTCTTCGTAGGTGAGATGTCAGGGACATCTTCCTCAACATCCTCTTCAGGCTCAGAATCATCTTTGACCTTCCTCTTCTTTATTTCAACCTTGCTCCATGGTTTGGAGGGACCAATACCAATAGTCTTCTTAGCTTTTCTAGCTGACATAAGTTCAACCACAGATTTTCCTTTGCGAGTCTTCATGCGTTTAGCCACGCTTGGCTTCATGTGATGAATCAAGCTTTCCTCTTGATCATCAGAGCTACCATCATCTATATCAATCACAATGTTTGCATCATCATGCTTCTCATAGTGGGAAGCATTAGCAGTGTTAGAGGCCACAAATTTCCCTTTTTCAGACACGGTTTTCCCTAGAGAGCGCAACCCTTCAGCAGCCAAGTCCTTTTCAGAACTGGAGGAATCATCACCCTTACCACTAGGTTGTTCAACCTCAGGAGAGGGATGCATTTGAGCAAGGGGAGTAGAAACTCCCTTCACAAAGTGGTCTTTATTAAGAATTCTAGTAACTAGGTCTCTTATAACATGATCAGTATAGTGTGTTCCTTCCTTAGAATTAGTGACAGGAGTTGAACCAGACGAAATACTAGAGGGATTACCTTGTTTGGAACATGCAGAAGCGGAGACATCAATGGAGATGGGTTGGTTCAAATCAATGTCCATGCTGGGAATAACAGAGAGAGGAGAAACATCCAAAATCTCATTGTAAGACCCCAATTTTGACCCTAAGATCCCTCATGGCATCATTACATTGCACTTACATTGCCTCAAGGATCATAAGCATCTTGGCTCTTTGCCTTTGGGTGGGATCTCTTAAGATTTGGTTTGAGATCACCAAGCATGCTTGAATTGTATATTATTGCTTTTCTCATTTTATTCACTAACCAAAAGCACAAAAATATGTCACTAACATCTTTTGTTTGTAGCTTGAGCAGTCACAAGGTCTAAAGCTTCTAAGAGATCCTTTGTGTAATAATATGGTCAAGAGAAGATGAAAGTGTAACACCCCGATAAAATAAGATAATTATTTAAATTGAGTTAATAATATATTTATTAATTTAATTAAATAATTGGAATTTTTATTATTATTGGAATAATAATTATTGGAATATTATTGGGATTATTTTTATTGTTATTATTGGAATAAAAGTAGAAATCAGTAAAAAGGTTCCATTTGGTAAAAAGAGTTATTTTTCACGTGAAAAGGGAAAAGAGGCAGAAAAGTGGAAAAGGGCAAAGAAAGCCAGAGAACAAGGGTTGAAGGAAGGAAAAGCTTGAAGCTCAGAGATTTGCCGGATTAACTCAGGTAAGGGGAGTTTATCATCGTTTAATGGGTATTATGGGATAATATGTCATGGGTAGTGATAAACCATTGATTGATCTCTGAATTGGATGATTATGATGAAATTGTGAAATATTGGATGAACGAAATTGGGTTATGATTGAGAGGAATTCGTAGGAATTAGATGTAAAAATGTTAGATTTTTGTGAAAACGAATAGAGTATCATTCGTGTTAGATGATATGAACAATTATTGTGAAAAATTGGACTGTGGAAGGTTGAATTGGATAGATCTCGTAGCAGAGAAAGCCATAGCAGATCTGGAAGTCTGGTTTCTGGTCATACGCGTATGGCACTAGGCAATACGCGTATGAGATGGCATGGTACGCGTATGGCACTAGGCAATACGCGTATGGATGAGGAAGATGATGTTTTGAACGTAGTTTGGTCTCTGTTGGTACGCGTATGGGAAAGTGGTACGCGTAGCATACGCGTATGAGATGGTGTTACGCGTATGGGATTTGGCTGAGGAATGGGCCATACGCGTATGGGACTAGGCAGTACGCGTATGGGCAGGATTGTGATTTTTCTGTGCTGTTGTTGTGCAATTTTTGGTTGTTCAGCTGAGTAATGTGATTTAGCTGATGTACGATATATTAGGGATCATTTCCCGTTGTTGTGAGTAGTATAGGTATTAGTAGAGTGTACTAATACTGTGGTTGTTATTTGGCATGATATGATATGCTTATGTGATAAAATACTGATGATGTGTGATGGTATGCATGATGCTGTGAATGTATCAGTTATGTGTGCATTTGTGAATAGACTGTTTTATGGCTTAGAGTGTGAGCATATATCTATTCTTGAATTGTTGTTGATGATGTAGCATTGCTAGGTGATTAGCATGCATGTTGTGGCCTTTATGGTGGTAGCTAATTCCCATGGTGAGGAATTAGTGATGAGTTAGTGTGAATTGTTGTTGATGTTTGCATGCTAGGTGAATTAGCGTGCATAGCATGGCCCTTGGGGTGGTAGCTAATTCCCATGGTGAGGAATTAGTGATGTGAGTCACTAGGTCTCAAATGAGTGGGACTAGTGAGCTTGGTAGCCGTACCTGGATTTGGTCGGTGAAGTTGAACTATATGTTCACGAATAGTCGGTACCGCATGCATGGAGTCTCATTGCATAATATATGTGTAGTGTATAATATGAATGGATGTATTCCAATGTTATACATGTGTTGTGTTGGCATTGAGCATGAGTATGATTTGTGTTGATATTGAGTATGACATTTGAATTGATGTGCCGTTACCGAATGTGTGATGTGATTAGGGTGATTAATGTGTTAAATTACTTAACATGACATGATATTTTATAATGCTTGTTATATCGATTGAGGAACTCACCCTTACAACTATTTTTCAGGTAACGAGCAGTGATTGAGTAGAAGCTAGTCCTGGGAGTCTAGTGTAGTCCTTAGTGGGTCATGCTCTGGTAGATGTAACATCGGGATGGGATGTTTTACTATGTTTTCTTTTGGTTGTTGAACAACTTTACATGTAATGTAGTACATGATTTGAATGTTGTTATTTTGTATCCGTTGCGAATTATGCAAAAGTGTCTTATTTTGATTAAATAAATGAGCATGACAGGATATTTTGATGATTGGTGTGAAATGATTGTGTGACACCCTTCAGGGCATAATTACTCTGATTGATATTTTATTATTTTAATTAAATATTTGGGGTATTTTAGAAGGGTGTTACATTAGTGGTATCAGAGCATTGTCGGTCGAGTCGAGTCGTAATTATTCTGTTCCCCTGTACGGGATAGGTGTTGCGTAACCCTATCAGTACTTATTGTTTTAGCTTGTTGGGTTTTCAGAATAGAGATGGCGGGAAGAGGTAGAGACGATGCTGCGATTGCTGAGGCTCTGGGTATGCTAGCTGGAGTACTTGGAGGGAACCCGAATGTTGTGGGAATGGGAGCTGCTCGTCAACTGAGTGAGTTCCAGAAGAACAATCCTCCAATGTTCAAGGGAGCATACGATCCAGATGGCGCTCAGAAGTGGTTGAAGGAGATCGAGAGGATCTTCCGAGTGACTGAGTGTGCCGATAACCAGAAGGTCAGGTTCGGTACGCATATGCTGTCAGAAGAGGCTGATGATTGGTGGGTTGCTACCCGCACTGAGTTGGAATCTGCTGGGAATGCTGAGATCACTTGGGCTGTGTTCAGAGAGAGATTCCTGAGGAAGTACTTTCCAGAGGATGTCAGAGGAAAGAAAGAGATAGAGTTCTTAGAATTGAAGCAGGGTAACAGGTCTGTTACTGAGTATGCTGCTAAGTTCACAGAGCTGTCGAAGTATTATACTCCCTATAACGAGGCTACTGGGGAATTTTCAAAGTGTGTGAAGTTTGAGAACGGGTTGCGTCCCGAGATCAAGCAGGCTATTGGGTATCAGCGGATTAGAGTGTTTTCTGATTTGGTGGACTGTTGCAGGATTTTTGAACAGGATTCCAAAGCCAGAGCGGAGAGCTATCAGCAGAGGGTTGATAGGAGAGGCAAGAATCAGAATGATCGTGGGAAACCGTATGCAGCTGGCAAAGGTTTCCAGAGACAGAGTGGGATGAAGAGGCCTAGTGGGGGAGACTCTAGTGCTCCTGCTAAGTGTTACAGATGTGGTCAGGCGGGACATCGTTTCCACGAGTGTACCAGTGCTGAGAAGAAGTGTTTCAAGTGTGGCAAAGGTGGTCATTTGGCTGCAGAGTGCCGGTTGAAGACTCTGACTTGCTTCAACTGTGGAGAGGTGGGTCATATCAGTCCACAGTGTCCTAAGCCAAAGAAGGAGAACCAGTCGGGAGGCAAGGTCTTTGCTTTATCGGGTTCTGAGACTTTTGCAGACGATCGTTTGATCCGAGGTACGTGTTATATTAATGGCTTTCCTCTTGTAGCTATTATTGACACAGGTGCGACTCATTCCTTTATATCTTTGGATTGTGCTGTGAAACTTAAGTTAGAGATATCTGAGATGCATGGTAGTATGGTGATTGATACTCCTGCGAAGGGTTCAGTGACTACTACTTCAGTTTGTTTGAATTGTCCTTTGAGTATTTTTGGTAGAGACTTTGGGATGGACCTAGTGTGTCTTCCACTAGTGCAGGTTGATGTTATCCTGGGTATGAACTGGTTGGTGTTTAACCGAGTCTATATCAATTGTTTTGATAAGACTGTGATTTTTCCTGAGATTGAGGAAGAAAAGAGTTTGTTTCTATCTGCAAGGCAGGTGAATGAGGAAGTAGCAGATGGGGCAGAGTTGTTTATGCTGTTAGCGACTTTGGAGGCTAAAGATAAACTGGTGATTTGCGATCTAGCTGTGGTGTGTGATTTTCCTGATGTGTTTCCTGAAGAAGTGAATGAATTACCGCCAGAGCGTGAGGTTGAGTTCTCGATTGATTTGGTACCTGGTACTAGGCCGATATCGATGGCTCCGTACCGTATGTCTGCTGTTGAGTTAACGGAATTGAAGAGCCAGTTGGAAGATCTGTTGGATAAGAGATTTATTCGTCCGAGTGTGTCGCCGTGGGGTGCACCAGTGTTATTAGTTAAGAAGAAAGAAGGTACGATGAGGTTGTGTGTGGACTACAGGCAACTGAATAAAGTGACGATCAAGAATCGGTATCCTTTGCCGAGGATTGATGATTTGATGGATCAGTTGGTTGGTGCGAGTGTGTTCAGCAAAATAGATTTGAGATCTGGGTATCATCAGATACGTGTGAAAGCTGAGGATATTCAGAAGACTGCTTTCAGAACAAGGTATGGACATTATGAGTATTCTGTAATGCCTTTTGGTGTGACTAATGCGCCTGGAGTATTCATGGAGTATATGAATAGGATTTTCCATCCGTACCTAGACAAGTTTGTTGTGGTGTTTATTGACGATATTTTGGTGTATTCGAAATCTGAAGAGAAGCATGCTGAACATTTGAGAGTGGTTTTGGGAGTTCTGCGGGAAAAGAAGTTATTTGCTAAACTGTCTAAGTGTGAATTTTGGTTAGAGGAGGTTAGTTTTCTTGGTCATGTGATTTCCAGAGGTGGTGTTGCTGTTGATCCTTCTAAGATAGAAGCGGTATCTAAGTGGGAAGCTCCGAAGTCTGTTGCTGAGATTCGAAGTTTCCTTGGTTTGGCTGGTTATTATAGGAAATTTATTGAGGGATTTTCTAAGTTGGCATTACCGTTGACGATGTTGACCAGAAAGGGGCAAGCGTTTGTTTGAGACTCAAAATGTGAAGAAGGTTTCCAAGAGTTAAAGAGAAGGTTAACTACTGCTCCTATTCTGATATTACCGAGTTCGTCGGAATCATTTGAGGTTTACTGTGATGCTTCATTGTTGGGTTTGGGCGGCGTGTTGATGCAGAATAAGCAGGTTATAGCTTATGCTTCGAGACAACTGAGGATTCATGAGAGGAACTATCCGACCCACGATTTAGAGTTGGCAGCTGTGGTATTTGTTCTGAAGTTATGGAGACATTACTTGTACGGGTCAAGATTTGAGGTTTTCAGTGACCATAAAAGTTTAAAGTATTTGTTTGATCAGAAAGAGCTGAATATGAGACAGAGGAGATGGTTAGAATTTCTGAAGGATTATGACTTTGGTTTGAATTACCATCCGGGTAAAGCAAACGTAGTGGCTGATGCATTGAGTCGGAAATCATTACATATGTCTATGTTAATGGTTAAGGAATTGGATCTACTTGAGCAGTTTAGAGACTTGAGTTTGGTGTGTGAGAGTACTCACAATAGTGTTAAGTTGGGAATGTTGAAGTTAACGAGTGGTATTCTGGATGAGATTAGAGAGGGTCAGAAATCCGATGTGTTTTTGGTTGATAAGTTGACTCTAGTGAATCAAGGTCAAGGTGGTGAATTCAGAGTTGATGAGAATGGTGTTTTGAAATTTGGTAATCGGGTATGTATTCCGGATGTTACCGAACTTAAGAAGAGTATCCTGGAGGAAGGACATCGTAGTGGCTTAAGTATTCATCCTGGAGCTACGAAGATGTATCATGATTTGAAAAAGTTATTTTGGTGGCCGGGAATGAAAAGAGAAATTGCGAGTTTTGTTTATTCTTGTTTGACTTGTCAGAAGTCAAAGATTGAGCATCAGAAGCCGTCTGGGCTAATGCAACCGTTGACTATTCCAGAGTGGAAGTGGGATAGTATTAGTATGGATTTTGTTTCTGGGTTACCGAGGACAAATAAGAATTTTGAAGCCATTTGGGTGATTGTTGATAGATTGACGAAATCGGCTCATTTCATTCCGATCAGAATGGATTATCCGTTAGAGAGATTAGCCGAGTTGTATATTGAGAAAATTGTAAGTTTGCATGGTATTCCGTCGAGTATTGTTTCGGACAGAGATCCTAGATTTACATCGAAGTTCTGGGGAGGTTTGCAGAGGGCTTTGGGAACTAAGTTGAGATTGAGTTCCGCATATCATCCGCAGACTGATGGTCAGACTGAGAGGACGATTCAGTCACTAGAGGATCTTTTGAGAGCTTGTGTTTTGGAAAAAGGAGGTGCTTGGGATTGTTACTTACCTTTGATTGAGTTTACCTACAACAATAGTTTTCATTCGAGCATTGGTATGGCACCGTTTGAAGCTTTGTATGGTAGGAGATGTCGGACACCTTTATGTTGGTATGAGTCCGGTGAGAGTGCCGTGGTTGGACCTGAAATTGTTCAACAAACTACGGATAAGATTAAGATGATTCAGGAGAAGATGAGAATTGCTCAGAGTCGTCAGAAGAGTTATCATGATAAGAGGAGGAAGTCACTTGAGTTTCAAGAGGGAGATCATGTGTTCCTTCGTGTTACTCCGATAACTGGGGTTGGTAGAGCTTTGAAGTCGAAGAAGTTGACACCTCGATTTATTGGTCCTTATCAGATTTTGGAGAGGATAGGGGAAGTAGCCTATCGTATCGCTTTACCGCCGTCACTTGCAAATTTACATGAGGTTTTTCATGTGTCTCAGTTGAGGAGGTACATTCATGATCCGTCGCATGTGGTCCAAGTAGATGATGTACAGGTGAGAGATAACCTGACTGTTGAAACATCACCTATGAGGATCGAGGATCGAGAGTTGAAGCAGTTGCGGGGTAAAGAGATTGTTTTGGTGAAGGTAGCTTGGGGCGGACCAGCAGGTGGCAATGTGACTTGGGAACTTGAGAGTCAGATGAAGGAGTCTTATCCTGAGTTATTCACTTGAGGTATGTTTTCGAGGACGAAAACTCTTTTAGTGGGGGAGAGTTGTAACACCCCGATAAAATAAGATAATTATTTAAATTGAGTTAATAATATATTTATTAATTTAATTAAATAATTGGAATTTTATTATTATTGGAATAATAATTATTGGAATATTATTGGGATTATTTTTATTGTTATTATTGGAATAAAAGTAGAAATCAGTAAAAAGGTTCCATTTGGTAAAAAGAGTTATTTTTCACGTGAAAAGGGAAAAGAGGCAGAAAAGTGGAAAAGGGCAAAGAAAGCCAGAGAACAAGGGTTGAAGGAAGGAAAAGCTTGAAGCTCAGAGATTTGCCGGATTAACTCAGGTAAGGGGAGTTTATCATCGTTTAATGGGTATTATGGGATAATATGTCATGGGTAGTGATAAACCATTGATTGATCTCTGAATTGGATGATTATGATGAAATTGTGAAATATTGGATGAACGAAATTGGGTTATGATTGAGAGGAATTCGTAGGAATTAGATGTAAAAATGTTAGATTTTTGTGAAAACGAATAGAGTATCATTCGTGTTAGATGATATGAACAATTATTGTGAAAAATTGGACTGTGGAAGGTTGAATTGGATAGATCTCGTAGCAGAGAAAGCCATAGCAGATCTGGAAGTCTGGTTTCTGGTCATACGCGTATGGCACTAGGCAATACGCGTATGAGATGGCATGGTACGCGTATGGCACTAGGCAATACGCGTATGGATGAGGAAGATGATGTTTTGAACGTAGTTTGGTCTCTGTTGGTACGCGTATGGGAAAGTGGTACGCGTAGCATACGCGTATGAGATGGTGTTACGCGTATGGGATTTGGCTGAGGAATGGGCCATACGCGTATGGGACTAGGCAGTACGCGTATGGGCAGGATTGTGATTTTTCTGTGCTGTTGTTGTGCAATTTTTGGTTGTTCAGCTGAGTAATGTGATTTAGCTGATGTACGATATATTAGGGATCATTTCCCGTTGTTGTGAGTAGTATAGGTATTAGTAGAGTGTACTAATACTGTGGTTGTTATTTGGCATGATATGATATGCTTATGTGATAAAATACTGATGATGTGTGATGGTATGCATGATGCTGTGAATGTATCAGTTATGTGTGCATTTGTGAATAGACTGTTTTATGGCTTAGAGTGTGAGCATATATCTATTCTTGAATTGTTGTTGATGATGTAGCATTGCTAGGTGATTAGCATGCATGTTGTGGCCTTTATGGTGGTAGCTAATTCCCATGGTGAGGAATTAGTGATGAGTTAGTGTGAATTGTTGTTGATGTTTGCATGCTAGGTGAATTAGCGTGCATAGCATGGCCCTTGGGGTGGTAGCTAATTCCCATGGTGAGGAATTAGTGATGTGAGTCACTAGGTCTCAAATGAGTGGGACTAGTGAGCTTGGTAGCCGTACCTGGATTTGGTCGGTGAAGTTGAACTATATGTTCACGAATAGTCGGTACCGCATGCATGGAGTCTCATTGCATAATATATGTGTAGTGTATAATATGAATGGATGTATTCCAATGTTATACATGTGTTGTGTTGGCATTGAGCATGAGTATGATTTGTGTTGATATTGAGTATGACATTTGAATTGATGTGCCGTTACCGAATGTGTGATGTGATTAGGGTGATTAATGTGTTAAATTACTTAACATGACATGATATTTTATAATGCTTGTTATATCGATTGAGGAACTCACCCTTACAACTATTTTTCAGGTAACGAGCAGTGATTGAGTAGAAGCTAGTCCTGGGAGTCTAGTGTAGTCCTTAGTGGGTCATGCTCTGGTAGATGTAACATCGGGATGGGATGTTTTACTATGTTTTCTTTTGGTTGTTGAACAACTTTACATGTAATGTAGTACATGATTTGAATGTTGTTATTTTGTATCCGTTGCGAATTATGCAAAAGTGTCTTATTTTGATTAAATAAATGAGCATGACAGGATATTTTGATGATTGGTGTGAAATGATTGTGTGACACCCTTCAGGGCATAATTACTCTGATTGATATTTTATTATTTTAATTAAATATTTGGGGTATTTTAGAAGGGTGTTACAGAAAGCAAACATGGAAATGGTTCCCAAAGCTCTCATCCATCAAATATGCCTCCCAAGTATCTCAATTCATCATTTTGACCAAAGCAAATCAAGGGGCTTGAGGCTTGTTTCCCAAGGAAACCCTAATTCATCTTTTCATCAACTGTGCCTTGCTTTTGAAGCAACCTCAACCCATGGTAAAATACAATCAAGGGAACTTATTTAATTCATCATTTCATGCATATTTGAACTTATTTGAGTGTCCTCAATCATCCATTCATCAAGATATGAGTTTTGGACTTGAGAAGTTGATCAGTCAATTCATCTAACTATTTCGAAATACACTGAGACCTAACTTTTTATGTGTTGGTAAAATGGAGATGACCCCAAGATAAAAGATGTTCCTAAGGACAATATGAACAACTTTCATGTTCATCAAAATTTTATTTGAAGCTTGGAATGTCATCATCCATTCCAAGACATTATAGGTCATTTTGACTGAAACCCTAATTTTGGATTGGAATGTCCTTCATTTTTCATGATTTTGAGGTGGGACTTAATGAATTGGAAATATTTATGTGTGTACTTCAAATGTTATGTTGAGAAAAATTACAAAATCCCAAAAGAAATACATGTGATAATGCAAAATATTATAGGTCACTTTCGACCAAATGCATTGAAATGTGAAAAAGTCCAACTTCAAGTGCCCATAACCTCTTCATAAAAAATCCAAATGATGCAAAATTTAAGTCCAAATTGATTTCCTTGAAAAGATATACAAATTTCATGTTGAAGAGTTTGACATTTGGAGCTTGCATCATTGAAACAAAAGGGCTTGAACTTTGGCCAATTTTGAAAATTTCACATATGCATGTTTTGCACCTTACACTTCAAGCTCAATTTTCATTAATTTCCAAGGCCCAAATGGAGTTTTGATCAACATGACATTTGTTCCTTATGCAATAAGATTTCCAACCATTACCAATAAGGCTATGTTTTATGTTTGGAAGCATCATTGTCAAAGAGGGGAAAGATTAGGTGCATTTTTGGAAACCAATTGAAAACACATTGCATGAGCTCATTACATCTATTTTGCACGAACATTTCATCTAATTGTTATCTCAGCTTTCCAAACCAAGTGGAATTGGGTCCTTCATGCGCCTGTACAGGCCCATGCATGGAGGCCCTTTCCATCCATGCAATGCTTTGTTCATGCTTCCACCTTGCCATTTTCTATATATAGGAGTGCTTGGCCTCTCATTTCTTCAACCTTAAGGCGCCCTACATGCTGTGCAACTGAAATCCCACCCTCACACCAAAGGAACTATCTCACTTTTCTCTCAAATTTCAGATCTGAATTTTGATTTCCTCGATTAAAATTTCAGATCTAAAGTTCCTTAGCCTTCTTCTCCTTCATCCATAGAGTGAACTACAAGCTTTAGCCACAAGGAATTGTGACTCCAAGCTCTGCAAATCAGAGGTTCACTTCACATTTTAAATTCTTCGAATCAACTCATATATTGATTGTTTCTTGTTGTTGTTGTGTTGTTTGAAGTCCTCTTCATAGAGGCAATCATTTCATGCTTTGAATTTTCAAAATCCAACAAGTTTCAGTTGAACTCCATGAAATTCAACCTCTGATTTCTCTCTCAATAAGAATCTAGAGTGAATTTGGTTGGTACAGGAGTGATGTACATCACTCCACCTTTCGTTTGGTACCTGGATCGCACATTTTAGTTAACATTTATTTCTCTGTAAATTTGGACCTTCGCCGGAGCTAGCCGGAGAAGACGGTGGCGCTGGCCACCTTCCGTTTACCAGTTTCAATCCAGGCCGTTGATGATGATTCCCAGATTGAATCAGGGCTCTTGGATCTTATGACTTTTTTTTAATATTTGTGTTATTCAATTGACTGAGGATAATGATGCGTGCGCATGCCACAACCGTCTGATGCTCCAGCTCAATTAATGAGCTTGGATCCAACGCGTGTGGATTTTCCATAATTTCTAATTTCTGATTTTATTTTCTTTTATTTCTTTTAATTCCATTTCATTTCTAAAATTCATATCTCCTTCATTATTGGTCCAAAAATTATGGGACCAATTGCATTATTTCTCTTTTAATTTCTAGTTTCTAAAAATGATTTTTTATTTTATTTTATTTTATCATTTGCTATTTTTTAGTAATTTTCTCTTTTATGGTTATTTTTAATTCATTTTAAATAGTTTTTAATATTCAAAAAATACAAAAATATTTTCTCAACCTCTTTGAATGATGATAGATCTATGAAAAATGTTCTCATCAATTTATTAATTGATTTAAAATAGTTTCTAACTTTTAAAAATGCTGAAATTTTTTGTCAAACTTTGTTTGACCTTGTTGAACTTGGGATAATTCACTTGGACTTTCCAAAGTTGATTTGAAGTGAATTTGAAGTTTGACCTTTCTTTTTATTTTTAATTCAAGTTTTATTTTAAATATTAAAAATGCCAAAAATATTTTATTTGTTTCATGACTTCTAATCTTTATTTTGCTTCTATTTTCTTTTATTTGACCTTGATCTTCTCTATCTTTGGTCATAGCTTGTTGATTATCTCATTCCATTTCATTTAATGCACTTTAATTCTTCATCTCTTTCTTCTTCTTCTTCTTCTTCTTCTTCTTCTTCTTCTTTTCCTTTTGATCAATGAGTTAAAGATTGGTGGTTAGCATTGATACATGGAGGTTTAATCTTCCTTGATTCAAATCTAATTCATTTTGATCATGGATCAAGTGAATGGCTTTGTATTAAGGATAGATTGCTTCCTAAATCATGCAAAGAACCTAAATCAATACAAGATCATTTCTCATCTTCTTTTTGGCATGGGAAGTTGTTGGAGTTTTATTCACTAATCAAGACCTCTAACTTGTGTTGTTGCCTACATTATTATTGACCGGCCTCAGATAGTTGTGACTTCTACATAAGTCCAATTACGATTGCTTAACATAGCGCTAAATTTGCCTTATGGCACACTAACTATTAACACTAACTATTAACCATTAACATTTACTTCTTGCACTTTACATTTATGCAATTTAATTTTCTTGTACATATTATTCATTTGCTTTTTCCCTTTGCTCATTTGAGCACATGTTTATGTTAATGCAATTTGCCTTTTGCTCACTTGAGCACATAATTGTGTATATATTATTGTGCTTGTGTTTTGTTTTGATTGTTGTGGACCAAATGCAAAGAAATGGACAAATGGACTTAGTTCTAGGACTTTCCCTATGCAAATTGGAGTAAAATGACCTTAATGTTGAAGATGGATTAGAAGAACCAAATCTCTAAACCCACTCTTGCCCATTTTGATGTGTGTGCTTTTGTGCTAGGGGATTCTATGTGAGCTCAAATTGAAGAACCATTGCCATGATCATCCAAATTGAAAGATACAAGAGACATTGGGGATCTTCTAAGGAGCTTGTTTGATTATGTTGATTGCTTGAGCTTACTGTTATTTTGCCTGCATATTCCAAAGGATGGGAGCTACTTGGATCATCAATATGATCTCAAGAGAGGAACTCCATTTGTGGTCTTGTTTCTTATCCCTCATCTCTTGTATGATTAGGACTTTAGCCATTCTTCTTCTTCCCTCCACTCTAACCCAAGCCAAAACTTTTGTGCAAACATTTAACACTTGTTCTCAAACATTAGAAACCTAAGCCTTATGCTTTTGATTTTCAAACTTTCTTTTCATAACACTTACTTTGAATTGAACTTCTAAGTCAACTTTGGCCATATTTTGTACATACTTTTCATTGGTAAATATAACCCATTCAAATGCTTTTTGTGGTTTCAATGACCACTTTCTTAATCAAAACTTTTCATAACCTTTAGCTATTAGGTTTGAGTTATCCTTGAGGTAGATGTAATGCTCACCTATATCCTTAGTGATGGACAATAAGTGTTCCATGCTTATTATAGGGTTAACCCCTCACTAGCATGTTGAAGCTATCCTCACATGGTGGATTTGTAGTTTTAGGTTGAGTTTTCTCCCTTGGATAACAAAAGACCTTAAGGCTTTTGGACCAATCAATTCACCAACTCATTTTGAGATTTTTACCCCGAACTACGAGGTTTTGATCCTAATCTTTTTTAAGATGGTACGTAGACAATGGGTTCATCCATCCAAACACAAGATGTAAATAACATGTATATTCTCTTCTCATATCTTCAATCATGTTTGCACAAACAAATTTTCACAAAAATACCAACCTTACAACAAGTATGAAAAGGGCTCCCTAGGAGTACATAGGATGTTTTGGGTGCTTAAAACCTTCCCATTGCATAACCAACCCCCTTACCCCGATCTCTGACATTTTTACTAGTTTTTTGATTCGAGAAAACTTTTAGGTTTTTGTTCGCTTTCTAACCATTCCTTTAGATAAATCAAAGTGCGGTGGCGACTCGACTTGTATGGTTTACCTTGGATTTAGTCAATATCTCTAATGGTAACGAATACCCCGCTACAGAGAAGTGACGACTCTGCTGGGGAGGTTTGCCTAGTGGGTTTTGCCTACTTTTCATATTTGTTGTATTGATGTGTATATTGTTTTGTGACATATTTTTTTGTGCAATTTGGGATTACTGTATTGTATGTAATGATTGAATTTCTTGAATATTAATTCCTTGTATGCTTGGTTGTTTCAAACCATAGAGGGCTTTCCTCAACTTGTACACATGCTTTGGAAGATTTGGATTTGTGAATCCTTAGGTTGTTCAACATATACTTCCTCATTTAAGTAGCCATTCAAGAAGGCACTTTTTACATCCATTTGGAACAGTTTGAACTTCAGAATACATGCCACTCCAAGCAATAGTCTAATGGACTCAAGGCAAGCTACAGGAGAAAATGTTTCATCAAAATCCACTCCTTCAACTTGAGTATATCCTTCTGCTACTAATCTTGCTTTGTTTTTAGTAACCACCCCTTGTTCATCAGATTTATTCTTATACACCCACTTTGTACCTATGACATTTATTCCTTCAGGTCTTAGAACCAGTTCCCATACTTAGTTCCTCTTAAATTGACCTAAATCCTCCTACATGGCATTGATCCAGAACTCATCAGTCAAGACTTCCTTGACATTCCTAGGCTCAATCTTGGACACAAAGCAGCCATGTGAGATCACTTCCCTTAATCTGGTTTTGACCCCTTTATTTGGGTCTCCTATGATGAGATCTTTGGGATGATCCTTCTGAATTCTGATGGAGGGTCCCTTGTTCATTTTGTCATCTTCAGGTTCAACTTGAGGAGGTTCACTCTCATTATTTTTGTCTAAGAAATCAGCTGGGGGATCATTTGGAGATGTCTCAACATCGTTTGTGACATCAGTCTGTTGATCATCAACCACAACATTAATAGATTCCATCATTACTTTTGTTCTGGAATTAAAGACTCTATATGCTCTGCTGTTTGTTGAGTAGCCCAAAAATATTCCTTCATCACTTTTGGGATCCATCTTCCTTCTTTGTTCACGATCAATCAAAATATAACATTTACTACCAAACACATAGAAGTATTTGACTGTAGGTCTTCTCCCTTTCCAGACTTCATATAGGGTAGTAGGAGTCCCTTTCTTCAAGGTTACTCTGTTGTGAACATAGCAGGTTGTGTTCATAGCTTCATCCCAGAAGTGGTAGGGCAATTTCTTAGCATGAATCATAGCTCTGGCTGATTCTTGAAGAGTTCTATTTTTCCTTTCTACCACACCATTTTTCTGGAGAGTAATGGGAGATGAGAACTCATGACTAATTCCTTCTAATGCACAGACTTCAGCAAATTTGCTGTTTTCAAATTTCTTCCCATGATCACTTCTGATTTTAATAACTTGACTTTCCTTTTATCTTTGAAGACTTAGACAAAGATCTTTGAAGATTTCAAATACATCAGATTTTTCTCTTATAAAATTGACCCAGGTGTATCTGGAGAAGTCATCCACCACTACATAAGCATACTTCTTCCCACCAAGGCTTTCCACCTGCATGGGTCCCATTAAATCCATATGGAGGAGTTCCAGCACTCTGGAAGTGGTGTCATGTCTAAGCTTCTGGTGTGACATCTTTGTCTATTTTCCAATCTGACATTCCCCACAAAATCTTCCTTCATCAATCTTCAAGTTGGGAATTCCTCTAAAAGCTTCAACATATATAATCCTCTTCATACCTTTAAGATGCAGATGGCCCAATCTTTGATGCCATATCTTCACTTCTTCTTCTTTAGCTAGAGTACACATTGAAGAATAACCAGTTTCTTGAGAACTCCACATGTAGCAGTTGTCCTTAGACCTGAATCCTTTCATGATCACTTCATTTTCTTTATTAATAATCAGACATTCAGTTTTAGTGAAGTTAACATTTAGACCTTGGTCACATAGTTGACTGATGCTTATTAGGTTTGCAGTCAGTCCCTTAACAAGTAGGACATTGTCAAGATTAGGGACTCCAGGGCAGTTAAGCTTGACAATTCCCTTGATTTCACCCTTTGCTCCATCACCAAAGGTTTCATAGCTGGTGGCATGAGGGTGAAGACCAGTTAGCAGGTTTTTGTTTCCAGTCATGTGTCTGGAGCACCCACTGTCAAAATACCAATCTTCTTTGGCTGAAACTCTGAAGGAAGTGTGAGCTATCAGACTTGTAACATCAGTCCTAGGAACCCATTGTTTTTGTTGATAGGTCTGTGATGTTTGGGTCTAGGTTGATGATGAGAAGGACTAGGATAACCATACAACTTATAGCAGAATGGTTTTATGTGGCCAAATTTTCCACAGTAATGACATCTCCATCTTTGGTGTTTCCCTTTCTGCTGTCTTCCTTTATGATGTTGTGACATATGATGTGACATCTCTGGTTTGCTACCAGTATGACTACACTTAGGTTTGGATTTAAGTTTGCTACCAGTGTGACTGCACTCAGGTTTAAATTCATTGAACCCAATGCCAGACTTGTCTCCTGCCATTTGTCCAGTTTGGAGAATTTTGTCTAAGGTGTCAGTTCCATTGTTTATCATTCTTACATAATTTGTCATCTCATCAAGTTTAGAATTCAAGAATACTGCTTCAGTTTTTAACTTAGAGATGGTTTCCAAATGTTTTGCCTTCTCATTCTCCAGCTGTGCTATCACCTTCTTCTGACTTTCAACTTATTGACACGCTTCTTCACTTCTATGACACAGCTTTTTGTAGGCAGTGGCTAACTCATCAAAGGTCACTTCATCATCACTTGAGTCTTCATCAGACCCCCATCTTCCAGTCAAGGCAGTCACAAGATTTGCAGACTCTTCTGTTTCACTTTCATCAGACCAAGTAGCAGCAAGACTTTTCTTCTGTTTCTTGAGGTAGGTTCCACATTCAGTTCTAATATGTCCATACCCATCACATTCATGGCACTGAACTCCTTTTCCTTCTTTTGGCTTTTCATATGATCTTGTTCTTCTTCCAGCATTGTTGGATTTACTTATGTCAGATGAGATGTTCATGACATTAGCCTTAGACCTTACATCCATCTTTTTCAGAAGTCTGTTGAACTGTCTTCCCAGCAATGCTACATCATTTTCCAGATCTTCATCAATATCTTGACCACTTTCCTCCTCTTTCTCCTCAGTGTTTGACATGAAGGCTATGCTTTTGACTTTCTTTTCAGGTCCATCACACATTCCCATCTCAAACGTTTGGAGAGATCCAATTATCTTATCAACTCTCATATTGGAAATATCTTGAGACTCCTCTATGGCTGTCACTTTCATGGCAAATCTCTTAGGGAGTGGCCTGAGTATTTTCCTCACTAGTTTTTCATTTGACATTAACTCACCCAGGGCTCCTGAGGCATTAGCAATTTCAAGGATATTCATATGAAATTCATGAATATTTTCATCTTCTTTCATCTTTAAATTTTCAAACTTGGTAGTGAGCAGCTACAGTCTAGACATCTTTACTCTAGAGGTGCCTTCATGAGTGGTTTTGAGAATGTTCCAAGCATCTTTATCCACCTCACAGATGTTTACCAATATAAAGATATTCTTATCTACTCCATTGAATATAGCATTCAATGCTTTAGAGTTCCCAAGGGCTAGATCATCCTCCTCCTTGGTCCATTATTCCTCGGCCTTCTTATCAGTTGTAGCTTCTCCATCCTTAGTAATAACTGGATGTTCCCAGCCTATTAAAACAACCTTCCAAGCTTTATTATCCAAAGATTTTAGGAAGGCTACCTTCGAGGTTTCCAGTAGTCATAGTTGGATCCATCCAAAATAGGTGGTCTGTGAACAGATCCTCCATCTCTCTCCATAGTACCAGAAAGTAAAGTCCCTAGGTCTCACCTAGAACCATAGGAGGATGCCTGCTCTGATACCAATTGAAATTCTGGTATCAGATATGAGATGTCGAAGTTAATGTCACGACACTAATATCTGAACAATACAAACATGATAAAAGATAGAGAACAGTAATGCAAGAGACACAAGCAATTGTTAACCTAGTTCGGTGCAAAATCACCTACGTCTGAGGTCTACCAAGCCAGGAAGGAAATCCACTAAACAGAATCAGTTCAAAGACTCTCAGTAAACAACTTCAAGTTACAGTCTTTTCACCTAATCTCTACCCATGTGACTTCTACCTTAGAACTCTTAGATATGAGATCCTACTCACTCCCCCTCAATCACAACAGTGATATAAAACAAGAATTGCAATGAAAAGAAGACACTCTTCAAAGACACATACTTGATCTTACTTAAAAGCTTCAATCAAGAAAACATACACTCATGCTTCAAAGCTTAGAATGGACAAATTACAACTCAAAAATCAGACCAATTCAATCACCTATGGATGAATTGAATGGCTTACGATTCACACGACCACACAAGACTTAAACCCGTATTCTCTCTCAATATTTCGTTCGTTATTTCTTGTGTATAAAATCAGGTTTTCCATGTCTTTTTTATAGAAGCATTTGGCTGGGCTTGGACATCACAAAACCCTAAAACTATTTTCCATTCATATCTTCTCATGACAGTTGATTATATCTCTTTCGAAAATAAGTCAATCTAGTTGTAATTACTGATTGATAGCATGTTCAATCATCTCATCAATCATACACAAATTAGCATTAAAAACGCAATCACATAATACATAACATTCAGACTGAATGTTCTGTATACAGATGTCATGGCATCGGGTCTGACATCTCAGTAAAATCCTGCATAATCACATTTTAAACATCCTGCAGGTACATGATATCTTATTTTAAGACAACACATGTGACAACTTGTGAACATTCTAGGTTTTACCAAAATTGCTTCCAGCACAAGAACCAACAAGGTCCAATGATGCTGGAAGAAGAACAAGATCTGAAGAAAAATTCAAAAAGGGATAAGGAATTCAGTGCCATGAATGTGAAGGGTATGGTCACGTTAGAGCTGAATGTGGGACCTATCTCAAGAAACAGAAGAAGACTCTTGTTGCTACTTGGTCTGATGATGACTCTGAAAGTGAAACAGAAGGAGAATCTGCCAATCTTGTGATTGCCTTTGACTGGGAGATGTGATCCTGATGAAGATTCCAGTGATGATGAATTAACCTTTGATGAATTAGCTACTTCTTACAGGAAGTTGTGTTTCAGAAGTGAAAAAGTGTGTCAACAAGTGGAGAATTAGAAGAAACTAATAACCCAACTAGAGGCTGAGAAGACAGAACACTTAGAAACCATTTCTAATTTGAAGATTGAAGTCGTGTTCCTGAATTCCAAACTGGATGAGATGACTAAGTCTGTCAGAATGCTAAATAGTGGAAATGACACCTTAGACAAAATCCTCTAGGCTGGAAAGATGACAGGAGACATGACTGGCCTTGGGTTCAATGAATCTTCTCCTGATTGTAGTCCCTTTGATAGCAAACCAAAGATGTCGCATCAGGTGTCTCAACATCACAGACAACATAAGCACTCAGAAGGAAAATACCAAAGATGGAGATGCCATTACTGTGGGAAATTTTGTCACATAAAACCATTATGCTTTAGGTTGTATGGTTATCCCAGTCTTACTCATCAACCTAGACTCAAACAACACATATCTTCTAACAGAAAACAGTGGGCTCCTAGGGTTGGTGCTACTAACTTGATAGCTCACACTTCCTTCAGAGTCTCAACCAAAGAAGATTGGTACTTTGATAGTGGATGCTCCAGACACATGACTGGAAGCAAAAATCTGTTGGTTGACCTTCATTCTCATGTCACCAGATATGTAACTTTAGGTGATGGAGAAAAGGGTGAAATCAAGGGGATTGGAAAGCTAAATTGTTCTGGTGTTCCTAACCTTGATAATGTGTTGCTTGTTAAAGGATTGACTGCAAACCTGATCAGCATCAGTCAACTATGTGATGAAGGTCTCAATGTGAACTTCACAAAAACTGAATGCTTGGTTACTAAGGACAACTATGTGATCAAGGTCTCAATGAAGTGATCATGAGAGGAATCAGATCTAAGGACAACTGCTACATGTGGATTCCTCAAGGAACTAGCTATTCATCAATATGTGCTCTAGCTAAAGAATAAGAAGTGAAATTATGGCATCAAAAACTGGGTCATCTGCATCTTAAAGGGATGAAGAGGATCATATTTGTTGAAGTTGTTAGAGGAATACCAAAATTAAAGATTGAAGAAGGAAGAGTATGTGGTGAATGTCAGATTGGAAAGCAGACAAAGAATGTCACATCAGAAGATCAAACATGACATCACATCTAAAGTGCTGGAACTTCTCCACATGGACATGATGGGAACTGTACAGGTGGAAAGTCTTGGTGGAAAAAGGTATGCTTATGTTGTGGTGGATGACTTCTCCAGATATACCTAGGTGAATTTTATAAGAGAAAAATCTGATGTGTTTGATATGTTCAAAGGCCTTTGCCAAAGACTTCAAAGAGAAAGAGAGAGTCATGCTATCAGAATCAGAAGTGATCATGGGAAAGAATTTGAAAACAGTAAATTTGCTGATTTCTGCTCATCTGAAGGGATTAGACATGAGTTCTCTTCTCCTATTACCCCTCGGAAAAATGGTGTGGTGGAAAGGAAAAATAGAACACTCCAAGAATCTGCAAGAGCTATGATTCATGCAAAGAAGTTTCCTTACCACTTTTGGGTTGAAGCTATGAACACTGCTTGCTATGTTCACAACAGAGTAACCCTGAGAAAAGGGACCTCAACCACTTTATATGAAGTTTGGAAGGGAAGAAGACCTATTGTCAAATACTTCCATGTGTTTGGTAGTAAATGCTATATCCTGGATGATTGTGAACAAAGAAGGAAAATGGACCCCAAGATTGATGAAGGAATATTTCTGGGCTACTCAACAAACAGCAGAGCCTTTAGAGTCTTTAATTCCAGAACTAAAGTTATGATGGAATCTATCAATGTTGTTATTGATGATCAAGAGACTGATGTCACAGACAATGTTGAAACATTTTTGAATGATGCCCCAGCTGAACCTTCTGATAAAAGTAGTGAGAGTGAGTCCACTCAAGCTATACCTGAAGCTGATCAAGTAAATAAGGGACCCTTTATCAGAATTTAGAAGGATCATCCTAAAGATCTCATTATATGAGATCTAAATAAATGAGTCACCACTAGATCAAGGGAAGTGATCTCACATGCCTGTTTTGTGTCAAATATTGAGCCTAAGAATGTTAAAGAAGCCTTAACTGATGAATTCTGGATCAATGCCATGCAGGAAGAGTTAGGCCAATTCAAGAGAAATGAAGTATGGGAATTGGTTCCAAGACCTGAAGGAATAAATGTTATTGGAACAAAGTGGGTATACAAGAATAAATCTGATGAAAAAGGTGTGGTTACTAGGAATAAAGCAAGATTAGTAGCTCAAGGATACACTCAAGTTGAAGGAGTTGACTTTGATGAAACATTTTCTCCTGTAGCACTCCTAGAGTCCATTAGATTATTGCTAAGAGTGGCATGTATTCTGAAGTTTAAACTGTTCCAAATGGATGTGAAAAGTTCCTTCTTAAATGGCGACTTGAATGAGGACGTATATGTTGAACAACCAAGGGGATTCACAGATCTAAATCTTCCAAAGCATGTGTATAAGTTGAGGAAAGCTCTTTATGGGTTGAAACAAGCTCCAAGAGCTCGGTATGAGAGACTCACGGTGTTTCTCATTAACAATGGATACAGAAAGGGAGGCATTAATAAGACTTTATTTGTCAAAGATGAATGAGGAAGGCTCATGATTGCTCAGATCTATGTGGATGATATTGTGTTTGGTGGGATGTCAAGTAAGATGGTTCAATATTTTGTTGAACAAATGCAGTCTGAATATTTTGTCAAGTAAGACTAACCTATTTTCTTAGCCTGCAAGTCAAGCAGATGGAAGATTCTATCTTTCTATCTCAAAGTAAATATGCCAATAATATTGTAAAGAAGTTTGGGATGGAGAATGCAAGCCACAAGAGGACACCTGCTCCTACTCATCTGAAGTTGTCTAAAGATGAAAATGGTGTCAGTGTGGATCAAAGTCTCTACAGGAGCATGATAGGGAGTCTGTTATATCTTACAGCAAGCAGACATGACATTGCTTTTGCTGTAGGTGTATGTGCTAGATATCAAGCTGAACCAAAGGTGAGCCATATAAACCAAGTGAAAAGGATCCTGAAATATGTCAATGGCACTTGTGACTATGGGATGCTATACACTCATGGATCTGACTCTGTGATGTCTGGCTATTGTGATGTTGATTGGGATGGAAGTGCTGATGATAGGAAAAGCACATCAGGAGGATGTTTCTTCTTGGGGGATAATATAATATCATGGTTTAGTAAGAAGCAAAATTGTGTTTCTCTGTCTACTGCCGAAGCTGATGCATAGCAGCTGGAAGTAGTTGTTCTCAACTGGTTTGGATGAAACAAATGCTGATTGAATACAATTTCACACAAGATGTCATGACATTGTACTGTGACAACCTGAGTGCTATAAACATCTCAAAGAACCCTATTCAGCACATCAGGACCAAACATATTGATATCCGTCACCATTTCATTAGAGAGCTTGTGGAGGATAAGACTGTAGTCTTAGAGCATGTTGCTACTGAGATGCAGTTAGCTGATATTTTTAAAAAGGCCTTGGATGCAAATCAATTTGAATTCCTGAGAGGGAAATTAGGGATTTGTATTTATGAAAATTTGTAGCAATTAATATGGAGTGGAAAAAGTAATCAAATTATTGTCTATTTTCCTAAAATAAAATGCCCCCATTATGGTAAATCATCACCTTGTATTGGAAATACCATATATTCCATCTTCACACGCTACCCCTATAACCTCATTTCCTACTCCAACTCTTCCATCTCCCTTTTCCTTCTCCATAAATCTCTGCTAGGGCAACCTTACTTTTTCCATAAAAACTCCAAAATGTCACAACATCAAGATACATCTGCTTCTAAAAATACTAAGTCTACTCCAAAAGTTAGTGTTCCTCCCATGGGTGTCCCTGATGATGAGTGTAGCGGGGTATTCGTTACGATTAGAGATATTGACTAAATCCAAGGTAAACCATACAAGTCGAGTCGCCACCGCACTTCTATTTATCCAAAGGAATGGTTAGAAAGCGAACAAAAACCTAAAAGTTTTATCGAATAAAAAAACTAGTAAAAATGTCAGAGATCGGGGTAATGGGGTTGGTTATGCAATGGGAAGGTTTTAAGCATCCAAAACATCCTAGGTACTCCTAGGGAGCCCTTTTCATACTTGTTGTAAGGTTGGTATTTTTGTGAAAATTTGTTTGTGCAAACATGATTGAAGAGATGAGAAGAGAATATACAAGTTATTTACATCTTGTGTTTGGATGGATGAACCCATTGCCTCCGTACCATCTTAAAAAAGATTAGGATAAAAATCTCGTAGTTCGGGGTAAAAATCTCAAAATGAGTTGGTGAATTGATTGGTCCAAAAGCCTTAAGGTCTTTTGTTATCCAAGGGAGAAAACTCAACCTAAAACGACAAATCCACCATGTGAGGATAGCTTCAACATGCTAGTGAGGGGTTAACCCTATAATAAGCATGGAACACTTATTGTCCATCACTAAGGATATAGGTGAGCATTACATCTACCTCAAGGATAACTCAAACCTAATAGCTAAAGGTTATGAAAAGTTTTGATTAAGAAAGTGGTCATTGAAACCACAAAAAGCATTTGAATGGGTTATATTTACCAATGAAAAGTATGTACAAAATATGGCCAAAGTTGACTTAGAAGTTCAATTCAAAGTAAGTGTTATGAAAAGAAAGTTTGAAAATCAAAAGCATAAGGCTTAGGTTTCTAATGTTTGAGAACAAGTGTTAAATGTTTGCACAAAAGTTTTGGCTTGGGTTAGAGTGGAGGGAAGAAGAAGAATGGCTAAAGTCCTAATCATACAAGAGATGAGGGATAAGAAACAAGACCACAAATGGAGTTCCTCTCTTGAGATCATATTGATGATCCAAGTAGCTCCCATCCTTTGGAATATGCAGGCAAAATAACAGTAAGCTCAAGCAATCAACATAATCAAACAAGCTCCTTAGAAGATCCCCAATGTCTCTTGTATCTTTCAATTTGGATGATCATGGCAATGGTTCTTCAATTTGAGCTCACATAGAATCCCCTAGCACAAAAGCACACACATCAAAATGGGCAAGAGTGGGTTTAGAGATTTGGTTCTTCTAATCCATCTTCAACATTAAGGTCATTTTACTCCAATTTGCATAGGGAAAGTCCTAGAACTAAGTCCATTTGTCCATTTCTTTGCATTTGGTCCACAACAATCAAAACAAAACACAAGCACAATAATATATACACAATTATGTGCTCAAGTGAGCAAAAGGCAAATTGCATTAACATAAACATGTGCTCAAATGAGCAAAGGGAAAAAGGAAATGAATAATATGTACAAGAAAAGTAAATTGCATAAATGTAAAGTGCAAGAATTAAATGTTAATGGTTAATAGTTAGTGTTAATAGTTAGTGTGCCATAAGGCAAATTTAGCGCTATGTTAAGCAATCGTAATTGGACTTATGTAGAAGTCACAACTATCTGAGGCCGGTCAATAATAATGTAGGCAACAACACAAGTTAGGGGTCTTGATTAGTGAATAAAACTCCAACAATTTGCCATGCCAAAAAGAAGATGAGAAATGATCTTGTATTGATTTAGGTTCTTTGCATGATTTAGGAAGCAATCTATCCTTAATGCAAAGCCATTCACTTGATCCATGATCAAGATGAATTAGATTTGAATCAAGGAAGATTAAACCTCCATGTATCAATGCTAACCACCAATATTTAACTCATTGATCAAAAGGAAAAGAAGAAGAAGAAGAAGAAGAAGAAGAAGAAGAAGAAGAAGAAGAAAGAGATGAAGAATTAAAGTGAATTAAATGAAATGGAATGAGATAATCAACAAGCTATGAATATTTTTGGCATTTTTAATATTTAAAATAAAACTTGAATTAAAAATAAAAAGAAAGGTCAAACTTCAAATTCACTTCAAATCAACTTTGGAAAGTCCAAGTGAATTATCCCAAGTTCAACAAGGTCAAACAAAGTTTTACAAAAAATTTCAGCATTTTTAAAAGTCAGAAACTATTTTAAATCAATTAAAAATGCATAAAAATAACCTAATTGAATTAAAATCTCAAATAAATCTCAAATCAATTAATAAATTGATAAGAATATTTTTCATAGATCTATCATCATTCAAAGAAGTTGAGAAAATATTTTTGTATTTTTTGAATATCAAAAACTATTTAAAATGAATTAAAAATAACCAGAAAAGAGAAAATTAATAAAAGATAGCAAATGATAAAATAAATAAAATAAAAAATCATTTTTAGAAACTAGAAATTAAAAGAGAAATAATGCAATTGGTCCCATAATTTTTGGACCAATAATGAAGGAGATATGAATTTTAGAAATGAAATGGAATTAAAAGAAATAAAAGAAAATAAAATCAGAAATTAGAAATTATGGAAAATCCACATGCGTTGGATCCAAGCTCATTAATTGAGCTGGAGCATCAGACGACTGTGGCATGCGCGCGCATCATGATCCTCAGTCAACTAAATAACACAAACATTAAAAAAAAGTCATAAGATCCAAGAGCCCTGATTCAATATGGGAATCATCATCAACGGCCTGGATTGAAACTGGCCACCGTCTTCTCCGGCTAGCTCCGGTGAAGGTCCAAATTTACAGAGAAATAAATGTTAACCAAAATGCACGATCCAGGTACCAAACGAAATGTGGAGTGATGTACATCACTCATGTACCAACCAAATTCACTCTAGATTCCTATTGAGAAAGAAATCAGAGGTTGAATTTTATGGAGTTCAACTGAAACTTGTTGGATTTTGAAAATTCAAAGCATGAAATGATTGCCTTTATGAAGAGGACTTCAGACAACACAGCAACAACAAGAAACAATCAATATATGAGTTGATTCGAAGAATTTAAAATGTGAAGTGAACCTCTGATTTGCAGAGCTTGGAGTCACAATTCCTTGGTGCTAAAGCTTGTAGTTCACTCTATGGATGAAGGAGAAGAAGGCTAAGGAACTTTAGATCTGAAATTTCAATCGAGGAAATCAAAATTCAGATCTGAAATTTGAGAGAAAAGTGAGATAGTTCCTTTGATGTGAGGGTGGGATTTCAGTTGCACAGTATGTAGGGCGCCTTAAGGTTGAAGAAATGAGAGGCCAAGCACTCTTATATATAGAAAATGGCAAGGTGGAAGCATGAACAAAGCATTGCATGGATGGAAAGGGCCTCCATGCATGAGCCTGTACAGGCGCATGGAGGGCCCAATTCCACTTGGTTTGGCAAGCTAAGATCACAATTAGATGAAATGGTCGTGCAAAATAGATGTAATGAGCTCATGCAATGTGTTTTCAATTGGTTTCCAAAAATGCACCTAATCTTTCCCCTCTTCGAAAATAATGCTTCCAAACATAAAACATAGCCTTATGGGTAATCTTTCCCCTTTTTGATGAAGAAGTTATGGGCACTTGAAGTTGGACTTTTTCACATTTCAATGCATTTGGTCCAAAGTGACCTATAATGTTTTGCATTATCACATGTATTTCTTTTGGGATTTTGTAATTTTTCTCAACATAACATTTGAAGTAGACACATTAAGATTTCCAATGCATTAAGTCCCACCCCAAAATTAGGGTTTAAGTCAAAATGACCTATAATGTCTTGGAATGGATGATGAGCTTCCAAGCTTCAAATCAAATTTTGATGAACATGAAAGTTGTTCATATTGTCCTTAAGAACATTGTTTCTCTTGGGGTCATCTCCATTTGACCAACACATAAAACGTTAGGTCTCAGTGTATTTCAAAATAGTCAGATGAATTGACTGATCAACTTCTCAAGTCCAAAACTCATATCTTGATGAATGGATGATTGAGGACACTCAAATAAGTTCAAATATGCATGAAATGATGAATTAAAGAACTTCCCTTGATTGTATTTGACCATGGGTTGAGGTTGCTTCAAAAGCAAGGCATAGTTGATGAACAGATGAATTAGGGTTTCCTTGGGAAACAAGCCTCAAGCCCCTTGATTTGCTTTGATCAAAATGATGAATTGAGATACTTGGGAGGCATATTTTATGAATGAGAGCTTTGGGAACCATTTCCATGTTTGCTTTCATCTTCTCTTGACCATATCATTACACAAAGGATCTCTTAGAAGCTTTAGACCTTGTGACTGCTCAAGCTACAAACAAAAGATATTAGTGACATATTTTTGTGCTTTTGGTTAGTGAATAAAATGAGAAAAGCAATAATATACAATTCAAGCACGCTTGGTGTAGCGGGGTATTCGTTACCATTAGAGATATTGACTAAATCCAAGGTAAATCATACAAGTCGAGTCGCCACCGCACTTCTATTTATCCAAAGGAATGGTTAGAAAGCGAACAAAAACCTAAAAGTTTTATCAAATCAAAAACTAGTAAAAATGTCAGAGATCTGGGTAAGGGGGTTGGTTATGCAATGGGAAGGTATTAGGCACCCAAAGCATCCTAGGTACTCCTAGGGAGCCCTTTTCACATTTGTTGCAAAGGTTGTTATTTTTTTTTTGAAAATTTATTTGTGCAAACATGATTGAAGGGATGAGAAAAGCGTGTATGTTTATCTAATGTACTACTTACTAAAAGAAGGGTCAAACGAAAATGACTCGCACGAACGTCGCATCCACTGCATACGTATCTCATTTGAATCTGAGAATCAGAGTCTTCGTAGCTCGACTACCTATGGGTTAAAGAGGAGTGTGGTTGCTAAGACATCGCCTCCCATGCCTACGTATCTCATCTGGGATGAAAATCAGAGCAAAACGTAGTTCGACCACCTATGGGGTAAGGGTTGTGTTTTGGGGTGAACGACGTTACTACGCAATCTACCGGATGCTCGACCTTTGGAGACTTACTCGCCTGTAGTAGAAGGAGATAACATGTTCTTAGGAGAAGAAAAATCAATGAGTTTGGGGTGTTTAGGGATGCTCATGCAAAAAGGCAGTCCTAGATGAAGGAACCGCGCTACCTTAAATGACATGTCACGAGAGGCTATACGAAACCTAAGAAATCGGTAACATGCGGGAAAAGTAAAGGGATCGAGAGATTTACCGTACGGATAAAGATCCGAAGTAACAGCAATTAGATAAATAAGAAATCCAAAGACTCTTCCAAGCTAAACACCATCAAAGAAAGTGAGTCAGTACAGGTAATCGGAATAAATCTCCAGGTGGTATCCCACAAATAAAGTGGAACACCAGGCAAGCCATCTCTGCAAGAGTCATATGAGCCCTCACAAAACAAAACTCAACAAACAGGTTAGAGAAACAAGATAGGGTAATCAAGAGTTTCCCCCAAATCAAAATGTAACCACATGAATCATGCCATTAAAATTCACAAAAAGCTCACAAAAAGCAACCAAGGGTAGGAGGCCTAAACCTCTTGTCAAACACATGCATCAAAAGGGTATCAAATTCACCCATAATACCTCATACATTCAGAGCATTCAAATTAAAAGCATAAAGTAATGGGGATAAGGGCAAACCTGATTGGAGAGACCGATGAAATTGAATGGCACGGTTGGGTTTGCAAAGCACTCTTAGGGTTTATATGAGAGGGAATTGGTTCTTTGCCGATGAGTTCCCTTCAGTCTCTGGAGGTTGCTCTGAACTCTGTTAGCTCTTCTCTCACTATCTTTTTCCCTGCCAGGGTAATAGGAATAGAATTGAATTTTGTTTCACTGAAACTCTGAATTTATAACCTGATTTTTGTGGACCTGTGGGCTCAAATGAGAGAGGCCCAAGTCCAAAAATTTTCTGTTATATTTTATTTATTAATTTATTTTTATTTTTTTCGTTTTTTTTTTCGTTTTTTTTTTTCGTTTTTCGTTTTTTTTAAACACGTGGGCTTCGCCTAGCGAGCATGACAGTTCAAGAAATTCCTCTGAGCGTAGGTGATTCTGGTGGCTTTTCTTGGGACTCGCTAAGCGACCCATTCTGCTCGCCTAACAAGCATGACAGCTCATGAACAAACTTTTGCTCCTTCAAGATTAACGTTTTGACTGACGAATAGACCCTATTTGAACCTGTTGGAAGTATCTCAAGCCATTCCCTTGTGTTGACTGATCATCTAAATAGAACCCACAAAGTGTCTTGGATGATACTCAAGCTTCAAACAAAAGATGTTAGTGACATATTTTTGCGCTTTTGGTTAGTAAACAAAAGAAACAATGATGTATAATTCAAGCATGATTGGTGATCTCAAACCAATCACAAGGAGTCCCACCCAAAGGCAAAGGGAACCAAGATGCTAAAGATCCTTGAGGCAATGCAAATGCAATGTTATGATGCCATGAGGGATCTTAGGGTCAAAATTGGGGTGTTACAGATGCCCCTTATTTAAGGTCATTCTAGCCGGAGAAGTGAAGGTTAAAATCTTCGTATCAACGGGGTAGAATGGGCTTAAATAATAACGAAGAGACGAATTTTGGTCCCTAAGAGACCTCATGATGCAAATGTAGGTATGAAAAATGGTAGCACTCTGTGGAGATATGTGTCCACAAAAGCAAAGAAATCAGAAGCCACTGATAATCCATATGAGCAATTCACTCCATGGGACCAAGACCCTGGGGACTCTCCTGGGGATAGAAAAGGGATAAAAATGCGCGAGCAGGTCACGACTCAAAGCGTGGGGAACAGAATTCCAAAGGGAAAAGATCCAATGGAAAGACTCGAGCTGACTCGAAGATGCATGTATTGGGGAATATGCCAATACAGCAAAAAACTATCCACAACGGATACTTCGGATAAAATCCGGATGAAAACAATCCACTAAGGGACTTCGCTGGGGATGTCCACAAGGACACTCCTGGGGAAGCAGCGGGACGAGGTATTACCGGTTACTGGGTAATAAGATCAAGGAGACATGTGATCTAAACGCCAGGTATGAGGGTGAGAGATACAACATGCTCAGGAAGAGATGAATATCCAAGACCGGTATAAGGGTGAGAGATATCAAAACTTCAAAACGTCTGAGGAAAACCTAAAAGGTATACTTAATCTCAGGGATTCTGACTCCACAGGGGACAAAAAGTCATAATAGGGAGCAGAGAGGAAGGAACACCAGGGATACCGGTTACTGGGCATATAATAGGTGACCAACCAAGGCGTGAATTGGGGAATATTCCCAAAACACTCATCATCCAAAAGAGGGCTAAAAGCAAACTCGATTACATGATGGATATTCGACTCCACAAAGGGGATACGAATCTTACTCAACTGGGGAAGAACAAAAGGCTTCAGACCCGAGAGTGCATGAGATATACTATCTATTACCGTCAGAACATAGATAATATACTCGAATGGACGATTATCCACAACCGGTTACTGGGTTAATAAAGGATAAATCGACCGAAAAGAAAAGGCATCGGGATACCGAAACTAGGTATATAATGATGACCAATTCAGGGGAGAAACAATCGTTACCGACAACAACAAGGTAGACGAGAGATGACCCGCTGGGGATAAATTGCGTAATCAGGGCAATTATCCAAGCAGATGAGGGGATATCATCACCGAATATTGGATGAAGATAACTGTCACCAATTAAAGATGAGCAAAAATAGTTACTCTGCAAAAAGGGAAGAAATAGGGTTTACAACTACCGGTATGAGGGTAGAGAAACACAGACTCCGCCGGGGATAATAATTACTAATTATTGAGCAATTATTCATTTACCACGGGGAAACAGGAAAAGAGTCTCAAGAGACCGATCTAGGATCAAACTAGATAGGCACACAAAATCAAGACTTGTCCCGGTGAGGATATAACTCAATGGGGAAAACCATCCCAGTATATGTTTTGGGAAGGAACAAAAACAATCAACATCCACGAGGATATAACCCGGTGGGGAATATGGAAGAAAGGATAGACGCTTTCTGCCTATGGAGCTGACTCTATATGGAGAGATCAGACACACACGTCTGCTTGGGGAAGTATATCACCAAATAGCAGGAGACAACAAACAACGATATATGGCAAAGAATGCAACATGAATATCTGAATGTTATAATTATGCATGTATGCGCGTGGTTTATGTATGATGTATGTTGACAAACAGACATATTTAACACAACCAGGTCCAGGAATCAACCACCCGGTACTACATCTCAAGAGAGAAAGCCAAGTTCACCGGAGAGTATCCAATCTGCTGGGGATCAGAGATACCAGGAAGCAAAGTACTCTGCAGGGGATGAATCATCAATCATTCCAAGCTGGGGACGAGAGTTATCACAGACAAGGTCCACCACACCAACAACTCTACTGGGGAATCTATCCGAGGAGATAAAGGATTTATCGGGATCAACCACCAAATACCGCTCTTGCCCAAAGAGATCCAAGCTGCTGAGGAAGAAAGATTGCTACTCTGCTGAAGGGAAGAGAAGTGAATCTCAACAAGCAATCCACTTGGTAGGATAAACCACAAGGGGTTCCGGAGGGAGGAGATACAGTCATGCCAGGAATATGGATAAAAATCTTACCCTGTTGGGGATCGTACCACCCTTGGGAGAGCACTGAGGATCTCCTAAGTATCCTTTCGTCATTGTGAATGTTCACTTTGTTTAAAAACAAATTATAAAAAATTTGATCGTTTAAAACAATGATATTTTCTTAATCAAAACATGCAAAACATTTGAATAGAAACAGATAAGAGTGCCAATAATTGGATAAAAGGCTCAAATTTATTTGATAGAATGGTAGTCTGCGAATGGCAAGACTCCATAGATCTTTATAAATTTGAAATTGGTGATATATATTGGAAAAGGGCTACATTGAACATAATGACCATTTCTCCACCAATTCTGAATCTGATGTATTTGAAGCTTTGGCTGATAATGAGCAAGGATTTCTGACGGATGACAATTGTAGAACAAAGTCTTGTTAGGATGCAGTTACTTGCAATATCCCTAATTTTTGCCTAGATTGCCCCAGGATGAGGTACTCAATCTAGCGGGATACCTATATTCATTTTTCATGTCTCTAACTTTTGCCTGGACCGCCCTTTTGGGTTTTCAATCCACCGAGACGCTCATTTTTTCCTAAGCCACCCTTTCGGGTTTTCAACTTAGCGAGCTATTTAGTTTTTACTTTTTTAGACGAAGTATTTCTTGACTGCATCTGAATTCACAGGACGAGTGAAATCCTCCCCATCCATAGTTGTAAGTATCAAAGCACCGCCTGAAAAGGCTCTCTTAATAACATACGGACCCTCATAGTTCGGAGTCCACTTGCCCCTGGAATCAGGCGCGAAAGATAAAACTTTCTTGAGCACAAGGTCACCTTCTCGGAACACACGAGGCTTGACCTTCTTATCAAAAGCTTTCTTCATCCTCTACTGATATAACTGACCGTGGCACATGGCAGTCAATCTCTTTTCTTCTATCAAGTTCAGCTGGTCATAACGACTCTGAACCCATTCAACATCAGTCAACTTGGCCTCCATCAAGACTCTCATTGATGGGATCTCCACCTCTACTGGGAGTACTGCCTCCATGCCATAAACAAGAGAGAAAGGGGTTGCCCATGTTGAAGTGCGGACAGATGTACGATAGCCATGCAAAGCGAATGGCAACATCTCATGCTAATCTTTGTACGTAACAACCATCTTCTGGATAATTTTATTAATGTTCTTATTAGCAGCTTCAACAGCCCCATTCATCTTGGGTCTGTAAGGAGAAGAGTTATGATGCGCGATCTTGAACTCACTACACAGTTCTTTCATCATCTTGTTATTCAAGTTAGATCCATTATCAGTAATGATCTTATCTGGCACACCATATCGGCATATGAGTTGATTCTTGATAAACTTCACGACCACCTTCCTGGTCACATTTGCATACGACGCCGCTTCAACCCACTTGGTGAAGTAATCAATTGCTACGAGAATAAATCTGGACGCTTTCGGCTCTATCATGCCAATCATGTCAATTCCCCACATGGAGAAAGGCCATGGTGATGAGATCACATTCAAAAGTGTCAGGGGAATATGAATCTTATCAGCATAAATCTGACACTTGTGGCATTTCTTCACAAATTTGCAGCAGTCAAACTCCATTGTCAGCCAATAGTAGCCTGCTCTCAACATCTTTCTAGCCATGGCATGTCCATTGGAATGAGTACCAAATGAACCCTCATGGACCTCAGTCATCAACAGGTCTGCTTCGTGTCTATCCACGCATCTGAGCAGAACCATGTCAAAATTTCTTTTGTAAAGCACTTCGCCATTGAGGTAGAAACTGCCTGACAATCTCCTCAAAGTCTTCCTATCTTTTACAGATGCTCCAGGCGGGTAAATCTGGCTCTGAAGGAAACACTTGATATCATAGTACCACGGCTTATCATCTTTTACTTCTTCTACTGCAAATACATGAGCTAGTCTGTCCAAGCGCATCAAGGTGATATTGGGGACTTCATTCCACAATTTAACCACAATCATTGAAGCAAGCATAGCAAGAGCATCTGCCATCTGATTCTCATCTCGAGAAATATGATGGAAGTCAACCTCAGTAAAGAACGTTGAAATCCTCCTCGCATAATCTCTGTATGGAATGAGGCCAGGCTGATTCGTTTCCCATTCACCCTTAATCTGATTAACAACGAGGGCCGAATCACCATATACATCAAGATGCTTGATCCTTAGATCAATACATTCCTCCAATCCCATAATACAGGCCTCATACTCAGCCATATTATTCGTGCATTTGAAAGTTAGCCTTGTTGTAAAAGGAATATGCGTGCCCTGAGGAGTAATAATCACGGCCCCAATACCATTTCCATAGTGATTTACAGCGCCATCAAACACCATACTCCATCTGGGACCAGGCTCTGGCCCTTCATCAAGTGTAGGCTCATCGCAATCTTTCACTTTCAAATACAGAATTTCCTCATCCGGGAAGTCATACTGAACTGACTGATAATCTTTAATGGGCTGATGTGCCAAATGGTTAGCCAAGATACTACCTTTAATAGCCTTCCGAACTCGATACTCAATATCATACTCAGATAACAACATCTGCCAACGGGCAATTCTCCCTGTTAAAGCAGGCTTCTCGAAGATGTACTTGATTGGATCCATTCTGGATATCAACCAAGTCGTATGATTTATCATATACCGGCGTAAGCGCTTAGCAGCCCAAGCCAAAGCACAACATGTCTTTTCAAGCATTGAGTATCGAGACTCGCAATCAGTGAACTTCTTACTCAGGTAGTAAATAGCATACTCCTTCTTCCCTGATTCGTCTTGATGACCAAGGACACAACCCATCGAGTCTTCAAGAACAGTCAGATACATGATCAAAGGTCTTCCCTCTACAGGCGAAGACAAAATCGGAGGCTCAGACAGATATTCTTTAATACTGTCGAAAGCTTTCTGGCAATCCTCGGTCCAATCATGGGACTGATCTTTCCGGAGGAGCTTGAATATAGGCGCACATGTGGCAGTCATGTGGGATATGAATCTGGAGATATAATTCAAGCGGCCAAGAAAACCTCGGACTTGCTTCTCAGTTTTGGGCACAGGCATCTCTTGTATTGCTTTGACCTTTGCAGGATCAACCTCAATACCTCTTTCACTAACAATGAAGCCCAATAACTTGCCAGAACAGACTCCAAATGTACACTTGTTGGGATTCAGACGAAGCTTGTATTTCCTCAAACGTTGGAAAAGCTTCATCAAATGCTCTACATGTTCAACTTCCGTTCTTGACTTAGCAATCATATCGTCAACATATACCTCAATCTCCTTGTGCATCATATCATGAAACAAGGTGGTCATAGCTCGTTGATACGTGGCTCCGGCGTTCTTCAAACCGAAGGGCATCACTCGATAACAGAATGTTCCCCAAGGTGTGATGAATGTTGTCTTCTCGATATCCTCGGGTGCCATCTTAATCTGATTATATCCGGAAAATCCGTCCATAAACGAGAAGACATTGAATTTAGCTGTATTGTCTACCAACATCTCAATATGTGGTAGAGGGAAATCATCTTTCGGACTAGCTTTATTCAAGTCTCTATAGTCCACACACATCCGGACTTTTCCATCTTTCTTAGGCACGGGCACAATATTGGCCACCCATTGAGGCTATATAGAAGTCACCAGGAACCCCGCATCAATTTGCTTCTGAACTTCCTCTTTGATCTTCACTGCCATATCAGGATGAGTTTTTCTGAGCTTCTGCTTTACAGGCATGCACTCAGGCTTTAGAGGTAGGAAATGTTGCACAATATCAGTATCTAGACCAGGCATGTTGTAGGTGCTTAATTGGCTGCATTATATGGTAAAACACTAGCTGGTTACTAATGTCTTGACTGATGTCATGACATGGTATGTATGTGTGACTACATTGTAGGTTAGAATATCTAACTGTACTCTGATGTCTTGACTGAAGTCATGACACACTTGAGTAGTTACTGTAGGATTAGCTAACACAGGATTTATTGAATGTCAAACTGGATGCTGTGACATTCATACCTGTCAACAGATACTAAGGAATAGAACAGTTGGTGTTATGTTAGAACTTAGTATTTATTTCCAGTCTGGTTATCAAGGAAAGACCAGACCTGGCATAAGGCCTACTGACTGAATGTCAAACTGGATGTTATGACATTCATCATTGACAGCAGCTACTGAACATTAGACAGAGTGGTGTTCTGCTATACTTCAGAATGTTACTTAGTCTATTCTTCAAGAGAATAACAGAACTAACTTAAGGCCAAATGTGTAAATGTTAAATTGGACACTTTGACATTTATTAATGTAAGCTGTTACTGTAGTATGGTCATTTTGATCATGTACAGGTCAGCAAAATTGTACAGTTTGTTTTCTGGAAAAACAGACTCAGCATATGGACCTTGATGTCAAGCTGAATGTCGTGACATTCATTCCTGACAGCATATGCTATATTGTAGGTTGTTCAGTTTTCTGTTTCAGCTTTTTCTCTGGCTATTCTTCAGGGATTCAACAGTTGAGAGGAAATCCAGGAAATCAACAACCAAGCTACATTTAATGAACCTAACAAATAGCCTATTTGTTAGTAACCTAAATGTTGAATTTATGGGAACTCGCGTGACCTTAAATTCAGAAGAATACAGGTGCAAAAGCCCAGGTACTGCAATATAAAAGGAAGGCGTTCCTTCATTCAGTTTCAGGGATTTTGAGGCGTGAAGATTTTATGTGTCCATCATACTTCACTGCTGTATTTTTGTGAGTCTTGTATTAGACGTATCTTGTAAGCCAAGCCATTATCAAGTAGATGATTGTTGTGGCATAGGGTGTTCATTGAGTTGTAAGTGTTGTGTCGCTCAAAGCTTTTAAGCGTGAGTGCTGTGTATCTTGATTAAAGTTGTGAAGCACAATCAAGAGTTGTTTGAAGTGTGACTTCAAATTGTCTTTAATATTGATTAAAGGTAGTAATCACTGAGGTGATTGAGGGGGAGTGAGTAGGAACTCTGATCTTAGTGTAAGATTGAAATTGCATTGGGTAGGGATTAAGTGATAAGTTGTAAACGGGTGAGTTTAGCTTTGAATTAATACTACTAATAGTGGATTTCCTCCCTGGCTTGGTAGCCCCCAGATGTAGGTCATGTTGGACTGAACTGGGTAAACAATTACTTGTGTTATTTACTGCACTTACGTTTAAGTTCTGCATAATTCCTGTCTGTGCAGAATTGGATGTCATAACAACCCGTGTGACATCTAAAGTCTGATAACTAGAATTTCAATTGGCATCAGAGCAGGCACCCTGCCTGTGAATTTCTGGGTGAGATCTAGGGAAGTTACTTTCTAGTACCATGGACAAGGATATAGGACACTCAAATAGACCACCCATGTTGGATGGCTGTAATTATGATGACTGGAAGCCTCGTATGATAGCCTTCTTAAGGTCTCTAGACAGTAAAGTCTGGAGAGCTGTCAACAAAGGATGGGAACATCCAATGAGGACAGGTGAAGATGGAGTCAGTGTGCAGATTCCTGAAGAAGAGTGGGACAAGGAGCAAGAGGCATTAGCTCTTGGAAATTCCAAGGCCCTGAATGCATTGTTCAATGGAATCAGTAAGAACATCTTCAGGCTGGTGCACCACTGTGAACTAGCTAAGGAAGTTTGGGATACCCTCAAGGTAACTCATGAAGGTACTTCCAAGGTGAAGATGTCCAAACTTCAGATGCTGACCACCAAGTTTGAAAATCTGAGGATGAAAGAGGATGAGACTATTCATGACTTTCACATGAATATTCTTGAAATAGCAAACACCTCTGGTGGACTAGGTGAGAATATGGCTGAAGAGAAACTTGTAAGAAAGATTCTCAGGTCCTTGCCTAAGAGATTTGCTATGAAGGTCACAGCCATAGAGGAGGCGCAGGACATCTGCAATATGAAGGTGGATGAGCTCATTGGTTCTCTCCAAACCTTTCAAATGGGCTTGTGTGAGAATGCTGAAAAGAAGAACAAAAGCATAACTTTTGTTTCTAATGCTGAAGAGGAGTCAGAAGCAGGATATACTGAAGGTGATGAAAGTATATCAGAAGCTTTAGCCATGCTTGGGAGACAGTTCAACAAGTTCGTGAAGAAGATTGATCAAAGAGGGAGACCTAATGTCAAGAACATCCCGTCTGACATCAGGAAAAGATCAACTTCTGAAGAAAAGTTCAACCAAGGCAAGGGAATCCAGTGTCATGGTTGTGAAGGGTATGGACACGTCAGAGCTGAATGTCCTACTTATCTCAAGATGCAAAAGAAATGGCTAACTATCACATGGTCTGAAGGAGATTCTGAAAGTGAATCTGAAGGAGAATCTGCCAAACATGTCACTGCACTAACCAGTGTTTGTGCCTCTGATGATGACTCAAGTGCAGATGAACTGACCTTTGATGAACTTGCTGCAGCCTATAAGAAGCTGTGTACCACCAGTGCAGAAGTGCGTGCACAAGGAGAAAAGCAGAAGAAACTCATCAAGGAACTGGAAGATGAGAGACAAAAGCAATTGTCTGTCATAGAGGGTCTAAATGGTGAGATAGCCCTGCTGACCTCCAAGCTGAATCAGATGACTAAATCCATCAGAATGATGAATAAGGGAACTGACACCTTGGAAGAGATTCTAAAGGTGGGACAACATTCTGGAACCAAATCTGGCCTAGGATTTGGGAAAAGAACATCAGTTGAACACAAACACCCAAAGGCTAAAGTTCAGAAGTTCAAGCGGAAGTCAAAGCCAATGTCTCAACATCGAGGAATTAGGATGAATGATCATCAGAAGAGTAAATACCAGGAGTGGAGGTGTCACCACTGTGGTAGGCTTGGTCATATAAAAGCCTTCTGCTACTGGATTCATGGTTTCCCTAACCAAACCTCACATGTCAGGCCTAAGCATAAACCATATAAGCGCTATGTACCCATCAAGAAGCAACAATGGTATGCTAGGATAGCACACACTGCTCTAAGGGCTTCTACCAGAGAAGACTGGTACTTTGACAGTGGATGCTCAAGACATATGACTGGTATGGAAAATCTACTGGTGGATATTCAACCTCACACTACCAGCTATGTGACCTTTGGTGATGGTGCCAAAGGTAAAATAAAAGGTGTGGGTAAGCTGGACTGCTCTGGAGTTCCAAAACTGAATAATGTGTTGTTAGTAAGAGGACTAACTGCAAACCTCATCAGCATAAGTCAGCTGTGTGATCAAGGGTTTCATGTTCAGTTTACTAAGGAGCTATGCATTGTGACTAATGGTGACAATCAGGAAGTTATGAGAGGAACCAGGTCCAAAGATAACTATTATCTGTGGGAACCTAAAGTCTCTAACTTTTCAACAATATGCTCCTCAACCAAGGAAGAACAGGAGGTGAAGATGTGGCATAGACGTCTTGGACATCTCCACTTACGGGGAATGAAGAAGATTATATCCAAGGAAGCAGTCAGAGGGATCCCAAAGCTGCTCATTGATGAAGGAAGAGTCTGTGGTGAATGCCAGGTGTGCAAGCAAACCAAGATGTCACATCCGAAGCTGGGACATCCCACAACCTCCAGAGTTCTGGAACTGCTGCACATGGATTTAATGGGACCCATGCAGGTTGAAAGCCTTGGTGGGAAGAAATATGCCTACGTGGTGGTTGATGACCATTCCAGATACACGTGGATAAGCTTCATCAGAGAGAAGTCAGATACATTTGATGTCTTCAAAGACCTGTGCATAAGACTTCAAAGGGAAAAGGACAGTTGTGTGGTCCGGATTAGAAGTGATCATGGTACGGAGTTCAAGAATTCCAAGTTTGATGAGTTTTGCTCTTCTGAAGGAATAAGTCATGAGTTCTCCTCCCCTATAACCCCTCAGCAGAATGGAATAGTTGAAAGAAAAAATAGAACTATTCAAGAATCTTCCAGGGCAATGATTCATGCAAAGAAGCTCCCCATGCACTTTTGGGCTGAAGCAATGAATACCGCGTGCTATGTTCACAACAGAGTCACCTTGAGAAAAGGAACCTCCTCCACTCTGTATGAAATATGGAAAGGCAGAAAGCCCACTGTGAAATAATTTCATATCTTTGGAAGTAAATGCTACATTCTCACAGATCGTGAACAGAGAAGGAAGCTAGATCCCAAAAGTGATGAGGGTATATTTCTGGGATACTCCACTAACAGCAGAGCCTACAGAGTGTTCAACTACAGGACCAATGTCCTGATGGAATCCATAAATGTTATTGTGGACGATAAAGAGGAAGGAACCGATGTCATGGAGAATGTTGAAACATTCCTTGACAGTTCAACTGACATTCCAGTCAAGTCTGAAGAAGTAGAGGAACCTCCTCCTGAATGTGAAGTAGATGCAACCACCAAAGTGCCATCTATCAGAATTCAGAAAGACCACCCTAAGGATCTTATCATAGGGGATCCCAATAGTGGTGTGACTACCAGGTCACGGGGAATAAGCTCAAATTCCTGCTTTGTATCCAAGGTTGAACCAAAGAATGTGAAAGAAGCCCTGACTGACGAATACTGGATCATTGCCATGCAAGAGGAACTTGAGCAGTTCAAAAGGAATGAAGTATGGGAGCTAGTTCCAAGACCTGAAGGGACCAACATCATTGGTACCAAGTGGATCTACAAAAACAAATCTGATGAGAAAGGAGTAATTACTAGGAATAAAGCAAGACTAGTAGCTCAAGGATACACTCAAGTTGAAGGGGTAGATTTCGATGAGACATTTGCTCCTGTGGCTAGGCTTGAGTCCATCAGATTGCTGTTAGGGGTAGCATGCATCCTGAAGTTTAAACTGTTCCAAATGGATGTGAAGAGTGCATTCTTGAATGGCTACTTGAATGAAGAAGTCTTTGTGGAACAACCTAAAGGGTTCTGTGATCCTAACCAACCTAAGCATGTATACGAGTTGAGGAAAGCCTTGTATGGGTTGAAACAAGCACCTAGAGCATGGTATGAAAGGTTGACCGAATTTCTGACCTCAAATGGATACAGAAAAGGTGGAATAGATAAAACCTTATTTGTGAAGGACGAAGACGGCAAAATCATGATTGCTCAAATCTATGTGGATGATATAGTCTTTGGTGGAATGTCAGAACAAATGGTTCAACAATTTGTTCACCAGATGCAATCTGAGTTTGAAATGAGTCTAGTTGGAGAACTGACCTATTTCCTTGGAATGCAAGTAAACCAAATGGAGGACTCTATGTTTATCTCCCAAAGCAAGTATGCCAAGAACATAGTGAAGAAGTTTGGTATGGATAATGCTAGGCACAAGACGACTCCTGCGCCTACTCATCTGAAGTTAACCAAAGATGAAGGAGGGCCTGGTGTTGATCAATGCTTGTATAGAAGCATGATAGGAAGCCTACTTTACCTAACTGCAAGTAGACCTGACATTTCTTATGCAGTTGGAGTATGTGCTAGATACCAAGCAGAGCCTAAGGTGAACCACTTGAATCAAGTCAAAAGGATTCTCAAGTACATCAATGGGACTTGTGACTATGGGATGCTGTATTCACATGGGTCTGAGCCTGTCCTATCTGGGTACTGTGATGCTGACTGGGCTGGGAGTGTTGATGACAGAAAAAGCACATCAGGTGGATGCTTCTTCTTAGGAGACAATCTCATATCTTGGTTCAGCAAGAAGCAGAATTGTGTTTCTCTGTCCACTGCAGAGGCTGAATACATAGCTGCTGGAAGCAGTTGTTCCCAACTGGTTTGGATGAAACAGATGCTCACTGAGTACAATGTCACTAAAAATGTCATGACATTGTTCTGTGATAATCTCAGTGCCATCAATATCTCCAAGAATCCCATCCAACACAGCAGGACCAAACATATTGACATTAGGCACCACTTCATCAGAGATTTGGTGGAAGACAAGGTGATCACTTTGGAACATGTAGCCACGGACCTTCAACTGGCTGACATATTTACAAAGGCTCTGGATGCTACTCAGTTTGAAAACTTAAGGAGAAAACTGGGAATATGTTTCTCTGAGACCTTATAGCAACCACTGATGTTTGGGATGTATTGTTTAATATCTCTTCCTATTAAACAATTGGTACTATGCTCTGATTGGTCAACAGATCACAGCTATGCTACGTGCAACAAGTGTGGCTACAAGAGGGTAAGGAGACACCCTATCGTGAGAAGGCCAATGTACCTGCAGGAGTTCAAGGATGTTGTTCATGCAGGAGTGGTTCTGGATGTCAGAAACAAAATCATGGCATCTGATATGGTGGTACCTACTGTAAAGCAAAAGTGGGTGATTACTTGATCAAAGCTGTGAAGCAAGATCAAGTGGATGATAACTTGGTTGAAACTGTGGAGTAAAACCAAGTCTGTAACTCTGTCATTGTTCTCTGGTTTTGTTGTTGGCTTTGGCAACATTTTTGACAAAAAGGGGGAGTAATAACCACCACCCCTGACAAACAGAGTGGGTCTCTACAACAGACTCTCGTGACAGATTCCCTTCCTTGCAGCTGCTGTGTGTTGAAGTTTAGATTTTAGATTTAACTTCTGTATGTGTGCTGCTTTGTGAAGTTTTTATTTAACTTCCATGTGTGTGAGTGTGATGCCACTCTGAGTGTATTAGCTAGGCTTATTTCCTGCTAGGTGTGTGATTCCGCTGCTATGAACTCTGTTATGGGGATCAAAGTGTTTTAGCCAAAAATTTGCCAAAGGGGGAGTTTGTAGGTGCTTAATTGGCTGCATTATATGGTAAAACACTAGCTGGTTACTAATGTCTTGACTGATGTCATGACATGGTATGTATGTGTGACTACATTGTAGGTTAGAATATCTAACTGTACTCTGATGTCTTGACTGAAGTCATGACACACTTGAGTAGTTACTGCAGGATTAGCTAACACAGGATTTATTGAATGTCAAACTGGATGCTGTGACATTCATACCTGTCAGCAGATACTAAGGAATAGAACAATTGGTGTTATGTTAGAACTTAATATTTATTTCCAGTCTGGTTATCAAGGAAAGACCAGACCTGGCATAAGGCCTACTGACTGAATGTCAAACTGGATGTTATGACATTCATCATTGACAGCAGCTACTGAACATTAGACAGAGTGGTGTTCTGCTATACTTCAGCATGTTACTTAGTCTGTTCTTCAAGAGAATAACAGAACTAACTTAAGGCCAAATGTGTAAATGTTAAATTGGACACTTTGACATTTATTAATGTAAGCTGTTACTGTAGTATGGTCATTTTGATCATGTACAGGTCAGCAAAATTGTACAGTTTGTTTTCTGGAAAAACAGACTCAGCATATGGACCTTGATGTCAAGCTGAATGTCGTGACATTCATTCCTGACAGCATATGCTATATTGTAGGTTGTTCAGTTTTCTGTTTCAGCTTTTTCTCAGGCTATTCTTCAGGGATTCAACAGCTGAGAGAAAATCCAGGAAATCAACAACCAAGCTACATTTAATGAACCTAACAAATAGCCTATTTGTTAGTAACCTAAATGTTGAATTTATGGGAACTCGCGTGACCTTAAATTCAGGAGAATACAGGTGCAAAAGCCCAGGTACTGCAATATAAAAGGAAGGCGTTCCTTCATTCAGTTTCAGGGATTTTGAGGCGTGAAGATTTTGTGTGTCCATCATACTTCACTGCTGTATTTTTGTGAGTCTTGTATTAGACGTATCTTGTAAGCCAAGCCATTATCAAGTAGATGATTGCTGTGGCATAGGGTGTTCATTGAGTTGTAAGTGTTGTGTCGCTCAAAGCTTTTAAGCGTGAGTGCTGTGTATCTTGATTAAAGCTGTAAAGCACAATCAAGAGTTGTTTGAAGTGTGACTTCAAATTGTCTTTAATATTGATAAAAGGTAGTAATCACTGAGGTGATTGAGGTGGAGTGAGTAGGAACTCTGATCTTAGTGTAAGATTGAAATTGCATTGGGTAGGGATTAAGTGATAAGTTGTAAACGGGTGAGTTTAGCTCTGAATTGATACTACTAATAGTGGATTTCCTCCCTGGCTTGGTAGCCCCCAGATGTAGGTCATGTTGGACTGAACTGGGTAAACAATTACTTGTGTTATTTACTGCACTTACGTTTAAGTTCTGCATAATTCCTGTCTGTGCAGAATTGGATGTCATAACAACCCGTGTAACATCTAAAGTCTGATAACTAGAATTTCACATGTCTTCATACGACCAAGCAAAGACGTCGACATATTCTCGTAGCAACTTAATCAACCCCTTCTTAACAGATTCTTCCAGAAGTGCCCCAATCTTTACCTCTCGCACACAATCTTCAGACCCCAAGTTGACTGTTTCCAGATTCTCAAGATGCGGCTGAATGATCTTCTCTTCATGCTCAAGTAGCCGGGTGATCTCATCGGGAATCTCTTCAACATCATCTTCCTCTGCCTCAAATACAGGGAATTCAAAATTGGGAGATGGTGTTGGGTCATTATGTTCAATGGGTTTAGAAATCAACCTGCATAATGATTTTTGGATATGAAAAGATTTAGAATTCAAACAAGGCAAATCATTATGCAGATGAAAAGATTGATTTTATTCCATTTTGAGGTTTTATGTGATCACCAATTTCATGCAAAAACAAAAAGGGAAAATAAATGGGAAAAACAAAGATTTAGAATGAATTTATTGAATGAAAATATCATTGTATTTATGTTGCCAACAATGTTATCACTCCTCCTTTTGGCATGGGAGAAGGGTTTTTAAATAAAGTGATCATTACGTTGACTTATGGACAACTGTTGGAATATCCACAGCGACCCAATTGCTGCAGACCCCTCCAGGGATGATGAAATTGCCAGAATCCTCTGTATCTTCTTCCAAGACAGCAACAGCCTCTTCACCTTGACTGGTATGGATGAAACCTCCACTCTTGAATAACCCTTGCTTGTTGAAAGTACCAGAAGAAAAACCTATGCCAGCCCGGGACTCGTTGTCTTCTAACTCAATCATTTTTCCTAAACCAGTGGTTGCACCATGCTCAATGGCCAACTTTGCATCTTTGTAGGAAGCAAATGAAGGAGTTCTCTTCTCAATAGGCTCAACAATAGACAATGCTTGGAAAGGAGTTCCAACTTTAACCTCAGCATCTATATAAGAGTAGGGTGGACGTCACGGCGCCTGCCTCATGAATCCATGGTCTAAGTGATCCATCAGTCTTGAAATATTAGCTCTAGTGTAGTACCGGTGAGTCAGCTTGTCTTCAAAATAAATGAAGGACACAGAGTTAGACCACAGAGCAAGGGACCGGAAACAAAACCTGCTTATGCATATGATGCATGCAATGTTTGTGCATATGATTTGTTTTTTTATTTCAAAGGAACTTTAGAGTTTTATTTGCAAATTCTGGAAATATTAAGCATTTTATCACATATGGAAATATCTCATCAAATAATATCAGGGAAAAGAAGTGCAGCATCGTCAATCATGTACAAGAGAAAAGGAAAATAATCGTCTTATGGATCCCTAGAAACAATCATCTAAAGCTCGAGACACAGGAAGATAAGATGCACAAAGCCTCTTCAGCTCCCTCTCGTAGGCTGCTTCCATATCGGCCTTCTCTTTGGCAAGTCGATCATACCTCCTCTTCCAGAACTTAGAAGACTGAGGAAGTAGAGAAGTCCATACATCATCAGGGTCATCAATAACCTGATGCTCAAGAAACTCAATCAACGCATCCTTCTCCTTAATCTGCTGAAGCAACTCTTCACGTTCACGGATCCAGGCACGTGAACGGTCTTCGTCTCTCAACTCCTCTGCTCCTTGATTAGGGAGGGTTGAAGGCCCAGCCATAATCATAGGTGTAGGTCTCGGATACTCGTAAGGCATGAGATACTCAGACGCCCTCTTCCTAACCCAAACAGTATAAGGCTCCAAAGCGATGTAATTCTTAGGACCCAACTCTTTCCTTCCTTTCCTATGAATCTTGCGCCAATCGCGGACTATCCTAGCTTTCAAGCCTTGGGGATCTTTACCATCCTGAAAGAATACACCCTCTAACAGAATGTTATTGGGTTTATCCTTTAAGGGGAACCCAAGCTGCCGACGTGCCAAAACAGGATTGTAGTTAATCCCACCACATGTACCAAGAAGAGGTACATTGGAGAATTTGCCACAAGAGTCAATAATCTGCACATCATCATACACATGGTTATACCAAGAGATATCATCATTAGTGAGAGACATAAGTCTCGTGGACCACCGTAGACATTCCTTGTTCTCCTTGAAAGCGACCGTATGAGGTAAGTGAGAAATAAACCACTTATACAACAGGGGCAAACAACACACAATGGCGCCACCACCCTTTGCATTCCTCATATGCAAAGAGAAGTAGGTATCGCCCAACAGAGTCGGAACGGGATTAAGAGTAGAGAAGATCCTAATAGCGTTCACATCCACAAACTTGTCGATGTTGGGAAACAACACTAGCCCATAGATGAGAAGTACAAATATGGCCTCAAAGGCGTCCACACTCATGGCCTTTCCGTACATAGTAGCTTGAGCAATGAGGAACTTAGAAGGGAGACCTTGAATTCCTCCTTTGGTAGTCATATGAGCACCAACCAGAGATTCATCTATGTGTAACATGTCAGCTATCTCTTGAGAAGTAGGAATACTCTCCAAGCCACTGAACGGCAACTGGTCTAGAATAGGTATACCCACAAGGTAAGCATACTCCTCAAGGGTAGGCAAAAGCTGGAAATCCGGAAACGTGAAGCAACGATACAAGGGATCATAAAACTGCACCAATACACTCACCAATCCTTCATCTACCTGAGTAGTCAGAAGAGGAAGAAGCTTTCCAAAACGAGCCTTGAAACCCAAAGGATCTAATACATAGGATGTCAGATTCCTTAACTCTTTCAAATCTGGTTGCCTGAAGCTGTACTTCTTTGTATTCCTTCTTTGTCTCTCCATGTCTGAAAATTTTGCAAATAAACCCCTTAAGTTCCTTGAAAATTTTCTTATTTATTGATGATATGGATGCAAATGGGTGCATGAATACATGAATGCAACAATCACACTCAAGGATCAAGCAAAGCACACCAAACAAAGGTCATGGGATAGATCATGTTATCCTTAATATCAATCATCCATTTTGGTGGATTATGGTTTACACCTTATCAACACCCAAGTTCCATTGATATTAAGGATTCATGAACGGATCAACCATGAATCAAGGGTTTGTTGTAAGTCACGAGCATGGAGTTAGGTTAAGAACCACCCAAAAGGGAGTGTACTAGGGTTTAAACCTGCCAAACATGTTCTACAAGAGGTTCCCATAGTCATCATCCCATCTTTCAGATATTATTGGAGAAATGACTACTCGTATTCCAAAAATATTTTCAAGAGAGACTCTTATGAGTGTAGTATCGCGTAACAATCGTATCAAATCTTACACTTGAACGACTTTCGCACTACATCCTAAGAATAGGCCAAGATGGGCTTGGTAAACTAAGGTCCTTGGCTTCTAAGGTCTATATTGGAAAGAGTAATGTCTAACCATAACTTACTTGTGTGACATTATTGATCCCAACATAACCTCCACCAAGTGAATGGACTTGCAAGTCAACTTGCTAAGGAATAACTCCACACAAGTCGACAAGACTATGCCATTCTCCTATCCTAAGTGCACTCGAGTCCGGGTATAGAACTCATCTCACAAAGATCACCAAGCATACAAGGAATTAATATTCAAACAATTCAATCATTACATACAATACAGTAATCCCAAATTGCACAAAAATATGTCACAAAAAAAAATATACAATACAATACAACAAATATGAAAAGTAGGCAAAACCCACTAGGATGTTTCGTTCCCCAGCAGAGTCACCATTTTTCTGTAGCGGGGTATTCATTACCATTAGAGATATTGACTAAATCCAAGGTAAATCATACAAGTGTCAGATTTATGCGGATAAGATTCATATTCCCCCGAAACTTCTGAATGTGATTTCATCACCATGGCCTTTCTCTATGTGGGGAATTGACATGATTGGCATGATAGATCCGAAAACGTCCAACGGTCACAGGTTTATTCTCGTAGCAATTGATTACTTCACCAATTGGGTTGAAGCGGCATCATATGCAAACGTGACCAGGCAGGTGGTTGTGACGTTTATCAAGAATCAACTCATATGCCGTTATGGTGTGCCAGATAAGATTATTACTGATAATGGATCTAATCTGAACAACAAGATGATGAAAGAGCTGTGTAGTGAGTTCAAGATTGCACATCATAATTCTTCCCCTTACAGACCCAAGATGAATGGGGTTGTTGAAGCTGCTAATAAGAATATCAAGACGATTATCCAGAATATGGTTGTTACGTACAAGGATTGGCACGAGATGCTGCCATTTGCTTTGCATGGTTATCGTACATCTGTCCTTACTTCAACAGGGACAACCCCTTTCTCTCTTGTTTACAGCATGGAGGTTGTGCTCCCAGTAGAGGTGGAGATCCCATCAATGAGAGTCTTGATGGAAGCCAAGTTGACTGATGCTGAATGGGTTCAGAGTCGTTACGACCAGCTGAATTTGATAGAAGAGAAGAGATTGACTGCCCTGTGCCATGGTCAGTTTTATCAGCAGAGGATGAAGAAAGCCTTTGATAAGAAGGTCAAGCCTCGTGTGTTCCGAGAAGGTGACCTTGTGCTCAAGAAAGTTTTGTCTTTCGCGCCCGATTCCAGGGGCAAGTGGACTCCAAACTATGAAGGTCCATATGTTGTTAAGAGAGACTTTTCAGGCGGTGCTTTGATACTTACAACTATGGATGGGGAGGATTTCACTCGTCCTATGAATTCAGATGCAGTCAAGAAATACTTCGCCTAAAAATAAAAACAGAATAGCTCGCTAAGTTGAAAACCCGAAAGGGAGGCTTAGGCGAAAATGAGCATCTCGGTGGATTGAAAACCCGAAAGGGCGATCCAGGCAAAAGTTAGAGACATAAAAAATTTATATATATATATATATATATATATATATATATATATATATATATATATATATATCCCGCTAGATTGAGTACCCCACCCTGGGGCAATCTAGGCAAAAATTAGGGATTTGGCAAGTAACTGCATCCTGATAAGACTTTGTTCTACAACTGTCACCTGTCAAAGATTCTCGCTCAGTCATCGTCAACTAAAGCTTCAAATACATTGGATTCAGAGTTGGTGGAGAAGTGGTCATTATGTTCAATGTAGCCCTTTTCCAATATATATCACCAATTTCAAATTTGTAAAGATCCATGGAGTCTTGCCATTTGCAAACTACTATTCCATCAAATAAATTTGAGCCTTTATCCAATTCTTTGCACTCTTATTTGTTTCTGTTCAACAAATATTTTGCATGTTTTAATTGATAAATATCATTGTTTTAAATTTTCATAAATTGTTTTAAACAAAGTGAACATTCACAATGACAAAAAGGATATTGGGGACGTCTTCAGTGCTCTCCCAAGGATAGTATGATCTCCAAAAGGGTAAGACATTTTGTTCATATTCCCAGTATACTTGTATCCTCTTCATTATCTTTCAGGATTGTCTCCTCCGCGAGTGCGGAAGAAAGTTGTACCTCCCACCAAATCCCCAGGGAATCGGGAGTTTTGGGTGTGATCCAATCTTCTAGATCCCTAGTGAGTCTGGATTTAGCATTTGTGTTATCAATTATATGGTTGTCATCCCTTATGTGGATTGACCTAAAATCCCTTATAGATTGATAAATTGAATATGCTAATCTTTTGGAAGAAGTTGATATTCCCTCACTTCCAGTAAGAAATTTCTCCGCTAGAATGAGCAGAGAATCCTCAGCATAAGCTGAGTTATCATCAAGTTTGGTTCGTAGCTTTTCCCCTGCGGACTTGTCTACTTAGAGCTCCAGAAAATTTACTCCTCGACTATCCTCAGCAGGGTTGATCCCACTTTTACTCCCCAGTCTGGTCACCAGCAGGGTATCCCCAGCCGTTTGCCTACAGGTAATCCCCGGACTGGTCGTCAGCAGTGTTTCCCTAACGGAGTTGTCTGATCAGAGCCCGTTTATCATTTCCTCCCGGGCAGAGTGGTTGAGGAAGATGTTTATCTTTCCTTCCCCAGCGGAGTAGTGTCCCTTTCTCCTCGGCAGATATGATTTCTTCAGCAGTGCAAGAATGTGTTGGCATTGGAACTTTCTGATTCGTGCTTGTTCCCCACAGAGTTTCATTTCCCTCTTCGATAACTTCCCCAGTAGAGTTGCTTCTATGGCGGATTTTATCCGTGTTTAGATCCCTACTAAGATCTTTGTTTCCTGGTATTTGTTGCCCCCATCAGATTGGATGTTCTCCAATGGGCCTGGCTTTCTCTCTTGAGATGTAGTACCGGATGTTTGTCCATCGCTTCTTGGACCTGTTTGTGTTAGATATGTCTGTTGTCAGCATTCATCATACATAAACCACACATATATGCATATTTTTAACATTCATATGTTCATGTTGCATTCTTTTCCATATATCTTTGTTTGTTATCTCCTGGTATTTGGTGATACATATTTCCCCAAGCAGATGTTTGTGTCTGATCTCTCCATATAGAGTCAGCCCCATAGGCAGAAAGTGTCTATCCCTTTCTTCCATATTCCCCACTGAGCTATGTCCTCGTGGATGATTGTTATTTCTGTTTCCTCCCAAAAGATGTATTGGGATGGAATTACTCCCCTGAGTTATATCCTCATCGGGTTGAGTCTTGTTTCAGTGGGTCTCTCTAGTTTGTTCCCAGACTGACCGCTTTTGTTATTTCCCCTGCACGTCTCCGCATTTAGATGAATGATTGCTCAGTAACCAGTAATTGTTCATCTATTCCCCAGCGGAATCTGTGGCCTTCTACCTCATACCGGTAGTTGTAAGTCCTATTTCTGCGGTTTTCTACCCTCATACCGGTAGTTGTAAACCCTATTTTTATCCCCTTGCAGAGTTAACCTTATTTTGTTCATCCTAACCGATGGCGGTTACTCTTCTGTAGTTTTCTACCTAGTATCTGGTAGATGTAATCCCCTCCTTATTGGTTATCTTTATCCAATATTCGATATCGATATTCCTTCATCTTTCGGATAATTGCTCTGATAAAGCAATTTATTCCCAGCGAGTCATCTCTCATTTACCCTTTGTTGGTAATGATTATTTCTCCCCTGGATTGGTCATCATTTTATACCTAGTATTCGGTATCCCGATGTCCTTTCCTTTCGGTCGATTTATCCTTGATTAACCCAGTAACCGGTTGTGGATAATCCTTCATACGAGTATATTATCTATGTTCTGACGGTAATAGGTAATATATCTCATGCGCTCTTTGGTCGAAGTCTTTTGTTCTTCCCCAGTCGAGTAAGATTTGTATTTCCTTATGGAATCGAATGCCCGTCCTGTAATCGAGTTTGTTTTTTCAGCCCTCCTATCGGATGATGAGTGTCTTGGAAATATTCCCCAATTCACGCCTTGGTTGGTCACCTATTATATGCCAAGTAACCGGTATCCCTGGTGTTCCTTCCTTTTCTGCTCCCTATTTTGACTTTTGTCCCCTGTGGAGTCAGATGTCCTGAGTCGAAGTATACCTTTTTAGGTCTTCCTCGGATGTTTCTGGATGTTCGATATCTATCACCCACATACCGGTCTTAGATGTTCATTCTCCCCGAGTGTGTTGTTCTCTCACCCTCATACCGGTGTTTCGATCACATGTCTCCTTGAGCTTATTACCCAGTAACCTGTAATACCTCATTTTGTTGTTTCCTCAGATGAATCCTGTTTGGACATTCCCCAGTGAAGTCCCTTAGTGGATTTTCCCTATCTGAGTCCAGATTTCCATCCAAAGTATCCTTTGTGGATTGCAGTGTTGGCATATTCCCCAATACATGCATCTTTGCGTCAGCTCGAGTCCTTCCATTGATTTATTTTCATGGAATTCCTCTCGTGTCTCTCAGCAGTCCTAAGTCGTGACCTGCTCACGCAATTTATTCCCTTTCTTATCCTCATAAGAATCCCCAGAGTCTCTGTCCCACTTATGAGTGTATCACTCATGTGGATTTTTAGTTTCTTCTGATTTCTTTTCTTCTTTGTGGACACATATCTCCACGGAGTGTTACCTTTTTGCATACATACATTTGCATCATGAGGTCTCTTAGGGACCAAAATTCATCTCTTTGTAATTATTTAAGCCCATTCTACCTCGTCAAGACGAAGATTTTAACCTTCACTTCTCTGGCTAGAATGACCTTAAATAGGGGCATCTGTAAGACCCCAATTTTGACCCTAAGATCCCTCATGGCATCATAACATTGCATTTGCATCTTACCTCAAGGATCATAAGCATCTTGGCTTTTACCCTAGGGTGGGAACCTTTTGAGAGTTGGTTTGAGATCACCAAGCATGCTTGAATTTTATATTATTGCTTTTCTCATTTTTATTCACTAACCAAAAGCACAAAAATATATCACTAACATCTTTTGTTTGTAGCTTGAGCAGTCAAAAGATCCAAAGCTTCTAGGAGATCCTAAGTGCATTGATATGGTCAAGGGAAGATGAAAGCAAGCATGGCAATGGTTCCCAAAGCTCTCATCCTTAAAATATGCCTCCCAAGTATCTCAATTCATCATTTTTATCAAAGCAAACCAAAGGGTTTGAGGTTTGTTTCCCAAGGAAACCCTAATTCATTTGTTCATCAAATGTGTCTTGCTCATGAAGCAACCTCGACCTATGATCAAATGCAATCAAGGGAAGTTCTTTAATTCATCATTTCATGCATATTTGAACTTATTTGAGTGTCCTTAATCATCAATTCATCAAGATATGAGGTTTGGACTTGAGAAGTTGATCAGTCAATTCATCTGACTATTTTGAAGTGCACTGAGACCTAACTTTTGATATGTTTGTCAAATGGAGATGACCCCAAGAGAAAACATGTTCTTACGAACCATATGAACAACTTTCATGTTCATAAAAAAGTGATTTGAAGCTTTGAAGGTCATCATCCATTTCAAAACATTATAGGTCATTTTGATTGAAACCCTAATTTTGGGTCAAATTCCCAAGGACATAACTCCTTCATTTTTCATGATTTTGAGGTAGGATCAAATGCATTGGAAATCATAGGATGTCTACTTCAGTTGTTATGTTGAGAAAAATTTCAAAATCCTAAAATAAATACATGTGATAATGCAAAACATTATAGGTCACTTTGGACCAAAAGCATTGAAATGTGAAAAAGTCCAACTTCAAGTGCCTATAACGTCCTCATCCAAAATCCAAATGATGCAAAATTTAGGGGTGGCAAAACGGGCTCGGCCCGCGGGGCATGCCCGTTTTGCCCGCACTTTTGTGCGGGGCGGGCCAAGGATTTAGGCCCTCACCCTCAAATGTGTCCGCCCCGCCCCGCCCCGTTTTTTTCGCGGGCTTTTGCGGGCACGTGTATTTACATAAATTTTTGTATTTTTAGGCTTAAAGAGTGCAGTGCCCGCGGGCTTTCCCCGCCCCGCCCTCACTTTTTTACGGGGCGGGTCTAAGTTTTAGGCCCGCATCCTCAACTATGACCGCCCCGCCCCGCCCCGTTTTTTTGCGGGCTTTTGCGGGGCGGGGCTAAACGGGGCGGGCATGCCCGTTTGCCACCCCTAGCAAAATTTAAGTCCAAATTTATTGCCTTGAAAACATCTATAACTTTTATGTTGAATATTTTATCATTTGGAGCTTGCATCATTGAAACAGAAGTGCTTAAAGTTTGGCCATTTTTGAAATTCTCACATGTACATGTTTTGCACCCTACACTTCATGATCATTTTTCATCAATTTCCAAATGCCAAATGAAGTTTTGGTCAACATAACAAATGATCCTCATGCAAAAATCTTTCCAACCATTACTCATGAGGTTATGTTTCAATTATGGAGATGCCATTTTTGAAAGCATGAACATGTTGGTGCATTTTTGGAAATCAATTAAATTTGCATTGCATTAGCTTAGCTTACATGATCTACACGTGCAAATTAAATATGTTATTGTTCAGCTTGCAAATCCAAGTGGAATTGGGCCCTCCATGCGCCTGTACAGGCCCATGCATGGAGGCCCTTTCCATCCATGCAATGCTTTGTTCATGCATTCAGCCTTGCTTTCTTCTATAAATACAATGCCAATGCCTCTCATTTCAGCAACCTAAGGGTGCCTTACATGCTGCACGAATTATCCCTCAACCGCACTCAAAAGGAACTCAGCATTTTCATTCACAATTTTCAGATCTAAACTTCAATTTCATCAATTGATTTTTAGATCTAAAGTTCCTTAGCCTTATTCACTTTGATCCAAAGAACAAACTGCAAGCATCAACTTCAAGAGATCGTGCCTTCAAACTCTGCAAATCAGAGATTTACTTCAGTTTTTATTTTCTTCTAATCCATTAATATATTGCTTGTTTATTGTTGTTGTTGTGTTGTCTGAAGTCCTCTTCATAGAGGCAACCTTTTAGAGCTTTGAATTTTCAAATTCCAATAAGTTCAGTTGAACACCACATAAATTCAACCTCTGATTTCTCTTAATATAGAAACCTAGAGTGGATTTGGTTGGCACGGGGTGATACACATCACCCCAGCTCTCGTTTGGTACCAAGATTGTGGCATTTGGTGAACTTTTGTTTCTCTGGAACTTTGACCGTCGCCGGAAGCTGGCCGGAGAAGACGGTGGTGTACACCACCGTCTGGTCTCCAGATTCAATCATGATCGTGCATTTTATTTCCCAGATTCAATCTGATCCACTCAACGTTATGACTTTTCATTTGGCTACGTGTGATTCATTTGACTGAAGCATATGGTGGATGCGCGCATGTAGTCCACATGATCTGCCAGCTCATTTAATGAGCTTCATCCAACGCTCCGTGTTTTTCCACATTTTCTATTTTCTGATTTTATTTTCATTTTATTATTTTTATTCCAATTCATTTCAAAAATTCATATCTCCTTTATTATTGGTCCAAAAAATATGAGACCAATTGCATTTTTCTTCTTTTAATTTCTAGTTTCTAAAAATGATTTTTAATATTTTTTATTTTATCATTTGATATTTTTTAGGAATTTTCTCTTTTCTGCTTGTTTTTAATTCATTTTAAATAGTTTTTGATATTCAAAAAATACAAAAATATTTTTCCAACCTCTTTGAATGATGATAGACCTATGAAAAATATTCTCATCAATTTATTAATTGATTTGAGATTTATTTGAGATTTTAATTCAATTAGGTTATTTTTAGGCATTTTTAATTGATTAAAAATAGTTTCTGACTTCTAAAAATGCTGAAATTTTTTGTCTAACTTTGTTTGACCATGTTGAACTTAGGATAATTCACTTGGACTTTTCAAAGTTGATTCGAAGTGAGTTTGAAGTTTGACCTTTTTTTATTATTTTAATTCGAGTATTATTTTACTTTTGAAAAATACCAAAAATATTTTATTTGTTTCTTGACTTCTAATCTTCATTTTGCTTCTGTTTACTATTGTTTGACCTTGATCTTCTCTATCTTTGGTCAATGCTTGTTGATTATTTCATTTCATTTCCATTAATGTACTTTAATATTCATCTTCTTCTTCTTCTTCTTTTTCTTTTTTTGATCAATGAGTTAAAGATTGGTGGTTAGCCTTGATACATGGGAGGTTTAACCTTCCTTGATTCAAATCTAATTCAACTTGATCATGGATCAAGTGAATGGCTTTGCATTAAGGATAGGTTGCTTCCTAATCAAGCAAAGAACCTAAATCAATACAAGATCATTTCTCATCTTCTTTTTGGCATGGCAAGTTGTAGGAGCTTGATTCACTAATCAAGATCTCTAACTTGTGTTGTTGCCTACATTATTATTGACCGGCCTCAGATAGTTGTGACTTCTTCAAAAGTCCAATTACGATTGCTTAACATAGCGCTAAATTGTCTTATGGCACACTAACTCTAACACTAACCGTTAACCATTAATATTTAATTCTTGCACTTTACATTTATGCAATTTACTATTCTTGCACATATTACTCATTTGCTTTTGCCCTTTGCTCATTTGAGCACATGTTTATGTTAATGCAATTTGCCTTTTGCTCACTTGAGCACATAATTGTGTATATATTATTGTGCTTGTGCTTTTGTTTGATTGTTGTGAACCAAATGTCAAAATGGACAAAAAGGACTTAGACTTTAGGACATTCCCTATGAAAAATTGGAGTCAAAGAGCAACTAGGCATTAGGCCTTTAGAGTGCTATAAAAGTCAAAGAGCAACTAGGCATTGGGCCTTTAGAGTGCTATAAATGTTGAAGAAACTTTGAGAGGACCAAATTCTAAACTTCTTCTTGTTCATTCTTTGTTTGCTTGATAGAACTTTTTGATGTGTGTGCTTTTGTGCTAGGGATCCTTATTTGAGCCAAATTGAAGAACCATTGCCATGTGCTTCAAAAGAGAGAGATCTAAGAGCCATTGGAAGATTCCTAAGGGTCTTGCTTGATTGATTTGATTGCTTGAGTTTACACTTATTTGCTTACTTATTCCAAAGGATGGGAGCTACTTGGATCATCAATATGATCTCAAGAAGGGAACTCTATTTGTGGTCTTATTTCTTCTCCTTCATCTCTTGTATGATTAGGACTTTAGCCATTCTTCTTCTTCTCTCCACTCTAACCCAAGCCAAAACTTTTGTGCAAACATTTAACACTTGTTTTCAAACATTAGAAACCTAAGCATTATGCTTTTGATTTTCAAAATTTCTTTTCATAACACTTATTTTGAATTGAATCTTTAAGTCAACTTTGACCATATTTTGTAAATACTTCTCATTGGTAAATATAACTCATTCAAATACTTTTGTGGTTTCAATCGCCACTTTCTTATCAAAAACTTTTCGTAACCAATAGCTATTAGGTTTGAGTTATTCTTAAGGAAGATGTAATGCTCACCTATATCCTTAGTGATGGACAATGAGTCTTCCATGCTTATTATAGGGTTAACCCCTCACTAGCATGTTGAAGTTATCCTCACATGGTGGATTTTTGGTTTTTAGGTTGAGTTTTCTCCCTTGGATAACAAAAGACCTTAAGGCTTTTGGACCAATTAATTCACCAACTTGTTTTGAGATTTTTACCCCGAACTACGAGGTTTTGATCCTAATCTTTTTTAAGATGGTACGTAGGCAATGGGTTTATCCATTCAAACACAAATTGTAAATAACTTGTATATTCTCTTCTCATCTCCACAATAATGTTTGCACAAACAAATTTTCACAAAATACCAACCTTACAACAAGTGTCAAAAGGGCTCCCTAGGAGTACCTAGGATGTTTTGGGTGCTTAACACCTTCCCATTGCATAACCAACCCTCTTACCCCGATCTCTGACATTTTTACTAGTTTTTGATTCGATAAAACTATTAGGTTTTTGTTCGCTTTCTAACCATTCCTTTGGATAAATAGAAGTGCGGTGGCGACTCGACTTGTATGGTTTACTTTTGATTTAGTCAATAAATCTAAAGGTAACGAATACCCCGCTACAGCTGACAATGGAATATAATTGTTGTAAGTATATGAAGAAGTTCCATAAATGTCAGATTTATGCTGATAAGATTCATGTGCCTCTGACGCTTATCAATATTATTTCATCCCCATGTCATTTCTCTATGTGGGGAATTGACATGATTGGTATGATTGAACTCAAATCGTATCATTTTGGTGGCGATTGATTACTTCACCAAATGGGTCGAAGCAGCATCCTATGATAACGTGACCAAGCAGGTTGTGGTCAGGTTTATCAAGAATTATATTATTTTCCGATGTGGTGTTCCAATTAAGATCATCAGTGATAATGGATCAGACTTGAATTATGAAGGTCCATATGTTGTTAAGAGAGCCTTCTCTAGTGGTGAAATGACTCTTACGACTATGGATGGTGAGGAGCTCCTTCATCATATGAATATCAATCCAGTCAAGAAATACTTCTCCTAGGGAAAATTTAGGGATTATGGCAAGCAACTACATCAGGCCAGACTTGATCATTTGAAGCAACAGTGCCTATAAAAGATTCTCACTCAATCGTCCTCGACCGAAGTTTAGAGCATAACGGAATTCAAAGTTGTTAGGGAGAATATTGGTCATTGTCTTTTCAGTGTATCCTTTTCCGTGTATTTACCATTTTTCAAATTTGTAATGATCCATGGAGTCACGCCATTTACGGACTACAATTCTATCAATAAAATTTGAGCCTTTTTCCCATTTGTTTGTTGTTATCATCTTGTTTCAGTTTATGAAATTTTATTTTATTTTTTATAATAATTTTTTAAACAAAGATATATAAACAATCATGTTTTTTAAGTTTACAAAATAATATTTTTCCTTGATTTGTGAATATAAAAGAGGAATGCTAACAACAATCTCAAGGATGGTAAGATCTTGAAGAGTGGAGCTCAGTGTTCTCCCATAAAGAATTTTCCTCATGAATGTATTCAGGACTCATCAGTTTCCCTAGCACGAGATTGCGGAAACGGTAGATATCCAGTAAAGTTGTTAATAGGTCTTCATAGAAGATTTTGTTCGGATGTTTCTTATCTCCGAAAAACCTTTACTTCCCTCAGAGCGGAGTTCACATTCTTAGAAGATTAAACTTTGGGTCTCCGAGCAATATCTTTTTTTTCCTTTCCCCAGAAGTATTTAAGTCTTGTATCAGGATTTAGCTCCTTTGATGGGTTATGATTACTACAAGGTTTTCTTCGGCTGAATCCCTAGAAAGATCTCCAGTAGCATCTCTACCTTGTTGAGATTAGTCAGGTATCCGGTTATACTATGTTACCAGTCTAACCTTTTATGCCTATTTTTTCAACATATTCATACACATGTTCATACGCATATGCATATCATCATGATGATTATTTTTGCATCTTGCATTTCTTGGTTATTTCCCCGCTCTCTGGTGCTTTTCTCCCTGCAGAGTGTGTGCGTCCTCTCTTCAATAGAGTGTCAACCTTAAGCATAAAGCGTTTATCCTTTCTAATTCCCCAAGGAGTTTGATCCTCGTGGAAAGTTTTGTTTTAGTTTTCCTTTCCAGTTCATTATCTGGATGAAATTAATTCCCATTTGAGTTTATTTCGTCATTGGGTTGAGTCTTCTTTGATTGTTTCTCTCTAGTTTATTCCTGGGTTTAACTTTGGTTTCTGGAGCTTATTACCTTTGTTAAGCTATCACTTGGCTGATAGTTGGTAATATCTCTTTTACCTTTAGTTTGTTACCTTTTTTAAGTTATCAAATGGCTAGTAGTTAGTAATCATTTCTTTCGAGCTTATTACCTTTGTTAAGTTATCACTTGGATGATAGTTGGTAATCATTCCTTTCGAACTTATTACCTTTGTGAAGCTATCACTTGGTTAATAGTTGGTAATATCTCTTATACCTTTGGCTTATTACCTTTGTTAAGATATCACTTGACTGGTAGTAGGTAATATTTCTTTTACCTTTTGGTTGGTTAGTTTTGTTAAGCTATCACTTGGCTGGTAGCTGGTAATCATTTCTTTCGAGCTTATTACCTTTGTTAAGTTATCACTTGGCTCATAGTTAGTAATATCTCTTTTAACTTTAGTTGATTACCTTTGTTAAGATAACACTTGTCTGATAGTTAGGTGATTTCTCCCCCTAGTGGGGTTGAGCATCCCCTTTGATTGATCTTTTCCGCGGTGGAGTCTTGCCTTGATAAGTCTTCCCCCGTTGGCCTTTTGGTTTTTTTTCTAACTGTGTATTGGTTTCTTTCCAGGATTGTCTTCCTCGGTGGAGTCTTGCCTTGATAAGTCTTCCCCCTGTGAATTGCAGAAACTTAAATAATGGCATATGTCAAACCCTAATTTTTAACCCTAATATCCCACATATTATTTGCATCCTTGCATAGAAACAAGATCACATATTTGTCTTCTCCCTCTTATCTTTTGGGTTTGCCTTTTGCAGGGATCATACAGCACCTCTTTGTTGGTATTTTACCTTTATGTTTATATGTTCATTGCTTATCTAACCACTAATCAAAATAGAAAAAATATGTCTTATTTTCTTTAAGTTTATTGTGCAAGTTAGGGATTCCCATCAAGAACATCAAGCGGGTTTCCTCAACTAGGGTTTGTTGGATTTCTCAAGTCAAAGTGTGTTCAACCATTAATTCTTAAGAGTCCCATCTCTCAAATCATGATCTCTAAGGTTCTTAAGCATCTTTCAATCTCATTTTGAGCAAGATTATCTCAAAGTTTGTTGCTTATTTCTCAAGAGATTTCAAAGGTTCATGTGTTTATTTCCACGCCTTCTTCAATAATTTACCTCAAGCTTTGAGTAACTTAATCAAAACATATTCAAGGATACCTTATTTTGAGTTCATATGATCATCCATGTACCTTGAAACGCAAGAAAAGTCCAAGTGCACAAGTTTGTTCTAAGAGGTTTGACCAAAAAGTCAACATTTGAAGTCAAAGTTCAAAGGATCACAACTCCTTTAATTATCAACATTTTTGAATGCTTCTTTTTGCATACGACTCCTCTCAATATCCTCTATAACTTCTCTTTACATGACAAGAGCCAATTATGCTTGGAAGATCATTAAAAGTTTGAAGACATTATAGGTCATTTGTGGACTTAGTGAAATTTGACCTATTTTCAAGTGACTTTTTCTCAAATTTCAAGGATCATAACTTCCTCAATTTTCAACATTTGAGGTTGATTCATTTTGCACAATATCATTTATGATTCCCTCTACAAGTTTACTTCAAGGATCAAAGTCAAATTATGCTTGGAAGTCCATGGATTTCTTGAAGACATTACAGGTCATTTTCAGCCATTTGGGAATTAGAATTTTCTAAGTTACATGACCAGTTTTTCGTGCCAACTTCAACATGTCACAACTTTGTGCTCAAGCGTCCAAATACATCCTTTCTTGGCATATTGTGATATTTGATATGATGTCAACCAATTGCAAGAAGAATGGGATCAAAAAGCCTCCTAAGCAAGATGCCCCATTGAGTTGAACATGATGATGACTTGGAACTGAAGAAATCACCATGGTCCGAAATTTGAACTTCACTAATCTCAATTACAAGCCAAATTACCATGCATTTTATACTTAAACATGTTTAACCAAGTCTCCAGAAGTTAATTAACTCTTAAAACACATCATTTGGCTGAGTTTTGGTGGATTAGAGGTTACATTTTTCTCACTTCATGATCAAATTCATTTTGTACGAATTAAGCTTGATTCCACACGTATTTGGATCCAAACACATTCCCTATAAATAGATGAACCTGCTACATTCATTTCCAAGCTTTTGAGAGCCAAGAAACCCCTACTTCAATCTGGAATTTTTCAGAAAAATTCAATTATCGTGTTTTGAATTCCAGCTTGTTTCAATCTAATTTCTTGATTCCATTGCTACCTTCGATCTTCTCTGAAGCTTTTGCAACAAATTCCCAAGCTCTAGGACCTTCTGAAGTTACCAGACCAGATCGAGCTTCATTAACTTTTGATCACCATTTGAACAAGATAGTTCTGAGCATCATTTAAACTCAAACAAGTTACCACAATGTAGTCATTCATTCTCTGATGTTTTCCCCTAACTTATCTAGTGTTGATTGATCGTGTTCATCATTTAATTTAATTTTTAGTGGCTTGCTTACTTCTGAAACGTCTTTGAAATTCCCTATGCTCAGTTTAGATAAATGAATTTGGAGCATGAAGTTGAACTCGTGATGAGGAGGCAATCACATTGGTGGTGGTCTCGTATTCTGAATTTACCAAATGATGAAACTCCGGTGAGAGATCATCGGGGAAGATGACCGAAGTTTATCTCAGGTCATCTGAGTTTGCTGACACGTTGGACAATTGAAATGTTCTTATTAGTTCAATTTAAATTCAATCTTGTGTTTCACTTTTGCTAATTTCCATCGTGCCCAGCCTTCTGATTGCTGGATCTGCCACATCAATTAATGAGGCCAGATCCAACGCTCTGTGTTTTTTCTGATTTTATTTTTTATTTTAAATTTCATTTTCTTTTAAAATTCATTTTACATCCAAAAAATCCCAAAATAATTTCTAAAATTCTCTTTCATTTTTCTTCATCTAATTCTTATTTTTTCACATTTTATTTTCTTAATTTTCTATTTTTTATGGATTTTCTCTTTTTTCCTTTGTTTTCATTGTTTTAAAAATATTTTTAGGCATTTAAAAAGCCTAAAAAAAATATGTTATGCTTCGCATTCTATTTCCAACTTTCTATAATTTTCTTGGCCATTTATTTGGTACTTTGAAGGGCTTTATGGATTTTCTCTTTTATTTCCCTTTTAAAATTTCTTTTAAAAATGTTTTTGATGCATTTTATTTTATCTTTTTGTATTTTTATATTTTTTTTACCTTTGTTGACTTCTGTTGGCCTTGGATCATGGTTGTTTGATCATATGTCTCATCAAACTCAATGGATCTTGGGTGTTGATGGGGTGAAAACCATAATCCACCAAAACGGATGATTGATTTTGATGATGACTTGATCAAACCTTTGATCCAATTTAGTGTGATATCTCTTGTCCTCTTCTTCTTCATCTCTTTCTTTTCCTCTTGATCAATTGGATGGGTTGTGTCTATCTTGTTCATGATGTATGGATTGGTGCTTGATGAACTTTCATCATTTCAAATCTACCCATAATTTTTCTAATTGGGCTCAAGTAAAGATGAAATTTGGGGGAAGGGTGGTGAACCATGTAAAAGTGTTCTTAATCAATGAGTTCATAAAATGCTTGATTTTCATATTCTCGTTGTTGGCTAAATCACCAGCCTCGGCCTGGTACCCATCGACGTGTTCGACGGTGGATTCATTAGTATCACCAGCAAACTTGGTGAACTTTGGGACTTTCCAGCCCCTAGAAATTTTGGTTTTACTTACATACTCAGACAATGGGAATATATAGTTTGGTCTAGGGAGGCCCATGTTGAGACCATTTTGGACCAAAACGCGTTCGATATCGTTAGTGATATTATCTTGTACCCCTACATTGTCTTGTCAGACCTGTCTAAGGATTTGGTCACCATCTTGGTTCTGTTGAACCATGACCATGTCGAGGCCTTCTGGCCCTTGATGGTTTTCGACAAGCCTATTTTTTAGGGTATTAGTTCCTTGATGAATATTAGGCACTGGAGTCGGTGGCGTTGCTGGCACACCAAACAAATTAGCAATCCTACCCATTTAGTGGGCTAATTGTTGGTAACTCCTATTCATATTTTCTACAAGTGGGCTAAACACATTGCATATCTGTTGCATAATTGTATGGATCATATCATGATTGCTTTCATCCTTTAATTGTCTCATGACCTGAAGAGAGTTATTGGTCAAGGACAAAACACCCTGGGGAGGAAAATACATCATACCTCCTAGTGGTTGTCCTAGTTTACCAAAGCTTCCCATAGTGGACACTGAAGTCAAATATGAATTAAAGGGCAATGAAGTTGCCATCACGTTTTCTGAATAACTGGCGTACTAAGGTGCAGGCTTGCCATCATTTCAATTGGCATGCCATACGACTGTTCTTTCTGATGTAACGAGAAACTTAGATAAGGAGGACTTTGGTCTCCTAAGTTTCGTAATTCCCTAGAAAAGGTTGGTGCGCTTTACTCTTGTGGTGATGAAACCCCCACATCCGACGGTATGGAGTATGCCACTACTTGGCTTATGATAGTGGGCATTTCCTTAACGGGGGTCGGAGCTACAAAATTGCTGACACAAGTAATCTCCGGTTTTCCTCTAGGGTTTGGAGTATAATCCTAGGAAGTGGTTTGATTTTTATGAGACATTTCAGAAAGTTGCTTACCACTTCTCAAGTTCATACAACACAAGACCTCACAAATGGAGAGACATTACAAAGAAAATAATGTAAGACGCATTTTTTCTACAAAAACATTCGCACAAAAGAGTCCCGCCAAGTGTGCCAATTTGTTTACCAGTATTTTTGATAAACAATGACGAGTTTAGAAAGTCTGTGAGATTAACTCGAAACATCTCCAAAGAAATTTTTGCAAATGATTTGTGTTGGTTCTATGTGTTGGCATCAATTTTGGTAAAACCTAGAGTTTTCACAAATTGTCACAAGTGTTGTCTTGACATGAGATATCAGTTTCCTGCAATGTGCTTAAATATGGTTGTGCATGATTTAGCTGAGATGTCAGATCCGATGTCAAGACATGTGTATACAGAATATTTAGTCTGAATGTTATGTATTTTGTGATTGCGCTTTTCATGCTTACTTGTGTGTGATTGATGTGGAGATTGAACGCGCCATTCAAGCAGTAATTAAAACCAGATTGATTTATTTTCCAATAAGATATGATCAGCTGTTAAGAAGAAACAAAAGGAAAATAGATTTAGGGTTTTATGATGTACAAGCCCATTCAAAAGCTTTTATCTAAAGGGCATGGAAAACCGGGTTTTAACACACAAGAAATAACGAACGAAATAGTGAGAGACAATAAGGGTTTTAGTCTTGTGTGAGCTTGTGTATTGTGAGCCATTCATTCATCCTGTTGATGATTGAATTGGACTGACTTTTGTGTTGTAATTTGTCCACTCTAAACTTTGAAGCATGAGTGTGTGTTTACTTGGTTGAAGCTTTTAAGCAAGATCAAGTATGTGTTCTTGAAGAGTGTCTTCTTTTCTTTGTAATATTTGTTTTTACATCACTGTTGTGATTGGGGGGAGTGAGTAGGATCTCTTATCTAAGAGTTCTTAGATAGAAGTCACACGGGTAGAGATTAGGTGAAAAGACTGTAACTTGAAGTTGTTTACTGAGAGTCTTTGAACTAATTCTGTTTAGTGGATTTCCTTCCTGGTTTGGTAGCCCCCAGACATAGGTGAGTTTGCACCGAACTAGGTTAACAATTGCTTGTGTCACTTGTACTATTGTTCTTTATCTTTTATCCTGTTTATATTGTTCAGATATTAGTGTCGTGACATTACCTTCGACATCTCATATCTGATACCAGAATTTCAATTGGTATCAGAGCAGACATCCTGCTCTGGTTCTGGGTGAGAATGCAAGTCACAAAAGGACACCTGCTCCTACTCATCTGAAAGTCTCTAAAGATGAAAATGGTGTTAGTATAGATCAAAGTCTCTACAAAAGCATGATAAGGAGTCTGCTATATCTCACAGCAAGCAGACCTGACATTGCTTTTGATGTAGGTGTATGTGCTAGATATCAAGCTGAACCAAAAGTGAGTCACATAAACCAAGTGAAAAGGATCCTGAAATATGTAAATGGCACTAGTGACTATGGGATGTTGTACACTCACGGATCTGGATTTGTGCTGACTGGATACTGTGATGCTGATTGGGCTGGAAGTGCTGATGATAGGAAAAGCACATCAGAAGGATGCTTCTTCTTGGGGAACAACTTAATATCATGGTTTAGTAAGAAACAAAATTGTGTGTCTTTGTCCACTGCTGAAGCTGAATACATAGCAGCTGGAAGTAGTTGTTCTACACTGGTATGGATGAAACAGGTGATGACTGAATACAATGTCACACAAGATGTCATGACATTGTACTGTGACAACCTGAGTGTTATAAATATTTCTAAGAATCCTATTCAGCACAGCAGGACAAAACATATTGATATCCGTCATCATTTTATTAGAGACCTAGTGGAAGATAAAATTATAACCCTAGAGCATGTTGCTACTGAAATGCAGTTAACTGATATTTTTACAAAGGCCTTGGATGCAAATCAATTTGAATTTCTAAGAGGGAAATTAGGGATTTGTATTTATGAGAATTTGTAGCAATTAATTTGGAGTGGAAAAGGTAATAAAATTATTGTCTGCTTACTTAAAGTAAAGTGCCTCATTTATGGTAAATCATCACCTAGTATTGGAAATTCCATCTATTACCTTTTCACACACAACCTCTTCTCAAACATTTCCAACTCCCTACGACTTCCTCAAACTTCTATGCTAGGGCAACTGAAACCTTTCCACAAAAACAACAAGATGTCATAACATCAAATACCATCTGGTTCAAAAACTCCTAAGCCTACTCACAAGGATAGAACGCCTTCAATGGACTTTCTTGATGAAGATATTTTAGACGTGATTCCCCTGTCTGTCATTCCAGGCGAAGCTACTGACTCAAACCATCCCATGGATGCATCTTCCACTGCATGCCCTACTCAAGGTAACAACTCTAGTATCCCTTTTAGCTCTACTCATGCCACTAGTTCTAAGGACGACATGCATCACATTGATCATGTCATAAGAAACCTAGTCACTAGAATCCTCAATGAAGGATATTCTGTAAAGGGAGTTTCTACTCCTCTATCAAGAAGGGACCCCTCTCCTGAGGTTGGACCTCATAATGAGAAGGATGATGATTCCTCTAAATCTGAAAAGGATATGGCTGCTGAAGGTTTGTGCTCTTTAGGGAAAACTATGTCTGGTAAGAAATTTGTGGCATCTATTACTGCCAATGCTTCACATTCTAAGAAGCACGATTCTGCAAACAAGGTGATTGCCTAGAGGGTGATAGTTCGGATGATCAAGATGATAGCTTTCTTCATCACTTAAAGCCTAGTGTGGCTAAGAGGATGAAGACTAGAAAAGGTAGGTCTGTGGCTGAAATGATGTCAGCCAAAACTGCTAAGAAGACTACTGGTGTAGGTCCCTCAAAATCTTGGAGCAAAGTTGATGTGAAGAAGAGGAAAGTGAGAGAAATTTCTGAGTCTGATGAAGATGTTGAAGAAGATGTCCCTGACATCTCCCCTGTGAAGAGGACACCTGGTAGGAAGTCCCCTGTGAAAGTTGTTGTTGTACACTTGGACAATATCTCTTTCCACCTTGAAGATGGAGCAGCAAAATTGAAGTTTGTGATCCAAAGAAGGGTGGTTGTAGAGAGAGAGTTAGGCAAGGATGTTGTTAAGGTCAAAGAGGTCATGGACCTAGTTAAAAATGATGGATTAATGAAGACTGTGGCTGGGTTATCTCAGTGCTATGAAGGATTGGTGAAGGAATTCGTTGTCAACATTCTTGAAGATATTGCTGATAAAAACAACAAGGAATTTTGTAAAGTGTTTGTAAGAGGGAAGTGTATCATATTTTCTCCCACTATGATTAACAAGTTTCTAGGAATAGGTACAGAAGGTGCATGTGAACTGGAAGCCACCGACAATGAGGTATGTAGGGAAATTACAGCAAGACAGGTGAAAGAGTGGCCTAGTAAGAAGCATCTCCTTGCTGGGAAGCTGACTATGAAGTATGTCATATTGCACAAGATAGGGTCTGCAAATTGGGTGCCTACCAACCACATTTCCACAATTTCAAATGCCCTTGGAAGATTCATCTTTGTTGTTGGAATCAAGCTGAAATTTGATTATGGTAGGTTTATGTTTGAACAAATTGTCAAACATGCTTTTACAAATGCAGTAAAGTTTCCCATAGCTTTTCCCTCAATGATTTATGGGATTATCCTGAGCCAACACCCTGGAATTCTGAGTACAAATGACCTTCCTAGTAGAAGAAAACCTCCTCTATCAATTCACTACAAATTTTTTGAAGGCAGACATGTCAAAGACATTTTCATGACATCTGCTGTGAAAAAGTCAGCCTCAAAAGGTGGTCTTATTGCTGAGCTGAAAGAAACTTGTAAAGAATTGGATACAGGGATAAGGGTAGCAACAGCCAGGAAAGAAGCTTTGGAGACTCTGATTGCAAGCTTGGAGCAAGCTGAAAGAGAGAATATTGGACAGGCCAAGGAAGCAGAAACCCAAACCTCTAGTGAGAGGTCTGAAACTAAAGATGAAACAAGTGGCAGTTCTGGTTCTGATGCTGATGAAGATGCAAGCTCAAGCTCCTCTGACTAGCTTTTTGTTGAAGTTGTCCCCCACTCTTCTGATGGTGTGATGTGATGGTTGTTCTGTTTTTTTTTTTTTTGCAGTTATGTTCTGTTGCTTTAATATGTATTTTTCTGGTTTGATGGATTCTATCTCAGCTTGTATAAAGTTATGTATGTTCTTGGATCTGTAACACTTAACACTCTGCTTTGACATTCTGTTTGTGTGACTGAATAGACATTTATTTTGTCTCTTTGGTCTCTTTTGGCTAAAAAGGGGGAGAAGTAGCTAAAGTAACTATGTTATATTATATGCTATAGATGATGTTGGAGATGATGTTAAACTATGATGTTGGAGATGATGTTAAACTGCTGCTACAGGTGATGTTGAAGGTGATGTTAGATGGGGAGGTGTATGTTACAGGTGATATTAGAGGGGGAAGTGGTTTGTCTGTGTTGAGCAGACTTGTGCTAGTTGGAGAGGGAGGTAGTCTGTTCTGAGCACAAGCGCATGTGTGTTTAATATGTGTTTACTAGTTGCTATTTTAGCTAGTAATGTGTGTTTTATTACTTCTGTTGCTGAACTGATACTGTGATTATTCTCTTGTGAAACAAATGATCTGATGTATGTTTTAGCCAAAATTTACCAAAGGGGGAGTTTGTTGGTTCTATGTGTTGGCATCAATTTTGGTAAAACCTAGAGTTTTCACAAGTTGTCACAAGTGTTGTCTTGACATGAGATATCAATTTCCTGCAGGGTGCTTAAATATGGTTGTGCATGATTTAGCTGAGATGTCAGACACGATGTCAAGACATGTGTATACAGAACATTCAGTCTGAATGTTATGTATTTTGTGATTGCGCTTTTCATGGTAACTTGTGTGTGATTGATGTGGAGATTGAACGCGCCATTCAAGCAATAATTAAAACCAGATTGATTTATTTTTCAATAAGATATGATCATCTGTTAAGAAGATACGAAAGGAAAATAGATTTAGGGTTTTATGATGTCCAAGCCCATTCAAAAGCTTCTATTTAAAGGGCATGGAAAACCTGGTTTTAACACACAAGAAATAACGAACGAAATAGTGAGAGAAAATAAGGGTTTTAGTCTTGTGTGAGCTTGTGTATTGTGAGCCATTCATTCATCCTGTTGATGATTGAATTGGACTGACTTTTGTATTTTAATTTGTCCACTCTAAGCTTTGAAGCATGAGTGTGTGTTTACTTGGTTGAAGCTTTTAAGCAAGATCAAGTATGTGTTCTTGAAGAGTGTCTTCTTTTCTTTGTAATATTTGTTTTTACATCACTGCTGTGATTGAGGGGGAGTGAGTAGGATCTCTTATCTAAGAGTTCTTAGATAGAAGTCACACGGGTAGAGATTAGGTGAAAAGACTGTAACTTGAAGTTGTTTACTGAGAGTCTTTGAACTAATTCTGTTTAGTGGATTTCCTTCCTGGCTTGGTAGCCCCCAGACGTAGGTGAGTTTGCACCGAACTGGGTTAACAATTGCTTGTGTCACTTGTACTATTGTTCTTTATCTTTTATCCTGTTTATATTGTTCAGATATTAGTGTCGTGACATTATCTTCGACATCTCATATCTGATACCAGAATTTCAATTTGTGTGAACACACGTGCGTGTGAATTGAATGCAGTCATCGCGTGAACGATAACGACATAGAAAAAGACTTTAAATGAAGTTAAGTTGTGATAAATTATAAGATAAAATGCAATAAATGATATTAAACAAAACAAAAGTAAAAATAAATATTTTGTTTAAGGAAACAAAAAACTGATGAAAAGATTGGACGTAGATACATACATGTTTCTCGCTCAATGGTTTCGCACTTTGACTCGGATACTCTAGTGGTATGAAGAGTATGTATAAAATTTTGCGACCACTTAATCTCATGCATGAGTCTGCTATTTATTCTATTTACAAAGTAACCATCAACGACGGTTATGACCACTGGGGAACTACTACATTCACTCCACGTTGAATCTTCATGCTCCCACTAGCATGCTTATTTGTCATCCAGGACTTTATCTGTTTAAAACCCATGTTTAGTTATAAATGCTTCCAACTTTGTCACGAACCCCTGATGGTAATCGTTCCAACATGTTGTCGACGCTGCCTACCAAGGACTCTTGACTTGTAAATTTACTAAGTCTTTCAAACTTACGTGATTCAGTTGACTGGTCTTCTTGCTGAAATAAAGGCCCTTGTCGACCACCCTTTTCGAGATTCTGGACATGTTTCCAAGCGATCATAGTCTTGTGATTTATCCTTGAGATTCCTCCAAACCACATTTTGCTGTGTCGACAGCTTGGTCGATCCCTCATTATTAGTATGTCTACGCTTCATCATTAATGCTCTTTAAAATACTTTATTAACGTTTTCTCTCAGCAAATGTCTTTTCATTGATATTTTTTGTTGATTTTCTAGTAGCTGAAAAATCCAAGTGTAGCATAGGGTTACGGAGATGCATCTTCGAATCAACCTTTTATACATACGGAGATGCATCTCTGGATTAAATTTTAACAAAATAAGGATTTCTCACCATTTTTGACTCAATTATGTGTGGAAAAGTGTGCGTTAGGAGATACATCTTCGAATATCATGAACATTTGAGTCTTTTCACAATAGTGTGAGTGAACCTAAGGATGAAAGAGCAATGCCCATGATTAATTAACTGTCCTTTTATAAAATAAAATAAAATAGACCATGTAGTGTTAAAAGTTGTCTCAAGATATCATTTCTCTTTTTTTTCTTTCAAAAACCATGTCATTTCTAGATATGCACATGTTGCCAATCCATGTTTGCAAAACAAATGAACTATTGTATAAAATTAAACAACTTAACATGATGAAATCACAGTGTATGACGTGCTTTCAAGTTGATATTGCATTCAAACCATTCTAGAATGTTTGGACTATTCATAGTTCATGCAATGTTTGTCATGCGAAAGTTGAGGTTTGGTTGGATTTCATGTATTATCTTGCAAAATTTGGTCAAATTTTAACAGTAGTGTAAAACTGATGTTTATTAAGATTTTTATTTAGGTTTTGTATCATCTGTGTTAACGGCACAATCTGGATTTATGTCACAATCTGTGACCGTTAAATCTACCTCCATTTCTAGATGATTATCCTACATCCAAATTTAAAAAGTTTTTCATAATATCTTATCAAATCAAAGCATCATATTGAATCAATAAAAGAATTAAGATACTGAAAGGTATTGAGTAAACAAGAGGAAAAGGAGAAGAAAAATATCAAAGTTCTTATGTTTCATTTTCATTATCATTGGCCAGCATTCACACAGTTATGGTAACCATAAACTGAAATAAAAATCGATGTAATACACACTTCAATTTTGTTTTGTCAACTTTGCAACGAAAGTGTAATGAACATAAACAAAAATCGCAACGAGCAGAACACGGTAACAAATGGTATCTACTTGAAGAACTCCATAACCCAAAAAGTATTAACATAACATTCATATCTAATGCCGCGAAATCCAGCTCCATTTGCTAAATCCATGAATTCTTGCTCAGTTCGCTCTTTCCCACCTGGATTTTGAGTCATCATTAGAACATCCGATTGGGCCGCAAATTTCCAAGCAGCATTGTTTTCTGGTATTATAGACATAACTGTCTCCAAAACAATCACCTTTCCATCATCAGGAATAGCACCATAGCAATTCTTCAAAAGCTTCAAGCACTGCTCATCACTCCAGTCATGAAGTATCCACTGCACAAAATTTCAGCATTTTTATTTATACAATAATATATCAGTATCGGGTAAGCTCGATAAAACATGCCCCTAACATTGCATAAAACTCATCCAAAATGCATCATTTTATATTTACAAAGCAATTCACAATTCTAGGATATAATAAGCCTGAAACAACAGTCCTCATCTGCTGATGGCATTTCTTCTGGGGAATTATGGAAACACTAAGCACATTTGCTTTATGCTTTTATTTTTCATTTCTATTTTATTTACTCTTTACAACTCTATACGATAAATCATGCAAATTATTATGTGTACGAAAAAATTTAACAGTAGTCTTTTATCTCTTTTATATATTGCATCTACAGCTCTCCCTCTCATGTCTTATGCCCCACAACTTTGTCTACATGACTGTGCAAGAACTCAAGATTATACCCCAAAAAATGGACTAAAGGACCCCTTATGGTCTCTTACAACTCCTCAATAAACTGCTACTTTGTCTTAGTTAAGAGAAAAATTCATCAATGTCCTACACCAAGGGGCAGTGTGAAACAAAGAAGACCCTTTGAGCATTCTATTTGTGTTTGTATATCATTAATCATGATCCCAGTAGGTAGAGTAGTCTTTATCTAGGACAGAAGACTCAGACTAATAATCTGATAGGATACTGAATTCTCATATGTGTGATGACCTAATCATCGGCCTCAATCCCCATCAGCACAGCTTCTAGAAGCAGTGAGAATAAGAGTCGGGTGGAATATTCCCTAATTCTAAGGGATTTTTGTTATACAAGAGAATGTAGGGGAGTGGAAAATGCATTCAGAAATTTTTTAGAAAACAGTTAGCAGAGATTTCTCTCTGGATTATGATCCTAGCTCTGGATCAGGAGTTCTTATAACTCTGGTTTACTTTTCTTTTTTCTGCATTTCCACCACTGCAAGAGCTTTAAGCTCAACCATTTGCTATTAATCATACACTTAATTACCTATAAATTCTGGTTCCTAACATAATAATTGTGAAAATCTATACCAATAACCACTATGTTGTTCTCTGAATGCTAAACTGCCATTCAGTTTCAAGAACTGACACTAATGCTTCTAAACTGTATGGGGGAATAGATCAAATAGCCTATCAACTACGGGACCAATAATGATTCCATATATGGATACAGAATCTCATTTTAGAACTATCTCCAAGCCTCTAAATGATATTCTCTTGTATCTTCAACCAGTCTTCACATATACATACATTGCCTTAGTTTAGAGTCTCCTGCCCGTGGTACATCTTATCCCCATTTTTATTTTTATTGAAGCACTTTGACCCACAAATCCTCATTTTGGTGTATGATTTTCATCCTGCTACCTGAGTTCATTTGTTGAGCTTGCCGGGAACCTCTTTTCTCCTTCAATTGACAGTCTATGTTCCAGTTAACTAAGATTTTGTTTGGGAGTTTAGAGGGGAGGAGATGGGAGGGCTTCGAAAAAAGAATTTCTTAAGAAATATAGAGAAATCTTATTTTTTGAAAGAATGATTTTGTATATAATGATAAAACAGTGTTTATCATTAACAGGTTTTTAATTTTCAGAATACTATAAAAACATAGATTATATTTGAACAATTTGTGTAAGCCTCCAAAAACCTCCAAACCCTTCCTCCAATACAATTTTTTAGTTCCCCAAATTAGGAGGGTTTTGGTTTTTGAATAAAAATAAATCCCCCAAAAGCCTCTCCATCTAAATCCTTCTATTCTTTTCACTCAATCCTTCCCTATTTTCAAAGTCCTCCTCCCCTCCCTTTCCCTCCAAACTCCCAAACAAAGCCTAAGTGAACACTCCTCTAAGGCTCTAACGAGAAGACTACCTTCCAAGAGAAGAATCTCCTCTTTTTGTCAAGATCAACACATAAGGAACTTGACACGAACATTATTTGCATAACATAGGCCAGTTATGTGTCAAAAAATGATTCAGCAGTGTTACTCTACCAGCCGAAGCAATACGCTTTGCCTTCCAACTGCTTAGAATTTTGCAAGCTTTATCAAGGATACCCTGAAACATCCTTGTTCCTTCTCATCACCATAAGAGTATACTCAATCAAAATAGTAATTAAAACTATTTTGGACCTCTTAAACAACAAGTAAATAATTCAATGGATGTTATAAACCACCTAAAGATAAGCTAAAAAAACAACTAAAAGAGAACAAAAATAGTAGTTAGAAACTAATACTAATAGACAGCTAATATTATACTGTTAACCATTAAATAGACGTTATAAACCACCTAAAGACAAGCTGAACAACTAATAGTAATAGTGATAATTGTTGATAAGGAAAATAATTTTGACTGCCAAGTTAAAATTAAACAGGTTTTCTCTTTATTTAAATTTAGAATATTTTTCAGTACTTTAATCTTTTCATTCAAAGTAAATACTATCCCTTAATCATCATTGCCATTAATTTTTTATAGGAAATTTAAAGAGATTGGTCACCTAAAAGAAAACACAAACATCAACTCACCTTCATAAATATGGCATCTGCTTTAGGCACACTTTCAAACATATCTCCGCCAACGTGTTCAACTCCTGCCAACATAAGGTGGTTTTTACACAATTGATATATATTATATGCATAACATGTAAACTAGATTTTTTTTAATCTTTCAACAGGATTAGAACTTCTAAAAGATCATACCAGGATAGGATGGGGCATCTTCAATGACATGAGGCAAGTCGAAATTGATACCCTTTATATGAGGGTATTTTGAAGTGATCAAGTTAATGGTGATCCCAAGACCACCACCAACATCCACAAGCCTTTTTACTTCCTCAAATCCTTTGTAGCATTCTAGAACCTTCTTCGTTATTATAGTAGAGTGATTGATCATCGCTGTATTGAAAACTTGATTGAACCTCGAGTCCAAGCTGGGATACTCAAAGGCATGTGTACCATGAACCCTGTTAAACGGAATACCCCCTTCCCGAATTGAATCTTTAAGCTTGGACCTACAAATTAATATACAGTTATATATCTTGCCCTCCTAAATAAAGAAACTACTGAATTGAAAAAGTCTCTGTTGAAAGACTCAATGATTGAGTAGCTTTTCCTTAAAGTATTAAACTCATCTTAATTTCATAAGAAATTACCAAACATCAAAAAACCAATTCATTTTCACACAATGAATTTGAACTCACTTCTCTCGAATATAGGAATGTATGATTTGTTAGATGGGAAATGAAAGCACTTAACTCAGAGGAATGAAAATTGACTACATAAATGTTTACATTGTAATGTCTCTAAACATAATTTTGCTTTAAGCCGCTGTATAACTACTATTTAACTAGACTATACCTTCATAAATTAAATTCTAGTGTATGTTTGGTTTCACTGTCGAAACACTTAGAATTGATTCTGGATGTGTAGAATTGATTTTGACACGTTTGATTGCTCTTGAGTAGAATTGATTCACCTCTCGAGAACTGATTCTACTTGAATCTAGAATTTGTAGCTTTTGAATCTAAACATGATTTTTACATTGAAATTTACTATTCAACTCACTATTGCAAGAATTTATCCAAACATAAATCACTTTACCTTCAACCTATGAAGCACAGACTCCGACACAAACACGGACACTCCGACACCAATAATATAAAAACTATAGGACACCGAGACCGCTACGTATATGATAGTAATTGAGTTTCATTTCTTGATCTATTATTTAAAGAGTTAAAAATAATCTAATTAAAATTAATGTCTTTAATTCTTCATCGATAACATTGGTTCAATACGTGTTTAACCCGTTTGTGAGATTTGTTCAAAAAAATATATAAGGTGTGTTGAAGCAAAAGAAAGAAACATTTGCTTATAAAACACTTCTATGGATTGTCCGACATAAATTGTATGAATGTCATCCGTGTGTCGAACACCGATTCTAAGAGTGTCAAATTCATAGAAAAAACAATTTTATTGGAGGACACTTGCCTAACTTTTCCAACACTTGTCCGATCCGTGTCGTGCGAGTGTCATACAAAGTCGGACACCGCGACACGCCTATTCCTAGAGGCGTCCGTGATTCGTAGCCTTCAACTCACTTTTAGTCCGAATCAATTTTTCTCACGGCATAACCAAACACACTCAACATAAAAAGAAGAAGAAAAAAACTAAGCAAACAAGTTTGAATTGCGTAAACAATTCTCACTATATCACTCTGTACTAACAATCTACCGAAGTCTGAAATCATTAAGACATAAAACTGTGTAATTTCATAAGAAACAAATCACAATCACATGAATCCAGTTTGAAACACTTGAAAATACATATTATACAAGTAAATTACCAGCTCTGTAAGAAGATCGTATCCTGATGCAATGCAATCAAAGGAGCTAAAGAAACGCCATCGGAATTAGGAGCAAAGAATTTGGCAACGGGAGTGATAGCATAGAGTCGATGAAACGATCCAAGGTTTTTGTGATCAGGAACAACGGAGCAGTTAAGAATAGAGTGAGAAGCAAGAAGAGCGAGAATTCGATCTAACATTTGGGGAGCTTCGGGATTAGTGCATGAAAGACGAGAGGCAATATCGTGGGCGGAGAGTGGAGAATCGGAATCGGAATCGGAATTCTGTAAGACTTGGAAAACACCGAGTTCAGTGGCGGAATGAAGTGCCATGGAAAGAACGACGGAGTTGCTGAGCTGAACGGCGTAAGCGAAACTTTCTTCATCTTGTAACTCGTGTTGCGCCATCGATGATGGCTTATGGATCGATCTGCAGTCAACTTTTTTTTTCTAGTTTTGTGATTTTTTTAAAGCTCAAACGTCAATCATTTTCCTTGGTCCTTATCTACTTGTAGTGTGTTTTATATTTGAGTATACTTTTTAGAATTTAATTAAAGGATTTTCTCATGTGTTTTTCTTAATAAAAGAAAGACCAACTATAGTAAAAATAAATTGTCTTGCGAAGACTAAGAAAATAAAAATTAATTTGGTTTTATATTCGGAAGGTCGATCATGAAAGTGATTTATCTATTAAGAATGGTGATGGAACAGTATTTGATGGACCAATAAGATTTGCACTTAATTTTAATTGATTTGGAGAAGATGTGATATAGTGTTTAGAGAGATCTTGTGGAAAGTCCTAGAGAAGAAAGGAAATAGGATTGTATATATTTAATGTATCCAAGATATGTATGACGGGATATCGACTAGTGTTTGGATACTGGGTGGAGTGACAGACGATTTCCCTAGTAAAATAGGTTTGCACCAAGGTTCAATCATAAGCCCTTACCTTTTTATTTTAATTTTGGATGTACTTACGAAAGACATCCAAGAGGTAGCACTAAGATGCATGTCTTTTACTGGTGATATAATCATATTTGAAGAGTTGAATGAGGATTTAAATGAGAGGTTAGAAACTTGGAGATGAGGCACTTCCACCTTCTTACTCACAACTGACTCTTCCTTATCCTTTGGGAACACCGGCCCAAACACACAACCACTGCGGGTCACCTTGGTAACATCAGCAATGCTCACCACATAGCTGGTCGTAGGCAACGGAACCTCTTGACCACCCTTGATCATTGTAACATTATACTGGTACGGAATAACTTTATCAGATGAATATGGGACTGGGTCCGTCAACCGTATTACCAACGACGATACTGATCTATTGCTGACATTGTTACTGTTACTGTTATCGTACTGGATTACCAATCTCTCTGGCTGCTTGAAAATAGGCACTATGACATTCACATCGTCATCTACATGACGGGATTGAACAATTTGAATCATGCCTTCATCCATCAATCGTTGGATGTCCTTTTTCACAATTTCACAATCCATCGGGTTAACACTACAAACAACACAACCATCATAGTCATGCTCACAATCACTTACCAAACAAACATCCTTATGCATCTGCACCAAGGACCTCCTGATAAAACGCACATCCAAAACTTTGAATTCGCCAGGACAACCATCCACCATATTCACAGAAGAGTTCCCATGGGCGGGCAACGGATTTTCTTTCACATTCAGCGCACGGTCTTCGAAAGACACCATTCCACTCTTCATAAGCTTTTGAACCTCATACTTGAGTGGGTAGTAGTTTTCGATATCATGTCCGGGTGCTCCTTGGTGAAAAGCACAACGGAGCTCAGGTTTGTACCATCAGTGAAGTGGTTCTGGAATCTGCGGTGGGTTTCTTGGTTGAATCAGGTTCTTGAGTACCAAAGACGGGTAGAGTTTTGCATAAGACAGGAATCGGGTCGAAAGATACCTTTCAAAGTTTTGTTGATGATGATTGTTGTTGGTATTGTTGTTGTTGTAGGTGTTTGCTCATTGTTGCGGTTGTTGTTGATGTTGAACTGGTGTTGATTGTTGATTAGAAAATATCGGAATAACGGAAGATACTTGATGGTGATGTTAAGGGGATGTTGGATTCCTTCTGATCTGAGGCCTCCTCTGCCTCCCACTGCTTATTGCATTTGCTTCATTATCCTTCTTCTTACTGAAACTGATGCCATACCTCTTAGTTGTCGATGCCTCATCTTTTGACAAACGTCCCTCTTAGACTCTTTCCTCAAGCCTCATCCCCATGTTTACCATTTCGGTAACGTCACTAGGGGCACTAGCAATCATTTGTTCATAATAAAATGAACTTGGGGTCTTTAGAAAGATCTTTGTCATCTCTTTTTCCTCCAACTGAGGAATGATCTGGGCAGTCAATTCCCTCCATCTCTGCGCATACTCTTTGAATGTCTCTTTATCTTTCTGCTTGACAAAAGCCTCTCCCAGGTCATTAAAAGTGTGAATGCTTGCACTATCCAATCCCATATACCATCTGAGCGCAGCACCGGTCAGACTGTCTTGGAAATAATGGATCAACATTTGATCATTATTGGTCTGAGTAGACATCTTGCGAGCATACATCACCAGATGACTGAGTGGACAAGTATTCCCCTTATATTTTTCAAAGTCAGGCACTTTGAACTTCACCGGGATCTTGACGTTGGGCACTAAACACAACTCAGCAGCACTCTTCCTAAACAAATCCTTACCCCTCAATGTCTTCAATTCCTTGTGCAGTTCAAGAAATTGATCCTTCATTTCATCCATTTTCTCGTAGAAATCCGGACCCTCAGACGGCTCAGAGTGATAAATTGTGTCCTCTACACGAGGTAAGGTGTGTACAACGAGAGGTGGCACGGACATGACCGGGCTAGATGCCGGCATGGAAGCAAATGTAGGCGCAAAGCCTTCAGGAACAAAGTTGGACGGAATTCCGCACCGGAATCCGGCAGGCATAGTGGGCGCAAAATGAGCGGCAGCAGCAGGCATGGTAGAGGTAGCCACCTCTGAAATAACTATCCTCGCAGGAGGAGTTGCAGGCGTTGGAGAAGATTGACTTTGAGCAGCAAGAACTGACTCCATCATGGCAGTCAGGCGGGCGATCTCTTCCTTCAGCTCTCTATTCTCTTGCTCTAGATGCTCCATAATTTTGAAGTGATTGGCACGGGTGTTGTACCGGTGAGTTAGCTTGGCTAAAGTACAAAAGAAACATCAATGAGACATCTGGCGAAAGAGAAACCTGCTTATGCAAATGATGCATGAAATGTAATGCTTGATTTATTTATTTGTTTTCAAGGAACTTACTATATCATTTGCAATCATATATATCAACAATTGCAATCATTTTTATATGACCATAAATCTCTTTTCATTTATATAATTGGAAGGATTACACTGAGTACAATTTCAGAAACCAAATGAAAAATACAAGAGAAAAGGAGACTGGTCATCCTAAGGATCCCTAACAACGTCAAAAGATCTGGCTGAAGGCCCGTACTTCCTTCGAATGCGACGAATATCGGTCTCAAAAGAAGCCTTCATCTGAGTCTTCTCAAGAACAAGCTGATCAATAATCTTCTTCCAAGCAATGGAAGGTTGAGGCATGCTAGAAGATGAAACCTCTGGCTCTCTTTATCTCTTTGTTACTCGGTTTTCAAGTAGCTCAATGAGTGCATCCTTGTCCTTAGACTCCAACTGCAACTCTTCATGCTTCTTGCTCAAAGCATGAAACCGCTCTTCCCACATATCCTTCTCTTGCTTCATCTTAATGAGCACATCTTCCAACTCCAATACATCTTGGTTAGGGGGAGTTAATGGCTCAACCATAACCATAGACATAGGTCTTTCACAAGGATAAGGCATCTTCAACTCCAAAGCTCTCTTCTTCACCCAAAGCGTGTAAGCTTCCAAAGCTACACAATTGCACGAACCAAGGTCGGATCTTCCTTTCCTATGCACATTATGCCAAGCATGCACAATCTTCTGCTTCAAACGTTGGGGATCTTTACCCTCTTGATAGAAAATACCTTCTAACAAAGTGTTATTAGTTTTGTCTTTCAAGGGGAACCGAAGTTGACGACGAGCCAAAGCAGGGTTGTAGTTAGTTCCTCCTTGTGTACCAATGAGAGGCACATTAGAGAATTCACCAGAACTATCAATATCTCCAAACTGCTTAAAGACGGATCATACCAAACTATATCATCATTAGTGAAAGACATAAGTCTCTGAGACCACCTTAGACATTGTTTGTTCTCCACAAAAGCAAGCGTCTGAGACAAGTGCGAAATAAACCACTTGTACAGAAGAGGAATGCAACAGACAATCGTTCCACCACCTTTAGAATTCCTTATATGCAAAGAGAAATACATGTCACCCAACAAAGTAGGCATAAGATTCTCAATCAAGAAAATTCTAATGGCGTTAACATCAACAAAGCCGTCAATGTTAGGGAACAAAGCTAATCCATAAATGAGCAACAAAAAGATAGCTTCAAAAGCGTCCACACTACCGGCTTGAGCAAAAGCAGTAGCTTCCTTGATGAGGAAATCAGATGGCAACCCAAACAATCCTCTTTTCTTCACCCAACGAGCCTCTATCTCAGACTTCTTAAAGTGAAGAGCTTCAACAATAATACTAGATCGGGGAATCTCCTCAAATCCACTAAAAGGTACCCTACTAGAAACAGGTATCCCCAAAAGATGAGAATACTCCTCTAATGTAGGCACAAGCTAAAAATCTGGGAAAGTGAAACAACGGTAGAGAGGATCATAGAACTGCACCAATACACACAAGAGTCCTTCAACCACATCAACAGACAAGATAGACAAAAGCTTCCCATGACATTGTTTGAAGTCCAAAGGATCTAATACAAAAGATGCTAGATTCCTTAACTCTATCAAGTTGGGACATCTGAAATTGTACTTCTTAATGTTCCTTCGTCCACAATCCATGGTCTGAAAATATTTGCAAATGACACCTTAGTTCCTTGAAATTTTCATGTGATGAATGTTATGATGCGCATGAATGCATGGATGCAAAAATCACAAATAAGGGATCACACACAAGGCAAACAAAGGTCAAGGGATGAATCAAGTCATTGTCAAGATCAATCATCCATTTTGGTGGATTATGGTTTACACCTTATCAACATCCAAGTTCCATTGATATTGACAAGACTTGATTGGATCAACCAAGAATCAAGGGTTTGTTGTAAGTCACGAGCATGGAGTCTGGGTAAGAATCATCCCAAAGGAGTGAACTAAGGATAAAAACCTGTAGATCATCTTCTAAAAAGTTCCCAGAGTCTTAATTCCATCTATCCGATATTACAGGTTAAGATGACTAACTCATCGACCCATAATATTCTCAAGAGAAACTCGTCTGAGTGTAGTATCACGTAACAACTGTTATCAAGTCTACACTTGAACAGTTTCCGCAGTACGTCCTAAATAGGCCAAGAGGGGGTAAATGTTCTACGGTCCTCGGCTTCTCAGACCCAAATTAGAGATAGTAATGCCTAACCACAAATACTTGTGTGACATTTCCAAATCCAAAAGAGTCTCCACTGAGCAGACGGATCTCAAGCCAACTTATTAAGGACTACTCCACACAAGTCGAACATGACTATACCATCCTCTTATCTTAATTGCATTCAAGTTCGGGTTAGAATTTATCTCACCACTCAGAGATCACCAAGCACAACAAGCAGATTATATCACACATACATATATACAAACATCACATATATACAAATATATACACACAAAAAGTAGGCTAAACCCACTAGAGACTACTCCCCCAGCAGAGTCGCCACTTAATTTTTGTAGCGGTAAATTCATGATCATCAAGCTATGGATAAGCTAGAGATCAAATAACAAGAGTCGTCGCCGCGCTTTTATTGTTTCCAAGGGAAAAGGGAAAAAGTACGAACAAAACCCAAAAGTAAGAAGTTTTCAAATCAAAACTAATAAAATGTCAGAGATTACAGGTAAGGGGATTGGTTACACAGAGGGAAGGTGTTAGCACCCAAAGTGTTCTAGGTATTCCTAGGGAGCCCTTTTTGTATGCATATGTATTTGGTACAAAATCATGTTTACAAACAAAATAGAATGGGGGGGATGAGAAAAGAATTCATTAATTATATTTTTGTGTTTGACAAGACCTTCGGACTTGTGCCTACGTACCAACATAAAAATGAGGGATTAAAACCTCGTAGTTCGTGATACAAATTTCAAAGTGGATGCATTGCTTTTAACAAAAATTAAGTTTGACAGGCACAAAGGCCTAAAAATGGTTTGAATGAGTTAGTTCTTTTGGCTTTTTGAAAGTTTAAGTCAAGTATAGTTAAATTTAATTACAAGTTTGATTAATAAAAGAAGTTTGAAAATGCAATGGCATAAGGCCAAAGTTTCTATCTTTTAGCAAAATGGTCCAAGTTTAGAACAAAATAAGTTCAATCAAAGAAGATTTTGAAAAGGGAGGGAGAGATTTTGAAATTAAAGAAATGGGAAGAAGATGAAGAGACTAATCCTATGTACAAAATTAAAAGTTAAGAGTTGAAAAGATCTGACCAAATGGGTAGCAATCCAATAGACAAGAATGTCAATAGAAACCCAGAATTCCCTTGGACATTTAGAATCAAGAAAAACACAAATGCACAATTATATTATCTTGAAGAGCAAAGGCATCAAATAAAGATAGCCACATCCAAGCTTTAGCCATTCCATGATCTTCTTCAAAAATAGCCCATGTAGCAGATGACTTCCACAAGTCACGGGTTCAAAATAACAGCTTCACAATGATCATGTTGCAGATGAACTTAGAGGGATCTTGAATGAAGTTTCAAATTGTAACACTTGGTTTCTCAATAAGTTGGGATTGGCCAAGTCCTTTAGCATAGGAATGTTGCCTAAGTTCTAAGTCCATTTGTCCAAGATCAAGCCAACAATCCACACAAAAGTTTTTTAGGGTTTTTTGTTGTTATTATGTACATTAATGGTCAAAGACCACACAAACAAGCAAAGTATACACAAACAAGATATATCACACAATATGATCCAAATGGACAAAGTTAAAATTGCATTAACATAAATAATTAGAATGATATGAACAATGGCAAATGAATAAAGGCTAGAATTAAATGACATTAAAGTAAATGACTTGAAATTAAAAATTAGTTGTTAATGGGTTAGAAGTGTTGGAGAAGAGTGATCCAAAACGCAGCAGAATTTAAAATTTCTCCTTTAGTGATCCTTACGAATGGGCATGATCAGTGATAGAATCGTTACCTCTTGTGGCGATTGTAACCTTTGATGCAGATCTATGGAGCGATCACGAACGTTGAACGATGAAAACGCCTCTACTCAGTCCACACGAACTGATTCCTTCAATCTCAGTGCTAGCTGCTATGAATGAAGGCTTTGAGTGAGAGAGAGAGAGAGAGAGAGAAACAAAATTGCAACTGCACAATGCTTCTACACAAGGGTTCTATTTATAGAACCACTTGTGTGGGCAGCAAGCTAAAAAGCCCACTCAAGTGTATGTGGCCCATATCTTATAATATGCCAAAATCACTTAAGCGCGTGGTACCTTACCATATTTCATATTCTGCTTAAGTACATTGTACCTTACGATGTTCTACAATTCACTTAAAGACACCGTACATTACGGTATTCCTTAGTTACTCATCTCTCATCAATCCGTCCTTTTGTGTGTGACCCTGTAGGTTTTTGCGACATTGGTAATTATATTAAATCACGTATTTAACATAATAAACAGTGAGCGGTATCCCAAGACACGAAAATGTCATGTGATCTGACAAATCCTTTTATGATAATACTTATATGTACAATTACCCTTTTGCCCTTATGTCTATATTGAACACAAGGCATAAACCGTGTCATCCTTGTCCAGTTCAATATTGGGCCCATAGAGATTTATCCTGTTACGCAGGATGGGCAAATTCCATCTAGGTCACTCATGTCCCTTGATCGGAAAAATAGCAAGTGTACTAATTTTTACCAATGTAGTAATAAGGAGTTTTATTCCCAAGTATCGATCTCAGGGATTGCGTAGGAAATACTTATTTTACTTCTGATTCTATTTGAACAAAAACACAATGGTTTGGTTGGTTTTGGGAATTTATAACAACAAACACAAAAAGATAATAAAGAATAATTGATTAAGATGAAACATGCTAGGGTGAGTGGTTGATTTAACTAGTTATGAATTCAAGTCAAGATTTCCTCAATACACATGAAACATTCAATTACCTAACCTCAAAATGTTCTTCCTTAAGTCCTTAATGAAGAAATTATTAAACTACCAATTCTTACTCAAATGTCCAGTCAACTAATCATTGGTTTTAATCATAAATAATATCAAGGTATATGGTGATTTACAAAAGTTCCTAGTCCTAGGTGATGCAATTATAAACCCAATTGTGTGAAAACCCTAACAATCACAATCCTGTTATTGATAGTCATAGATCTAATTGTATTTGTCCGATACAAAAGTATAATAACATCACACAATTGAATTGAAATACGTAACATAGTAATAAGAAAATCCATGGTTAGAATTTATAACATCAGATCAAATCAGGACCACCCCCCTAGCATTGGGGGGTCTAGCCTCTCATAGTATTCAAAGAAATTATAGTGTGGAAATTAAACATTACAACGAATTAGGAGATTTTGATCTTCAATGGTTAATGCCCTTGAATCTCGCCGTCTCCAAATCCTCCGTAGTAGCTATATTCTCCAGTGCAATGTTTTTCCCTCGTACGTCCAAAAGTCCCCTTCTCTTTCTCTCCAAAGTCTTCTAATAGCCTCAGATGGTTTTTTCTCCCCGCAAGAAGTCCAAAATACCCTTAATGAACAGGGCAGATCCACACAACATAAAGTAAAATTTCTCAGCCGCACCCATCAACACGGGCCGTGTGGATTCACACGGGTGCCCGTGTTGTTCTTCAAAAGTTATGTTTTTTAAAGCAAGCTACAAAGGCATCAACACGGGCCGTGTTGATTTACACGGGTGCCCGTGTTAACCCCCTGTTTTACCTCTTTGAGTGCTCCTTCCTGGCAAACAACACGGGTCGTGTTGATGTACACGGGAGCCCGTGTTGACCTTCTGCATCTTCATATTTTGTCCTTCCGGAGCATCCAACACTCAACTATTAGTCCTTTTGAACCTATGCAACAACCTGCAACATTAACACTACCAAATCGAAGCATAAAAGAGACTTTTTGACACAAACATGTAACAAAATGCAATGCAATAATAAACTAACGAAACATGTTAAATGACTTTAAAACAACTAAAAACAACCACAAATCTTACCAAAGTGATGAAAATATGCCGGATAAAAGGTGGGAATTTAATGGAAATGGTGACCGATCACAACCCCAAACTTGTCTAATTGCTTGTCCTCAAGTGATGTATTGAGTCCAAACAAAGGTCACCCACGAATTCACTTTCCACAATGCAACCTTGTCCTTCACAACTTGTGTTCTTCCTTTCCAATCAAGTTTCCGGTTTTCCCGACTGAAACTGTTCACCATATTTCCACATCAGAGGCCTCGTTACCTGCAAGATTTTTCACATACTCACAACATCTCTCATGGTTAGGGTGTTTACACTCACAACACAGCATGCAATACCACACTCTTAAATTTGAATAAATTCTAATTTCACTACAACAACAGATTCCACACACTTTATGAGGTCTTTTCGGTTGTAACGGGGCTTGGGTACGGTAGGATAGACACAGAAATGGATAACAAATGATTTTGAACTCGGCATTCATGTTGTTTGATTTTCTCTTTTTTTTAGTGCTTAGCTCATAACCCTGGGGGTTTATTCACTTTTGACTCTTTTAAACTCAATTCTCTGTGAGCATTTTACAGGTGTTAGAGTCTTAAGTCTCGGCAAGTGCATTTCTTTTTCTTTTTTCTTTTAGGACATACACACGTCTCTTCTTATGCATTTTCCCTTTCTTTAAAGATTACCACCCCAAACTTAGCTTTTTGCACATTTTGTAACTTACAACAATCATACCGATTAATGGAAGAAATGAATGATTAATGGTTAATATGGGGTTTATTATGAACAAAAAGGCTAAGGCTCAACGGGGTTCACGAAGGGTAAACATACAAATAGGGATGGCTAGAAAGGCTCTGGGCTAAACAACCAACTTGCCTCATTGTGTGTTGTCATGTTGTGAAGTGTCAAAAGAACATACGCAAAGTCAGAGTGATAGAGTCATACCTGGCTGAACTCTCATGATGATATTTAGTGTTTGGCCTTTGTATTCTCACCATGTTGGTTAAACTTACAAGCTCTGAAGCCTCCTAGTGTCATGTGGTTTCTTTTCCGATTCGGTTCTACCATACCGCTCTCTCGGTTCAGTGTCACCAAATTGTGTCCGACTTTTACTTTCTCATGGTTGCATCAACTTTTAGGGTACCTTAACAGAACAAGTATGGGTAGTGTCTTTCATCCACTACAGTCGATCCCGGATTCTTCCAACAATTTCTCATCACTCTGTACACACAAGTAAACAATTAAAACAAAATACTACGACAACAGAAGCAAAAATGAAAGCCAAAAACGATGAAGGAAAACATGAACAAAATGAAAACGAAATAAAACATGAAAGGAAACCCCCCACCCCCCCCCCACACCTGAACTAAACATTGACCTCAATGTTTAAATCCAGATACAAAGGGGACTCACGTCGATTACTGTTGTGGAGGAGGTGGAGGCTAGGTTAACAATGGAGGCAGAGAGACTGAGAGTAAAACAACACGGGTCGTGTGCATCTACACGGGTGCCCGTGTTGGTGATCTGGTTTCCTCCTCTCTGCACACGCCCACTTCTTTGGTTCAGGGCAATCAACACGGGCCGTGTTGTTCAACACGGGCGCCCGTGTTGGTGATCTGGCTCCCTCAACATTTGAAAATTGTTTTGTTGTTTTACTTCACTTGTGTGGTTTCCTTCCATTTTGAGGTGTTTGTGACTTTTCCCTTCTAATTCTCCTCCTCCCCTACAACAAAATTTTAGCACACACAAATAAAAATAAAAACGAAATAAATTAGAAATCAAACGCGTGGGTTGCATCCCACGAAGCGCTTTGTTTAACGTCGCATGGCTCGACGGTTCATTTCTCTTATCATGGGAGGTATTTCAGGTTCAAAACCTTGCTGCACCTCTTGTCTACAACTCGGACGTTGTCTCTTTTATCAGTGTGGACTCCTTTGTGCCACGATTCCTTTTTAACCTTCCTTTCGATGTTAGGAATCTTTCCGTTTAGGGTGGCTACTGGCAGTGGTGAGACTTTGATAGTACTCAATGTCCTAATTAAGCCCACTTGATACTGAGATTCTGTATCTTCCTCCATCTCCTGGTCTTCAATAGCATTCAATGTTATTTCCTTGTTGTGAACTTTCAAGGTTAACGTGCACTCATCCATGTCGAGCTTGCATTGACTCGTCTTCATGAAAGGTCGACCCATAATGATGGGTGCCTCATTGTCTTCAGGTATGTCTAGGATTACAAAATCGACTGGAAAAGTCAAGTCCGTTATTGTTACCAGTGTTGGTGTAAGCCCTAGAGGCCAATACATTTTGGTACTTGTATCGAATAATAAAAGGCATTCTCTTTATTATGGTTGATTAATAAAGTCCCTGGAATAGATAGTCCGTTTAATGTATTAAGTGTGACTTAATCATGAGAACACATTAAACATAAGGACATTATTCCTAAAGTATCCGTAGTCGAGCTTTAGTGTGAAGTGGGATAACATTAAAGCATTAAGACTATTATGTTTGTAGACTGATGATCACATCTCATGGATCATGGATAAAGAGTTATCAAGTCTTAAACATAGGTATGAATATTAGGAGTAATATTTATACCGGATTGACCCGCTATGAGAATACTATATAGAAAGTTATGTAAGGTGTCATAAGTTATTCTCATGGTGATAATAGTGTATTCCACTCTTCGACCTGAAACCACTATGGATCCTAGATGTAGAGTCGAGTGCTTTATTGCTGATCCAACGTTATCCGTAACTGGATAACCATAAAGGCAGTTGATGGGTACTCCACAAAGCATGCTGAGGGACATGAGTGACCTAGATGGAATTTGTCCATCCTGCATAACAGGATAAATGTCTATGGGCCCAATATTGAACTGGACAAGGATGACACGGTCTATGCCTTGTGTTCAATATAGACATAAGGGCAAGAGGGTAATTATACACATAATTATTATCACAGAAGGAATTGTCAGATCACTTGACATTTTCGTGTCTTGGGTAGCAGTGATGTGTTGCTAGATACCGCTCACTGTTTATTATGTTAAATACATGATTTAATATAATTGCCAACGCCGTGAAAACCTACAGGGTCACACACAAAGGACGGATTGATGAGAGATAGAGTAACTAAGGAATATCGTAAGGTACGGTACCCTTAAGTGAATTATAGAACATCGTAAGGTACGATGTACTTGAATAGAATACGAAATATGGTAAGGTACCATGTGCTTAAGTGATTTTGGGCATATTATAAGATATGGGCCAAAATACACTTAAGTGGGCTTTTAGCTTGAAGCCCACACAAGTGGTTCTATAAATAGAACCCTTGTGCAGAAGCAAAAATTTTGCGGTTGCATTATTTTCGTTTTCTCTCTCACTCTCTCTCTCTCACTCAAAGCCTTCATTCGTACCAGCTAGCACTGAGATTGAAGGAACCCGTTCGTGTGGACTGAGTAGAGACGTTGTCATCGTTCAACGTTCGTGATCGCTTCGTGGATTTGCATCAAAGGTTTTGATTGTCACAAGAGATCTGCACCAAAGGTTTCAACCGTCACAAGAGGTAAATATTCTATCACTGATCATGACCATTCGTAAGGATCTCTAAAGGAGAAATTTTAATTTCCGCTGCGCTTTGGGTCGCAATTCTCCTTCAGTGGTATCAGAGCCACTTACGAAACCATGAATCGGATAGCTGTTTAATTTCTGTATTAATATGATTAAAAGACAGAATGAATCGATTAATTAAAAGGGTAATTAAATTTGGCATCATGAGTGTACGAGTTGGATGATTGATGTTGACTATGCTTCGGAATCCGACATTAGTATGGTGAAGCAGCGATACATCGATCGTCCATAGGTTACGCAATTGAGACCGATCAACTTATATATGATATAAGTAATCCTAATGCAAAGTACGGTATATGTGATATACTGTTTCTGTTTCATTCATTCGAACACTAAATGATTGTTTTCCTTTGAGCGATCAATGGTCATTTGCTTCGGAATCCGACATTAGTATGGTGAAGCAATGACCTGTTGATCAATCATACTGAATCAACAATCGAGGTGTGTTTGACGGTCTGAAATTGGCGCATTAGGGTTGGTGACGGCACAAGGGTTGTGCCGTCAAGGAGTCAAAGAGTTGTGAATTTAGGGCTTTTGGAACACGTCTGTTGACTGTTTCAAAGTTTGTTATTTTGGCTGCGTGAAGCTCGTGTGACGAGCGTGTTGACTGTTTCAAAGTCTATTATCTTGGCCGCGTGAAGCTCGTATGACGAGCGTAACAAGATGGATTCGTGACGAGCGTAACAAGATGCGTAACGGTCGTAGTGTGATCGGTTGCCGAAATTTAATTTGGTTTTAATTAATTAAAGGAATTAAAATTTAATAATAACAATGTGTTTATTATTATTGCCTTGTGGTGATCAGTTATGGCCTTAGTTGTCCTTTATTTTGTTTTGGGTTTTTAAATACGACCTGCGTGTCGTGCCTCTCCTTTTGATCTCTTAATGTAACTTCTTTTCTCATCTCAATCCCTCGTATGTAAAACGAGTTTCTTCTGGAATGTAATGTTATGAAGAAAGAGAAGAAGACAATGTTATGAAGAAAGAGAAGATTTCAATATCAAAGGAGGACAACCTTGAAGATCAAAGGAGGACAACCTTGAAGATCTTGCTTGGAGAAGCTTAGATCGTTATTAGGTTAGCTTAGGTTCTCTCATTGGCTTGGGAGAACAATTGCGCTAGGGGCCATAACTGTTTCATTGTGTATGTATGTTGATGCATGTGAATGTATGTGAATGTATGTTGATGCATGTGAGAGACGATTTATATGATAAACAAGCCGGTGAGATCAGTATAATTGCAATTCCCTCAAAATTAAATATTAAGTTTATGCTTTCCATGTTTTAACACTCATCAAGACTAGTAATGGATAATGTAGGTTTCGCCTACGCGAGGTGCATGATCTATATATTAGTAAGGTGCGATGGGATAATTGTAATATCCAACTGTTAAAACAATGGGTCAAACTTAACTAAACAAATTATAATAAGATTATATGTGTTTGCTTTCCAAGTTTTAGCACTCATCAAGACTGGTATCGGATATGTAGGTTTCGCCTACGCGAGGTGCATGTTTTGTATTAGTTAAGGTGCGATGGGATAATTGTAATATCCAATTGCTAAAACGATGAGTCAAACTTGATTATAATTTTCTTATATATGTTTAGAAGCAAGAGTTGGGAAAAATCCATATGATGGATTGGAATAAGGAGTTATTCACCCAACTGAAATATTCGAGAGTTGTATGAGATACAATTGGAAGGAGTTCCTACCTAAATAACCTAGTTTTGTGTAATCCGCCTACGCGGACTTAGAACGAAGTGAAATATGGATCTCGACCCACTAGAAAATCTTCCAACGGGATTTTCCGAATCAAATGATGAGGGTCATTTGTTTTGAGTAAAATAGTGGGAGCATATTTGATTAAAGGCCTAATTAAATATGTCAATGATACTTATATTTTCTTAATCCTTATGTAGATAACCATGACAGCAAACACCTGACACCGAAACCTGAGGATTGTCCTCAAACATAACAGAAAGCTGTATGTCTTGGAGACACCTGTTCCTGAAGAGGAACCTCCTAGTTCTGCACCTAAGGCAGAAAGAGATGCTTATAAGAAGCATGTCGATGATGCCAATGAAACTGCTTGTCTCATGCTGGATGTCATGAACTCAGAGTTGCAAAAGCAACATGAGAACATGACAGCGTTCGATATGATCGAACACATGAAGATGCTCTATCAAGAGCAAGCAAGGCATGAGAGGTTTGAAGTTTCAAAAACCCTTTTTTTAAGGCAAGTTAGCTGAGGGAGCCCCTATAAGTCCCCATGTGCTCAAGATGATTGGGTATATGGAAAAGCTTGAAAGGTTGAGTTTTCCCCTCGGAAAGGAACTTGCGACTGATTTGGTCTTGCAATCGTTGCCAGACAGTTTCAGTCAATTTGTCCTAAATTTCAATATGATTGATATGGACAAATCTCTTCCTAACTGCTCGCCATGTTAAGAACTGCCGAGCAGAATCTGAAGACAAAAGGGAGGTCCATTCTGATGATCGGAAATGGAAAGAGACAGAACAAAAGGCCCACCAGGCAGGGTGATAAAGGGAAGGGCAAGGAAGTTGCCAAACCCAGACCCACTGTTACTGTTTTGAGGCCTAGTGGAGGCATAACAAAGGCAGGCACCTGCTTCCATTGCGGTAAGACCGGACACTGGAAGAGAAACTGCCCAAAGTACTTGGAAGATGACAAAATCTCCATTCACAGGAAAAGGTGAAAGAGCTAATGATCTTTTGGCCCTCATACATACTGATGTATGTGGACCACTGAACATTCCAGCCAGAGGAGGTTTTCAGTACTTCATTTATCGATGATTTCAGTAGATACGGTTGTGTGTATTTAATGAAACACAAATCAAAGTCCTTTAAAAAGTTCAAGGAATTCAAGAATGAAGTACAAAACCAACTAGGTAAGAATATTAAAACTCTTCGATCAGATCGAGGCGGTGAGTATTTAAGCCTAAAGTTTGATGACCATCTGAAAGAGTGTGGGATCCTATCCCAACTTACTCCTCCTGGAACACCCCAATGGAATGGTGTATCTGAGAGAAGAAATCGAACCCTGTTAGACATGGTCCGATCCATGATGAGTCACGCCGATCTTCCAAACTCCTTTTGGGGACATGCGCTATTGACAGCAACTTACACACTTAACCGTGTTCCATCCAAAAAGGTTGAGAAGACACCATATGAGATATGGAGTGGTAAGAAACCACATATGTCTTACATAAAGATTTGGGGTTGCGAGGTTTATGTGAAATGACAAGTTTCAACTAAGCTTGAGCCCAAATTTGACAAATGCTTATTTGTGGGGTATCCTAAAGAAACAAGAGGATATTATTTCTACAATCCTTCTGAGGGCAAAATGTTTGTCGCTCGAACCCGAGTTTTCCTAGAGAGGGATTTTATTTCCAAAGGAATCAGTGGGAGGAAAGTAGAACTTGAAGAAATTCAAGAATCACAAATTATCGATACACCTATGGAGGAATTAGAGCAGGAAACACATGTGGTTGTGTAAGAGCAACCTGCTCAAGTAGAACAAGACCAACGTAGGTCAGGCAGGATACGTCACCTGACTAAGATATATGGATATCTGATCTAGGTGATGTATTCCTCATGGATCAAGATGAGCCTGTGACCTACTCATGGAATCTTCATTTTGATGAAACAATGAAACTGTATGGATTTGTTAAGAACGAAGATGAGCCTTGTGTCTACAAGAAGGTTAGTGGGAGCATGATCGTATTCCTGGTATTATATGTAGATGACATATTACTCATTGGAAACGATATCCCTACCCTGCAACAAGCAAAGTCTTGGGTGGGGAAATGCTTATCTATGAAGGACTTAGGTGAAGCAGCCTATATATTAGGAATCAGAATCTATAGAGATAGATCATAAAATGCTTGGCCTAAGTCAGAGTACATAGACAAGGTGCTGAGACGCTTTAATATGAATGATTCCAATGGTTATGTGTTTTGCTGAAATGGTGGCGCTGTGAGCTTGAAAAGTTCAAAGCAAGATACAGTTGCTGAATCTACAACCGAGGCCGAGTATATTGCCGCCTCAAGTGCAGCAAAGGAAGCTGTTTGGATCAAAAAGTTCATTAGTGAACTTGGCATAGTCCCTAGCATTGTGGATCCCATTGGTCTCTATTATGATAACAATGGTGCTATCGCATAAGCTAAGGAGCCTAGATCTCACCGACGATCCAAACACATACTTAGACGTTGTGTGAGAATATGTAGAGTACCTACACTTGACAATATAGCTGACCCACTGACAAAGCCTCTTGCGCAGCAGAAGCATGATGGCCATACTAGATCAATGGGCATAAGGGGTATACCTGATTGGCTCTAGTGCTAGTGGGAGATTGTTGTGTAAGCCCTAGAGGCCAATACATTTTGGTACTTGTATCGAATAATAAAAGGCATTCTCTTTATTATGGTTGATTAATAAAGTCCCTAGAATAGATAGTCCGTTTAATGTATTAAGTGTGACTTAATCATGAGAACACATTAAACATAAGGACATTATTCCTAAAGTATCCGTAGTCGAGCTTTAGTGTGAAGTGGGATAACATTAAAGCATTAAGACTATTATGTTTGTAGACTGATGATCACATCTCATGGATCATGGATAAAGAGTTATCAAGTCTTAAACATAGTGTAAGACCCCAATTTTGGGCCCTAAGATCCCTCATGGCCCATATCATTCATATCATAACCTCAAGGATCATTGCATGCCTTTGTTTCCTTCTAGTGGGTAGATTGCCTTGTAGGTTTGTTTCTTGATCACCAAGCATACTTTGCATCTGTATATCTTTGCATTTCATATGTTTATTAACCAGAAAGTACAAAAATATTGTCAGTCTAACCTTTTTGCTTGCAGTGGAAGCAATCATCAGCAATTAGGTCAAAATCAGTCAGTGGTCAGTCAAAGCAATGAATGATGGCCATTCTTGTGGAATTTGGGCACCATGATCAATAATCAAAGGTTCATACATCTTGAGACATCATTTGAAGTCAAGGTCTCAAGGATTTAGGGTTTGGGAATCATCAGAAGAAGTTCAATCAGTCCAAAACCCTAGAAAAGTCAACAGAAAGTCAAACTTGGTCAACAGTCGATTTAATCAGAGATTTGATGGATAGAATTGATTTGAAGGAGTTCATTCATGCTTGTACAAGCCTCATCTATCATGTTCAACCTCATCATGGAAGAAAATCAAGCCAATCAGAAAATTTCCAGAAATAGAAAGTGGACTTGTAATTTCAACTGCCAAAAATGGAAACTTCTTGATCTTAAACTTACATTATGATACAAGCTTCAAATGAATTTTTGCCCAACATGAAAGTTGAAGATCTTGTCTTCCCATTTTCAAAAAGTCCAAGAACACCCAAATCCCATGTGTGGTTGTCAAGATATGATCAAATCATTTTCACCAAATTTTGAACTTCAACAAGCCATATCTCTCAAACCATAAGGCCAAATTTGGTGGGGTTTTTTCCTACACACCACATTTTTCATCCTCTTTCCAAAAATATAAATTTCATGACCTAAAACCTCACCATTCAAAATGGCATTTTTGGACCTTTTGCATTTGAACTCAAAGTTTGACCAAACTTTGACTTTTTGAGTTTTTGACTTTTTCTTGATTTGGTCAATTGGGAAATGTTCCATATCACATTTGTGATTTGTTCCAAGCCATAAACCATCATCATACCACCTTCACATCATCATTTTGAATAAAAAGGCAAATTTGGCAAAATGTGCAAAAGGTGTGAAAAGAGAAAAAATAGTACAGCAGCTCTGCAGCATACATAAGACAGCAATTAGCAAGGTCCTTGGCAGCTGTAGCAGGCCCAATTTGAGTAGCCTACACACCTCCATTTCCATTTGCTCCACTTAGCAATTTTTGCAAATAGGTTCATTAAGTCAAAACCAGATTACCATTTGATTAACTAACTCTAAACAGTCACATAAAAGCATTTGCTCAGCTCATTCCACAACCCTAGACTGCAGCCATACTACAGAAAATACACATTCTCTCATCTCTTGCAAATTGGCATTGTTGGATCGAATTGGAAGAACCATCACAAACCACAAGAAACTCTTGCTCCCTTCACTACCTGAACAACATATTGAGCACATTTTCACCACCAAATCATAGATGGAACCCCATCCTCGAGTTCTGTTTTCTCTAAACCCTTCCAATGGCAGAAGTTGATTGGTTCATTTCCAAGTATTCTTAAGCTAAGAAAGCTTCATCATCCATCATTATAGAGCATAGAGAGGAACTGTTTCAGCTTCACACCTTCGAATAAGCACTGTTCCATTGATTTTCTCCAAACAAGTGAGTTTTTCGATTACCTTGTTTTGACAAATAATGATATGCTTTAAGTAGGCCTTGCTTCACTGATTCTAAAGAGCCATAGTTTGCTTGAATTGATGAAGTATTGCATGAGATATTTGAAATTGAAGTTTTGTGTACAAGTGAAGTTTTGCTCGATTTGCCATGTTTGATTTGATTCTGGGAAGTTTGATGTTGTATTCTTGTTATTTGATGCTTATTGATGCTGTGACCATGCTTATTTTGAACTTCTGGTTGATTTGATTTTAAGCGTATGATGATGTTGAAGTTGATATGCTATTCATGATTAACCAAACTCTGCCCAGATTTTCGCTTGACATGCTGTGTTTTGTTGCTGTTTACACCTTGCATGAACTTGTTATATCATTGTTTGGGTGATTGCCATGCCATTCGAATTTTAATTAAAACATGATGAGCATGGATGATGAATATGAAGATGCTTATAAACCTTGCTGCTGTTATGCTTGAACCCAAAAACCATATGTTTTGTGCTATATCTTGTTGGTTGCTTGCTGTTGTGCATGATGAAGCATGATGATGAATACCATTGCTGCCAAACCCTAGCTATAAGGACTTTGCCCAGAACTTTGAAATGCCATTGCCTTTGTGTGCTGTTGGTTATTTTTGTTTGGATATTGATGAACACCTTATGCCATGCCAGAAGATCCATGTGAAACATAATGAATGCTGTTATTTTTTTGATGATGCTGATAAATATATGCTGCCATGCCTCTTGAATTTTGGTTGAGAATGCATGTTGATGATGAGCTTGTTTTGATTATATGATGAACATGAATGTATGGACCTACTGCAATGCCAATGTTGCTGTTATGATGAGCTGTCCAGAAGATCCATTTGGTTTGTTGGATTTCTGCTGTATGGTATTTGTATGATATCTACATGCCATGATTATTTGCTGTATGTTTGATGTTGTTGTTCATGATTCGATTGCTTACCATGCTGGAACCATTTTGCTGCTGTTTAAACCTTGGCTCTATCCAGAAATTCATGTGATGTGTGTTTGGTTTATCGTGTTTTGGTGTTGTATAATTGCTATTTGCCATGCTGTATGTGGAATACTGTCAGATTTTATTTTGATGATTTCATGAAGATGCATGTTGGTTGCTGTTTGCTTGATGATGATGATGAATACCACTGCTGTCAATGCCCTGCTATTTGAAAAAACAGAACTTGCAATTTTGTTGTGTGTTGCCATGTGGTTTCCATGTGGTTGTTTAATTTCGACATGATGATGAACTTGGATGATGAATGTGTACATGTGCTGTTAAAATACTTGCCCTGTCCAGACTTTGCCTACATGATGATTGCATGATGCTGCTTGGTCGAATTTTGTGTGATGTTGATTGCTTGAATGTTGCAAATGCTGTGCTGCTTAAACATTATTCTGTCCAGGTTTTCTCCCTCGATTAGGTGTGATGGTTGATGATTAATATTGCATGATGATTGGTTGATTACTGTGTTCATATGCTGTTGATTTTAATGATGAACTATGAATGTTTAGTGCTGAATGTTGCTGTAAGTGTCAAAACCCTAAGTTCCTTGTTAAACCCAGAAAAGATGGACGATGATTGGCTGTTGTTGGTTGTTACACTGTTTCATTAAGAACTGACCAATAAGATCATTTCAATTGCCTTGCCTTATGCTGTGCGTTTTGGTTAAGTGAGTTGAATTTTACAATTGCCATTTTGTTGACCTTGTTTGACCATGCTCTTGTTCATACTTGTTCCAATTATTCACTCAACTTAAACAATTCATTTCTCATTCAATTTTCACTCAAAAATTATGAAATTTTTTGCATGATGATCACAAAGATGTCTACTATTTTATGGTGAATTTTAATTAATTTTCCATTGGCTGGTTTTTAATTGATAATTATTTTCTTGACATGTATGCCAAAATGATACCTTGTGCCATTCTCTTTGTGAAATTGTCATATTGCATCCATTGCCTTTGAAATTTTTTGTGGTAAAACTAGACACATTGACCTTCATTTCCATATAAAGTTTGTGGATTTCTCATTTGTGGTTTGATAGATATGAATTTTTGAATTAGGGTGTGACAATTTGTGTCACACCAATGATATGCAAATGTATGATTTTTGTTCACATGCTTCCTCTTATCCAATTGACCCCAAATTTGCATGAATGATCCTTGGTATGTCTAGTTTGTGTATGAATTTTCTTGGAATTAATCATGCTGTTTTCCATTTGATTGAGAATTTTCTTCCATATGTGGTCATTTGTTGACTTTTTGTGCTATGCCTTGCCAAATCCCTTATGAAATTCTCAAATCTTTTTGTATGATCATGAAATTTCATATGTAATAACTAGACATCTCAAGCTTTGCATTGGTGTTAATCTCATTCATTTCTCTTCTGTTTTCAATTTGATATGATTTTTTGAAGTTGACCCATGCTTGTTGACTTTCACCATGCTTATTTGAATTTGATTTGACTTCATGATTTTATTTGACTGCCTTCCTCTCATCCAAATGCTATGAAATTTTGCATGTATACCATGTTAGATGTTAGGATTGAGTGTGATTTATTTCATGATTTTTGAAAATGCTTGAGTTGACTTTTGAATGAAGTCTTTGCTGTTGACTTTTGTATGCTTCTCTTGCCATGCTTTGCATTCATTTGTGTATGAAATGACCATGATGCATGATTTGGTTATGAATCCAATTGAGAATGCTTCTTGAATGTTTAAACTTGGTTTGGTTTGACTTTGTCTTGCTGCCTTGACTTTTTCTTTCATCTTTGACCCTAGGCTAGCCCTAGTGGTCTTCTAAGCTTATGTTGAGTTCATCTGTTTCAGGTTGAGCACCAATGCCCCAAAGACCTTTCAATTTTGATTGAGTTGTTTTGTTTATCATGTGCTAACATTTTGTTTTGTAGGTGACTCATATGCTTGAGTCTTTGTGCCTTGCACAATTGGTCCCTCTGTGGTTGACTTTTGGTTCATTTCTCTTTGTTTTAATTGTTGAACTGTTTACTAATTGGTTTGACTTTTGCAGGTGCTTTAGTTGCTTAAGTTCTTTGAACTTGCTTGCTTGCTTTGCTTTTTAGCATTTGCTTTGAGGTATAAATATTTCTTCTTCATGTAGTCTGGAGACCCGGTCTGTTATTTGACCGGGCAAACTGTCTGAAGTCCTCCTTAAGAGGCAATGCCTGTGTTTGTTTATATTTGTCCTAAGCAGGAAAAGTCCTTCAAGTAAGGCAATTGGTGGAAGGTAGGGATAAGCAATCTATCCCCCACTATTCAGTGTGTCCTCTCTTTGCTCCCATTACATGGTTGAAGCAATGAGATAAATACCCAAGATCTAATCGAGTCAATAATGTGGAGAGAGTTCCTACTTTCTGAACTCCCACACTTTCTTTGATGCTCTCTCTGATATGAGATTGAAGCAATGAGGCACACCCCTCATTTCCTATTCATCTGCTTCACCTGAGCCCCTCAATGGCCAGGTTAAGAGCAACCTTCACCCATTACAGTGGACTTTTAAAGTCAAACCCTCTTGTGTGAGCCCCCATTGTTTGGCTATAGAGTGTGCTGTTTGATATTCATTGCTTGATTGATTGCTCCATATGCACTTGCTTGCTTGTATGTTGTGCATTTATCATCATCATCAATTGCCATTAATGCATGATCATCTCATTTGTTTTGTGATGCTATCATTGTTGTTTGCCCATTGAGGACAATTGTAAGTCCATTGCTTTGGCATTTGCTCCTGTGATATGGAAGGATAGAGTGTAAGACCTCATTGGTCACTCATATCTTCTGTTTATCTGTTTGTATGTGAGGATACAGTTATAAGTCCCTGTAAGTTGGCATCTGTTATCCTGTGATCATAATTTGATCTGTTTGATTTTGTATGTGAGGTTGCAGTTATAAGTCCCTGTAAGTTGGCATCTGTTATCCTGTGATCATAATTTGATCTGTTTGATGTTGTATGTGAGGTTGCAGTTGTAAGTCCCTGTAAGTTGGCATCTGCTTCCCTGTGATCATAAGTTTGTTTTCTCTGTTTGTATGAGAGGTTGCAATTATAAGTCCCTGTAAGTTGGCATTTGCATTCCTGTGATCATATTGTTGCTTTTGTTCTTGTATGTGAGGATCCATTGTAAGTCCCTGTGATGTGGCATTGGATTTCCTGTGAGCATACTGTGGAGTTAACCTAAGTCCAGATAAATTGGCAGTTGACTTCCATATTTCATCTTTGTTCTTTCTTTTGAGGAGCTCGGTGTAAGTCCATTGAGTGGCATCTGATATCCTGTTCTGTTTTAGGAGACTGGTGTAAATCCATCTATTGGTATCCGGTATCCGCTTTTATTTCTTTGCCTGTGGAGATCGGTGTAAGTCCATTGAGTGGCTTCTGATATCCCATTTTGTTTTAGGAGATTGGTACAAGACCATTGATTGGCATCCGATATCCGCTTTTCTTTTGCTTTGCTTGTTATTATTAATTGCTATTCCAGAGGACACACTTGAATCATCTGCTATATGATCTCAAGAAGTGAACCTTCTAAGAAGTTTTACTTTCCATCCTCATCCATTCATCATTCATTATGTCCTAGACTTTTTCACACTTCATCTTTTAAAACTTGACATAAGTGTTGTGCAAACATCTTCATGTTTTCTAACTAAAAACCTGGACTCAAGTCCTTGACTTGTTTTCAAACTCCATTTCATAATACTTATTTGAATTGATCTTAATTATACTTTGACTCCATTTTCATAATCATAATCAGTAATTCCACTCATTCACTCGCTTTGGCTTTGTCCATTAATCTTTTCATACATGAGCTATAGGTTTGATTTATCTTAGTGGTTGATGTTAATCTCACCTTCTGTCTTTAGTGATTGAATTGTAAGCCTTCCTTGCCTATTATAGGGTTAACCCCTCCCTGACAAGTTGAAGCTTTTCTCACATGGTGGACGTTGTTGTTTATAAGGTTGAGTTTTCTCCCGTGGATAACGTAAGACCTAGGGTTTGTGTTTAAAATTGAACCTAACCCACTTTTGGAAATCTTTTAGCCGAACTACGGCGTTCTGATCCTTACCTTTGATGGAAGGTACGTAGGCAACGGGTTCATCCGTTCGAACCCAATAACCCAATAACCCAATAATAATAAATTTGTATATTCTTTTCTCACCATCCCAATCATGTTTGCACAATCTTTATGTCATAACAAATAACAATTTTGCATAACAAGTGTGAAAAGGGCTCCCTAGGAGTACCTAGGACGTAGTGGGTGCCTAACACCTTCCCATTGCGTAATTTACCCCTTACCCAGAATCTCTGATCTTTTTATTAGTTTTCTACGTGTAAAACTTCTTAGGCTTTTGTTCGCTTTTTAGCCAATCCTTTGGATAAATAAAAGTGCGGTGGCGACTCGAAATTTTTCAATGTATCTCATAGCTTATGATTTAATCGATAGATCATATAGCGACGAATACACCGCTACAGAAAAGTGGCGACTCTGCTGGGGACAATAACCCAGGATCCCTGGTTGTATTGCCTACTTTTCACCCTTGTTGTGATATATATTGTTATTGTTTATCTGACATATTTTTGTACAATTTGGGATGAATGTATTGATTGTAATGTGTGAATTGCTTGATATACATTTGCTGTTTGCTTTGGTGATCTGTGAGATGAGTTCTGTACCCGAACTCGAGTGCACTCTAGGATAGGAGAATGGCATAGTCTTGTTGACTGGTGTGGAGTAGTCCTTAGCCAGTTGACTTGCGAGTCCATTCACTTGGTGGAGGTCATGTTGAACTAATAATGTCACACAAGTTATTTGTGGTTAGGCATTATTCTTTCAATCATGTTCCGCAGAAGCCAAGGACCTTAGTTTACCAAACCCATCTTGGCCTATTTTTAGGACCGTAGTGCGGAGGTCGTTCAGATGTCAGTTCTGATACGATTGTTACGCGATACTACACTCATAAGAGTTTCTCTTGAGAATATTCTTGGAATACGAGTATTCGTTCCTCCGATAATATTCGAAAGATGGAACGATGATTATGGGAACCTCTGATAGAACATGTCTGGCAGGTTTAAACCCTAGTACACTCCCTTTGGGTGGTTCTTAACCGAGACTCCATGCTCGTGACTCTCAACAAACCCGTGATTCGTGGTTGAGTCGTTCAAACATTGTTAATATCAATGGATCCCGGATCAGGTGTAAAACCTAAGATCCACCAAAGCGGCTGGTTGATATTAGGAATGTTTGAACCGGTTCATGTACCGTTAATATCAATGGAACTTGGGTGTTGATAAGGTGAAAAACCTAAATCCACCAAAATGGATGATTGATATTAGGGATACATAGAGCTTTCCCACGACCTTTGTTTGGTGTGCTTTGCTTGATCCTTGAGTGTGTTTGTTGCATTCATGCATTCACGCATTCATCCGCATTCATGTCATCAAAAGAGAAAATTTTCAAGGAACTTAAAGGGTTATTTGCAAAATTTTCAGACATGGAAAGACCGAAAAGGCATACAAAGAAGTACAGCTTCAAGCAGCCCGATGTAAAAGAGTTAAGGAATCTGACATCGTATGTATTAGATCCCTTGGGTTTCAAAGCTCGCTATGGGAAGCTTCTGCCGTTGCTGACTGCTCAAGTGGATGAGGGATTGATGAGCACTCTTGCTCAGTTCTATGATCCGCTCTATCATTGCTTCTTATTTCCGGACTTCCAGTTGCTGCCAACTTTGGAAGAATACTCTCACCTTATTGGGATTCCGATTCTGGATCAAGTGCCGTTCAGTGGCTTAGAGAGTATTCCATCTGCTCGAGAGATTTCCAGCTTGTTGCACATAGATGAAGATCTGATTAGAGCTAATCTGACTACCAAAGGTGGAATTCAGGGTTTTCCTTCCGAGTTCCTTATTGCTCAAGCCACTTTCTATGGGAAGGCCATGAGTGAGGATGCCTTTGAGGCTCTATTTGTGTTGCTTATCTATGGATTGGTGCTATTTCCCAACTTTGACAAGTTCGTCGACATGAATGCCATTAGGATCTTTTCAGTTCTTAATCCAGTTCCGACCTTGTTGGGTGATGCTTATGTCTCCATGCATTTGAGGAATATGAAGAATGGAGGAGTCATTGTCTGCTGTTTACCCCTGCTGTACAAGTGGTTTATTTCGCACTTGCCGCAGACAGTTGCTTTCAAGGAGAACAAGGGATGTCTACGGTGGTCTCAGAGACTCATGTCTCTCACCAATGATGATATCACCTGGTATGATCGCGTGTATGATACCGTTCAGATCATCAATTCTTGTGGTGAATTCCCCAATGTGCCTCTTCTTGGTACATGTGGTGGGATTACCTACAATCCTACGCTTGCACGTCGTCAGCTTGGGTTCCCCCTAAAGGATAAACCCCATAACATTCTGTTAGAAGGTGTGTTCTTTCAGGAGGGTAAAGATCCCCAACGCCTGAAAGCCAGATTTGCCCGCGCTTGGCGCAATATTCGCATAAAGAGTAGGAATGAATGGGGTCCAAAGAACTGCATTGCTTTGGAGCCATATACCTCTTGGGTCAGACAGAGGGCTGCTACCTACCTGATGCCATATGATCATCCGAGACCTACATTGTTGGATGTGGCTGGGCCTTCAACCCTCCCTACCCAACGTGTAGAGGAGTTGAGAGAAGAAGACCTTTCGCGTGCCTGGATCCGCGAGAGAGAGGAATTGCTGCAGCAGCTCAAGGAGAAGGATGATATGATTGAATTTCTCGAGCACCGAGTGATCGACGATCCGAACGACGCTTGGACTTCTCTGCTTCCTCAGTCATCCAAATTCTGGAAAAGGAAGTATGATCAACTTGCAAAGGAGAAAGCTGATATGGAGGCTGCCTATGAGAGAGAGATCAAGAAGTTGTACACTTCTCGTCTTCCAGCATCCCGAGCTAATAGGGATCCATAGGATGTCATTTACCTTTCCTCTTTGTAATATTTAAAAAGAATGCTGTACTTCTTTGTCCTAATATTTTGAATGAAATATTTTCCATGAGCAATCAAAATGTTTAAAAATTCAAAATATTGCAAACAAATACCCTAAGGGTTCCTTGAAAATCAAAGCATTTGCACAAAGCATTTCATGCATCGTTCCTGCATAAACAGGTACCCATTTTTCTGGTCTTCTGGTTCTAACCATCTGCTCTTCATTTATTTTGAAGACAAGCTGACTCACCGGTATTATACGAGGGTCAACTCTGCAAGGATTATGGAGCAATTGGAACAAGAGAACCAGAGTTTGAGAGATGAAGTCGCCAGACTTGGCGCTCTGATGGAGCAACTCCTTGCTGCCCAGAATCAGCCTGCTCCTCAACAACCAGCAACTCCGGTTCAGCGGACGGTTATATCAGAAATAGCTACTACATCGGTGCCTGTTAGTGCCCATCAGCCAAATGCCATGCCTCCCGGTTTTCCTTGGGGGATGCCTCCTGGCTTCATGCCCGATCTGCCAGCTCCAACATTTGCTCAAATGCCGGCATCTAGCCCGGTCCCTATTCCTGTTCCTCCTGTCGTGCATACCATGCCGAGGGTAGACGACACCATTTATCACTCTGAAGCGTCTGAGGGCTCAGATGTACATGAGAAAATGGATGCTATGAACGATCAATTCCTTGAGCTGAGAAAGGAATTGAGAACTCTCCGTGGCAAAGATCTCTTCGGCAAGTCAGCAGCCGAACTTTGTCTAGTTCCCGGTGTGAAAATACCTGTTAAGTTCAAGGTCCCAGACTTTGAAAAATATAAAGGGAACACTTGTCCTTTGGCACACTTGGTCATGTATGCCAGAAAGATGTCCACGCAGACAGACAACGATCAACTCTTGATCCACTACTTCCAAGACAGTTTGTCTGGTGCTGCCCTCCGTTGGTATATGAGCCTGGACAGTGCCAACATCCGCTCTTTCAATGATCTTGGCGAAGCTTTCGTCAAACAATATAAATACAACGTTGACATGGCGCCTGACAGAGATCAACTCAGGTCTATGTCACAAAAGGACAAAGAGTCGTTCAAGGAGTACGCCCAGAGATGGCGTGAGCTGGCAGCTCAAATCACTCCACCATTAGAAGAGAAAGAGATGACTAAGATCTTTCTAAAGACTCTTGGGTCATTTTATTATGAGAGAATGGTGGCCAGCGCTCCCTCTGATTTCACCGAGATGGTGAACATGGGGATGCGTCTGGAAGAAGGCGTCCGTGAAGGACGATTGGCAAAAGATGATAGCTCTTCCTCTAAGCGATATGGGGGGCGTTTAAGAGGAAAGAAGGTGAAGCGCATGCTGTGCAGTCTCAGCCCAAGCAAAGAAGACCCTCTGTTCAGAGGAAGCCTGCACATCGTGCCGGACATCAACATCAGGTGGCTAGTGTGGCACCTGTATTCAAGGATAATGCTCAGCAGTATCAGCATCAGCAGCAATATCCACAACCGCAATACCAACAGCAACCGCAGCGTCCACAGCAACAGGCTTACCAGCCTCGTGGAAGTACAACCAACCAAGCAAATGTGAACTATGATAGGAAGAAGGTCAGCTTCGACCCTATTCCGATGACATATACAGAGCTTTATCCCTCCTTGTTGGAGAGGAAGTTGGTTTCGCCCAGGGATCCTCCTGCAATTCCTGCAAATCCGCAATGGTGGTACAAACCAGACCAGCATTGTGTCTACCATTCCGGTGCTCCGGGCCATAATGTGGAGAATTGTTTCCCGCTGAAGAATAAGGTTCAAGACCTTATGAGAAGTGGAATTCTAAGTTTTGAAGACTCCAATCCGAATGTCACCAGGAACCCATTGCCTTCGCATGGAAAGTCTGTGAACATGATTCAGGAAGACCTTGGGAAGTACAAGGTGAAGTATGTCAGTCACATCCGGCAATCGTTGGTTGGATTACATAAGATGCTGTGTCAGCACAGCTATTTGGAGCATAACCATGACCAATGCCGTGTCTGTTCTGTTAACCGCTTGGGTTGTGACCAAGTACGCTGTGAACTTCAGAAATTGTTGAATGAAGGTACCATTGAGATTCTCCAGAATCGCAATGTGGATGTTGTTGAGCCCGAAGTGAGTGTCATCTCCCCGGTGTTCAAGTTGCCAGAGCCAGTTGTTATTCGCTACAATAGCAACGAGCCCAAGGCTTCCCCTGCTTTGATCATTAAACCAGCTGGCCCTGTGCCGTATTCATCTGATAAAGCCGTACCTTTCAGATACAATCCTGTTGCTGTCCAGGATGGGGTCGAGGTTCCTTTGCCTTCCACTTCTGTGACCACTATTGCTGATGTTAGTGGGTTGACCCGCAGTGGTCGTGTCTTTTCTGCGCCTGCTAAGGCTGTTGCTTCTGAATCTGTTGAGCGTCCTGTGGGGACTGCTGTGAATGTTCAGAATCCGGCACTTGATGTTGCCAAACCCTCCTCGTCTGTACAAAAGACTCCTGTTTCTTCAGATGGCCCGAGTGGCATTGTTGATGAAGAATCTGATGAGATGCTGAGGCTCATCAGAAAGAGCGAGTATAATATTGTAGACCAGCTTCTACACACGCCCTCCAAGATTTCCATTCTTTCTCTATTGCTGAACTCAGAGCCTCATCGGGAGTCTCTGCAGAAAGTCTTGGACCTGGCATATGTCGATCACGACGTCACCTTGGAACAATTTGATAGCATTGTTGCAAACATTACCGCTTGCAACACCTTGAGCTTTTGTGACGCTGATCTCCCTGAGGAGGGAAGAGACCACAACATGGCTTTACATATCTCTATGAATTGCAAATCTGATGCAATGTCCAATGTGCTGGTGGACACTGGATCATCTCTGAATGTATTGCCAAAATCTACACTCTCCAGATTGTCATATCAAGGTCCTCCTATGAGGCAGAGTGGGGTTGTTGTTAAAGCTTTTGATGGGTCGCGCAAGACCGTGATTGGGGAAGTGGATCTCCCTATCAAAATTGGACCAAGTGACTTCCAGATCACTTTTCAAGTAATGGATATTCACCCATCATACAGCTGTCTCTTGGGCAGACCATGGATTCACGAGGCTGGCGCCGTGACATCCACCCTACACCAAAAGTTGAAGTTTGTGAAAAATAAGAAATTGGTTGTAGTAGGGGGAGAAAAGGCTCTCCTGGTCAGTCATCTGTCTTCTTTCTCGTATATTGATGCAGAGGATGAAGTTGGAACTCAGTTTCAAGCTTTATCTATTGATAAACCAATCAAGAAGAAGTCCCCTTCATTCACTTCCTACCGTGATGCTAAGCTGGCCATTGAATGTGGTGCAGTTGCTGGTTTAGGGAAAGTGCTTGAACTTGAAGATAACCGATCCCGGGCTGGCATTGGCTATGGTTCTGGGGCATTCAACGAGCAAGGTCTGTTCACCAGTGGAGGATTCATCCATGCTGATCAACCTGCAGAAGAGGAAGCTGCTGCTATCATTGAAGAAGAAGATGCAGAAGACTTGAACAATTTTGTCATTCCTGGTGGTGTCTGCCACAATTGGGTCGCTGTGGATGTTCCTACAGTTATCCATAGATCAGAGTAATTGTTCATTTTGTTTAAAACCCTTCTCCCATGCCAAAAGGAGAAGTGATGACATTGTTGGCAAAGCATATATACAATGATATTTTCATTCAATTTTTGCATTGTCAAAACATTTGTTTTTCCTTTGTTTTCACTTTTTGCTTTCTTTATGAAATCAGTGATCACAAAAAACATAAAAACAAAAATAAAAGCTGTAAAAGCAACATTTTTCATCTGCATAATGATTTGCTTGTTTAAATTCTGAGTTTTTCTTAACCAAAATCATTATGCAGGTTGATCTTAAAACCCATTGAACATAATGATCCAACGCCATCTCCCAATTTTGAGTTCCCTGTATTTGAGGCAGAAGAAGATGACGTTGAAGAGATCCCTGATGAGATCACCCGTCTCCTTGAGCACGAAGAAAAGATCATTCAGCCGCATCTCGAAGACTTGGAAACAGTCAACTTGGGATCTGAAGATTGTGAGCGCCTGGTGAAGATTGGGGCACTTCTTGAAGAGTCTGTTAAGGAAGAGTTGATCAGCTTGCTACGAGAATATTCAGATATCTTTGCTTGGTCCTATGAAGACATGCCGGGTTTAGATACAGATATTGTGCAACATTTCCTGCCTTTAAAGCCTGAGTGCGTGCCTGTGAAGCAGAAGCTCAGAAGAACTCATCCAGATATGGCAGTGAAGATCAAAGAGGAAGTTCAGAAGCAAATTGATGCGGGGTTTCTGGTGACTTCGACATATCCTCTATGGGTGGCCAATATTGTGCCTGTTCCTAAGAAGGACGGAAAAGTCCGCATGTGCGTTGACTACAGAGATTTGAATAAAGCTAGCCCAAAAGATGATTTTCCTCTACCACACATTGACATGTTGGTAGACAATACAGCTAAATTCAAAGTCTTTTCCTTTATGGACGGATTTTCCGGATATAATCAAATCAAAATGGCACCAGAGGATATGGAGAAGACAACATTCATCACGCCTTGGGGAACATTCTGTTATCGAGTGATGCCCTTCGGTTTGAAGAACGCCGGAGCCACGTATCAACGAGCTATGACTACCTTGTTTCATGACATGATGCACAAGGAGATAGAAGTCTATGTTGATGATATGATTGCTAAGTCCCGAACGGAAGTTGAGCATATTGAGCATTTATTGAAGCTTTTTCAGCGTTTGAGGAAATTCCAGCTTCGCCTGAATCCGAACAAATGTACTTTTGGAGTCCGTTCCGGCAAGTTGTTGGGTTTTGTGGTAAGTGAAAGAGGTATTGAGGTTGATCCTGCAAAGGTCAAAGCAATACAAGAGATGCCCGCACCCAAAACTGAGAAGCAAGTCCGAGGTTTTCTTGGCCGCTTGAACTATATTTCCAGATTTATATCCCACATGACTGCCACATGTGCGCCGATATTCAAGCTCCTCCGGAAAGATCAGTCTCATGATTGGACCGAGGATTGCCAGAAAGCTTTCGACAGTATCAAGGATTATCTGTCCGAACCTCCGATTTTGTCTCCGCCTGTAGAAGGAAGACCTCTGATTATGTACTTAACAGTTCTTGAAGACTCGATGGGTTGTGTACTCGGTCAACAAGATGAATCAGGGAAGAAGGAGTTTGCTATATACTACCTCAGTAAGAAGTTTACTGATTGTGAGTCTCGGTACTCTATGCTTGAGAAGACGTGCTGTGCTTTAGCTTGGGCAGCTAAGCGTTTGCGCCAATACATGATAAATCATACAACTTGGTTGATATCCAGAATGGATCCAATTAAGTATATCTTCGAGAAGCCTGCTTTAACTGGGAGGATTGCCCGTTGGCAGATGCTGTTGTCTGAGTATGATATTGAGTATCGAGCTCAGAAAGCTATCAAAGGTAGTATCTTGGCTGACCACTTAGCGCACCAGCCGATTGAAGATCATCAGTCTGTTCAGTATGACTTCCCGGACGAGGAAATTCTGTATTTGAAGATGAAAGATTGCGATGAGCCTACACTTGATGAAGGTCCAGAACCTGGTTCCAGATGGACGATGGTGTTTGATGGCGCTGTTAATCAATATGGAAATGGAATTGGGGCAGTAATTGTTAATCCCCAGGGTTCGCACATTCCATTTACAGCAAGGCTGACCTTCAAATGCACGAATAACATGGCGGAGTATGAAGCCTGTATTATGGGACTTGAAGAATGCATTGACTTGAGAATCAAGTATCTTGATGTCTATGGTGATTCAGCTTTGGTTGTCAATCAGATCAAAGGTGAATGGGAGACAAATCAACCAGGTCTCATCCCATACAGAGATTATGCAAGGAGAATTTCAACGTTCTTCACAGAAGTTGAATTTTATCATATTCCTCGAGAGGATAATCGGATGGCAGATGCCCTTGCAACGCTTGCTTCCATGATTGTTGTCAGATGGTGGAATGATGTTCCCAACATTACTGTGATGCGCTTGGACAGACCCGCTCACATATTTGCAATTGAAGACGTGAAAGATGACAAGCCTTGGTATTTTGATATCAAGAATTTCCTCCAGAACCAGGTCTACCCGCCTGGGGCATCTGTGAAAGATAGGAAAACTTTGAGAAGGTTGTCAGGCAGTTTCTACCTCAGTGGAGAAGTGCTGTACAAGAGAAATTTTGATATGGTTTTGCTCAGATGCGTGGATAGACACGAAGCGAACCTATTGATGACTGAGGTCCATGAGGGTTCATTTGGTACTCATTCCAATGGACATGCCATGGCTAAGAAGATGTTGAGAGCAGGCTACTATTGGCTGACAATGGAGTCTGACTGTTGCAAGTATGTGAAGAAATGTCACAAGTGTCAAATTTATGCGGATAAGATTCATATTCCTCCGACACTCCTGAATGTGATTTCATCACCATGGCCTTTCTCTATGTGGGGAATCGACATGATCGGCATGATTGAGCCGAAAGCGTCCAATGGACATCGGTTTATTCTCGTAGCAATTGATTACTTCACCAAATGGGTTGAAGCCGCTTCGTACGCGAATGTAACCAGGCAGGTGGTTGTGAAGTTTATCAAGAACCAGTTGATTTGCCGTTATGGTGTGCCAGAGAGGATCATTACTGATAATGGATCCAATCTGAACAACAAGATGATGGATGAGTTGTGCGCTGAATTCAAGATCGCACACCATAATTCCTCTCCTTACAGACCTAAGATGAATGGGGCTGTTGAAGCTGCTAACAAGAATATCAAGAGAATTATCCAGAAGATGACTGTCACGTACAAAGATTGGCATGAGATGCTGCCATTTGCTTTGCATGGATATCGTACGTCTGTACGCACTTCAACAGGGGCAACCCCTTTCTCTCTTGTTTATGGCATGGAAGCCGTTCTCCCAGTAGAGGTGGAGATCCCATCAATGCGAGTCTTGATGGAAGCCAAGTTGACTGATGCTGAATGGATTCAGAGTCGTTATGACCAACTGAATTTGATTGAAGAGAAGAGATTAACTGCCATGTGCCATGGTCAGTTGTATCAGCAGAGAATGAAGAAAGCATTCGACAAGAAGGTCAAGCCTCGTGTGTTCCGAGAAGGTGACCTTGTGCTCAAGAAAGTTTTGTCTTTCACGCCCGATTCCAGGGGCAAGTGGACTCCAAACTACGAGGGTCCATATGTTGTTAAGAGAGCCTTTTCAGGCGGTGCTTTGATGCTTACAACAATGGATGGGGAGGATTTCACTCGTCCTGTGAATTCAGATGCAGTTAAGAGATACTTTGCCTAAAAAAAAGTATATGCAAATAAAAAATAAAAAAAAAAAAAAAAAAAAAAGAATGAAAAAAACAGAATAGCTCGCTAAGTTGAAAACCCGAAAGGGCGGCTTAGGCAAAAATGAGCGTCTCGGTGGAGAACCCGTAAGGGTAATCCAGGCAAAAATTAGAGACTTAAAAAAGATATATATTTGCATCCCGCTAGATTGAGTACCTCACTCTGGGGCAATCTAGGCAAAAATTAGGGATTTTGGCAAATAACTGCATCCTGACAAGACTTTCTGGTTCATCAGTCGTCATTTCGTCAGAAGATTCTCGATTCGTCATCAACTGAAGCTTCGGATACATCGAGATTCAAATTGGTAGAGAAAGGATCATTATGTTCAATGTAGCCCTCTTCCAATGTATATCACTGATTTCAAATTTGTACAGATCTATGGAGTCTTGCCATTCGCGGACTACCATTCCATCAAATTATTTTGAGCTTTTTATCCAATTATTTGCACTCTTATTTGTTTCAATTCAACAAATGTTTTGCATGTTTTAAATTGATAAAATGTCATTGTTTTAAACAAATCAAATTTTTTCAAAATCTTTGTTTTAAACAAAGTGAACATTCACAAGATTGAAAGGATACTCAAGAATATCTCAGTGCTCTCCCGAGGGTGGCATGATTCCCAACAGGTAAGACATTTGTTCATATTCCTGGTTTGGTGGTATCTTCTTTTTTCAGATCTTTGTTGGGGTTGTTCCTCAAACAGAGTTGTTGTTGGGGCTGTTCCCTAGTACAGTCGCAAGTGATTTGTTGTTGAAGGCTTCGTACTCTCCAGCAGCAGTTTTTCCCTAGCATGGGTGTTTTCTTGTGGAGTTTCGGCGGTCGATGGTTTGTCATCTTGATGCCCCGTCACTTTCTCTAGTGGGTCGTATGCCCCAGACTTTATTTGTCTCCTCAGCGCAGTCATGAGTATAGCCATTGATTGATACTCCCCTCGGAGTCGCGAGTAGAGCTGTTATTGATATCCCCACCAGGGTTGCAAGTGGAGTTGTTACCGCTTTTCCCCCCATGCAGTGTGCCAGCAGGATTTGTCTGTTTCCTCAGCACGTTTGTTTTCTTTTGAAGACTTGGTAAGTCAGTGGGTTGATACCCGGTACTTTACCTTTTCCCCGGCGAAGTCGTCTGTGGAATTGTTGTTATCTCTCCGTCAGAGTTATTCTCTCCAGCAGAGCAGGATGTATTTTCCTACTCCGTGGTTGATTGGGTTGACATCCCAGTATTTACAATCATCTTTTCCTCAGCTTAGTCTGCAGATTGTTTGTTGTGGCAGTTTTGCCTGTTGAATACTCCTTCAATCCCAGTATGGTCGGATGATGGCTTTTGCTTCCAGTGAGCGGATTTGATTTCCTGACTGTTTGTGATCCCCAGTAGAGTGGCTTATATTGCAGAATCTACTTGTTGTGATCGATTTGCTGTGTATTCTCCCCAAGTGGAGTGGTTCATTGCAGAATCTGCTTATTTGATCTGTTCTCCCTCAGTGGTTTGTTCCCAAGAGAGTAGCCGACAGTTTTCCCCAATAGAGTTGCTTATGCAGTTAGATTCTATTTGGATGATATCATTCTCCCTCAGTGGGTTGTTCCCCAGTGGAGTTGTGTGAATTTGCTTCCACAGCAGTTCGTGCTTATGCATTTGTTGTTTCTCAGTTCGACACTGGGATCCCCTGCAGATATACTTTGGGACTTCTCTTGTTCCCTTACAGATTCGTCTTGGTGGCTGCTTTGCCCGTTGTGACTTTCTGTACCCTGATTGGTTTGTTTCCTGATATCTTTGATTCTCTGCTTCTTCAGCAGTACCTGCAGATCTTTGCTCTTCAGCATGTAGATCTCCGCAGATTGGCTCTCCAGTTGGTTTTTCCCCTGGAAGTATAATACCGGACGTTTGGTTCCTGAACCTGTTTGTGTTAGAACTGTCTGTTTTGTCAGCATTCATCAAACATAAATCACGCATATTCATGCATATTCATAAACATTCAGATATTCATGTTGCATTTCTTGCCATATATCTTTTGTTTGTCGTGTCTCCTGCTATGGTGATATAGATCTCTTTACAGATCTCCCCAAGCAGATGTCGGGTGTTTATAAATCTCTCCATATAGAGTCAACCCCGTAAGCAGAAAATGAGTCTGTCTTTCCTTCTGCAGTTCCCCACTGAGATATATCCTCGTGGATGACGGTTTCTTCCGTTTCCTCCCAACACATATATTGGGATGGATTTTCCTATTTGAGTTACATCCTCATTAGGACTTGTCTTGATTCAGTCTGTCTTTTCGGATCGTTCCCGAATTGGCTATTTGTCAAATGTTTTGTGTTTCCCAGTGGGTTGTTCCCCAGCGGAATATTTTTGGGCCTCTACCCAGTAACCGGTAGTTGTAAGTCCTATCTTTTCCTGGCTTTCTTGATAGAATTTGTGGTTATACACCTTATATTCTCCAGCCAGAGTTTTTGGTTTTCTACCCGTATACTCGGTAGTTGTAAATCCTATTTTCCTGCTCTTCAGCAGTTTGTGGTTTGTTATAAACCCTATTTTGGTTTCCCGTGCGGATTTGTGATTTGTTCTATCCCCACACGGAGTTTTTGGTCTTCTACCCCGTATTCGGTAGATGTAAACCCTAATTTTGTGGTTATCTTCATTCAATATTTGATGATGATTTTCCTTTTGCTTGTATAAGTTGCTCAGATTAGCACTTATATCCTCAGCAAGTCTTTTGTGGATAATTGCCGTATGCTAGCAATTTTATCCCCAGTGGGTCTTTTCACCGTATGCTCGTGATTTGTTCCCCGGACCATTGGTTGTTTACCAATGCATCCCCAGCTAGTCTTCTTTGGATAATTGCCGGATGCTTGCAATTTATCCTCAGCAGTTCGCCTTTCATTTACCCTTTTGTTGGTAATGTCTGTTGCCCTTTTGATTGGTCATCATTATATACCTAATTTGGTATCTCGATGCCTTTCTGTTCGGTTGATTTATCCTTTGTTAACCCAGTAACCGGTTGTGGATAATCTTCCATGCGAGTATATTATTCACGGTCTGCCGGTAATGAATAATATGTCTCATGCGCTCTTCAGTCGAAGCCTTTTGTGTTTCCCCAGTCGAGTAAGATTCGTTATGTCCCTTCGCGGAGTCGAATATTCTTGTTGTTGGATAATTGCCGGATGCTTGCAATTTATCCCTTTGAGTTGTCTTTCGTTTACCCGTATGCTTGGTATCGATTGTCTCTCTTTTTGGTTAGTCACCTATTATATACCCAGTAACCGGTATCTCTGGTGTCTTTTCCTTTCGAGTGTATTATTCACGGTCTGCCGGTAATGAATAATATATCTCATGCGCTCTTTAGTTGGAATCCTTTGTTGATTTTCCCCAACTGAGCAAGATTCGTATTCTCTGTAGAATCGAATGGCCATCCTTTAACCAGTTTGTGTTTTGGATGATGAGTGTTTTGGAAGTGAAAACCAATTCACGTTTTCGGTAGATCACCTATTATATGCCCAGTAACCGGTATCTCTGGTGTTTCTTACCATGCGAGTGTATTATCTACGTTCTGACGGTAATAGATAATATATCTCATGCGAGTATCTTATCCACGGTCTGCCGGTAATGGATATTATATCTCATGCACTCTTCGGGTTTGTGTCCCCAGTTGAGTAAGATTCGTTGTCCCGTTGTGGATTCGAATATCCATCCTGTAAGTCGATTTGCTTTTTCAAGCCCTCCTTTCGGATGATGAGTGTTTTGGAAGTGAAAACCAATTCACGTCTTCGGATTTTATCCTATAAACAACCCAGTAACCGGTTCAGGATAATTTTCCTTTCGAGTATATTATTCACGGTCTGCCGGTAATGAATAATATGTCTCATCTGAGTATTCTATCCACGTTCTGACGGTAATGGATATTATATCTCGTTCGCTCTTGAGTCGATCTTTTGATTGTTTTCCCCTCAGAGTAAGATTCATTTTCCTTGTGGAATTGAATGTCCATCCTATAAACAAGTTTGCTTTCGCTCTCTTCAGGGTGATGAGCGTTTTGGAAGTGAAATCCAATTCACGCTTTGGTCGGTCACCTATTATATACCCAGTAACCGGTATCCTTGGTGTTCCCTCCTTTCTGCTCCCTATTATGACCTCGGTCCCCCTGTGGAGTCAGATTTTCCTGAGTTTGTTATCCGTATGCCTGGTAACATCTCATTTTTCTTTGTTACTTCCCCAGTGGAGTTTTCTGTTGCTTCTCCTCCAGGAGTCAGCTTGTGTCTTTCCAATGGATTTATTTTCCTTTGGAATCTTTTTTCCCAGTGTGAGTCCTTCACTCCCCAGTGAGTTCTCCAGTCTGTTTTCTGTTTTCTAATCAGAGTCGTGTTTTAATCACGTTGTGTCAGTTTTGTTTTTTCCCCAGTTTAGAGTCGTGTATTGTTCACACATTTCTTTTTCTTTTATTATCCCCATAGAGTCTTGTTAGAGTCTCTGTTCCTGGTGAGTGTACTACTCCGATGGATCGTCTTTTCTTCTGTGTGAATCGTATTCCCCACAGAATTTGTGTCTTTTGCATACATACATTCGCATCATGAGGTCTCTTAGGGACCAAAATTTGTCTCATTACTGTTATTTAAGCCCATTCTACCGCGTCGAGATGAAGATTTCTAAACTTCACTTCTCCGGCTAGAATGACCTTAAATAGGGGCATCTGTAAGACCCCAATTTTGGGCCCTAAGATCCCTCATGGCCCATATCATTCATATCATAACCTCAAGGATCATTGCATGCCTTTGTTTCCTTCTAGTGGGTAGATTGCCTTGTAGGTTTGTTTCTTGATCACCAAGCATACTTTGCATCTGTATATCTTTGCATTTCATATGTTTATTAACCAGAAAGTACAAAAATATTGTCAGTCTAACCTTTTTGCTTGCAGTGGAAGCAATCATCAGCAATTAGGTCAAAATCAGTCAGTGGTCAGTCAAAGCAATGAATGATGGCCATTCTTGTGGAATTTGGGCACCATGATCAATAATCAAAGGTTCATACATCTTGAGACATCATTTGAAGTCAAGGTCTCAAGGATTTAGGGTTTGGGAATCATCAGAAGAAGTTCAATCAGTCCAAAACCCTAGAAAAGTCAACAGAAAGTCAAACTTGGTCAACAGTCGATTTAATCAGAGATTTGATGGATAGAATTGATTTGAAGGAGTTCATTCATGCTTGTACAAGCCTCATCTATCATGTTCAACCTCATCATGGAAGAAAATCAAGCCAATCAGAAAATTTCCAGAAATAGAAAGTGGACTTGTAATTTCAACTGCCAAAAATGGAAACTTCTTGATCTTAAACTTACATTATGATACAAGCTTCAAATGAATTTTTGCCCAACATGAAAGTTGAAGATCTTGTCTTCCCATTTTCAAAAAGTCCAAGAACACCCAAATCCCATGTGTGGTTGTCAAGATATGATCAAATCATTTTCACCAAATTTTGAACTTCAACAAGCCATATCTCTCAAACCATAAGGCCAAATTTGGTGGGGTTTTTTCCTACACACCACATTTTTCATCCTCTTTCCAAAAATATAAATTTCATGACCTAAAACCTCACCATTCAAAATGGCATTTTTGGACCTTTTGCATTTGAACTCAAAGTTTGACCAAACTTTGACTTTTTGAGTTTTTGACTTTTTCTTGATTTGGTCAATTGGGAAATGTTCCATATCACATTTGTGATTTGTTCCAAGCCATAAACCATCATCATACCACCTTCACATCATCATTTTGAATAAAAAGGCAAATTTGGCAAAATGTGCAAAAGGTGTGAAAAGAGAAAAAACAGTACAGCAGCTCTGCAGCATACATAAGACAGCAATTAGCAAGGTCCTTGGCAGCTGTAGCAGGCCCAATTTGAGTAGCCTACACACCTCCATTTCCATTTGCTCCACTTAGCAATTTTTGCAAATAGGTTCATTAAGTCAAAACCAGATTACCATTTGATTAACTAACTCTAAACAGTCACATAAAAGCATTTGCTCAGCTCATTCCACAACCCTAGACTGCAGCCATACTACAGAAAATACACATTCTCTCATCTCTTGCAAATTGGCATTGTTGGATCGAATTGGAAGAACCATCACAAACCACAAGAAACTCTTGCTCCCTTCACTACCTGAACAACATATTGAGCACATTTTCACCACCAAATCATAGATGGAACCCCATCCTCGAGTTCTGTTTTCTCTAAACCCTTCCAATGGCAGAAGTTGATTGGTTCATTTCCAAGTATTCTTAAGCTAAGAAAGCTTCATCATCCATCATTATAGAGCATAGAGAGGAACTGTTTCAGCTTCACACCTTCGAATAAGCACTGTTCCATTGATTTTCTCCAAACAAGTGAGTTTTTCGATTACCTTGTTTTGACAAATAATGATATGCTTTAAGTAGGCCTTGCTTCACTGATTCTAAAGAGCCATAGTTTGCTTGAATTGATGAAGTATTGCATGAGATATTTGAAATTGAAGTTTTGTGTACAAGTGAAGTTTTGCTCGATTTGCCATGTTTGATTTGATTCTGGGAAGTTTGATGTTGTATTCTTGTTATTTGATGCTTATTGATGCTGTGACCATGCTTATTTTGAACTTCTGGTTGATTTGATTTTAAGCGTATGATGATGTTGAAGTTGATATGCTATTCATGATTAACCAAACTCTGCCCAGATTTTCGCTTGACATGCTGTGTTTTGTTGCTGTTTACACCTTGCATGAACTTGTTATATCATTGTTTGGGTGATTGCCATGCCATTCGAATTTTAATTAAAACATGATGAGCATGGATGATGAATATGAAGATGCTTATAAACCTTGCTGCTGTTATGCTTGAACCCAAAAACCATATGTTTTGTGCTATATCTTGTTGGTTGCTTGCTGTTGTGCATGATGAAGCATGATGATGAATACCATTGCTGCCAAACCCTAGCTATAAGGACTTTGCCCAGAACTTTGAAATGCCATTGCCTTTGTGTGCTGTTGGTTATTTTTGTTTGGATATTGATGAACACCTTATGCCATGCCAGAAGATCCATGTGAAACATAATGAATGCTGTTATTTTTTTGATGATGCTGATAAATATATGCTGCCATGCCTCTTGAATTTTGGTTGAGAATGCATGTTGATGATGAGCTTGTTTTGATTATATGATGAACATGAATGTATGGACCTACTGCAATGCCAATGTTGCTGTTATGATGAGCTGTCCAGAAGATCCATTTGGTTTGTTGGATTTCTGCTGTATGGTATTTGTATGATATCTACATGCCATGATTATTTGCTGTATGTTTGATGTTGTTGTTCATGATTCGATTGCTTACCATGCTGGAACCATTTTGCTGCTGTTTAAACCTTGGCTCTATCCAGAAATTCATGTGATGTGTGTTTGGTTTATCGTGTTTTGGTGTTGTATAATTGCTATTTGCCATGCTGTATGTGGAATACTGTCAGATTTTATTTTGATGATTTCATGAAGATGCATGTTGGTTGCTGTTTGCTTGATGATGATGATGAATACCACTGCTGTCAATGCCCTGCTATTTGAAAAAACAGAACTTGCAATTTTGTTGTGTGTTGCCATGTGGTTTCCATGTGGTTGTTTAATTTCGACATGATGATGAACTTGGATGATGAATGTGTACATGTGCTGTTAAAATACTTGCCCTGTCCAGACTTTGCCTACATGATGATTGCATGATGCTGCTTGGTCGAATTTTGTGTGATGTTGATTGCTTGAATGTTGCAAATGCTGTGCTGCTTAAACATTATTCTGTCCAGGTTTTCTCCCTCGATTAGGTGTGATGGTTGATGATTAATATTGCATGATGATTGGTTGATTACTGTGTTCATATGCTGTTGATTTTAATGATGAACTATGAATGTTTAGTGCTGAATGTTGCTGTAAGTGTCAAAACCCTAAGTTCCTTGTTAAACCCAGAAAAGATGGACGATGATTGGCTGTTGTTGGTTGTTACACTGTTTCATTAAGAACTGACCAATAAGATCATTTCAATTGCCTTGCCTTATGCTGTGCGTTTTGGTTAAGTGAGTTGAATTTTACAATTGCCATTTTGTTGACCTTGTTTGACCATGCTCTTGTTCATACTTGTTCCAATTATTCACTCAACTTAAACAATTCATTTCTCATTCAATTTTCACTCAAAAATTATGAAATTTTTTGCATGATGATCACAAAGATGTCTACTATTTTATGGTGAATTTTAATTAATTTTCCATTGGCTGGTTTTTAATTGATAATTATTTTCTTGACATGTATGCCAAAATGATACCTTGTGCCATTCTCTTTGTGAAATTGTCATATTGCATCCATTGCCTTTGAAATTTTTTGTGGTAAAACTAGACACATTGACCTTCATTTCCATATAAAGTTTGTGGATTTCTCATTTGTGGTTTGATAGATATGAATTTTTGAATTAGGGTGTGACAATTTGTGTCACACCAATGATATGCAAATGTATGATTTTTGTTCACATGCTTCCTCTTATCCAATTGACCCCAAATTTTGCATGAATGATCCTTGGTATGTCTAGTTTGTGTATGAATTTTCTTGGAATTAATCATGCTGTTTTCCATTTGATTGAGAATTTTCTTCCATATGTGGTCATTTGTTGACTTTTTGTGCTATGCCTTGCCAAATCCCTTATGAAATTCTCAAATCTTTTTGTATGATCATGAAATTTCATATGTAATAACTAGACATCTCAAGCTTTGCATTGGTGTTAATCTCATTCATTTCTCTTCTGTTTTCAATTTGATATGATTTTTTGAAGTTGACCCATGCTTGTTGACTTTCACCATGCTTATTTGAATTTGATTTGACTTCATGATTTTATTTGACTGCCTTCCTCTCATCCAAATGCTATGAAATTTTGCATGTATACCATGTTAGATGTTAGGATTGAGTGTGATTTATTTCATGATTTTTGAAAATGCTTGAGTTGACTTTTGAATGAAGTCTTTGCTGTTGACTTTTGTATGCTTCTCTTGCCATGCTTTGCATTCATTTGTGTATGAAATGACCATGATGCATGATTTGGTTATGAATCCAATTGAGAATGCTTCTTGAATGTTTAAACTTGGTTTGGTTTGACTTTGTCTTGCTGCCTTGACTTTTTCTTTCATCTTTGACCCTAGGCTAGCCCTAGTGGTCTTCTAAGCTTATGTTGAGTTCATCTGTTTCAGGTTGAGCACCAATGCCCCAAAGACCTTTCAATTTTGATTGAGTTGTTTTGTTTATCATGTGCTAACATTTTGTTTTGTAGGTGACTCATATGCTTGAGTCTTTGTGCCTTGCACAATTGGTCCCTCTGTGGTTGACTTTTGGTTCATTTCTCTTTGTTTTAATTGTTGAACTGTTTACTAATTGGTTTGACTTTTGCAGGTGCTTTAGTTGCTTAAGTTCTTTGAACTTGCTTGCTTGCTTTGCTTTTTAGCATTTGCTTTGAGGTATAAATATTTCTTCTTCATGTAGTCTGGAGACCCGGTCTGTTATTTGACCGGGCAAACTGTCTGAAGTCCTCCTTAAGAGGCAATGCCTGTGTTTGTTTATATTTGTCCTAAGCAGGAAAAGTCCTTCAAGTAAGGCAATTGGTGGAAGGTAGGGATAAGCAATCTATCCCCCACTATTCAGTGTGTCCTCTCTTTGCTCCCATTACATGGTTGAAGCAATGAGATAAATACCCAAGATCTAATCGAGTCAATAATGTGGAGAGAGTTCCTACTTTCTGAACTCCCACACTTTCTTTGATGCTCTCTCTGATATGAGATTGAAGCAATGAGGCACACCCCTCATTTCCTATTCATCTGCTTCACCTGAGCCCCTCAATGGCCAGGTTAAGAGCAACCTTCACCCATTACAGTGGACTTTTAAAGTCAAACCCTCTTGTGTGAGCCCCCATTGTTTGGCTATAGAGTGTGCTGTTTGATATTCATTGCTTGATTGATTGCTCCATATGCACTTGCTTGCTTGTATGTTGTGCATTTATCATCATCATCAATTGCCATTAATGCATGATCATCTCATTTGTTTTGTGATGCTATCATTGTTGTTTGCCCATTGAGGACAATTGTAAGTCCATTGCTTTGGCATTTGCTCCTGTGATATGGAAGGATAGAGTGTAAGACCTCATTGGTCACTCATATCTTCTGTTTATCTGTTTGTATGTGAGGATACAGTTATAAGTCCCTGTAAGTTGGCATCTGTTATCCTGTGATCATAATTTGATCTGTTTGATTTTGTATGTGAGGTTGCAGTTATAAGTCCCTGTAAGTTGGCATCTGTTATCCTGTGATCATAATTTGATCTGTTTGATGTTGTATGTGAGGTTGCAGTTGTAAGTCCCTGTAAGTTGGCATCTGCTTCCCTGTGATCATAAGTTTGTTTTCTCTGTTTGTATGAGAGGTTGCAATTATAAGTCCCTGTAAGTTGGCATTTGCATTCCTGTGATCATATTGTTGCTTTTGTTCTTGTATGTGAGGATCCATTGTAAGTCCCTGTGATGTGGCATTGGATTTCCTGTGAGCATACTGTGGAGTTAACCTAAGTCCAGATAAATTGGCAGTTGACTTCCATATTTCATCTTTGTTCTTTTCTTTTGAGGAGCTCGGTGTAAGTCCATTGAGTGGCATCTGATATCCTGTTCTGTTTTAGGAGACTGGTGTAAATCCATCTATTGGTATCCGGTATCCGCTTTTATTTCTTTGCCTGTGGAGATCGGTGTAAGTCCATTGAGTGGCTTCTGATATCCCATTTTGTTTTAGGAGATTGGTACAAGACCATTGATTGGCATCCGATATCCGCTTTTCTTTTGCTTTGCTTGTTATTATTAATTGCTATTCCAGAGGACACACTTGAATCATCTGCTATATGATCTCAAGAAGTGAACCTTCTAAGAAGTTTTACTTTCCATCCTCATCCATTCATCATTCATTATGTCCTAGACTTTTTCACACTTCATCTTTTAAAACTTGACATAAGTGTTGTGCAAACATCTTCATGTTTTCTAACTAAAAACCTGGACTCAAGTCCTTGACTTGTTTTCAAACTCCATTTCATAATACTTATTTGAATTGATCTTAATTATACTTTGACTCCATTTTCATAATCATAATCAGTAATTCCACTCATTCACTCGCTTTGGCTTTGTCCATTAATCTTTTCATACATGAGCTATAGGTTTGATTTATCTTAGTGGTTGATGTTAATCTCACCTTCTGTCTTTAGTGATTGAATTGTAAGCCTTCCTTGCCTATTATAGGGTTAACCCCTCCCTGACAAGTTGAAGCTTTTCTCACATGGTGGACGTTGTTGTTTATAAGGTTGAGTTTTCTCCCGTGGATAACGTAAGACCTAGGGTTTGTGTTTAAAATTGAACCTAACCCACTTTTGGAAATCTTTTAGCCGAACTACGGCGTTCTGATCCTTACCTTTGATGGAAGGTACGTAGGCAACGGGTTCATCCGTTCGAACCCAATAACCCAATAACCCAATAATAATAAAATTTGTATATTCTTTTCTCACCATCCCAATCATGTTTGCACAATCTTTATGTCATAACAAATAACAATTTTGCATAACAAGTGTGAAAAGGGCTCCCTAGGAGTACCTAGGACGTAGTGGGTGCCTAACACCTTCCCATTGCGTAATTTACCCCTTACCCAGAATCTCTGATCTTTTTATTAGTTTTCTACGTGTAAAACTTCTTAGGCTTTTGTTCGCTTTTTAGCCAATCCTTTGGATAAATAAAAGTGCGGTGGCGACTCGAAATTTTTCAATGTATCTCATAGCTTATGATTTAATCGATAGATCATATAGCGACGAATACACCGCTACACATAGGTATGAATATTAGGAGTAATATTTATACCGGATTGACCCGCTATGAGAATACTATATAGAAAGTTATGCAAGGTGTCATAAGTTATTCTCATGGTGATAATAGTGTATTCCACTCTTCGACCTGAAACCACTATGGATCCTAGATGTAGAGTCGAGTGCTTTATTGCTGATCCAACGTTATCCGTAACTGGATAACCATAAAGGCAGTTGATGGGTACTCCACAAAGCATGCTGAGGGACATGAGTGACCTAGATGGAATTTGCCCATCCTGCATAACAGGATAAGTGTCTATGGGCCCAATATTGAACTGGACAAGGATGACACGGTCTATGCCTTGTGTTCAATATAGACATAAGGGCAAGAGGGTAATTATACACATAATTATTATCATAGAAGGAATTGTCAGATCACTTGACATTTTCGTGTCTTGGGTAGCAGTGATGTGTTGCTAGATACCGCTCACTGTTTATTATGTTAAATACATGATTTAATATAATTGCCAACGCCGCGAAAACCTACAGGGTCACACACAAAGGACGGATTGATGAGAGATAGAGTAACTAAGGAATATCGTAAGGTACGGTACCCTTAAGTGAATTATAGAACATCGTAAGGTACGATGTACTTGAATAGAATACGAAATATGGTAAGGTACCATGTGCTTAAGTGATTTTGGGCATATTATAAGATATGGGCCAAAATACACTTAAGTGGGCTTTTAGCTTGAAGCCCACACAAGTGGTTCTATAAATAGAACCCTTGTGCAGAAGCAAAAATTTTGCGGTTGCATTATTTTCGTTTTCTCTCTCACTCTCTCTCTCTCACTCAAAGCCTTCATTCGTACCAGCTAGCACTGAGATTGAAGGAACCCGTTCGTGTGGACTGAGTAGAGACGTTGTCATCGTTCAACGTTCGTGATCGCTTCGTGGATTTGCATCAAAGGTTTTGATTGTCACAAGAGATCTGCACCAAAGGTTTCAACCGTCACAAGAGGTAAATATTCTATCACTGATCATGACCATTCGTAAGGATCTCTAAAGGAGAAATTTTAATTTCCGCTGCGCTTTGGGTCGCAATTCTCCTTCAACCAGCACATCTTCAGCTATACCATATGCATCTTTTCTTGAGTGATCCGCAAACTTCAGATTGGTCTTTATATCACTGATATTTTTAATACCCAGCCTGTGATAGATCGATAATGGCATCAGATTCACACTAGCTCCAGAATCTATTAGTACCTTTTTGAAGGTTCTTTCTTTGATTGTGCATGGTACTGTGATGGTTCCTGGATCCTTTTGTTTGTTAGGAATGTTCTGCTCCAGGGAGGTTGCATTATATTGTTCCTTACCGGATACCTGTTCTTCAGTGGTTGGTTTCTTTTCAGCCATTACCTCTTCCGCGAATTTCTTGTACATGGGCATCCTTTCAAGCGCTTCAAACAAGGCCATATGACCCTCAATCCTTTTAAACATTGTCATGAATTTCTCCAAATCTGACTCACTAGGTTCCTTCTTTGTCATTCTCTGAGGGTAGGGCAACTTAATCACCGGTTTTGTTCCTTTTGTAGTTTCTTCTTTAGTCGGCTCGCTCGGTGATATAATTTTTTTCTTTTTAGCAGCCTTTTTCTCTGTCGTCGTGACAGTATTAACATTCTCCTGACTGTAGCGGTGTATTCATCACTTTATGATTTATTGATTAAATCAAAAGCAAAGCATACAAAGAATCGAGTCGCCACCGCACTTTTATTTATCCTAAGGAATGGCTAAAAAGCGAACAAAAGCCTAAGAAGTTTTACACGTAGAAAACTAATGAAAAGATCAGAGAATCTGGGTAAGGGGTTAATTACGCAATGGGAAGGTGTTAGGCACCCAAAACGTCCTAGGTACTCCTAGGGAGCCCTTTTCACACTTGTTGTATAAAAAAGTTTATTTGTTTATGACATATTGTGCAAACATGATTGGGAAGATGAGAAAAGAATATACAATTTTTATTGTTTTTGTGTTTGAACGGATGAACCCGTTGCCTACGTACCTTCCATGAAAGGTAAGGATCAAAACGCCATAGTTCGGCTAAAAGATTTCCAAAAATTAATGAATTCATTTTAAAACACAAACCCTAAGGTTTTTCATTACCAATGCGAGAAAACTCAACCTGAATCAACAATCCACCATGCGAGGACGGCTTCAACATACTAGTGAGGGGTTAACCCTATAATAAGTATGGAAGACTTACAATCAACTCACTAAGGATAAGGTAAGATTTATATCAACCACTAGGGTAATTGAAACCTATGGCTAATGTGTGAAAAAACTTAACAAGAATGGACAAAGCCATCAAAACAATTGAATGGGTGAAGTTAATTGATTATGAGTATTCACAAAATATGGTCAAGGTATGATTAAGATTCAATTCAGAAAGAAGTGTTATCAAAAATGGAGTTTGAAAGTCAAGGACTTAAGGTCCAAGTTTCTAATTTGAAAAGACATGAAGATGTTTGCACAATATTTATTTCAAGTTTTGAAAGCAACATGTGAAAAGGGAGTTTTGGAAACAAAAGGATGTGGATGAGGGAGTGTAAAACTTCTCAGAAAGTTCACCTCTTGAGATCATATAGAAGATGATTCAAGTGTGTCCTTAGGAATAGGCAAATGAGCAATAACAAATAAGCAAAACAAATGATACCAGATGCCAATTGCTGGACTTACACCAATCTCACAAACAAAGGTGGATACCGGATACCAATAAATGGATTTACACCAATCTCCTAAAACAAACAGGGATATCAGATGCCAATAAATGGACTTATTCCAACCTCCTAAAGCAAAACAAAACAAAAGGGTGGATATCGGATGCCAATAAATGGACTTATTCCAACCTCCTAAAACAAAACAAAACATGGATGTCAGATGCCAATCTATCTGGACTTACTCTAATCTCCAAAGGATCAAACAGACAAAGATACCAGATGCCAATATATGGGCTTACTCCAATCTCCCAAACAAAACAACACATGGATGTCAGATGCCAATTTATCTGGACTTACTCTAATCTCCAAAGGATGATCATAGGAGTACAAATGCCAACAACATGGACTTACAATTGCATCCTCACATACAACAAACAAACAAAAGCACTAAGCAAAGAGGACATAAGTGGCCAATGAAATGGTCTTACACTCAATCCCTTCCAAATCATAGGAACAAAGGCCAATGAATGGACTTACAGTTGATTCCTCAATGGACAAACACAGATGTATCACAAAGATATGAAATGATGATCATGCAATAATGAACAATTAATGATGATAAATGCACAAAGGCACACAAGCAAACATGTACAGATGAACCAATAAGCAATCAATGATTCAGTTAGCACACACTATATACAAGCAATTTGGCTCAAGCAAGGGTTAGACTTTAAAGTCAACTGGAATGGGGTAAGTGGTGCTCTTAACCTTAACATTGAGAGTTAAGGTGAAGCAGATGAAAAGGATATGAGGGGTGTGCCTCATAGCTCTTATCCCTGGTCAGGGAGAGCTTCAAATGATAGAAGGTGTGGGAGTTCAGAAAGTTGGAACTCTCTCCACAAGAGAATGACTCTATAGATCTTGGGTTAAGATCCACAATGCATCAACATGTAATGTGAGCAAAGGGATGACGCACAGAATAGTAGGAGATGGACTACACATCTCTTCTATCTACCAATTGCCTTATCAAAGGACTTTTCCTGCTTGGGGACAAAGATAAACAATCACAAACATTGCCTCTTAAGGAGGACTTCAGACAGGTGTCTGGCCACATAACAAGCCAGGTCTTCCAGACTACATGAAGAAGAGAAGTTATACCTAATTGGTTAAGCAACCAAGCAAAAGCGAGTTCAAAATGAACTTAAGCAACTAATGTACCTGTTGAAACATCAAACAAATCAGTATGCGATACAGACAAACAACCAACAGTTAATATCAACAGTCAACCAATAAGCAAAGGCATAAGCCACAAGTCAATCTCAAATGAGTCAACTTCAACCTACAATACACACATTAGTAATCAAATATCAAATGCTCTCAAGATAAGGCATCATCAATTGTGTAACTTGCATGTGTAACCTGAAACAAAGCTTCAAACATGAGCAACCAACCACTTGGTCAAAGCCTAGGGTCAAAGATGGGGAAAAAATTTAAAACAGAAGCTCAAATTTTACATGAATCAACCTCAAACACATCTTAATACAATCCAAAAGGTCTCATATCATTATCAATTACCAAAAGAATTTCATAATGAAAACATGTCAAGGCATGCAAGTTGGAATCACATTGAAGCAACAGAATGATCAATTCTACATCAATTCAAAAATGGCTCAATAAATTCCAAGAAAAATCAAGGCTAAACAGAACACATCAAATGATCAACACACCAAAAATCAAAGCATTTGGACAAGTATAATCATGTCAATCAAATTCACTAAGTCAAGGTAAGCATAAACAAGCTCAAAGGAAGCACAAATTGACACATCAACTTAAGGCAATCCTAAAACAGAGATGACAAGTGATAAATGACCCAAACCAAAGCCAAGACAAACTTCAATGTGTCTAGAAACCATGTGCAAAATTTCAAGTTCATATGATAAGGCATAAGCATTTCACAAATCATCTAAGTTCAACACTCATCAAAAGTCCAAACATGACAATCCAGAAAAGAAAAATCTTAAACAAATCAGAAATAGATCTAAAAATTCTACAAAACTTCATGACCAAACCTAACATGTATATCAAGTATCACACAAAAATTCAGATGATTTGGAATTTATTTGGCATGGAAAAGAAAATCAGCAAATCAAGCAAGCCAAGGTGTGACACACATTGTCACACCTTCATTAATCACATCATAACTCAACAACCAGAAATGAGAAAAATGCAAACTCTATACCAAAATGACCATTAGGATGTCCAGTTTATGCATGTCAATTTTCACATTCATTGGATCAACCATCATCATTTTACAAAGAAAATGGCAAAGGAGGTACAAGATAACACATGTATGAACATTCCCTAAGCAATTTAAAAATCCAACCAAGCACAAATTCTGGAAAAATAACCATAAAATAGAAGACATCATGAAGATCATTGTGCAAAAAACCTCATGTGATTTGGATGAGTATTCATGGAGATATGAATTTTTGAAGTGGAGAAAAAAATAAAAATCACATGGAATGGCATAGCATGAATGGCATGGGATAAGGAAATAAAATGCAAGGCCAATGTGGAAATGTGATCCAGGCCAGAATCGAACCGCATGGAAATTTGAAAGTGGCGCCAGGTTAAACGCCGCGTTTCATTTAATTGAAACGCTGGCCAATCAGAAGCCGACACCTGGACCAATACATGATGACTAACACAAAAACACATGCATACAGCGCCAGGCATGGATCAAACACGATCTGGAAAAGCAAAACCCTAAGTTCTTCATACATTCATCGTGTTCATCACCTCAAGAACAAATCATCACAGAAATTCACCAAACACATACCATTGGATTCGTCTTCTAACATACATCATCATGCCATAATTAATTTAACCTAATTCTAACTGTATCAAACAAATCGAGCAAGAAAAGTTCCACATGTCAAAATTAAAATCAGCATAACTACTTCATTACTGCATGAAATCAAGAGATCTAAAGCTCAGCATGATCAGCATTGGAAGATCTACAATAAGCATCCATCAATTTCATAAATCATGGAAGTCGAAATCTAACCTTGCTGGAGAAACAGAAGTGGAATCGTGCAGTTCAGGTCCTGGAAAGGTGCAACAGATCTTCCTCAACACTTGAATGAATGGATGGATGAAGAATTTCAGCTCAACAGTGCTTGATTTGTCCAGAAATCTCAGTTGCCATGGATGATGCAAGGTTCAACAGTCCACGATTTTGCTTGAATTCTTCAAGATCTTGCTTCAACAATCTTCAATTATGCTTGTAGATGATGAACAAACCAAGAAATAGGCAATGCTTATGAAGAAATTCGATGAAAAAGTTGAGAGAAAATTGAGAGAGATTTTTCCAGATCTGAAATTATGAAGTTGTTGTTATGATTTTCTGTTAGGATTAGCTTTATATATGATGCCTTAATCATGCTTGTTAATCACCATTAGCCAAATGCAAAGGATTAGTGAAATTGGAATGTTTATGCAAAATGGCAAATACACCCTCACATGTGCATGGCAATGCTACAGTGCACGATTTTTGTTTGGAACAAGTTTTAAAATCTTTTTGGAGGCAAATGAAATTGGTTGGAAGTGAATGCAATGCATAGTTTTCAAATTCCCACTTTCCCTCCAAAATTCAAATGAAATTCAAGTGAAAATGCCAATATTTTTGTGATGAGAATTGATGAAATGTGATGCACATATTGGATAGTAGAGATCAAGAGAGAAATGTTCCAAAAAGAACCACTCCATTTGGCCTTTTGGTTCAAAAGTTATGCCTTCTTGAAGTTCAAATTTGCTTGGCAATGATTGATCCATAATTTCTTAACCACTCATGAGAAATGGATGTTCTTGGACTTTTTGGAAAGGTGAGAGCAAGATCTTCAACTTTCATGTTGGACAAAATTTGATTTGAAGCTTGCTTGATGATGTAAACTTGAGGAGAAGACCTTTCCATTTTTGGCAATTTCAAATTATAGGTCACTTACTATTTTTGGAAACTTTTCATCTGACCTTAAATTCTTCATTGTTGATGTTTGACATGTCAAATGAGACTTGTATGGACATGAATGAGGCCTCTCTAACCATCTCCCACCTTCAAATCCATGATTGAATGCACAGTTGACTTGTGTTGACTTTTCTAGGGTTTCAGTTGACCTAGCTATGCTCTGATGAAGTTCAAGCCTCTACCACTTGTGATCTTGATTCAAAATGATGTCATGGTTCATTTGAACTCTTGTGAATGATTATAGTGCCCAAATTCTCAAGAATGGCCACCATCTATTGCTCATTGGAATGCATTGACTGTCTTGACCTAATGATTGCTTCATCTGCAAGTAACAAGGTTAGATGACATATTTTTGTACTTTTGGTTAGTGATAAAATGAAAAGCAATGATATACAAATGCAAAACATGCTTGGTGATCAAGAACCACTCTCAAAAGATGACCCACCCACAGGGAAGGAGGCAAGGTGCACAATGATCCTTGAGGCAATGATATGATATGATGCCATGAGGGATCTTAGGGCCAAAATTGGGGTCTTACAGATGCCCCTATTTAAGGTCATTCTAGCCGGAGAAATGAAGTTTAGAAATCTTCATCTCGACACGGTAGAATGGGCTTAAATAACAGTAATGAGACAAATTTTGGTCCCTAAGAGACCTCATGATGCAAATGTACGCATGTAAAAGACACAAACTCTGTGGAGATATGGTTCACACAGAAGAAAAGACGATCCACCGGCGTAATACACTCACTAGGAACAGAGACTTTAACAGGACTCTCACGGGGACTCTTATTAGGGGATAAAAAGAAAAAGAATGCGTGAGCAGGATACGACTCTGAATTAGGGGAACAAACTGACACTGCGTGAACGAGACACGACTGGACTAGAGACCTCACTGGGGAAAGACTCAAGCTGGGGAAAAGAAGAATTCCAAAGGACGGCACATCCGTTGGAAAGACACAAGCTGACTCAAACTATCCACAAAGGATACTTCGGGTAAAAATCCGGACTCGGACCAGGAAAAGATTCACAAAGTACCTCCCTGCCGGGAAAATTGCATATATTGGGGAACATGCCAATACAGCAAAGGGTAAAAACCACCATAAGAATTCCACTGGAGAAGTGTCTAACAAAGAGACTCTCCTGGGAAAAGCAACAAGATGAGGTGTTACCGGTATAAGGGTAACAAGCTCAGGAAGAATGAATATCTAAGACCGGTATAAGGGTGAGAGATATCAATCAACCAAACATCTGAGAAAGACCTGAAAAAGGTACAATCAACTCAGGAAAATCTGACTCCACAGGGGACCAAGGTCATAATAGGGAGCAGAAAGGAAGGAACACCAGGTATACCGGGGTATATAATAGGTGACCGACCGAAGCGTGAATTGGTATATATGCCAAGACACTCATCATCCTGAAGAAAGCTAGAAAAGCAGACTTGTTTATAGGATGGATATTCGATTCCTCAAGGAATACGAATCTTACTCTGCGGAGAAAACAATCAAAAGATTGACCCAAGAGTGCATGAGACATATTATTCATTACCGTCAGAACGTGAATAATATACTCGAAAAGGAAGAGACACTAGAGATACCGGAGTATATAATAGGTGACCTACCGAAAACGTGAATTGGTATATATGCCAAAACACTCATCATCCGAAAGGAGGGCTTGAAAAGAAAATCGACTTACAGGATGGATATTCGAATCCACAACGGGAAAACGAATCTTACACTGACCTCTTAGATTTTGAACTGTTTCACTTGGTAGGGAACCTGGTGTTCGAGAACTTGCCAGTTGCTGTGCTATCTGCCCCAGCTGAACTTCGAGATTCTTTAGGGAGGCGGTGGTGTTTTTCTGATTGTTTCTAGTCTCTTCTTCAAATTGCCTATTTTGAGCTTCCAGGTTTTCAATGGCAATCTCCCAATCTGCCTTTTTAGGTGTCTGTTGTTGTTGCTGTTACTGATACTGAGTCTGATATTGCCATGTACCCTGTTGCGAAACGTTCCCTCTCTGATCTTTCCAGGAGAAGTTTGGATGATTCTTCCAACCTGGGTTGTAAGTGTTAGAGTAGGGATTATTCTGCTTTAAAAACTTGATATCTTATATCTGTTGTGGTGTTGCAAAGTAATGAAGAGTATTGTGTGGTCCATGACAAATGTCACACACATCGTTTGGTGCCTGTTGCACTTGAGCCACTTTCTGAGCACCTATGTTTAGTACCTTCAACCTTTTCTCCACCTCTGTAGCAACTGCTTCTTCAATTTTTACCTGTTTGTTTGTTTCAAGCTTCAAATCAATTACTGCAGATTTTCTTGACACCCTATCATACAACTCCAGATGCTCATTTGAGGCAATTGCTTCAATTATCTTCTTCATACTGGTGGCTGTTGCAAAGTTAGTTGAGCCACCAGCTGCTGAGTCAAGGATTTGTCTCGTTTGAATTCGAAGACCATTAACAAACATTTGCATCTGCTCAGTTTCATCCATGTTGTGAGTAGGACAAGCCACCAGAATTCTCTTGAATCTTTTATAGGCATTTCCTAGTGACTCACCCTCCTTCTGCTTGAAATTTAGGATCTCGTATCTTTTTCTCAATGACACTGATGCAGGAAAATATTCGTGCAAGAATGTTGTTTCCATCTCCTCCCATGTAGTGATACTGCCAGCAGGTAAGGAATTGAATCACTCTTCGGCTTCATCTGCTAAAGTGAATGGGAACATACGAAGCCTTATTGCTTCTTCGTTATGTCCAGGCATTTTAAGCATTGTGCTCATAGTTAAAAACCTTTGGAGATGCTTGTTGGCATCTTCATTCACTCTTCCAGAAAAGGACCGCCTTTCGAGTTGATTAATTATGCTGGGATGCAACTGAAATTGTTCTACATTTACCGGTTGGTTTACAATTGTCATACGACCACCCAGAGTGTTGTTTCCACCATAGTCACCGAGAAGTCTCTCTGGTGGTGGTGGATATGCAGCCATGACCTCAGGAATTGTTTCTGCGTCTGAATCTGAATTCTCTGAGTGCACTGAAACAACTTCCTCCTTCGCTTTTTCTGCTATTTCCAGTTTTTCTTGCTTAGCTTGTCTCAGTCTAGCGTGAAGAGTTCTTTCTGGATCTGCGTCAAAAGAAAAATCCGCTGAGGCCTTACCTCGCATAAACAAGTTAGACAAATATTAGAATTGAATAATAAGATTGTCACAGATAAAAATTTTGTTGACGAGCAACAAAATTTCAATAGAATAAAAATTAAAGTAGGTATTTTGGCAATCCCCGGCAACAACGCCAAAAACTTGATCGGAAAAATAGCAAGTGTACTAATTTTTACCGATGTAGTAATAAGGAGTTTTATTCCCAAGTATCGATCTCAGGGATTGCGTAGGAAATACTTATTTTACTTCTGATTCTATTTGAACAAAAACACAATGGTTTGGTTGGTTTTGGGAATTTATAACAACAAACACAAAAAGATAGTAAAGAATAATTGATTAAGATGAAACATGCTAGGGTGAGTGGTTGATTTAACTAGTTATGAATTCAAGTCAAGATTTCCTCAATACACATGAAACATTCAATTACCTAACCTCAGAATGTTCTTCCTTAAGTCCTTAATGAAGAAACTGTTAAACTACCAATTCTTACTCAAATGTCCAGTCAACTAATCATTGGTTTTAATCATAAATAATATCAAGGTATATGGTGATTTACAAAAGTTCCTAGTCCTAGGTGATGCAATTATAAACTCAATTGTGTGAAAACCCTAACAATCACAATCCTGTTATTGATAGTCATAGATCTTATTGTATTTGTCTGATACAAAAACATAATAACATCACACAATTGAATTGAAATACGTAACATAGTAATAAGAAAATCCATGGTTAGAATTCATAACATCAGATCAAATCAGGACCACCCCCCTAGCATTGGGGGGTCCAGCCTCTCATAGTATTCAAATAAATCATAGTGTGGAAGTTAAACATTACAACGAATTAGGAGATTTTGATCTTTAATGGTTGATGCCCTTGAATCTCGCCGTCTCCAAATCCTCCATAGTAGCTATATTCTCCAGTGCAATTTTTTTCCCTCGTACGTCCAAAAGTCCCATTCTCTTTCTCTCCAAAGTCTTCTAATAGCCTCAGATGGTTTTTTCTCCCTGCAAGAAGTCCAAAATACCCTTAATGAACAGGGCAGATCCACACAACATAAAGTAAAATTTCTCAGCCACGCCCATCAACACGGGCCGTGTGGATTCACACGGGTGCCAGTGTTGTTTTTCAAAAGTTATGTTTTTTAAATCAAGCTACAGAGGCATCAACACGGGCCGTGTTAATTTACACGGGTGCCCGTGTTAACCCCCTGTTTTACCTCTTTGAGTGCTCCTTCCTGGCAAACAACACGGGTCGTGTTGATGTGCACGGGAGCCCGTGTTGACCTTCTACATCTTCATATTTTAGCCTTCCGGAGCATCCAACACTTAGTTATTAGTCCTTTTGAACCTATGCAACAACCTGCAACACTAACACTACCAAATCGAAGCATAAAAGAGACTTTTTGACACAAACATGTAACAAAATGCAATGCAATAATAAACTAACGAAACATGTTAAATGACTTTAAAACAACTAAAAACAACCACAAATCTTACCAAAGTGATGAAAATATGCCGGATAAAAGGTGGGAATTCAATGGAAATGGTGACCGATAATCCCTTAGCATGCTTTGTGGAGTACCCATCAACTGTGTTTATGGTCATCCAGTTACGGACAATGTTTGATCAACAATAAGGCACTCGAGTCTACATCTAGGGTCCATAGTGGTTTCAGGTCGAAGGGTGGTATGCACCATTATCACCATGAGAATAACTTATGACACTTTGCATAACATTCTATATAGTATTCTCATAGCGGGTCAATCCAGTATAAATATTACTCTTAATATTCATACCTATGTTTAAGACTTGATAACTCCTTATCCATGATTCGTGAGATGTGATCATCAGTCTATATACATAATAGTCTTAATGCTTTAATGTTATCCCACTTCACAATAAATCTCGACTACAGATACTTTAAGAATAGTGTCCTTATGTTTAATGTGATCTCATGATTAAGTCACACTTGATACATTAAACGGACTAGCTATTCTAGGGACTTTATTAAACAAACATAATAAAGAAAAAGCCTTTTATTATTAATAAATAATTCGATACAAGTACCAAAAGTATTGGCCTCTAGGGCTTACACCAACAAGAAGTTGGTATTGTTTTGCTTTTGCTTTTCATTTTTAGACATTCTTTGGAGAACACTCAACTCACTTATCACAAGCATGGATCCTTGAGCTAAGACATCTTCCAAAGGAAGGAAAAAAAGGCCAAGTTTCCACACAATACCATGAAAGAGGGGAGACTTACAATCTCACTAACTAGAATGCTATGCCTTTTATGTCACAAATTTAGTGCTATGTTAAGCAATCGTAATTGGACTTATGTAGAAGTCACAACTATTTGAGGTCGGACAATAAATTTTTGGTGTTAATGCATGTTAGAGACATAGTATAATGGACTATGCTCATGAAACATACCACACACAAAAAGAGATATGCAAAAGAGGTGGCCTAATCTCATCCATACTCATGTTAATTTTTCAATCAACTAGTTTTAGGACTTTGAGATATCATAGGTCAAATGAGATGAATGCATAAAGAAGGGGAATGAGATGAAGAGGAAGGGGAATGGATCAAAACTCAAATTAATCAAAGGAGGACTTTTACCAAATTAATATCATCCATTCATTTTGAGAGATGGAATGTATATTCCATCAATCCCCTAAATCCAATGATATTAACTTGACAAAGTCAAATCAACCTTGATCAAGACCCAACAACAAGAGTCAAACACAAACAAGTCATTACGATTGGTCAACAAAATTATTTGGCATTTATTCAAATTAAAAATACTAAAATAAGGCATTTAAATTAAATATGGTTTGTTAAAATCCTAAAACCTCATCAAAACACCAAATAAATGGTCATGAGATTTATCATAGGTCAAACAAGGTCAAAGGACCTTGGAGAAAAAGCTTCAGAATTTTTAAAGACTTAAAAGTATTTTTAAATAATTAAAAACAAATGCAAAATCAATTAAATCATAAAAAATATTAATAATGATCCAAAAAAATAATTTTAATTCAGAATATGAAAGAGGAAATTATTTGAAATTTTTTGGTGAAACTCTCATATTTTTTGGATCAATATTAAAATTAATATGAATTAATGAAAATCAAAGGAATAAAAATTAAAATTAAAAAATCAAAAAATCGTGGACCACTTGATCTCCCTCATTATTTGAGGTGGCAGATCAAGTGGTCCTCAGTGCGCTTTCCATCGTGGACTTGAGTCAATGCGCCACAAGAATGGTAATTAGAACCAACGCGTGAGATTAGATCATTTTAAATAGATCCTATGGTTAGAGACGTGCCAACACACGACCGGGGCTGTAACTCCGGTTTTCTTCTCTGGTGGACCTCACCGGACCGGTTCACCTTCAACCATCACCAAAATAAAAAAGGAGGACATGATCTGAAAGAAAAAATGGCGTAGAGCACGAATCTGACCTCAATTTCATCCAACTCCAAATATATAAAAAGATATGAGGAGTTGAATTTTGAGGTGTGTCAACTGAGTTGCTTCGATTTGACCTCTAAGCAACTCAATCTTCTTGCCTACATTGGTAGGACTTCATACAACCAAGGATCCAAGAGAATTGAGTGGAATTGAGAGAGAGTCGAAGAGATGAAGTTTTCTGAAAATTACCTTCAATGCTATGCATTTTTTGATGTTGCTTGCTCCAAACACGACCCGATCACACTTGAGAAGCTAGCAGGAAGTGATTAGAGAGGTTGTAAGGCTTTGGATCCTGGAGTTCTTGAATCTCCAACAATTGAGATTCAAACTCAAATTTCAAGTTGAAATTTATCAGGTTTTCCTTTGGAACGAGAGGGTTTCAATGGGGGGCAAAGTTGGCGTGCAAGGTGTGATTCAAATGAGCATAAAGAGCATGTATTTATAACATGAATGAATGGTATTTGCACACTTCAAATTTTGTCCAAATTGAGCAATGTTGATGACACAAGTGCATGGGCATGTGCAGGCCCATGATGCAATGCAAAAAGGTCCAAAATCAATCCAAATGAAGTCTGAATGGAAGCTTGATTGGCAAGGCAAAGTGAACTGAAGTTTTGAAGCTTGATTCTTGCCAAAGATGCAGCTCTGTTAAAGCCATGCACAGACCAAGAAAACCCCATCCAAAATGCATGAACTTGGGTTATTTGGAAAGCTTGGGTCAAGGGGAACAAGTTTGATGTTCAACACTTTTTCATTTGGAGCTTGGAACATGGAGAACTTTGAGGTGGAAGTTTGGAAATTTCAACATGTTGAAAGTTTTTCTAAGTGTAAAGCCATATATCTCAATATTCCACCTTGCTTAACTTTTTATGTGAGCTTCAAATGAGAAAAGTGTCTTCATCAAAGTTGTATCTCTTTCAAATACCTTCAAAATAGTCACAAATTGCATGTAATTTGTATTTGGAATGATAAAGTTATGCATTTTTTATGTTTGGAAAAATCGTTTGTTCAATGGTATAGGTCAAAAATGACCTATAATGTAACCTCATATCACAAGCTCATAAAAGTTGAATTAGATCTCACTCCAAACATAAAATTTGAAGTAGACACGTTGGATTTGATTGTGAAACTTGGAAATCTTTCATCTCATAAAATTTGAGCAAGTTATGGCCTTGGGAAGTTGACTTTCAAATTAGGGTTTAGACAAAATGACCTATAATGTTTCAACATAGAAAATGATTTTCCAAGAAAAACTAGCTCTAAGTCTCAACATGAAAGTTGTTTAGAATATCATTTGAGTAACTTTGCTCTTGGAATCAGTTTCATATGGTGAAAATTGTAGGATATAGGGTCTAGGGAGACCCTGTTTTGATTAGATGAATTCATCTCGCCAACCACCATCAACCAACTTGCTAACCTTTAATTATTTTGACTTTCTTGACTCATGGTAGATCATATATGCATAAGATGATGAATTTTGAAGTGTCCCTTGAGAAATTTGATCAATTGGTGAGGTAGCTTGTTGGAGAAGTTACTTAAGATACCCAGTCAAACTAGGGTTTCCAAGGCAAATCACCCTCAAACTCTTGAAGAAAACTTGATCAAAATAACACGTAGGAATCAATGGAACTCATATATGATGCTCATAACCATTATTGGAATAATTCATGGTTGTGCTCTTTGTCATGAGGGTGTCAAACCCTAGATATGAACTTGATGAATCAATGGAGATCATGCCCTACCTACAAAAGAGTTAGGCAAATGCAAAGACATATTTTTGTATTTTTGTTAGTAAAATGATAATATACAAGTATGATACAATCACAATGTTCTTGGTGATCTCTCCCAAAACAAACCCAATGAAAGAGGGGCAAGGAGGATGCCAAGGTGTGATCCCAATTTTAATGCTTATGATGAAGTTGCATGAGGGATCTTAGGATCAAGATTGAGGTCTTATACTAATGTAAAAGCAAACCCACTACCCGCTCATGGGAATTCATCAGTCAATATAGTAGACGGCTGCCCTGGGGAGTTTAAAGTGTTTGATGTCTGTTTCATCAAAAGGTCTTTCGTGACGATGCATAAGGACATTTGCTCGGTGAGCGATTATGAGCATGACCATGATGGTTGTGCTATCTGTAGTGTTAACCCAAGGGGTTGTATGGTAGTGAAAAGAGACATCCAGCGATTGATGGATGAAGGTATGATTCAAATTGTTCAATCTCGTCCCATAGATGACAATGTGAATGTCATAGTGCCCGTTTTCAAGAATCCAGAAAGAGTAGTCATTCAATATGATAGCAGCAATAGTAAGAGTATCAATCAAAGATCGGTATCACCGTTGGTCATATAGTTAGCGGGTCCAATCCCGTATTCATCCGATAAGGCTGTTCCATATCCGTACAATGCAACAATGTTGAAAGATGGTCAAGAGGTTCCATTGCCTACGACCAGCTCTGTAGTGAGCATTGTTGATGTTACTAAAGTGACTCGTAGCGATCGAGTGTTTGGGCCGGTGTTCCCAAAAGATAAGGAAGAATCAATTGTCAGTAAGAAGGTGGAAGTGCCTGTAGTAGATCCAGTTAGTGCTTCAAAGTGTTAGTCTGGTGAATCCAACAATTTGAAGGCTAATGATGATGATAAGGTACTCAGTCTGATCAAGAAAAACAAGTTCAATATGGTGGAGCAGCTGCTCCAAACCCCTTCAAAGATTTCAGTACTATCTCTGCTTATGAATTCATAGGCGCAAAGAGAAGCACTGCAGAGAGTTCTAGAGCAAGCGTTTGTGGAACATGATGTTACGGTGGATCAGTTTGATCATATAGTAGCTAACATCAGTTCCTGCAACAATCTAAGCTTTTGTGATGAAGAACTCCCTAAAGAGGGTAGGAATCATAATTTGGCTTTGCATATCTCCATGAATTGCAAAGACGATGCTTTATCCAATGTACTTGTTGACCCTATATCATCTTGAATGTGCTGCCGAAGTCAATTCTTTCAACTCTGTCATATCAAGGAGCGCCTATGAGGTATAGCGGTGTAATCATCAAAGCTTTTGACGGTTCACGCAAAACAGTGATAGCCGAAATGGATCTTTCAATGAAGATAGGTCTGAGTGACTTCCAGATTACTTTCCAAGTAATGGATATCCACTCGGCCTATAGTTATCTATTGGGAAGGCCATGGATCCATGAAGCAGGAGTTGTTACCTCCACATTACATCAGAAGCTCAAATTTGTGAAAAATGGAAAGCTTGTTATTGTTGGCGGGGAAAAGGCGTTGTTGGTTAGCCACCTGTCATCTTTCTCTTACGTTGAACCTGAGGATGAGGTTGGAACTCCATTCCAAGCCTTATCTATTGCTGCTGAAATGAGAGTTGGGGCACCTATGTCCTCATTGAAAGATGCAAGGAAGATTGTTGAAGAAGGTAATGTTGATCAGTGGGGGCGTATGGTAGAGGTCTCCGACAACAAAGGTAAAATCGGCCTGGGTTTTCAACATGGTTCATCAACTGCTAGATCAGAGGATATGCAACTTAGCTTCCGTAGCAGAGGGTTCATTCATGGCAATGAACAACACTTAACTGTTGTGCTAGAGGATGACGAAGGGGAAGACTGTACCAATTTTGTGACGCATGGAAAGGCTTGTAACAATTGGACTGTTGTTGACATTCCTGTTATTTTGCATCAATCTAAGTAATTGCTTTTATTTGTCTTTAAAAAAATCTGTCTCTTATGCCTAAGGGAGAAGTGAACATTATTTGGGCATTTTCAAATTTGATCATCAATAAAATTAATTATATTCATCCACATCTATGATGTTTTATTTTTTACTTTTTGCTTTATTTTGAAAATGATAATCACAAAAAACATAAATAAACAATATAATTGTCCATCCGCATAATATTTGGTCACAAATTCACTTCTCTAAAATCAAAATATCAAATCATTATGCAGGTTGGTTTCTAACCCCATTGAATACAATGATCCTTCTCATTCTCCAAATTTTGAATTCCCTGTGTTTGAGGCCGAGGAGGAAAGTGATGAAGAAGTGAGTGATGAATTGTCTCGTCTTCTTAAGCATGATGAAAAAGTCATTCAGTCGTTCAAAGAGCAGATTGAGTTAGTCAACTTGGGTTCCGAGGATTATGTGAAGGAAGTCAAGATTGGGTCTCGATTGTGTCCAGATGCGAAGAAGGGGTTGGTTGATCTTCTTCGAGAGTATTCAGATGTGTTTGCTTGATCCTATCAAGACATGCCTGGTTTGGATTCTGAGATTATGGAGCATAGATTGCCGTTGAAGCCAAAATGTCCACCAGTCAAGCAGAAGTTGAGAAGAACGCATCCTGATATGGCAGTGAAGATCAAAGAAGAAGTGCAAAAGTAGATTGATGTCGGTTTCCTTGTGACCGCTGAATATCCGCAATGGGTGGCCAATGTTATGCATGTGCCAAAGAAAGATGGAAAAGTCCGCATGTGTGTCGATTATAGAGATTTGAATAAAGCCAGTCCGAAAGATGATTTCCCTCTACCACACATTGATATGTTGGTAGATAATACTGCTAAATTCAAAGTCTTTTCATTTATGGATGGATTTTCTGGATATAATCAGATCAAGATGGCACCCGAAGATATGTAAAAGACCACATTCATTACACCTTGGGGAACATTCTGTTATAGAGTGATGCCTTTCGGTTTGAAGAATGCTGGTGCAACTTACCAAAGAGCAATGACTACTCTTTTTCATGATATGATGCATAAAGAGATTGAAGTTTATGTCGATGACATGATTGTTAAATCAATTGATGAAGAGGAACATGTTGAACATTTGTTTAAGATATTCCAGCGTTTGAGGAAGTATAAACTCCGTTTGAATCACAATAAGTGTACTTTTGGTGTTCGTTCTGGTAAGTTGTTGAATCATACCACTTGGTTGATATCCAAAATGGATCCAATCAAGTATGTATTTGAGTAGCCTTCTTTAACTGGGAGAATTGCCCATTGGTAGATGTTGTTATCAGAGTATGATATTGAATATCGATCTCAGAAAGCGATCAAAGGTAGTATCTTGGCTGACCATTTGACTCACCAACCGATTGAAGATTATCAGTAAATGCGGTATGACTTTCCTGATGAAGAGATCTTGTACTTGAAAATGAAAGACTGTGATGAACCATTGCTTGAAGAAGGGCCAGAACCTGGTTCTCATTGGGGCATGGTATTTAATGGAGTTGTTAATCAATATTGTAATGGCATTGAGGAAGTGATTATTACTCCTTAAGGCACACATTTTCCCTTTACAGCTAGATTGACTTTCAAGTGTACGAACAATATGGCAGAATATGAAGCTTGCATTATGGGGCTCAAAGAGGCCATTGATCTCAGAATCAAGCATTTAGATGTCTTTGGAGATTCAGCTTTGGTTGTGAACCAGATCAAAGGTGAATGGAAGACGAATCAACCCGATTTGATACCATATAGAGATTATGCGAGGAGGATTTCAACTTTCTTTACCAAGGTTGAATTTCATCATATCCCTCGAGATGAGAATCGGATGGCAGATGCTCTTGCAACGTTGGCATCAATGATTACAGTGAAGTATTGGAATGAAGTTCCCAATTTGACTGTGATGCGTCTTGATAGGCCAACTCATGTGTTTGCTGTTGAAGAGATCTGATGCGTGCTTTTCGCAAGTATACGAACGCGTCAGAGTAATATAAAAGATTGTTGAATCCACAGAGACCAAGTGTCAATCTATCGCTATCTATTGTTATGGTGTTTATCAAAGGCAATCAAAATAGGTGTTTTTAGAGTGTGCAATGAAAAGTAAAGTATTGAATAAAGTTCAATTAATAAAGACAGGGTCGAATGTAATTCACATAATCAATTAATAATCCAAGTACTTGCTAATAGAACTACTTATGGACAGTGTTTCCTACTTTGAAAAGAACCAATTTAACGGGAATTATCGCTTTCGCGTATTCAGAACCGAGTTGTACTCCCTAATCAAACCCTCTTATTATCACTTATAAAACGGCGCGCATTGCGTTAGAGTAGTAAACCTATTTTTAAGAAATATAGTATCTTGACTAAGTTGAAAAGTATTTTAACCTAGATTTCTTAACCAAAAGTGGTTCTCACGAACCAGACTCTAAACTTATAAACACACCCGAAAATAGTTTTAAAATCTCTTTTCTTCTTAAATTAAGACTCCTAATGAACTAAACAAAGCGCTTTCGCTGTTTTTGAAAGTTAAAAACAATTAAGTTTAAATAGACCTTGGACGACTTTCGATCTTACCCAACGGAAATTAAGTGCGGGAAAATTTAAGTTGAAAGTTAAAATAGCCCTTAAGTGTTTCTACGAACAATTGTACGGATTATCGGTTCAATTACGATCCTTACATTCTAACCATATAGATTTAGTTAGACATGGTAAAGTAAAAGTGCATTAATTTAAATAAAAGTAGTGCGAGTGAGGAAAGTAAATAAAAGTAGTGCGAGTGCGGAAAATAAATAAAAGTAGTGTGAGTGCGGAAAATAAATAATTTAAAGCGAGTGCGGAAAATAAATAATTTAAAGCGAGTGCAAGAAATAAATAAAATAAAAACGAGTGCGGGAAATAAATAAAGTAAAGCGAGTGCCGGAAATAAATAAAAGTAAAGTGAGTGCGGGAAATAAATAAAGTAAAGCGAGTGCGGGAAATAAATAAAGTAAAGAGAGTGCGGGAAATAAATAAAGTAAAACGAGTGCGAGAAATAAATAAAGTAAAGGAAAAGTAATATAAACCTGATCCAATCGGAGGGTTGAATAAAGTGCAAAGCGGAAATGAAAATGGCGGCAGGATTAGCTTCCTTCCAAAGTGCTCCAAACTCGATTATAGACTCGAACACAAAACTCGATTACACAATTGTGGTAACACCCCAATGCGAAGCGATTATCACTTTAAAATACTGAATATATGCCTAAGTGAAACAAAGTTTGCTCTAAGCTTGCCTCTGCTCTAAGTTTGGATGATTGAATAAGTGATTTCGAGTCTCTATTTATAGGAGAGTAAAATGATGGAAATGACAAGGATGCCCTTCAACTTGAAAATGGGAGGGAAAACTTTTCCTTTTGTGGCGCCCGCCACAAGGCCATGGCGCCCGCCACAAGGCCAATCTGAGGCGCCTTAGTGGAAGTAGTGGGGAACGTGGCAGTTGAGGGAAGTTGAGCTAGGACACGTCATGGCAGGGTCTATGGCGCCAACCACAGTGGGAGCCACAAGTACAAAATGCTGAATTTTAGGGTTTTTAGCTCTTTTTCACTCCTTTTCTCGATCGGGGCCCCGATTAAAGTAAAAACCTGAAAACAAAGAGAAACATAGTAATAACACAATAAAATGACAATAAAACTACTAAAATACATGCGAAATCGGAGTCGAAAATACGGTGAATTTCAGTGTTATCAAACTCTCCCACACTTAAACCTTTGCTTGTCCTCAAGCAAAACATTAAAAAGCTCACAAAAGAAAAACTGGTGTAAACGAGTGCTTCAGGTTAAAAAGGTTCTAAGTTCAAGTCGCGATGCAATGATAGGTACTAACTGAGTGAACTAAGGGTATCATGATGACATTAATCCGCAAATACGGACATAAACTTCATTCCTATATTAACCAACCCATATTATCCCATAATACCTAGGTCTGCCTCTTCATCTCTTTTTGTGTCCTTTTCATTCAGGCGCAATCACATTAAGCTCGTTATCCGTACATGCTTCATAGCAGAGTGACCTATTAGTGATTATGATCTAAGCATGGGGTTTCTGGCAAATAAATGTGTGTAAACCCTTTTATTTGACCCAACTGCAGTTGTGGGGGATCAGATCGTAATTCGCCCTACCGAGTTCAGCGCCAGATACCTCTGAACCAACTAACAGCGGGTAAGTTTTTCTTTTTCTTTTTCTTTTTGTAGCAAATTTTTACAATTCTTTGGTTTAAATGACTTTGTGAGGGTCACCTATACCGGAGTTGCCTTTTTGCTTTTTTTTTTTTTTTTTTGCTGGATCATTCACTTATTTGCATCGATCCTCTACGTAGAGGATGCGTAGGCCGAAGCTGACTGATGATTAAGGCCATGGTATATGGGGTTTCGGGAATGATTCCTATACTTACGAAGCTTATGGTGCTAAAACAAATACTGATGTTTCACAAAGTTCTCCCAAGTCACCGCATCCTTACTCAAAACCTGTCTTTAAAACCCGAAAACTTTCGGAATAACATTGTTTTCTTTTGCAAAAAAAATTCGGTGGGGCTAAAGGTATGGGGAGATTAGCTTGTACTAAAGATACACTATATTTGGTGACTCGTCAGACTCATGCATTATCTAAGACACTTAAACTAAAAAGCAAAATAAACAACTAAAAGGCAATAAAAATAAACAAACTAAAAAAAACAGCAAAGAAAAGCGATAAAGAAAAGACGATAGAGTCTCCTCCCACACTTAAATCGAACATTGTCCCCAATGTTTCGAAATAAGATAAGGGAAGAGTTACCTGACAACCTACTGCTGACCACTGGTGCCCTCGCCATCCTGAGGTGGACGACGGGATCGAGTACGACGACGGTCTCTCTGATCCATCCTCGCCCTTAAGGCATCCTGAGCGGTCCTCACTTCTTGAAGGTTACCCAAAATGGAACCCTGAGTGTTTTCTATGAGTGCAATATGCTGCTGGTGGTATTGTTGCTGACGGGCTTGCGTATTTGTAATCGTAAGCAGGTAGTGTAAAACAGTGTCATAGGACTTGTCTGTCATCCGCTGCGATTTTTGCATGAAGCTCATGTTATTCGCCAGTTGTTGTTGGATGGTAGAGAGTAGGTCGTCACGCCTTTGCTCTCTAGCCATGTGGTCACACCACATCTCCTCTGTAATATAAAAGCCAGGAGCGGTACCTGCAGAAGAAGAAGATGGTGCGGTGTATGGTGGTGAAGTGTGATGGGGGGACACATCAGGTACGGGAGATCTCTCTCTCCGATCATATTCGTCATCAGTGTCATGTCCCGCCTCATCAGGAATGTTAGGAGGAAGAGGACCCAAAACGGGTGGAGCATCTAAAGTGTAGGTCCAATTCCTTTCATCTCGTACATCTGTACGTCTAGTGCATGGTAAAACAACAGATGGGATAGCTACACCATGAACCATAAGCACATAGCCTCCTTCTCTCCTCAATCGGCACAATTTCATGTCTCTCAGAAATTTTAGGTTAATTGTGCAAGGAGGTAAGGGGTCTAGGGTAGTTATCTCATTGTTCAGGTTAAGCGCCCGAGCAATAGACGTAATCAATCCTCCAAAAGAAATCGGTCCCGCTTTATTTAAAGTTAAAGTCATATGAGCAAGCATGAACGGGACCGAGTTAATTCGTCTATTTGTGAGGCTTCCTTGCAAAAATAGAAGCTCTCTAGCATTAACCTTATTTGAATTCTCCCGGCCAAAAATAGTACATGCCAACAGATATCTAAAAACTCTGATGGTCGGGTTATGGATAGTCGAGGCAAGAACTCCTTCAAAAGAATTTATGGAAGTGTTTGATAATCTCTGCCAGAAGGAGAACACCTCGACTGACCAATCCGAATCCAAAGGGCCCTCACAAATAGCACCGTCTCCATGAGGGATTCCTAACAAGCCTGCTAGTTCTTCGGTACTGAATTCATATTCAACAGCAAACATTCTAAATCTGACAGTACCAACTGTGCTAGCAGTGTTAGGATTGACAATATAGATTAAAGAACACAAAAATTCGATTGTCAATCGCTCATAGGTAGGTTCTTTGTTTGAAAAGAAATTATGCAAACCTAAATTATCTAATAAATGAAATATGCTATGATAGATACCTAAAGTGTAGAGACAATTTTCATCAACATACCTTGTCGGGAGGATCTCCCGATTTTGCAACCGTTCGATATTCTTCCTTTGCCTATCTCCCGGTCTCCCTCCTCGAAGAATGAATCCATTAAACTCCATTGTGTAGCTCTTGAAATGTGCCCATAATGCTTCTTGAAGCTTCTGAGACCAGTCTCTCCTAGAAATAGAAACAGTTTTCTCTAGGATTTGTTTTATCTCCCTATTGGATACTTCTACTTGGCCACTAGTCTGTGGGTGGTATGGTGTTGCTACTCTATGCCTAATTCCATATTTTCTTAAAAGTTTGTCAAATATCCTTGATATGAAGTGTGATCCTCCATCGCTTATGACTAAATGTGGTGTTCCAAATATAGGGAATATGTAGTTTTTAAATAGTTTGATTACTACCTTAGTGTCGTTTGTGGGTGCAGTTATAGCTTCAATCCACTTAGACACATAGTCTACAGCTACTAAGATATACCTGTTTCCTAAGGATGGTGGGAAAGGTCCCATGAAATCTATACCCCATACGTCGAAGAGTTCTACTTCCTGAGTGTTTCTTAGAGGCATTTCATCACGCCTTGAAATGTTTCCAGTGCATTGGCACCCATCACATTTGACAATGCAAGCATAGACATCACGCCACATGGTAGGCCAGAATAAGCTAGCTTGAAGAATCTTGGCGTATGTCTTAGAGGTGCTCGCATGTCCACCATAGAGTGCAAAATGACAATGCATAATTATACTATTTACCTCTTCTTCCGGAACGCAATGGCGAAAAATGCCATCTTTACCCCTTTTGAAAAGGAGCGGTTCGTCCCAATAGAAGTTTCTCAAATCGTGGAAGAATTTCTTCTTGCGGTGGTAGTCAAGATCAAGGGGTACTATATCAGCAGCTAGGTAATTAACGAAGTCTGCATACCAGGGTACGTTACTTATTGCTAAGGAAATTTGGGGAGTGCTCATCAGGGCCTAGGTTATTATCTTCAATGGTTTCTAGTCTAGCTATCAGTCTATCATAGGCGAAATCATCATTTATGGGTACTAGTTCTGGTTTTAGATGTTCTAGCCTAGAAAGGTGATCGGCTACTACACTTTTAGTGCCTTTTTTATCTCTTATATCTAAATCAAACTCTTGTAGTAATAGAATCCATCGGAGTAACCTGGGCTTGGCATCTTTTTTACTTAATAGGTAACGAAAGGCAACATGATCGGTGTAAAATATAATTTTTTCTCCTACTAGATAAGATCTAAATTTGTCTATAGCGAAAACTACAACGAGTAATTCTTTTTCAGTTGTTGCGTAGTTAAGTTGGGCAGCATCTAGGGTTCTGCTGGCATAATAAATTGCATGTAATTTTTTTTCTTTCCTTTGTCCTAGAACGGCTCCAACTGCATAATCACTAGCATCGCACATTATCTCAAAAGGTTCTGACCAATCAGGTGGTTTCATAATGGGTGCTGATACTAACGCTTGCTTTAAAAGATTAAATGTGTCATTACATTTTTCATCGAAAATGAATTCAGCATCTTTCATTAACAGTCCAGTTAAAGGTTTAGTTATTTTGGAGAAGTCCTTAATAAAACGCCGATAGAATCCAGCGTGTCCAAGAAAGCTTCGGACTTCTCTGATCGTTTTTGGTGGTTTTAGGTTTTCTATAACTTTTATTTTAGCTCTATCTACCTCTATACCTTTTTCGGAAACTATATGTCCTAAAACTATTCCTTCAGTCACCATGAAATGACACTTTTCCCAGTTTAGCACGAGGTTCACCTCCACGCATCTCTCCAGGATTTTCTCAAGGTTAGCAAGGCAATTGTGGAAATCAAATCCGCAAACCGAGAAATCATCCATAAACACTTCCATGATACCATCTAGGTAATCTGCAAAGATTGACATCATGCAGCGTTGGAAAGTAGTTGGGGCATTACAGAGGCCGAATGACATTCGTCTGTAGGCAAAAGTTCCATAAGGGCATGTAAAGGTAGTTTTTTCTTGATCTTCGGGGTGGATAGGTATTTGAAAGAATCCAGAGTATCCATCTAGATAGCAGAAGTAAGAGTGTCTGGCTAGACGCTCCAACATCTAGTCTATAAATGGTAAAGGGAAATGATCCTTCTTGGTTGCTTTATTTAATTTTCTATAATCTATACACATCCACCATCCTCCTTCTAACCATTTTGCTACATGTTCGCCTTTATCGTTTTACACGACTGTGATGCCTCCCTTTTTAGGCACTACATGCACAGGGCTCACTCACTTACTATCAGAGATCTGATAGATTATACCTGCCTCAAGTAACTTAAGAACTTCCTTTTTAACAACATCACTCATTATAGGGTTTATTCTTTTCTGATGTTCCTTGGAGGGTTTTGAATCTTCTTCGAGCGAAATCCGATGCATGCATATGGATGGGCTTATACCTTTCAGGTCAGAGATATTATATCCTAAGGCTGAGGGATATCTTCGTAAAACGTCTAAAAGTTGGTTTGTTTCCTCTTGGCTCAAGGTAGCACTGACTATGACTGGATGGTTCATCTCTTCATCGAGGAACTCATGTCTCAGGTTCTTAGGTAGTTCCTTGAGTTCTAAGGTTGGTTTCTTAGGGCATGGCATAGGATCTGGGGTAAGGGATAAACATTCGTAAAGGTTATAATCGATATAGGGTTTCTTAAAGTCATCATCTTCCATTATGAGAGTTGATGGTAACTTAATTATTTTTATAATTTCTTCTTGTTCTAATTCTCTAACACATTCATCAATGATATCTAAGGCATAACACGCGTCTCCCATCATAGGTGCCATAAGAAATTTCGAAAGTATAAATTCTATTTTCTCGTTACCTACCTCAAAGGTCAACTTTCCTCTCTTGACATCTATTATGGCTCCTGCAGTCGATAAGAATGGTCTACCTAGAAGGATTGGTATATCATTGTCCTCTTTGATGTCCATGACAACAAAATCAGTAGGGATAAATAACTGACCTATCCTAACAGGGACATCTTCTAAGATGCCTATCGGATACTTAACAGATCTATCGGCTAACTGAAGCGACATCTTAGTGGGCTGTAATTCTCCTAAGTTTAACCTCTCACAAACTGCTAAAGGCATTAAGCTCACACTAGCTCCTAAGTCTATAAAAGCTTTTTAGATGACATGACTTCCCAAAAGACAAGGAATGGAGAAATTTCCAGGATCTTTATCTTTTTTGGCTAATTTATTCTCGGAAATAGCATTACATTCCAAAGGCTTCGGATCGTCAAGTCTAGGTTTGTTGGTAAGGATGTCTTTGAGAAACTTTGCATAAGAAGGTATTTGGGTGATGGCTTCTATGAAAGGGATTTCTACATGAAGTTTTTCTATAACTTTAATAAATTTTTGATACTGGTTATTGATCTGGGTTTGTTTGAGTCTTTGCGGATATGGTATAGGTGGTTTATATGGCGGGGGTGGTACGTAAGTTTTATCTTTAGGTTCTTCTCCTTTTTCTCGACCTTCCTGGTTTTCAGATTCCTATGGTTCCTTTACTTCGTCCGTGGGTTTGGTACATTCCTTAGAAGTTTTGGGTTCACTCAATCTAGGGTTTGGTGGCTCATCATAAGCGTTCCCACTTCGTAGGGTAATGGCATTGGCTTGTCCTCTCGGATTTTGTTGAGGTTGTCCAGGGAACTGTCCTCCAGGTGTGGTCTGAGGGGCTTGGTTTAAAGCTACCTGAGAGATCTGGGTTTCAAGCATCTTGGTATGAGTAACTATTTGGTCAACCTTGGTTCCTAACTGGGTAATCAGTTCATTAACATGAATGTTTTGGTTCATGAACTCTTTATTTTGTTGGGTTTGAGCGGTGATAAAATTTTCCATAATTTTCTCAAGGCTCGGCTTTGGTGGCACAGGTTGCATAGGTTGATTTGATCTTGGGGCTTGATAACTAGGTCTAGGAGGTGCATTATTTTGGATTGGGTTATTGTTTTTATAGGAGAAGTTCGGGTGATTCCTCCATCCAGGGTTATAGGTATTCGAATATGGGTTCCCTTGGGTGTAGTTCACTTGCTCATAGTGGGTTTCGTTTAATAGACTGCATTCTGCAGATTGGTGTCCTTTGGTTTCACATATCTCACAATCCGACGAAACTGCGGCTACAGTATTCGGATTTATGCACATATGCTCGACCTTAAGGGCTAATTCGTCCATTTTAGCTTGCATCATGTCTATAGAGCTTAGTTCATGCACTTCTCCTTGGGCTTCTTTCTTCTCAACTGTCGCTCGTTTGACTCCCCATGATTGATGGTTTTGAGCCATATCTTTGATGAGGGCACTAGCTTCAGGGTAAGGTTTGTTCATCAGAGCACCGCCTGCGGCAGCGTCGATGGTCATCTTGGTGTTATAGTGAAGTCCATTATAGAAGGTTTGAATGATTAACCAATTTTCTAAACCATGATGTGGGCATGCTCGTAACAACTCTTTATATCTCTCCCAAGCTTCGAACAACGATTCTCCTTGGTTTTGGGTAAATCTAGTTATATGGTTTCGAAGAACGACGGTCTTACTTGGGGGAAAATATCTAGCAAGAAATACTCTTCTAAGGTTATCCCAAGTCGTAATGGAATTGGGTGGAAGGGAATCTAACCATGATAGGGCTTTATCTCTGAGGGAAAAAGGGAATAATCTTAAATGTATTGCCTCAGGAGAAGCTCCATTGGTTTTAAAAGTGTCTGCTAATTGAAGAAATATTTTTAAATGTTGGTTTGGGTTCTCAGTAGCGAGACCTGCGAATAGTCTCTGTTGCACTAGTTGCAACAGAGAAGGTTTAAGTTCAAAATTATTAGCTGGGATGGTTGGGTTTACTATACTAGAACTAGGTTCTTCGTTGGATGGTTGAGAGAAATCCTTAAGAGGTCTTTGGTTTTGATCTTCGGCTATAACTCTCTTAATTCTATGAAAGAATAAACGTGCGGGAGCGTAACGTTCAAGTTACGCTAGAGGATATACTAAGCTTAAACTTCCGGTGCTGCGAGTTCTTCGCATTGACCGGCGGGAAATAGCCTAAGTCTAAACGATATAACAACAGGGAAATGAAATTTGACGAAATTGTTCCCCGGCAACGACGCCAAAAACTTGATGCGTGCTTTTCGCAAATATACGAACGCGTTAGAGTAATATAAAAGATTGTCGAATCCACAGAGACCAAGTGTCAATCTATCGTTATCTATTGTTATGGTGTTTATCAAAGGCAATCAAAATAGGTGTTTTTAGAGTGTGCAATGAAAAGTAAAGTATTGAGTAAAGTTCAATTAATAAAGACAGGGTCGAATGTAATTCACATAATCAATTAATAATCCAAGTACTTGCTAATAGAACTACTTATGGGCAGTGTTTCCTACTTTGAAAAGAACCAATTTAACGGGAACTGTCGCTTTCGCGTATTCAGAACCGAGTTGTACTCCCTAATCAAACCCTCTTATTGTCACTTATAAAAAGGCGCGCATTGCGTTAGAGTAGTAAATCTATTTTTAAGAAATATAGTATCTTGACTAAGTTGAAAAGTATTTTAACCTGGATTTCTTAACCAAAAGAGGTTCTCACGAACCAGACTCTAAACTTATAAACGCGTCCGAAAATAGTTTTAAAATCTCTTTTCTTCTTAAATTAAGACTCCTAATGAACTAAACAAAGCGCTTCCGATGTTTTTGAAATAGTTAAAAACAATTAAGTTTAAATAGACGTTGGACGACTTTCGATCTTACCCAACAGAAATTAAGTGCGGGAAAACTTAAGTTGAAAGTTAAAATAGCCCTTAAGTGTTTCTACGAACAATTGTACAGATTATCGGTTCAATTACGATCCTTTCATTCTAACCTTATAGGTTTAGTTAGACATGGTAAAGTAAAAGTGCATTAATTTAAATAAAAGTAGTGCGAGTGCGGAAGTAAATAAAAGTAGTGCGAGCGCGGAAAATAAATAAAAGTAGTGCGAGTGCGGAAAATAAATAATTTAAAGCGAGTGCGGAAAATAAATAATTTAAAGCGAGTGCGGAAAATAAATAATTTAAAGCGAGTGCAAGAAATAAATAAAGTAAAGCGAGTGCGGGAAATAAATAAAGTAAAGCGAGTGCGGGAAATAAATAAAAGTAAAGCGAGTGCGGAAAATAAATAAAGTAAAGCGAGTGCGGGAAATAAATAAAGTAAAGGGAGTGCGGGAAATAAATAAAGTAAAGCGAGTGCGAGAAATAAATAAAGTAAAGGCAAAGTAATAAAAACCTGCTCCAATCGGAGGGTTGAATAAAGTGCAAAGCGGAAATGAAAATGGCGACAGGATTAACTTCCTTTCAAAGTGCTCCAAACTCGATTACAGACTCGAACACAAAACTCGATTACACAATTGTGGTAACACCCCAATGCGAAGCGATTACCACTTTAAAATACTGAACATATGCCTAAGTGAAACAAAGTTTGCTCTAAGCTTGCCTCTGCTCTAAGTTTGGATGATTGAATAAGTGATTTCGAGTCTCTATTTATAGGAGAGTAAAATGATGGAAATGACAAGGATGCCCTTCAACTTGAAAATGGGAGGGAAAACGTTTCCTCTTGTGGCGCCCGCCACAAGGCCATGGCGCCCGCCACAAGGCCAATCTGAGGCGCCTTAGTGGAAGTAGTGGGGAACGTGGCAGTTGAGGGAAGTTGAGCTAGGAAACTTCATGGCAGGGTCTATGGCGCCAACCACAGTGGGAGCCACAAGTACAAAATGCTGAATTTTAGGGTTTTTAGCTCTTTTTCACTCCTTTTCTCGACCGGGGCTCCGATTAAAGTAAAAACCTGAAAACAAAGAGAAACATAGTAATAACACAATAAAATGACAATAAAACTACTAAAATGCATGCGAAATCGGAGTCGAAAATACGGTGAATTTTAGTGTTATCAAGATCAAAGAGGAAAAGTCGTGGTATTACGACATCAAGTGTTTCCTCCAAAGTCAGATTTACCCGTCTGGGGCATCTGTGAAAGATAAGAAGACTTTGAGGAGATTAGCCGCCAACTTCTACCTAAATAGATAGGTATTGTACAAGAGAAATTTCGATATGGTCCTGCTCAGATGCGTGGATAGACACGAAGCAGACCTATTGATGACTGAAGTCCATCAAGGTTACTTTGGTACTCATTCCAATGGACATGCAATGGCGAAGAAGATGTTGCGAGCAGATTACTATTGGATGACAGTGGAATCTAACTGTTGCAAGTTTGTAAATAAATGCCACAATGTAGATAAGATTCATATGCCTCTGACACTGTTGAATGTCATTTCCTCCCCATGGCCCTTTTCCATGTGGGGAATTGATATGATTGGCATGATTGAGCCTAAAGCTTCGAATGGACGCTGTTTCGTTTTGGTGGCAATTCACTACTTCACAAAATGGGTTGAAGCGACATCGTATGCGAATGTAACCAAGTAAGTTGTTGTAAGGTTTATCAAGAATCAGATCATATGCCGTTATGGTGTGCCAATTAAGATCATTATTGATAATGGATCGAAATTGAATGATAATATGGTGGAAGCTCTTTGTAAAGACTTCAAGATTGCACATCATAATTCTTCTCCCTACAGACCTAAGATGAATGGGGCTGTTGAAGCTGCGAATAAGAACATCATGAAGATTATTCAGAAGATGGTTGTAACATATAAGGATTGGCATGAGATGCTCGCATTTGCTTTGCACGGGTATCGTACATCCACTCGCATTTCAACAGGGGCAACCCCTTTATCTCTAGTATATGGTATGGAAGCAGTGCTCCTCGTAGAGGTTGAGATTCTGTCGTTGCGTGTGCTCATGGAAGCCAAGTTGACTTAGGCTGAATGGTGTCAGACCAGGTTTGATCAGCTGAATTTAATAGAAGAGAAAAGATTGACTGCCATGTGTCATGGTCAGCTATATCAGCAAAGGATGAAGAAAGCTTTTGAAAAGAAGGTCAGACCTCGTGTATTCAGGGAAGGTGACCTTGTGCTCAAGAAGATTTTATCGTTTAAACCAAATTCTAGGGACAAATGGACTCCTAATAATGAAGGCTCATATGTTGTTAAGAGAGCCTTTTCAGGCGGTGCATTGATTCTTAAAACTATGGATGGTGAAGAGTTCACTCGCCCTGTGAACGCAGATGCAGTCAAGAAATACTTCGCCTAAAAAAGAAAAGAATAACTCGCTAAGTTGAAAACCCGAAAGGGCGGCTTAGGCAAAAATGAACGTCTCGGTGGATTGAAAACCCGAAAGGGAGATCCGGAAAAAAATTAGAGACATAAAACAGAAAGAATTCTCCCGATAAGTTGAGTACCCCACCCTGGGGAAACTGATGCAAAAATTAGGGATTATGGCAAGTAATTGCATTCTGCTGATCTTCAAATTTTGGAGAAACTTTGTTGAGCACAAGGGTTGACGTCGATTCATCATCCCAATAGCGACCAAAAGCACAACGGATATCAAGAGTTGGTGGAAGGATTAATGATCATTTGTATTCAATGTAACCCTTTTCCATATAAATTACCATTTTCAATTTTATAAAGATCTATGGAGTCTTGTCATTTACAAACTACCATTCTATTAAATAAAGTTGAGCTTTTGTCCAATTGTTTCCTCTCTTATTTAATTCAGCCAAATAGTTTAAATTTTATTATGATCATTTTTGAATTTAATTTTTTTAATCAAAATCATTTTTCTTAAACATATAAAAGCAAGGATTTTAAATCAATTAAAAAGAAGTGTCAACAGCATTTCGAAAACAACAAGTCCTAAATATGGAGCATTAATGGTTCCCCCGAGCAGTTAATCCTTCAGTCATCCCCAGCCGAGTTGGTTGATTCGTTCCCCAACGGAGTTTATGGACTTTCCCCAGCGGAGTTTGTATATTCCTCAGCAGGGTTGATGTTGGTTTTAATCTCCAACAGAGTAAGATTGGTTTCCTCAGTAGATTGCATTGGTTTCTCCACCAGTCGCCATCCAGCTCGATCCCCAGTCAGAGTTTCCTCCTGGTTCCTGAGCAGCTATTTACATTTATCCTCTGTACGGTTGTCTCCCATTCAATATGGTGTTCCCCGCAGATTTGATAACATTTCCTTTCCTCAGCAGATCTCCTCATTCGCCAGCTAGGATTGAGTCTTTGGGATGTTGATCCCTTTGCTCCGGTAGTTGTTCCCCTCTTTTGTGGATTGACCGAGGGTTGTATCGATGATTCAAATTTTTGCGACACCTTTGTATCATTTGCGATTGTTTTGTCAGCATAATCATCATATATACATATACATATACATATACATATACATATACATATACATATACATATACATATACATATACATATACATATACATATACATATACATATACATATACATATACATATACATATACACTCATATAATCTCATAATTGCATAATCGCATCATTATTGATTCGTTGTTTAAGATTCTCATTCTCTGTTATGGCGGTACTTTATCCCCATACAAGTCTGGCGTCTGTCCTCCTTCAATTGTAGAGTGTCGGCCCCTTAAGCAGAAAGACTTTAACCTTTCTCCTTTCCCCACTGAGTTATTTCCCCGTGGAAGATTTTTGTTTTAGTTTCCTCCCTAGTGGATTATCTGGATGGAATCACTCCCCTTGAGTTATATCCTCATTGGGTTGAGTCTTGGTTGACCGTTTCTTTCTAGTTATTGCCTAGAAGATGCTTTGGGTCCCCTAAGGGTTTATTACCTAGTAACTGGTAATATTCTTCTTAGTTTGCAGTTTGTTACTTTTTGCCCAATACCCGGCAAAGGTACCCCTGTTTTCCTCATCAATAGAGTCCCTAGTGGATTCATTCTTTTCCCGAAAGAATATCCTTGATATGTTCATCTTAATCGATGACGAATACTTTCATCTTTGGTATTCTACCCAGTAAAAAGGTAGTTATAATCCCTATTTTGTTCCCCAGAGAGCTAATCCTTGATATGTTCATCCTAACCGATGACGAATTTCCTTCTCTTTGCGATCTTCTACCTAGTAACCAGTAGTTGTAAATCCTACTTTTCTTTCCCCTTTACAGAGTTTATCCTTGATATGTTCATCCTAACCGATGATAGATTTTCTCTTTGTGGTATTCTATCCGATAACTGATAGATGTAATTCCTATTTTGCTCCTCAACTGAGTCTATCCTTGATATGTTCATCCTAACCGGTGACGGATTTTCTCTTTGATGGTATTATATCCAGCATTAGATAGATGTAATTCCTACTTTTTGCTCAGTTGGTTTATCCTTGATATGTTCATCTTAACCGATGACGGATATCCTCCTTGACATCCCAGGAAAGTCTATCATTGATATGTTCATCTTAACCAATGACAAATTTTCTTCCCTTCTGAGTCTATCCTTAATATGTTCACCCTAACCGGTGACAGATATTCTCATCTTTGGTCTTCTGCCCAGTAACTGGTAGTTGTAAATCCTATTTCTACAGTTTTCCTCGGCAAGGCTATTCTTACCCAGTAACCAGTAATGAATACCCCCTCCTATTGGTTCTCAGCGAGTCATCCTTGATATGTTGATCCTAACCGATGACGGGTGTCCTCTCTGTCAGATCTTTATTATCTCCTTACCCAGTAACATGTAGTGGATAATAGACGTTTGCTCCTCCTGTGTTGAAGTTTATTTCTTCCCCAGTTGAGTTGAGTGCACATTTCCTTAGTGAAATCGTTATTCCTGCATGAGTCAAGTATGACAGTTTTACCCTGATCTACTCGTATCCCCTACAGATGTTTTGTTTCCTTGGCTGAGTCCTTCCATTTTCATGGAATTCCTCTGAGTCCCCCAGCAGTTTTTAAAATTTGTAGCCTGGCCTACACATAATCATTTTCCCCCTCAAAGTCTCTGTCTCCCCAATGAGTTTTTCCTTATGGAATGCATTATGCTCTCACGGATATTCGGTCTCTCTGATTTCTTTTCCTTTGTGGCAATATTTCCCCCACAGAGAATTCACTTTTACATTCATATCATATGCATCATGAGGTCTCTTAGGAACCAAAATTTGTTTCTATGTTGTTATTTAAGCCCATTCTACTGAGTCGATACGAATATTTTAAGCTTCACCTCCTCAGTTAGAATTTCCTTAAATAGAGGCAGTTGTAAGACCCCAATTTTGACCCTAAGATCCCTCATGCAATTTCATCATATGCATTAGCATTGGGATCATACCTTGGCATCCTCCTTACCCCTCGTTCATTGGGTTTGTTTTGGGAGAGATCACCAAGCACCATGTAATTGTATCATACTTGTATATTATCATTTTTACTAACCAAAATACCAAAAATATGTCTTTGCATTTGCCTAACTCTTTTGTAGGTAGGGCATGATCATCATTGTTCTATCAAGTTCACATCTAGGGTTTAAGACCCTCATGGCTAAAAGCACAACCAAGGATGGATCCACAATGTTTCAAAACATCATATATGAGTCCTAATGATCTCTACATGTTATATTGATCAAGCATTCTTCAAGAATTTGGAGGTGATTTGCCTTGGAAACCCTAGTTTGACTGGGTATCTTAAGAAACTTCTCCAACAAGCTATCTCACCAATTGATCAAATTTCTAAAGGAACACTACAAAATTCATCATCTTATGCATATATGATCTACCATGAGCTTAGAAAGTCAAGAGAATTGGAAGTTAGCAAGTTGGTTGATGGTGGTTTGCCAGATGAATTCATCTAATCAAAACTGGGTCTCCATAGACCCTATCTCCTATAATTTGCACCATATGAAAATTATTCAAAGAGAAACGTTACTCTAAATGACATTCCAAACAACTTTCATGTTGATACCTAGAGCTAGTTTTTCTTGGAAAACCATTTTCTATGTTAAAATATTATAGGTCATTTTGTTTAAACCCGAATTTGAAAGTCAACTTCCCAAGGCCATAACTTTCTCAATTTTTATAATATGAAATATTTCCAAGTTTCAAAATCAAATTAAAGATGTATAATTTAACTTTGATGTTTGGAGTGAGAGCTAAATCAAAGTTTATGAGCATGTGATATGAGGATACATTATAGGTCATTTTTGACCTATACCATTGAACAAATGATTTTCCTCAACTTCAAAAATGCATAACTCTATCATTATAAATCCAAATGGCATGACATTTGTGACCATTTTTAAGGTCTTTGAACTAGCTACAACTCTGATGAAGACACTTTTCTCATTTGAAGCTCACATAAAAAGTTAAGTAAAGTGGAATATTGAGATATATGACTTAACACAGAGAAAAAATTTCAACAGGTTGAAATTTCCAAAATTCCACCTCAAAATTCACCATGATCCAAGTTCCAATTGGAAAAGTTTCCAGCATAAAAGTTGTTCCCCTTGGTATAAGCTTTCCACGGAACCCTATTTCATGCATTTTGGATGAGGTTTGCTAGGGTTGCGCATGGTCTTAACAGGTCTGCATCATTGGAGAAAATCAAATTTCCAAAACTCCATTTCACTTTGCCTTGCCATTCAAGCATCATTTGAACTTCAGTACAGTTGCAATTGGATCATAATGGATTTCTTTATGGGCCTGTACACGCCCATGCAAGCTTGTGCATCACCCTTGCCATTTTTAGCAATTTTTCAAGTGTGCAATTATCAACCCCAAATGCTATAAATACAAGGCCTCTGAGCTCATTTCAAACACACCTTGCACGCCAACTTTGCCCCCCAATGGAAACCCTCACAATTCAAAGGAAAACCTGAGAATTTTCAACTTGAAAATTGAGTTTGAATCTCACTGTTTGGAGATTCAAAAACTCCAGGATCCAAAGCTTTGTACCATTGCAAAAACACTTCTGCAAGCTCCTCGAGTGTGATCAAGTCAAGTTTAAAGCAAACAAGATCCATTTTTGCACAGTATTGAAGGTAATTTTCAGAAATCTTCTTCTCTTTGATTCTCACTCAATTCTCATCAATTCTCTTGGATCTTTGGTTGTCTGAAGTCCTACCAATGTAGGCAAGAAGATTGAGTTGCTTTGAGGTTAAATCGAAGCAACTCAGTTGACACACCTCCAAATTCAACTCCTCATATCTTTCTATATATTTGGAGTTAGTTGAAATTGAGGTCAGATTCGTGCTCTACGCCATTTTTTTTCCAGATCATATCCTCTTTTTTCATTTTAGTGATGGTGATGAGTGAACCAATCCGGTGGACCTCGCCTGAGAAGGTGATCGGAGGTCCAGCGCCGGTGGTGTGCTGGACAGGTTCTGAGTCATTTATCTTGTTTAAATTGTTTTAATCTTAAGGGCACATACTGATTACCACGCGTGGTATTAGTTGACTCAGGTGCATGGTAGATTGCGCGCGCTAAGCCACTTGATCTTCCACCTCAATTAATTAGGGAGATCAAGTGGTCCACGTTTTTTTGATTTTTTTATTTTTATTTTATTTCATTTGATTTTCATTAATTCATATTAATTTTAATATTGATCCAAAAAATATGAGAGTTTCACCAAAAAAAATTAAATAAATTCCTCTTTCATATTTTGAATTAAAATTATTTTTTGGATCAATATTAATATTTTTCATGATTTAATTGATTTTGTGAATATTTTTAATTGTTTAAAAATACTTTTAAGTTTCCAAAAATTCTGAAATTTTTTCTCCAAGGTCCTTTGACCTTGTTTGACCTGATAAATCTCATTGCCATTTCTTTGGTGTTTTGATGAGATTTTAGGAATTTGACAAACCATATTTAATTTAATGCATTATTTTTAGTATTTTTAAATTGAATAAATGCCAAATAATTGTGTTGGGCTATCTTGATGATTTGTATAAGTTTGACTTGTGTTGCTGGGCCTTGGTCAAAGTTGATTTGACTTTGCTAGGTTAAGGTCGTTGAATTTAGGGGATTGATGGAATGTACATTCCATCTCCCAAAATGAATGAATGATCTTAATTTTGTAAAAGTCCTCCTTTGACCAATTTGAGTTTTGATCTATTCCCCCCCCCCCCCCCCCTCTTCATCTAATTCCCCTTCTTTATGCATCCATTTCATTTGGCCTATGAACTGCGCTCCTTACATTCTAACCTTTAAAAGATTTAGCTAGACATGGTAACACAAACAAACACAACGGTATTGATCATGATGAAAAGTTTGTTTTAGAATGTGAGGCGTGAGTAAAGAGCGTAAAGTAAATAAAGTAAAGCGAGTGCGGAAAATAAATAAAGTAAAGCGAGTGCGGAAAATAAATAAAGTAAAGTGAGTGCGGAAAATAAATAAAGTAAAGCAAGTGAGGAAAATAAATAAAGTAAAAGCGAGTGCGGAAAATAAATAAAGTAAAAGTGAGACAGAAAGTAAATAAAATAAAAGCGTAAATAAGAACCTACTCCTAACAGAGGGCTTTAAATCGGGTACAAGAAAAATAAACCTCCGATTCCTGAAGCTAAAGACGACAGCAACTCGAAGTGACCCAACTCAATCTCACTAAGGTACGATAACCCCCCGATGTGACGGATTACCGCTATTATAAATGATAAATATAGGCTTAGTGTTGTAAACTAAGTTGGATGATTAGAAAATGAGATGGAACGAACTATTTATAGAGGATTTTAGCAGCTTGCAAAGACCATGGTGCCCTCCAACTTCTCTTTAGTGGGAACGTGATTTCCAAAGGTGGCGCCTGCCATCCCTTCATGGCTCCCGCCATGTGTGTAAATGGGAAAGATCATGGGAACATGGCGGTTACCTCCTAGTTGAGGGCTGATGACTCATGGCTCCTCCTATAGTGGCCGCCATGTGCAACGCCATGTGTGTAATTTTCGCCGAAAAACCCTAATTTTAGGTCTTTTTGCTTCGTTTCTTCCAAAAGAGTCCGAAAGTGCTAAATATCTGAAAAAAAGATAAAAGAGAGCATAATAAAAACAAAATGATAATAAATTCCTAATAAACATGTGAAATCCGAGTCAAAAACACGGTGTAATTCAGTGTGATCAAATTCTCCCACACTTAAACCTTTGCTTGTCCTCAAGCAAAACTCTTTATAGTTTATGCAAGAAAAACAGTATCAACTAGAGTTAATTCAAGGCAAAAATACTTATGAGTTCATTCAAGGAATGTATCGATAGGTACTAACGAATCGAACTAAGGATATTGTAGTGATACTTCCCGCAAATGCGGTCGTAGGCTTCGTTCCTATACAAATCAATCCACATTACCCCACCATACCTAAGCCTTCTTTTCGTTTTCTTAAAGTCCTTTTCATTCAGGTGCAATCACATTAAGCCCGTTATCCGTACATACTCATAGTAAAGTGACCGGTTAGTGATTATGATCTTAAGCATGGGGCTCTGGTACATAAGTTTGTATAACCCTTTTATTCAACCCAATTTGCAGTCGTGGGGGATTGGATCGTAATCCACCCTACCAAGTTCAGCACCAGATACCTCTGAACCAACAAATAAATAGGCTTATTATTTTATTTTACTAAGCATGGGGCTCCGGTACATAAGTTGGTGTAACCCCTTTATTTAACCCAATTTGCAGTTGTGGGGGATTGGATCGTAATCCACCCTACCAAGTTCAGCACCAGATACCTCTGAAACAACAAACAAATAGGCTTATTATTTTATTTTTCTAAGCATGGGGCTCTGGTACATAAGTTGGTGTAACCCCTTTATTTAACCCAATTTACAGTTGTGGGGGATTGGATCGTAATCCACCCTACCAAGTTCAACACCAAATACCTCTGAACCAACCAACAAATATGCTTATTTGTATATAATTTTTATTTTTCTTCTGCATGTTTCGCATATGTCTTTATTTTGCTGGGTTAAATGACCGTGTGAGGGTCACTGATAGGTAAAATAGCAAGTGTACTATTTGCACCAATGTAGTAATAAAATGGGAGTTATCCCGAGTATCGATCTCGAGGACTGCGTAGTAAGTACCAATATTTATAATAATTCAATTGAACAAAATATCATATGGGGTTTGATGAGTGTTTTCAAAAATAATAAGAACGGAAATAAAAATATTAAGCGTATAACTGTTTAACCGATATGAGAAAGCATGCTAGGGCCAGGTGTATGAATTGCTTTGTAATAACCTTCTTCCATATTATATAACATCTATGTTGTAATAATTCAAAACCGTTTCTCAAGAATTGTTTTCTCTAATTCCTTAATCTAAAACCATTAACAGTCAATTTCAATCCTAATTCCTTAGTTATTCAAATTGCTGTTATGAAATATGTAATTGATCAAGAATTAACGGTGACCACAGTTTAATCCTCATTCCTAAGTGATTAAACATGGGTTTTATTATACAACAAGAGATAAGGCGGTTTGTCCGACCTAAACCTTAACCAGAGATCAGAATTTCATTTGTCCGATAAAATAAAGCATTAAGAGCGTTGTATAATAATTTGAATTAAGAAAACATCGATGATTATAAGAACATATATAAAGTGTTCATACAGTAGCAATTCAGGGACATCCCCTAGCATTGGGGGGTTTAGCTTCTCATAATATTCAAAGACAGTAAATTACAAATTAGAGACATTACAAATTTGTTATTGATGAATGTTGATCTTCAATCTCTTCCGATCTTGAAGATCTCTTATCCTCTAAACACTTTGCAAGCTCGCTTCTTCTTTCTGTCTCTTTTCTTCTACGATCAAAAAGTGTTTTTCTCTATGCCAAAATTCAGACTAAATAGCTTCCAAACAACTAAAAACATTGCGAAATGCCTAAACTTCCCTCCGGACGTTCAAAGGGGTTAAAACATGAAAAATCAGCAAATGGGGCGAAATGGCCAACACGGGCCGTGTCAGGTGACACGGCTGCCCGTGTTGGCCTCACTGTAAGTCCAAACTTCATCCCTTGCTGACACGGGCGGTGTCAGCTGACACGGGCCATGTCAGCTGACACGGGAACCCGTGTCAGCCCCCTGTTTTCTGGGTTTCCACTGGTTCTTTTCTACACATGCTGACACGGGCCGTGCCAGCTGACACGGGCACCCGTGTCAGCCCTCTATTTTTGTCATTTTTCGCTTTGCATGATGTTTTTGACCTCCATTCTTCCGGTATGCACTTTTCGGACTTGTTATTTGACCTGGATACCAAACAGTATTACACGGAAACGCGTAAAATGCGACAAAAAGATAAGAACTACTAATGCAACATGAAACAAGTGGAAATTTATAAAATGCAGTAAACTTAAGAAATCACTAAAATAAAGAGCAAAATGTTACCGATTCTCGAAGATTCAATGTTGGATAGATGATGAAAACTAAGTGTAAATGGTGACCGATCACAACCCCAAACTTATCTCATTGCTTGTCCTCAAGTGATGTAAGAGACAACGCGGAGGTCAACCATGGATTCTATTCTCTCCACAACATAACTGATGTTATTCGCAACTTATCTTTCTCCTTCCCGATTAAGCTTCTGGTTTACCCATTCAAACTTCTCCATTGCCTTATCATTTCAGAGTGTTCTTTTACCTACAAACTTCTTCACACTACTCACCAAATCTCTCGGGGTTAAGGTGTTTAGCACTCAAGATATCAAGGTATGCAATATCAACTCTTACTTTTTGAATAGATTCTACGTCAACTACACAAAACAAAATTCACACACTTTAAGAGGTCTTCAGGGTTGTAACGGGGCTTACGTACGGTGGGAGAGTAGACAACAAAAATGGATGACAAACGGTTTTACAACTCGGCATTCATGTTGTTGTTTTTCTTTGTGCAAGAATTATTTTATGGGGTGTCGTCCAATCTTGACCACCACTTTTGCATCATTTGTTGGTAGAGCAACTGCTTCTACCCACTTGGATACATAATCCACCGCCACCAAAATGTAATTCTTTCCAAATGAAGGAGGAAAGGGTCCCATAAAGTCAATACCCCAAACATCGAAGAGTTCAACTTCCAACATGGGGTTTTGTGGCATCTGATTTCTTCTCGAAATGTTTCCCATCCTTTGACACTTATCACACTCTTTGATTACTTGTTGAGCATATTTGAAAAGTGTCATCCAGTATAAGCCTGACTGGAGGACTTTGGCAGCGGATTTATCACCACTAAAGTGTCCACCATAGTCAGAATCATGACAAGCTTTCAAAACATCCCTCTGTTCTTCTTCGGGAACACATCTTCTGACCAACCCGTCTACTCCCTTTTTGTACAAGAATGGGTCATCCCACAAATAGAACCTGCAATCATGAACAAACGTTTTCTTTCGGTTAGAGTCAAATTCACTCGGGATCACCCCACCTACCTGATAGTTCGCGTAGTCTGCGAACAAAGGCATTCCAACAACTAAAAGGATGTGTTTGTCAGTAAACTCATCCTTTATTGGATGCTTTTCCTCATTCTCCTCTATGGGGGACATCCGGGAGAGGTGATCTGCCACAGTATTCTCACACCTTCTTTTGTCACGAATTTCCACATCAAACTCTTGGAGGAGCAGGATCCATCGCAACAGTCTTCACTTAGAGTCCTGCTTAGCAAATAAATACTTCAAAGCAGCATGGTCAGTATAAACAATGACTCTAGAACCCAACAGATATTGCCTGAATTTATCAAAGGAATAGACTACAGCTAGCAACTCCTTTTCGGTAGTCACGTAATTCATCTATGCGGGGTTCAACACATGACTAGCATAATATATGACATGCAACAGTTTATCTCTACGCTGCCCAAGAACCGCTACTACTGCAATGTCACTCGCATCACACATGATCTCAAAAGGTAGAGACCAATCAGGAACAATGACAATAGGTGTCATCACCAATTTATTTTTTATGGTTTCAAAAGCAACGACACACTCTTTATCAAAAATGAAAGCCTTGCCCTTAACCAACAGGGTAGTTAAGGGTTTAGCTATCTTGGAAAAATCTCTTATGAACCTGTGGTAGAAACCCGCATGTCCTAAGAAACTTCTTATACCTTTTTCGTTCATAGGAGGTGGTAGCTTTTCTATTACCTCAATCTTGGCTTGGTCCACTTCTATTCCTTTGTGAGAGATTTTGTGACCCAAGACTATTCCTTCTCGCACCATGAAGTGACACTTCTCCCAATTGAGAATCAGATTGGTCTGTTGGCATCTTTCTAACACAAGGGAAAGGTTAGTTAAACAATTATCAAAAGAAAACCAAATACCAAGAAGTCATCCATGAAGACCTCCATATGCTTTTCGAGCATGTCCGCAAAAATGGAGGTCATGCATCTTTGAAATGTGGTTGGTGTATTACATAACCCGAATGGCATTCTTCTGTAAGCAAAAATACCATAGGGGCATGTAAAAGATGTCTTATCTTGATCTTCCGGTGCAACCGCTATCTGATTGTATCCAGAGTATCCATCAAGGAAACAATAATACTCATGACCTGCCAACCTTTCCAACATCTGATCAATGACTGGTAACGGAAAATGATCCTTTCTGGTCGCCAAATTCAACCTTCTGTAGTCGATGCACACACGGCACCCCGTGACCGTCCTTGTAGGGAGTAACTCATTTTTCTCATTCCTTACGAATGTAGTCCCTCCTTTCTTCGGGACCACATGAACATGACTAACCCAAGAGCTATCAGATATGGAATAAATTAACCCAGCATCTAATAGTTTAACAACCTCTTTCCTAACCACATCCTTCATTACGGGATTTAGTCTTCTTTGTGGTTGCACCACTAGTTTGTGACCATCCTCCATGAGAATTTTATGCATACACACCGTAGAGATAATTCCCTTCAAGTCTTCTATCACCCATCCCATTGAACTTTTGTGCTTCTTCAAAACCTTGACAAGCTTGTCTTCTTGAGAAACCTCTAGATTAGAGCTTATAATAGCCGGGCATTTCCTTTCGGGATCTAGAAAAACATACTTGAGATTTTCAGGCAATTGTTTTAGCTCAGCCACTTTCTTGGTCTCATCTTTCTTTTCCTCAACTTGGGGTTCCCTTAAGTTTTCCCATCGGGGTGATCGGGATCCCTTAAAGGGCGATTGTGTTGCCATCATAGTTAACACTTCCATTTCCTTTTCATCAACTTCTTGAGTGTCTTCAGAGATTGATAGACTTAGAACTCTCTCCAAGGGTAATTTTTGTTCACCTAGAGGATTTTCTTTCAGAATCATTTGATGAATCACCTCTATATGTTGACTGGTGGCCACATCATCTTTGTATTTCATGGTGTTGCGCACATCAATTTTTAACTCTTCGTCATAAACTTTTAGAGTCATGATGCCCTCTTCTATATCTATCAAACATCTCCCGGTCTCCAAAAATGGTCTACCAAGAATGAGCGGTATCTCTTCATCTTCTGGCATTTCTAAGATCACAAAGTCTACCAAAAAAACGAAATTATCAATCTTCACAAGAACATCTTCCACCACTCCATAAGGTCTCTTCAAAGAGTGGTCAGAAAATTGAAGTGTCATTCGGGTATCCTGCACTTTTTAAATCCCCAACCTCTTGTAGATGGATAACGGCATGAGACTCACACTTGTCCCCAAGTCTATAAGGGCCTTTTTGAAAGATCTATCCCCGATAGTGCAAGGGATAGTTACCGAGCCTCGATCTTTTTTCTTTACCGAAATCTTCATACCCTGCAAAATAGCACTACAAATTTCGGTTAGTACAATAGAGCCAGTGTCAGTGCTCCTCCTTTTTGAAATAATATCCTTCATGAATTTAGCATAGGAGGGTTGATCGGTAAAATAACAAGTGTACTATTTGCACCAATGTAGTAATAAAAAGGGAGCTATCCCGAGTATCGATCTCGAGGACTGTGTAGCAAGTATCAATTTTTATAATAATTCGATTGAACAAAAGTTCATATGGGGTTTGATGATTGTTTTCACAAATGATAAGAAATAAAAATAAAAAGCGTATAAAAACAGTTTAACCGATATGAGAAATAATGCTAGGGCCAGGTGTATGAATTGCTTTGTATTCCACTTCTTCCATATCATATAACATCTATGTTACTATAATTCAAAACAGTTTCTCAAGAGTAGTTTTCTCTAATTCCTTATCCAAAAACCATTAACAGGCAATTTAAATCCTAATTCCTTAGTCATTCAAATTGTTGTTATGAAATACTTGGTTTATCAATAATTTATAGTAACCACAGTTTGATCCTCATTCTTAAATGATTAAACGCGGGTTTTATTATACAACAAGTGATAAGGCGGTTTGTCCGACCTAAACCTTAACCAGAGATCAGAATTTCATTTGTCCGATAAAATTAAGCATTAAGCACGTTGTATAATAATTTGAATTAAGAAAACATCAATGATTATAAGAACATGGATAGAACATTCATACAGTAGCAATTCAGGGACACCCCCTAGCATTGGGAGGTTTAGCCTCTCATAATATTCAAAGACAGAAGATTACAATTTAAAGACATTACAAGTTGTTGGTGATAAAGGTTGATCTTCAATTTCTTTCGATCTTGAAGATCTCTCCTCCTCTGAACACTTTGCAAGGTCGCTTCCTCTTTCTGTCTCTTTTCTTTCACGATCAAAACATCCTTTTTCTCTGTGCCCATATTCAAACTAAATAGCTTCCAAACAACTAAAAACGTTGTGAAATGCCCAAACTGCCCTCCGGACGTCTAAAGGGGTTAAAATATGAAAAATCAGCAAATGGGGCGAAATGGCCAACACGGGCCGTGTCAGGTGACACTGCTGCCCGTGTTGGCTCCTCTGTATGGCCAATGCGCTCCATGCTGACACGGGCCGTCTCAGGTGACACGGGCACCCGTGTCAGCCCACTAGTTTACTGGGTTTTGGATGGTTGGCTCTGCACATGCTGACACGGGCCGTGTCAAGTGACACGGGCACCCGTGTCAGCCCCCTGTTTTGTCTATTTTTTGCTTTTCATTAAGTCTCTGACCTCCATTCTTTCGGTATGCAACTTTCGGACTTGTTATCTGACCTGGAAACCAAACAGTCTACACAAAAACGCATAAAATGCGACAAAAGGAGAAAAACTACTAATGCAACATAAAACAAACGGAAATTCATAAAATGCGATAAACTAAAGAAATCACTGAACTAAACAAGAAAAATGTTACCGATTCATGAAGATTCAATGCTGGATAGATGATGAAAACTGAGTGTAAATGGTGACCGATCACAACCCCAAACTTATCTCATTGCTTGTCCTCAAGTGATGCAAGAGACACGCGGAGGTCAACCATGGATTATATTCTCTCCATAACATAGCTGATGTTATTCGTAACTTGGCTTTCTCCTTCCCGATTAAGCTTCTGGTTTACCCATTCGAACTTCTCCATTGCCTTATCATTTCAGAGGGTTCTTTTACCTGCAAGCTTCTTCACACTACTCACCAAATCTCTCGAGGTTAAGGTGTTTAGCACTCAATAAATCAAGGTATGCAATACCAACTCTTACTTTTTGAATAGATTCTATGTCAACTACACAAACACAATTCACACACTTTAAGAGGTCTTCAGGGTTGTAACGGGGCTTAGGTACGGTGGGAGAGTAGACAACAAAATGGATTACAAATGGTTTTACAACTCGGCATTCATGTTGTTGTTTTTCTTTGTGTAGGAATTTTTATTGGGGTGTCGTCCAATCTTGACTCTTTTTCACTCAAATTCACATTAATACATGAGTCTATTTCTAAGGCAAGTGCTTATTCTTCATTTCTCTCTATATATATTTTTTTCATTTATTTGTCTCTTTTTTTGTTTTCGGTAGAAGCGGATGTTTCTACATAGTTTTTTCTTTTTCTCATCTTTCTTTTCCTTGCACTTGCCCTTTTTCAACATTTTTTTTACGGATTAATACCCCAAACTTATCTTTTTGCACAAGGTTTACACTACAACAGTTATGCCGAGCGAGGGTAGGAAGTGTAAGGCTAATGGTTAACATGATGGTTTACACAAACAAAGGGGTACAGGCTCAACGGGGTTAGCAACTGATGAAAACAACATTATGGGTGGCTAGAAAGGCTCAAAGGTTGAAAACAAACAACGTGCCTCAGTGTGCGTTTTTGTATTGTGCTGTATCAGTAGAACTTATGCAAAATTAGAGAGATAGAGTCATACCTGAATGCGCTCTTTTTGTGTTTGGTTAAGTTGAACTCTCACCATGTTGGATAAGCTTGCAGGCTCCAAACATTCTTTATGACAGACAGCTTCTTTATCAGCTTGGGCTTACCTTCTTCTTTTTCGGTCTAGATTTTCCAAGTTGAGTCCAACCCTTTGTTTCTCATCTGTATCACCTTCCAGGTTGCCTCGGGAGAAAATCTGGGGTTGCGTCTTTCACTCACTATCCACTAGTCTATCATTTCTCCAGCATAATCTACTTTCATCTGTAACTTAAAAAAATAAAAACAACCACACAACGACAAACAAAATAACACACAGACACAATAAAAATAAAATATAAAGCAATTAAAAACCTCCCCACACCTGAACCAAACATTGTCCGCAATGTTTAAAGTCAAGATATGAGGAGCACTTACAGCGATTACTGAGGAGGTGGTGGCGGGTACGGATAATGCAACATCATGCGTTGCATCATCGCGTTCATCTCATTCAAAATCGTCCCTTGACGGCGTTGTTCGGCTCCAAACCTGGTGAGCTCCTCACATTGCCTGGATTGCTCCGTGCGAAGGTGGCCTAGCTCATCCTGAATCCAGCCCCATTGGTCTGGTGGCATGGAGTAGGATCCGGAGGCTTGAGTTGGTTCTGGCGGTTGCTGGTAAAAAGGTTCCTCGGTGCACCTTCCATCAGTTCATCTGCAGGTAAAGAGTCACACAAATCTTCGTCCCCCTCTTCCAGGTCGGAACAGTCATAGAGCCAGTTGGCTCTGTTAGCGATACTGATAAAATCGTAAGTAGGTAAATCAAGAACATGGACTTTTTGGCACATAAGAGAGTAATAGTCATTTTTTACTGTAATCATGCCTTGCTGGATCAAGGCGGCCATGTCCAGTTTGTTTTTACATGACACTTGGGGAGAGTCAACGAGAGCAGCACCAAATCCAAAATGGTCGGCAATCTGAGTAATCATACCGCCAACAGAAATGTCGCCTGAAGTAGCGCGACCAACTCTCCCTAAGTAGTCAGCTGCAAATGCTGCTACGTTGATTGGAGTCTGGGATGCCATACTGTACAGGAAGAACAACTCCCTTTGAGTGGCAACACCAGTGTTGTCTCCACGACCAAACATGGTGTATGCCAATGCCTTTTACGCGTACCTGAAACACGGGTTATGGATACCCGATGCATTTTCCCCTTTGGAAACATATTTAGTGTTACCTGTTATGGTGGTCCAAAATTCTGCCGGGACAAACGTATCGGGCACCGCTCCAGGGCCTACGATTGGGAGTTTTAAGATCCTCCCTAACTCCTCCACGGTCAATTCCATATCAGTATTAAATAAACGAAATTGCAACGTATCGTAATATTCTTTTTCCGTTCCATTCCACCTGTTTTTCAACTTAAATTCGATGGTGCTCAGGAATTCAAGCATAATGCGCGCGAAAGTAGGCGCTTCCAGTTGCATGAATTCTAGAATCCCTAAGGTGTGGAACATACGGTGTACCTCAGCTTGCAATCTCAGTTCCTGCAGAGTGCCATTACACATATACCTCGTGGGGGTTAATTTCCTTTTTAAATGAACCGCATATCTTTTCTGATGCTCTAGGTTCTCGAACACAATATCGTGCTCGTTCGGGGTTCTCCTCGCTCTTTGTCGTGGACGAGATGATTCCGCCACATTTTTGCTTTTTTCGACTCGGCGAGACATATTGTACCGGCACACAGCAAAAAGAAACAAGAATTTGGAAAGAGAGATTAGGTGAAAAATATTACCGTAGGAGTGTTGAGGGTGGAAAATGCTGTAACTTTTGTGAAGACGGATGGAGAATCGACGGAGATTTATGGTGAAATGAGATAGCTTTGAGTGAGAATAATGAAGGTTTTAGGTATTTTTGAGATAAAGAAAGATGGAGATGAAAGAGTATGAAAGATATGTGGTAAATGAGGAGAGAAGTGGGGATAAGGTGCATTTATAGGATGAATTTCGTAGGTGGGTCCCTCCTCCAACGGTCAAATTTTTATGGTGCATGGTCTCCAACGGTCAGAAATTTTTAAAAAAATTCACCACTGTGCGAGCTGACACGGCCGTGTCAGCTGACACAGGCGACCGTGTCAGCGCAACACTACCCCATGACACAGGTCGTGTCATTCACAAACGCACTCAAAATAACTTATTTCACCCAGGGGCTGACACGGGTCGTGTCACCTGACACAGACGGCCGTGTCAGGCCCCTGGAAATCCAATTTTCCACCAAGTTTTTCCTCATCCTGACACGGGTCGTGTCAGCTGACACGAGCGCCCGTGTCAGCCCCCTATTTTCTCCTTTTTCTTGGTTTCTTTCCTTGTTCTTGGTGCACGACTTTAGCTTCCGAATTTTCAGAGATTTGTTGTGACCGCTACCTTTAACTCCTCTATCAAACATTGTTTACACCTGCAAGTAAATAACACACAACCAAATAAAGAGAATGATTAGATACAAAAGTGTGGGTTGCCTCCCACGTAGCGCTTCGTTTAACGTCGCTTGGCTCGACGGTTCTGCATCTTATCAGACAAGATGAACAACATCAATTTGGCCCGCAGCTTGCCCCACATTGTACGACTTCAATCTCTGGCCATTCACTTTAAAAATGTCTCCATTGGAAGGATTTTTTATTTCGACTGCTCCATGGGGATATACCTTGTGCACCACAAACGGACCCGACCATTTCGATCTCAATTTTCCAGAGAACAACTTCATCCTTGAATTGAACAATAGTACCATTTGTCCTTCCCATAATTCCTTCCTTTGGATTCTTCTGTCATGCCATTTCTTCGTTTGATCTTTGTAGATCTTTGCATTTTCATATGCCAGGTTCCTAAATTCTTCCAACTCATGGAGTTGAAGGGTTCGGGATTCTCCCGCTTTCACAAGGTCCAAGTTAAGGAATTTGGAAGCCCACAAGGCTTTGTGTTCAAGTTCCAAGGGTAGATAACATGCCTTACCATATACCAATTGATACGGGGACATACCAATCGGTGTTTTGATAGCAGTACGATATGCCCAAAGCGCATCATCAAGCTTACTCGCCCAATCCTTGCGAGAAGCATTAACCGTCTTCTCTAAGATTTGTTTCAGCTGCCTATTTGACACTTCAACTTGACCACTTGTTTGCGGGTGGTATGGAGTGGCGATCCGATGTTTCACATTGTATTTCAAGAGTAGCTTCTCCATAAGGTGATTTAAGAAGTGAGTTCCTTCATCGCTAATAAGAGCTCTTGGCACTCCAAACCTGACAAATATGTTTTCTTTCAAAAACTTGACCACCACTTTTGCATCATTTGTTGGTAGAGCGACTGCTTCTACCCACTTGGATACATAATCCACCGCCACCAAGATGTAATTCTTTCCAAATGAAGGTGGAAACGGTCCCATAAAATCAATACCCCACACATCAAAGAGTTCAACTTCCAGCATGGGATTTTGCGGCATCTGATTTCTTTTCGAAATATTTCCCATTCTTTGGCATTTATCGCACTCTTTGATCATTTGTTGAGCATCTTTGAATAGTGTCAGCAAATATAAGCCTGACTGGAGGACTTTGGCAGCGGTTCTATCACCACTAAAGTGTCCACCATAGTCCGAATCGTGACAAGCTTTCAGCACATCTCTCTGTTCTTCTTCTGGAATACATCTTCTGACCAGCCCGTCTACTCCTTTCTTGTACAAGAAGGGGTCGTCCCACAAATAGAACCTGCAATCATGACAAACTTTTTCTTACGGTTAGAATCAAATTCACTCGGGATCACCCCGCCTACTAGATAGTTTGCGTAGTCAGCGAACCAAGGCATTCCAATAACAGCAAGGATGTGTTCATCAACAAACTCATCCTTTATTGGACGTTTCTCTTCATTCTCCTCTATGGGGGACATCCGGGAGAGGTGATCAGCCATAGTATTTTCGCACCCTCTCTTGTCCCGGATTTCCACATCAAACTCTTGGAGGAGAAGGATCCATCGCAACAGTCTTGGCTTCCAGTCCTGCTTAGCAAACAAATACTTCAAAGCAGCATGGTCAGTATAAACAATGACTCTAGAACCCAACAGATATTGCCTGAATTTATCAAAGGCATAGACCACAGCTAGGAACTCTTTTTTGGTAGTTGCATAATTCATCTGTGCAGGGTTCAACACATGACTGACATAATATATGACATGTCGAAGCTTATCTCTTCGTTGCCCAAGAACTGCTCCCACTGCGATGTCACTCACATCACACATGATCTCAAATGGTAGAGACCAACCAGGAGCAATGATAATAGGTGCCGTCACCAATTTATTTTTTATCGTTTTAAAAGCAACGACACACTCTTTATCAAAAATGAAAGCCTTGTCCTTAACCAACAGGGTAGTTAAGGGTTTAACTATCTTGGAAAAATCTCTTATGAACCTGCGGTAGAAACCCGCATGTCCTAAGAAACTTCTTATACCTTTTTCGTTCGCAGGAGGTGGTAGCTTTTCTATTACCTCAATCTTGGCTTGGTCCACTTCTATCCCTTTGTGAGAGATTTTGTGACCCAAGACTATTCCTTCTCGAACCATGAAGTGACATTTCTCCCAATTGAGAATCAGATTGGTCTGTCGACATCTTTCTAACACAAGGGAAAGATTAGTTAAACAATTATCAAAAGAAAAACCAAATACCTAAAAGTCATCCATGAAGACCTCCATATGCTTTTCGAGCATGTCCGCAAAAATGGAGGTCATGCATCTTTGGAATGTGGCTGGAGCATTACATAACCCGAATGGCATTCTTCTGTAGGCGAAGATACCATAGGGGCATGTAAAAGCTGTCTTCTCTTGATCTTCCGGTGCAATAGCTATCTGGTTGTATCCAGAGTATCCATCAAGGAAACAATAGTACTCATGACCTTCCAACCTTTCCAACATCTGATCAATGAATGGTAGCGGAAAATGGTCCTTTCTGGTTGCCAAATTCAACCTCTTGTAATCGATGCACACACGCCAACCCGTGACCGTCGTAGTAGGGAGTAACTCATTTTTCTCATTCCTTATAACTGTAGTTCCTCCTTTCTTCGGGACCACATGAACCGGACTCACCCAAGAGCTATCGGATATGGGATAAATTAACCCAGCATCTAACAATTTAACAACCTCTTTCGTAACCACTTCCTTTATCACGAGGTTTAATCTTCTTTGTGGTTGCACCACCAGTTTGTGACCATTCTCCATGAGAATTTTATGCATACACACCGTAGGGCTAATTCCCTTCAAGTCTTCTATTGCTCATCCCATGGCACTTTTGTGTTTCTTCAAAACCTTGACAAGCTTGTCTTCTTGAGAAACCTCTAGATGAGAGCTTATAATAGTCTGGCATTTCCTTCCGGGGTCTAGAAAAACATACTTGAGATTGTCAGGTAACTGTTTTAGCTCAGCCACTTTCTTGGTCTCATCTTTCTTTTCTTCAACTTGAGGTTCCCTTAAGTTTTCCCATCGGAGTGATCAGGATCCCTTAAAGGGCTGTTGTGTTTCCATCATAGTTAACACTTCCATCTCCTCGTCATCAACTTCTCGAGTGTCTTCAAAGATTGAGAGACTTAGAACTCTCTCCAAGGGTAATTTTTGTTCACCTAGGGGATTTTCTTTCAGAACCATTTGATCAATAACCTCTATGTGTTGAGTGGTGGCCACATCATCTTTGTATTTCATGGTGTTGCGCACATCAATCTTTAACTCTTCATCATAAACTTTTAGAGTCATGGTGCCTTCTTCTATATCTATCAAACACCTCCCGGTCTCCAAAAATGGTCTACCAAGAATGAGCGGTATCTCTTCATCTTCCGGCATTTCTAAGATCACAAAGTCTACCGGAAACACAAACTTATCAATCTTCACAAGAACATTTTCCACCACTCCATAAGGTCTCTTCACAGAGTAGTCATCAAATTGAAGTGTCATTCGGGTATCCTGCACTTTTCCAATCCCTAACCTCTTGTAGATGGATAAAGGCATGAGGCTCACACTTGCCCCCAAGTCTATAAGGGCCTTGTTGAAATATCTATCCTCGATAGTGCAAGGGATAGTTACTGAGCCTCGATCTTTTTTCTTTACCGGAATCTTCA